>NW_027411866.1:59828507-61047257 GCF_047663935.1 Musca autumnalis | reverse complement strand
GTCAAATACTTGTGACATCACTTCCGCTAAGAGCAAATATGATATCGCATACCGATCATATATGCAGGTCCTGGCGAATATAAATAAAAAGACAAATGCACTTCGTGCAACACCAAATCCTTCCATTCAGCCGAATATGACTCCAAGGTTGGATGATTCACATCCATATAGCAATCACACTTCTGTTGAGTCTACAATAGAGAGTGCTACGAACAATCTTAACCTACCTCCTTGTGATATTGATGTATTCGATTGAGGTTTTGAGTCATGGCCAAAATTCAGAGACTTGTTTTCAGCAGTCTATATTAAGAACTCCAGCATAAGCGATGTTGAACGGTTGTGCCATTTAATCAATAAAACTAGCGGTGAGGCTCGGGAACTTGTTTCCAAGTTTCCTCCTACCCATCGAAGTTTTCATTTAGCATGGAATGCATTAGCAGATGCATACGACAACGTCCGCATCTTGGTTAATAATCAAATCAAAGTGTTATTCGACCTTCCGGTCTTAAACAGAGAGACAAGTTCAGGTCTGAAGAAATTACAACGTGGTATAAATAGGTGCATTTCTGCCCTGACGATCTACGATGTGTCAACTAACGGTTGGGATCCATTATTAGTATTTCTTTGTATTCAACGGTTACCAAGAGATACTGTTACATTATGGGAGCAAAGCATTACAAATAATTCAGCTTTGTCTTTATGGAAAGATCTGGATATCTTTCTTACAGAAAGGATCCAAACTTTAGAATGCCTTCATAATATAAGGGGGTTAGATTCAAAACCCATCTCTGATGGTAAAAATCAACACAGACATTCTCCGAATGCACCATCTTCCAATTCGCCCTTTTCCAATTCTAAGAAATATTGTCCAGTATGTCCAAGACAGAAGCATCATCTTCGAATTTGTAGGGAGTTTCAAAAACTTTGAGTTCCTGATCGTTTTGATATTGTAAAACGGTATTACTGTTGTGCCAACTGTATTTCTCGTGGGCACAATGTCAAGGATTGCAGTAGCCGTTTTAATTGTTCTTACTGCAATAAAAGACACCACAGTCTTTTACATCGTGAGATGACAGTAGGATCTCCCATTTCGGCGATAACATCGACTTCTATTTCTAGTCGTCGATTTAGTTCTGATACTGGTTCCCAACCAAATTCGACTCCGAGTTCGTCCGATTCGCCCACTACAATTACAACACCTCCAAATCCTTCCGCTTTCGTGAATAGACAGGTATTTCATACCACTTCATCCAGCAATGTTGTAATGGGGACAGCTATGGTGTATGTTATTCACAAGGGTACTTCGTATCCGGTTCGTGCCATAATTGATCCAACATCAGAATCATCATTCATTTCAGAGTGGTGGTGGTTTCTAAACTCGGTATTTCTACCAACTCTTCTTTATCCTCCATTACTGGACTTAACCAATCGGTTTCGGCTATTTCTAGCCAAATCTCCTCCATTGAGATAGGGTCTTCATTCAATAGACATTTCATCCGATATTGATCTGTCTTCTCGACTGCCAAATATACGTTTGGCAGATCCAACTACGTTGGATTCCGGGCGAGGGGATCTCCTACTAGGAGCGGATATTTATCCTAAAATAATTACTGACGGTATCATCCGCAACGTAATTGACACTTTATTGACACAAAATACTGTCTTTAGTTGGGCTCTAACGGCACCAATTCCATCATCAAATAATCGAACGTCTTCGAAATCAAACGTTTCCCATAATATACACTGCCGCTCACTTGAATAGAACCCCCCTGCGAAATTTTATTCAATCTCCATTTTTTCCGAATTATACAAGATATGAAGTTGTTAACTTTTATTATATTTTGCTTCATGTGTTTGGAGTAAACCTAGTTATTCACTTCCATTCAAATCCGATTTATATAAGAATTATACAAGAAAATCAAAATAAAGTCAAAAATTGAAGTAAAAAATTTGGCTCATTTGAATAGAACTCCCCTTTAAAACTTGCGAATACAGAAGGATTGTATTAGAATATCGATGTATATTCACTCTATATTAAAAACGAAGTACTTTCTGTACTATTCAGTAAAAGTACATCCCTCCTGATTAAGGATACACCCGTATATCTTGCTTTGGCAAGAATTCTTTAAATAATCAGGTGTAATGCCTAACAAAGCTTGCTTTTTTTTGTCAACAAGTTTATTTTTGGATACGTACTTTCTCGTAGAGTCGTATATTTTACGCATAAGTCATTCCCATACAGCTTAGAGAATATTTACCACTATAGAATATGGTGGCCCCTCCAGGATATCCGCATTTCTATTCAAATCTTTAAGTTTTGATGACTCGAAGTGTACAAAAGTTTATAAAATCGTGATGAAATTGACACTCGGGATATCCGAAAATGTTTCTCAATACTGGAAATGCCTGTTTTAGAACTCCTTTGTAAATTGTCGTGCGCATTTAGGGTGAATGTAATTAACGCCCAAGTCCTTCATAATTATTAACGACTCCCCTCATTAAGTAAACAATTGCATAACTCTATAACTATTATTTTCACGTCTATTGAATGGAAGACCATCTTCTAAATTGTTTCTGTAGCGATGAATGTGTTTTTATTGTGCTGGAACGCATTACTAATTATAAAGGACTTGGGCGTCCATTTAGTTCACCCTAAATGCGCACGACAACTTATAAAGGAGTTCTAAAACAGGATTTTCCAGTATTAAGAAACATTTTCGGATATCGCGGGTGGCAATTTCATCACGATTTTATAAACTTTTGTACACTTCGAGTCATCAAAACTTAAAGATTTGAATAGAAATCCGGATATCCTGGAGGGGCCACCATATTCTATAGTGGTAAATATTCTCTAAACTGTATGGGAATGACTTAAGCGTAAAATATACGACTCTAGGAGACAGTACGCTTCCAAAAATAAACTTGTTGACAGAAAAAATCAAGCTTTGTATGGCATTACACCTGATTATTTAAAGAATCCTTACCAAAGCAGGATATACGAGTGTATCCTTAATCAGGACGGATGTACTTTCACTGAATAGTACAGAAAGTACTTCGTTTTTAATATAGAGTGAATATACATCGATATTCTAATACAATCTTTCTGTATTCGCAAGTTTTAAAGGGGGGTTCTATTCAAATGAGCCAAATTTTTTACTTCAATTTTTGACTTTATTTTGATTTTCTTGTATAATTCTTATATAAATCGGATTTGAATGGAAGTGAATAACTAAGTTTACTCCAAACACATGAAGCAAAATATAATAAAAGTTAAAAACTTCATATCTTGTATAATTCGGAAAAAATGGAGATTGAATAAAATTTCGCAGGGGGGTTCTATTCAAGTGAGCGGCAGTGTATTTTCCAGATTATAGTTTTATATTTCGAAACATTTCTATCGATATCCGGTCGTCTTGTTTTAAAAACGATTCGCACGTCTTTCATAGTTCTTCAACATATTAATATCTACAAACACTTGCTGGGATCATCGTCCCGGAGCCTGCTCTTCTACGAGAGCTTGTACAGGCGCTGTTTGTTTGAATAACCATTAACTATAATAAGGCGTCTCCCCATCGGGAGTTTGCACTCGCCTTTCATGGTTATTCAAGAAGTAAATACCTTCAAACACTTGCTGGGATTATCGTCCCGGAGCCTGCTCTTATACGAGAGCCTGCACAGGCGCTGTTTTGCTTGGTTACTCAACTAACTTTTACTAACAAATAAAACATTTTTCATCATTATCGCCATCCAACTGCTCACTGAACTGACAGCTACACCTTTTGTATATTTACTATTATAAAAATATTCGTTTATTTTGCAACAAACGTAGTTTTTGCAATGGCGGCGGAATGTTAAAGTTCAAATTGGATTTTTTATTCTAATTCGACTGACTTTCAGTCATGTGTCAACCTCCCTTGTCAGAAATAGTCTACTACGCAAATCATTCAACTTTGCACTTTCGGCGCAAAGTAATATTGAAATATTCTGACAAGAGAGGTTGACAGTTTGCCCGCCAAAGTCTAGTGAAAGCTACGTTAAGTTAGAGTGTGTTATTCGACACAAGGCAGAATAGACGAACTTCGTTCACGGACTCCGTCCACTTAACAATACTAACATAACTTATTGTTTACGAAAAAAAGGTAAAAGCTTTACGAACAAACATTCAATAAACATACCAAACATCAATACTAAAAACCCTTGTGTTTTTATTTCTCTTCTTTTTCGTTATTTACACCGCACAATCTCTACGAGGCAAACAACCGACAAAAGCTACGCTTTATTGTGGATACTCCACATATCCTAAAATATACAGTCCACTTGGTGTTCCACCTAAAATTCTTCTTTCGCAACTAAACATCTGGTCTCTTCAGGCTTTAAATAATCTGCAAAAAAGTTTACGGCTTCCGCAACCGATTGTGAAGTTCTTCCATTGAACTTAACAATGGATGGAATATCGCTTTGTTGCTTCTTTGATTTAATGAAGGACCAGAATGCCATAGAATTTGATTTAATTTCATTCTCCTTATCGTGTAAAAATTATTTGTATAGAAAGCTGTTAAGAAAATTGAACTCACGCTGATACTGTATAAACATTTGTTACTTTCTTGGCATTTAGACTTATTAAATTTTATATGAAATTTGTTGAGAAGATTTTTTAATTTTGTAAGATTTTTATTGTACCAAGGTTTCTTATACATTCTCGACTTCTTTTTGGTACATTTTCAATGAGAACATTGGAAATTGTGTTTAGGAATATATCATAACAATGACTAGTGAAAAAATTAGCAAATAATGGCATCCAGTTCACCGCATCAAATATAGATTTTAGCATTTCAAAGTTACATGCATAAAAATTGAAATTTGCAAAATCATTATGCGAGATATTTTCAATATATATTCGAATGAATCAATTTGTACAGCCAGTGGCTTATGATGGACATTGGGTGGAGATATCACAACTAACGGTTCTTCAATAACATATTTAGAATTATCGGAAACAAACACCAAATCAAGAAAACGGTGCAATTGGTTAGAAATATTGTTAATCTGAATAAGACTCATACAAAGAAGCGAACCGACAACATTTATTTCATATTCTTTGTTTTAATTAGCAGGATACAAAAATCGCAACTCTCAAATTTCGACCATGATAAGTGAGGAAGATTAAAATCGCCCAAAACACAAATAAAAGATTCATTCAATACACCTCCATCCAATGTTACTATATTAGAAATATGTTTATCATAGAGACTCCCTGGACTACCAGGAGGAATGTAAGAGACACAAATAAATAACTTTATATTTGAACCATAAATACATACAAAAAGCTGGTCAAGTACCCCATCATCATTATTTATATCTTGAATTGCAGATTTATATACACCTTTTACCGCTACCAGAACGCCGCCACCTCTTGAGCAACCAGTTACTGCTAAACTTCTGTATTTTCTATAAGCGCTGTATAAATTTGCATCAAAAAATTCGGAATCGAAGAAATCGTTGTTCAGCCATGTTTCCACCGAAACTATTACATCATAATCATATTGGGAAGAAAAATTAAAAACTTCTCTTGCTTTCGTACGCATACCAGATATATTTTGGTAATAAATTGATAATCCATGTTTAATGTAAGCTACTGCTGTTGATTTTGCATTGGAGGCTTTTGAGATTTTACAAAGGGGCGTACTTTTGTATCAATTGGCCAAAGATTTGTGTCCAAGATATTTTTAAAGAAACATGCTGATATTCCAAACTTAAAGTTGATTTTTTTAGACTAGTTGTATCTGCATCTTTTTTAACTAGTTTATAGCATTGCATGTGTTCTTTAGCAATATTTGCTTTGTTTGCAACATAATTAATTATTTGCACACTCGATACACTGTGCTTGAAAGAAGATAAATGTATCCATTTATTCGATTTTGTTATTTCCAACTCGTTCGGATCAGAATTAGAGCCAAAAACTACGTTTCGCCTTCTACGCCTACGCCTTTGAATAGCAACCCAATCCGACGTGTTTGTCATAGGTTGTGAGGTAGCATCAAACATGTTATTAGATACATGTTCAGCATCACACATGTTCTCACCAGCATATGTTGTACAATTTGCTCCAGTTTGCATAGATGAAATAGACGACGTTGATAAAGTAGGGAGAATCATAGTCTTGTTTTGACTCACAGGCTCAGTTTGTGGTTTTGTTGTTGTGTGAGCAGCAACAATAGGTTCATGAACCTTTAGTGGTTGAGCATCATTATTAATTCTGTTTTGTTTATGTTTATTTTGTTGGCTCTTTTGTTTGCCATTATCCATGACATTTTGCTTTATTTCATGTAATTGAGCAGATACCGATGTCATGATAAACTCTCTGAGCTCTCGCACTTCACTGGATTATGAAGAGATATGGGAAATACGATCCGAAGTGACCTTTAGACCAGGCATGACCAAAAAGAGAACGGAGAAAATGCGTATGTATTCAAAATATTGGCAACTTACAACAGTGTGTTAGTAAGTTTGTATTCACGCAAGCTGTAAAACAATAACAAATCAAAACATTTTTTCTCTTTTGTACGCTCTTTCTGTGCATTCGGGTCGTGTGCGTGTAAATTGCCGAAAATCATCGGCACCGCAGTGCCAAATGTGACCATGCTTGCTTTAGACAGTCATTGCAAATAAAAACAATATTTGGATTTTATGTAAATATTTGTCCCCATTTATCATCAATGTTTGCACAAATGGGATGATATCTAACTCTGCATAGATGACAGGCGACATATCTTTTGTTAAGCGAATTAAAATATTTCGCGCACCGAGTATTATGAGGAGATTCAATTGCAACACAACCGAACAATAAAACAGCCAGTCAGAGACAGAGAAATTTCGAGAAAATAGGGTTATGATTTTTTGGACCTTTTTCTGGCGAGAATTAATTAACTTTTGCCTACTAATGCTAACAATAACGTTCATTCCATTTAATTATTAAAAAAAAGGCCATAGACAAACCACTTGGAAAATTTTTTTTTTATTGATATGCTATGTGGAATAAAGTTATATATGCTATAAAATGATATATATGCAACAAGCAAAGTGTCCGCTACTTTATATGCGGAAAGGATATAAAAAAAAACAAGTAATAGAGGGTTATAGTTGGACAGGGCCGACCATGTCCACCCTACTCCACTACACCTGGGCCCTATTTTCCAAGGAATTTCTTTTATATGATTGCGACATATTTTAGTCGTCCGGTCATACATACAAATTATTTATTGATGACTGATATTCCTTCACAATGGCCTTTTGGTCAATGAATAAATAACACTATGTTATTATTAACTTGCGAATTACTTTATTATAATGAGCCAACTGCTCTCTTTAAATGTATAAATGTAATAAACTTAAACTAAAGGTATAGCTAGCCATCACCAAATTGTATTGTAAGCATATTGTGGCAATTTGGGCATTGACATCTAAGTCAGCACCTTATTGTCCTACTAAATATTCTTATTGTTGCAATTAGGGCGTTGACAGCTATGTCAGCACCTTATTGCAACAACTCGTTGAATTTTCTTAGAAGCACGTCTTGTCTTTAGATATTGGCAAAGGATGATAGCGCCACTAAACGATAGACTGGCTGTCATTGCAACGGCAAACAAAATTTTTGGGGAGCCATCTGATGCTACGTCATCCCTAAGTTCTTTTATGATTCGCAGGTTCTGCTCATTCATTCAACATAGGCAGGCTTAAAACATCATTATAACCAATGATGTCCAGTAACGGTGAAGAAGCTATTCCTGGTGCTTTCATTAGGTTTCCATTGTGGTTTATGTAATTTGTATCATTTATTGTAGCTGTGTTCTCAAATGTGATGAGATAAGTACCGCTTATGGTCATTTCGGGGCTGTTATCTGTTCTAACCCTTGCAGATTGGTCGTTGATTATTATTACACCCTCGTCCACGATGGTTATAGGTTTTAAGTGACTTGGTTGAATGAATTGCACGCGCACAGCTATCGCGTTTCATTACTCTGCAGAATGTTGCTTGGTTGGCCTTTGCACAATTGTTGACAGCTATGACCCTATCGTCGCATTCTGCAACTGTATTTTCTTCCAACTGCAATATGGTGTCGTTATGGTTTACAGGAAATATTATGACCTCTTGGCAGCTGGACTCTACTCTAGGATATTTTATCAGTACATAAATAACACTTTCTGATTGCAAAATCTTTATATTAGAAATTTGCATTAAGTTAACAATTGAAACTTCTGTGAGCTTTTCAACAAAAATAGATTTCAAATCATTATTATCAAAAATTGCCGGATTTATAATATTAGATTTAGCTAATGTGACAGTTAGCATTAAATTCTGAATTTCTGTTATGACCATTTTATTTCTAGCCAAGAGTACATCGTATAAATGAGACGTATCTGGAGTGTTTTTCTTAGTTTCCTTAATGATTTTTTTAAGCGTGTCTGTGTGCCGATTTATTTGTTTATGTGTTTCTGTGTTAATCAAGACTTGCCTATTATTTGATAAGTTGCGACTCAGACATTCTAAGCCTTTCAAAGTCAGCTGCATCTGGAGTTCCTGCCACAACTTTCAATGCTGTTCCAAGAAAATCTAAACATCTGGCTAATCGATGATGTAATTTTAAGGTGGACAGTAAATTTCGAGCATGTTCTATGTCGACAGTGAGCAATTTTCTCATATGCGACTGAGGAAATAATTCTGTCATCTTGGCAGTATCGTCTAAAAATTTTATCGAAATCTGTTAAGTTAGTTGAATGTCGAATATAACTATATTGCTGCCATACTAAAACCCTACCATCTAACACAGGAATGTATCTTGAGTGAGAATAGTCGGTGATGCGAGCATTTGCTACGTTAAAGATGGTGAATAAGTGTAATATGAGCCAGAAAGGAAAAAAATGAATAAGCTAACGTTAAATCATTGTATCTCTGTTTTTAATCAGATCTAATAAGAATAACTTTAGTCATTTCAAATTGTCCTTGTGGACTACCCTCCCTTTAATAAGTACTGAAGTTCCCAGGTCAGCTTGTATAGTTTCCTCAGAATATAAGGGGGACAATTTGTTGCCTAATCTTTTGTTGTTTTTAGGTAGACTTTTTCGCCGATTTCAAAAACTTTTCTGCCTGTTTGAGTTAAACTGGGTTAATTGGTTTTCTTGAGCCTGTGTAATTTTGTCTCTGACTTCTTTTTTAATGTCATTAGACGACGAATGTATTATATCAATTGGTTTTAAACCTGTGACAGAATATAATGTTCTATTATATGCCAATGTTGCTTGAATAATTAATTGATTTGTATTGCTTAATCCTTTGTCGACTTTAAGACATTTAGCAATTTCTATCAAAGTACTGTGGAACCGTTCCACTTGACCATTAGAGCAGGAGCATTAACCACATCTATGTCATATTGGTTTCTAAGTAGTGAAGTGAGAGTTTCTGAGTTGAAGGAAGCTTCATTATAGCAAAATATGACCTTCGTTTTGGGAAAAAAAGTTTAATAATTGCAGAATAGGCACCGTTACGTCAACAAATGCTCGAGATGCTATTGGCTGGAAAATTTGTCTATGCAAGTGAGTAATTGTTTTTTTGTCCGTGGAAAAGATGTTGATATGTAAAATTTCACCTGGATAATTTGGTATTGGTGTTTCGCCTAAATTTTGTTTCTTGGGAAGAAAAATTAAAAACTTCTCTTGCTTTCGTACGCATACCAGATATATTTTGGTAATAAATTGATAATCCATGTTTAATGTAAGCTACTGCTGTTGATTTTGCATTGGAGGCTTTTGAGATTTTACAAAGGGGCGTACTTTTGTATCAATTGGCCAAAGATTTGTGTCCAAGATATTTTTAAAGAAACATGCTGATATTCCAAACTTAAAGTTGATTTTTTTAGACTAGTTGTATCTGCATCTTTTTTAACTAGTTTATAGCATTGCATGTGTTCTTTAGCAATATTTGCTTTGTTTGCAACATAATTAATTATTTGCACACTCGATACACTGTGCTTGAAAGAAGATAAATGTATCCATTTATTCGATTTTGTTATTTCCAACTCGTTCGGATCAGAATTAGAGCCAAAAACTACGTTTCGCCTTCTACGCCTACGCCTTTGAATAGCAACCCAATCCGACGTGTTTGTCATAGGTTGTGAGGTAGCATCAAACATGTTATTAGATACATGTTCAGCATCACACATGTTCTCACCAGCATATGTTGTACAATTTGCTCCAGTTTGCATAGATGAAATAGACGACGTTGATAAAGTAGGGAGAATCATAGTCTTGTTTTGACTCACAGGCTCAGTTTGTGGTTTTGTTGTTGTGTGAGCAGCAACAATAGGTTCATGAACCTTTAGTGGTTGAGCATCATTATTAATTCTGTTTTGTTTATGTTTATTTTGTTGGCTCTTTTGTTTGCCATTATCCATGACATTTTGCTTTATTTCATGTAATTGAGCAGATACCGATGTCATGATAAACTCTCTGAGCTCTCGCACTTCACTGGATTATGAAGAGATATGGGAAATACGATCCGAAGTGACCTTTAGACCAGGCATGACCAAAAAGAGAACGGAGAAAATGCGTATGTATTCAAAATATTGGCAACTTACAACAGTGTGTTAGTAAGTTTGTATTCACGCAAGCTGTAAAACAATAACAAATCAAAACTTTTTTCTCTTTTGTATGCTCTTTCTGTGCATTCGGGTCGTGTGCGTGTAAATTGCCGAAAATCATCGGCACCGCAGTGCCAAATGTGACCATGCTTGCTTTAGACAGTCATTGCAAATAAAAACAATATTTGGATTTTATGTAAATATTTGTCCCCATTTATCATCAATGTTTGCACAAATGGGATGATATCTAACTCTGCATAGATGACAGGCGACATATCTTTTGTTAAGCGAATTAAAATATTTCGCGCACCGAGTATTATGAGGAGATTCAATTGCAACACAACCGAACAATAAAACAGCCAGTCAGAGACAGAGAAATTTCGAGAAAATAGGGTTATGATTTTTTGGACCTTTTTCTGGCGAGAATTAATTAACTTTTGCCTACTAATGCTAACAATAACGTTCATTCCATTTAATTATTAAAAAAAAGGCCATAGACAAACCACTTGGAAAATTTTTTTTTTATTGATATGCTATGTGGAATAAAGTTATATATGCTATAAAATGATATATATGCAACAAGCAAAGTGTCCGCTACTTTATATGCGGAAAGGATATAAAAAAAAACAAGTAATAGAGGGTTATAGTTGGACAGGGCCGACCATGTCCACCCTACTCCACTACACCTGGGCCCTATTTTCCAAGGAATTTCTTTTATATGATTGCGACATATTTTAGTCGTCCGGTCATACATACAAATTATTTATTGATGACTGATATTCCTTCACAATGGCCTTTTGGTCAATGAATAAATAACACTATGTTATTATTAACTTGCGAATTACTTTATTATAATGAGCCAACTGCTCTCTTTAAATGTATAAATGTAATAAACTTAAACTAAAGGTATAGCTAGCCATCACCAAATTGTATTGTAAGCATATTGTGGCAATTTGGGCATTGACATCTAAGTCAGCACCTTATTGTCCTACTAAATATTCTTATTGTTGCAATTAGGGCGTTGACAGCTATGTCAGCACCTTATTGCAACAACTCGTTGAATTTTCTTAGAAGCACGTCTTGTCTTTAGATATTGGCAAAGGATGATAGCGCCACTAAACGATAGACTGGCTGTCATTGCAACGGCAAACAAAATTTTTGGGGAGCCATCTGATGCTACGTCATCCCTAAGTTCTTTTATGATTCGCAGGTTCTGCTCATTCATTCAACATAGGCAGGCTTAAAACATCATTATAACCAATGATGTCCAGTAACGGTGAAGAAGCTATTCCTGGTGCTTTCATTAGGTTTCCATTGTGGTTTATGTAATTTGTATCATTTATTGTAGCTGTGTTCTCAAATGTGATGAGATAAGTACCGCTTATGGTCATTTCGGGGCTGTTATCTGTTCTAACCCTTGCAGATTGGTCGTTGATTATTATTACACCCTCGTCCACGATGGTTATAGGTTTTAAGTGACTTGGTTGAATGAATTGCACGCGCACAGCTATCGCGTTTCATTACTCTGCAGAATGTTGCTTGGTTGGCCTTTGCACAATTGTTGACAGCTATGACCCTATCGTCGCATTCTGCAACTGTATTTTCTTCCAACTGCAATATGGTGTCGTTATGGTTTACAGGAAATATTATGACCTCTTGGCAGCTGGACTCTACTCTAGGATATTTTATCAGTACATAAATAACACTTTCTGATTGCAAAATCTTTATATTAGAAATTTGCATTAAGTTAACAATTGAAACTTCTGTGAGCTTTTCAACAAAAATAGATTTCAAATCATTATTATCAAAAATTGCCGGATTTATAATATTAGATTTAGCTAATGTGACAGTTAGCATTAAATTCTGAATTTCTGTTATGACCATTTTATTTCTAGCCAAGAGTACATCGTATAAATGAGACGTATCTGGAGTGTTTTTCTTAGTTTCCTTAATGATTTTTTTAAGCGTGTCTGTGTGCCGATTTATTTGTTTATGTGTTTCTGTGTTAATCAAGACTTGCCTATTATTTGATAAGTTGCGACTCAGACATTCTAAGCCTTTCAAAGTCAGCTGCATCTGGAGTTCCTGCCACAACTTTCAATGCTGTTCCAAGAAAATCTAAACATCTGGCTAATCGATGATGTAATTTTAAGGTGGACAGTAAATTTCGAGCATGTTCTATGTCGACAGTGAGCAATTTTCTCATATGCGACTGAGGAAATAATTCTGTCATCTTGGCAGTATCGTCTAAAAATTTTATCGAAATCTGTTAAGTTAGTTGAATGTCGAATATAACTATATTGCTGCCATACTAAAACCCTACCATCTAACACAGGAATGTATCTTGAGTGAGAATAGTCGGTGATGCGAGCATTTGCTACGTTAAAGATGGTGAATAAGTGTAATATGAGCCAGAAAGGAAAAAAATGAATAAGCTAACGTTAAATCATTGTATCTCTGTTTTTAATCAGATCTAATAAGAATAACTTTAGTCATTTCAAATTGTCCTTGTGGACTACCCTCCCTTTAATAAGTACTGAAGTTCCCAGGTCAGCTTGTATAGTTTCCTCAGAATATAAGGGGGACAATTTGTTGCCTAATCTTTTGTTGTTTTTAGGTAGACTTTTTCGCCGATTTCAAAAACTTTTCTGCCTGTTTGAGTTAAACTGGGTTAATTGGTTTTCTTGAGCCTGTGTAATTTTGTCTCTGACTTCTTTTTTAATGTCATTAGACGACGAATGTATTATATCAATTGGTTTTAAACCTGTGACAGAATATAATGTTCTATTATATGCCAATGTTGCTTGAATAATTAATTGATTTGTATTGCTTAATCCTTTGTCGACTTTAAGACATTTAGCAATTTCTATCAAAGTACTGTGGAACCGTTCCACTTGACCATTAGAGCAGGAGCATTAACCACATCTATGTCATATTGGTTTCTAAGTAGTGAAGTGAGAGTTTCTGAGTTGAAGGAAGCTTCATTATAGCAAAATATGACCTTCGTTTTGGGAAAAAAGTTTAATAATTGCAGAATAGGCACCGTTACGTCAACAATTGCTCGAGATGCTATTGGCTGGAAAATTTGTCTATGCAAGTGAGTAATTGTTTTTTTGTCCGTGGAAAAGATGTTGATATGTAAAATTTCACCTGGATAATTTGGTATTGGTGTTTCGCCTAATTTTTGTTTCTTAGGGTGTCTATCATATTTTGCCTTCGAGCATACTTTGCAGTTTAATATTACTTCGTTTGCTATTCTCGTCATTTTTGGAAAATAGTAATCTCGCAGTATTTGCTTTAAATTTTCCTGCACGATTGTGCTCAGCAGTGACTATTTCAACTTGTTCGGACTTATCTAATATGTCCGTAACAAAGTTTTTACCATACCAGAACTTTGTTCCTGGAAAGCTTAGTACCAGTTCATTTTGGATACTGGCCAATGTAGGGAGTTCGCAGTACAACGCATTAACTACGTCTGGTTTTATTACAGGTTAATCGCCTCTAAAAGATCACAAATATTTGTGAATAGGATTATAAAGCGAGTTTTGGTACCAAACATTATAAAACTCCGGTTTAAATGGTATTTTGACTCTTATAGAATTACCTGATTCCTAAAGCAGTTAATCGGGTTTTCAGTTGACTCTATTGTGTGAGACAACGAATTTTCACTATGTATGGTAGCTGCATTGGATTGTAAATCGTCTTGCAACGAGTTAATATTTTGTCTTGAAAGAGCATCAGCTACGTAATTCTCTTTCCCTGGTTTGTAGTGAATTTTTGCGTTGTGCTGTTCTATGAATGCCTTCCATCTTTTAATTTTTGCATTAATATTCCTTTCGGACACTGCAAACGTCAAAGTTTGATGATCGGTAAAAATATTCAACTCTTTAGTGCCATACAAGTATGATTGAAGTTTACCTAAGGTCCAAACAATAGCTAACAATTCCCTTTCATTTGTGGCATAATGCAACTCGTTGTCCTTTAATGTCCGTGAGATCATAGTTATCGGCCTAACTTCCTGAGACAAAACCGCTCCGATTCCACTAGCGGATGCATCTGTGGTTAAATCGAAAGGATTTTTGAAATCTGGATACATAAGGATGACATCTTCAGAAGCCAAGATATTCCTTAAATGTTCAAATGCGCTTCGTTGTTCATCACTGAAATTAATTAGTATTTTCCTAGGCATATATTTACTGACTGTGCCGTTTCCCCTTTTAGTATATTTGTCAAAGGTTTTGCTATAGATGCGTAGTCTTTGATAAAGATTCTGTAGTAATTGGCCAGGCCAAGGAAGGACCTTAGGGCATACAATGTTTTTGGTTCGGGAAACTCTTGTATTGCCTTAACCTTTCCTGCGTCTGCTATTGTTCCTCCCCTGGCTAAAATAAATTCTAAATATTCTACACTTTCTTTAAAGAACTTTGTTTTCTCCCGTTCAATTCTCATAGCGGCATCTATCAATTTTCGAAGTATCGTGTCGATATGCCTGACATGGTCACTTTCATTGTCCGAGAAAATTATTACGTGGTCAACGCACAGTGGTCGATTTGAAATATTTAGGCGACCAAAAATATTTTTGGATGGTAATGGCTTTGTAATTTGTATTTATTTAACAAAATAAATAAGAAAAACATAAAATATATGTTATAAAAACACATTTTATTTTCATAAATCATAAATAAATAAAAATTATAAATAAATTAAATTGTCTTATTAAAAGATGTTTCTATCTCGACTTCTTCGTGCTCAATTCATGATTGTATGTTGAGCTCGGCACGTTCTAATAGTTCTATAACTTCACTGGAAAACATCTTGTGTGGAGTTTTCTTTAACGATCTTTCACTCCTTATGAGTGGATCTGAAGTAAGAGGCAATCTTTGATAAATACCACGGCTGCATTCTTCCCTTGAAAATTTTCTTGAAAAATTCTGCTTAAATTATTGAAATCTTTGGAAGTGGCGCCACATATATAGCATCGGCTAGTTGAGGTCGTGTTGGTTACAGCATTGCAAACTTTGCCATCAACCATGGTCATTTTTAAAATGTGATTATAAGCAAATTCTTTTCCATCAATATTTACTTTTGTAGGAGTGAGGTTCTTAATTTCATTTTGCACATAACTTATTTCCTCCTTTGTTACATCTGTAGTTACTTTCACATACCGAAATCTGATGGGGCGGCAAAATCATGGTGATGATGGTGTTGGGTTTTGCCACAACACTTTATTGTTTCCTTTACCACGAATAATTTGAAGTGGGACAAAAGAACTCAAAAATATACTAGCATCGGATTCGGCGTCTTCCGAGAATTTTTGTTTGTACCGTGCTTATTGTGACCCGTCACACCCCCATTTATAAATTATCGTTAATGAATTTCTTTCAATTTCGTTAAGGGTTGATAACACTTCTTCCAGGTAGATTGATAACCGTTGAATAGTATGATCCATTAGGCATTGTAAATTAATTTCTGCGCTGGTAGCCGTTACTCGCAATGCCGTCTTTGGTGGGTAGCATTCTTGTTTTGCTTTCAACAAAAGATCGTAACAAGGGTAATGCTTTGGGTTAGTTGCCCTTATTATTTCATATTGTCGTCTTGTTAGATCAGCTTCTACGAACATTTTGAGTGCTTGGAACGGGGTCAAAGGAGCAATTGTTTCACTGGTTTTGGAATAAGCTTTTCTATATTTACTAGCCTTTGTTGGTGATTTTCCTATTTCTTTGAGCAATCTTGAGGCAGATCTTTTCCGACTTGTGCGGCATGTATAATCATTTCATCATCAACATTTGATCGAATTTCCTCATTTTTTCTTCTCTTGCTTTGTTCACTCGAATCCGAAAATGATTTGCTCGGACGACCTGGTTGATTAAGCGAATGCACTGGAATTTCAAAAGTGCCTTCCAGCCACTTCTGGTTGTTTTTCATTAAAACGTCTTCAAATTTATGAGCTTTTAGCCATCTCCTTTTAAATTCGTGTTTGATGTGGGAAAATTTATGCTTAAGGTTCTTTTTTCTTTCCACAGTGTCTCCGCAAGACAATAGCAAGTGGTTTTCTAAAAACTCCAATTTCTCATCCAATCTTGGTAATTTTTGTAGTTGCATTTGCTCAAACAGACATTTACGGGTCACTATTTTCACCCCCGATGAACTAGGTATCTACATAGTTAACAAAAAACATAAAATAAAAAAAATGGTTTTTTAATTTTTTTTTTTTAACAAAATACTTTGAACTGCTGTATTTAAGAAATAGGCGGGTTGATGGTCGGTAAAAATATTCAACTCTTTAGTGCCATACAAGTATGATTGAAGTTTACCTAGGGTCCAAACAATAGCTAACAATTCCCTTTCATTTGTGGCATAATGCAACTCGTTGTCCTTTAATGTCCGTGAGATCATAGTTATCGGCCTACCTTCCTGAGACAAAACCGCTCCGATTCCACTAGCGGATGCATCTGTGGTTAAATCGAAAGGATTTTTGAAATCTGGATACATAAGGATGACATCTTCAGAAGCCAAGATATTCCTTAAATGTTCAAATGCGCTTCGTTGTTCATCACTGAAATTAATTAGTATTTTCCTAGACATATATTTACTGACTGTGCCGTTTTCCCCCGTTTTCGATGCGTAGTCTTTGATAAAGATTCTGTAGTAATTGGCTAGGCCAAGGAAGGACCTTAGGGCATACAACGTTTTTGGTTCGGGAAACTCTTGTATTGCCTTAACCTTTTCTGGGTCTGCTCTTGTTCCTCCCCTGGCTAAAATAAATCCTAAATATTCTACACTTTCTTTAAAGAATTTTGTTTTCTCCCGTTCAATTCTCATAGCGGCATCTATCAAGTTTCGAAGTATCGTGTCGATATGCCTGACATGGTCACTTTCATTGTCCCAGAAAATTATTACGTGGTCAACGCACAGTGGTCGATTTGAAATATTTAGGCGGCCAAAAATATTTTTGGACGTTAATGGCTTCGAAAAACAGTATTTTCAAAAATTTGTATTTATTTACCAAATAAATAAGAAAAACATAAAATATATGTTATAAAAACACATTTTATTTTCATAAATCATAAATAAATAAAAATTATAAATAAATTAAATTGTCTTATTAAAAGATGTTTCTATCTCGACTTCTTCGTGTTCAATACATGATTGTATGTGGAGCTCGGCAGGTTCTAATAGTTCTATAACTTCACTGCAAAACATCTTGTGTGGAGTTTTCTTTAACGATCTTTCACTCCTTATGAGTGGATCTGAAGTAAGAGGCAATCTTTGATAAATACCACGGCTGCATTCTTCCCTTGAAAATTTTCTTGAAAAATTCTGCTTAAATTATTGAAATCTTTGGAAGTGGCGCCACATATATAGCATCGGCTAGTTGAGGTCGTGTTGGTTACAGCATTGCAAACTTTGCCATCAACCATGGTCATTTTTAAAATGTGATTATAAGCAAATTCTTTTCCATCAATATTTACTTTTGTAGGAGTGAGGTTCTTAATTTCATTTTGCACATAACTTATTTCCTCCTTTGTTACATCTGTAGTTACTTTCACATACCGAAATCTGATGGGGCGGCAAAATCATGGTGATGATGGTGTTGGGTTTTGCCACAACACTTTATTGTTTCCTTTACCACGAATAATTTGAAGTGGGACAAAAGAACTCAAAAATATACTAGCATCGGATTCGGCGTCTTCCGAGAATTTTTGTTTGTACCGTGCTTATTGTGACCCGTCACACCCCCATTTATAAATTATCGTTAATGAATTTCTTTCAATTTCGTTAAGGGTTGATAACACTTCTTCCAGGTAGATTGATAACCGTTGAATAGTATGATCCATTAGGCATTGTAAATTAATTTCTGCGCTGGTAGCCGTTACTCGCAATGCCGTCTTTGGTGGGTAGCATTCTTGTTTTGCTTTCAACAAAAGATCGTAACAAGGGTAATGCTTTGGGTTAGTTGCCCTTATTATTTCATATTGTCGTCTTGTTAGATCAGCTTCTACGAACATTTTGAGTGCTTGGAACGGGGTCAAAGGAGCAATTGTTTCACTGGTTTTGGAATAAGCTTTTCTATATTTACTAGCCTTTGTTGGTGATTTTCCTATTTCTTTGAGCAATCTTGAGGCAGATCTTTTCCGACTTGTGCGGCATGTATAATCATTTCATCATCAACATTTGATCGAATTTCCTCATTTTTTCTTCTCTTGCTTTGTTCACTCGAATCCGAAAATGATTTGCTCGGACGACCTGGTTGATTAAGCGAATGCACTGGAATTTCAAAAGTGCCTTCCAGCCACTTCTGGTTGTTTTTCATTAAAACGTCTTCAAATTTATGGTTGATTAAGCGAATGCACTGGAATTTCAAAAGTGCCTTCCAGCCACTTCTGGTTGTTTTTCATTAAAACGTCTTCGAATTTATGAGCTTTTAGCCATCTCCTTTTAAATTCGTGTTTGCTGTGGGAAAATTTGTGCTTAAGGTTCTTTTTTCTTTCCACAGTGTCTCCGCAAGACAATAGCAAGTGGTTTTCTAAAAACTCCAATTTCTCATCCAATCTTGGTAATTTTTGTAGTTGCATTTGCTCAAACAGACATTTATTTAATAAACAAAAAAATATGGCCCGGACGAATCCTGATCCATAACAAAATCGCTTTTGAAATTAAAAAAATTAAATTTTTTTCTGTGAAAAAGAGGGTATGTTCAACTACCGAAAAATATAACGAAAGTTAAAAATTAAAGATAAAACTATTATTTATTTAATAGAAACTTACTTGAGCTATAGGAATCACTATCACTTTCACTACACAACTTAAAATAAAAATATATGCGTATTGCAAAATTTGATATAATTTGGGCGCCCAAATAGAAATACATATCAAGTCAACGATCAAATTGCGTCTAACTCAGGGTCGTGCTTCTTTGCTTAGACCGTATAGTGAGGGCGCCCACTGAGTTGTTTTTGCATTTGCTTCTCTCTCTCTCACGTACAGTGTAAATGAATGAAAACAAACAAAAACACAATGTGGTTGTTGCTTTTTTTCACTCATACGTTCTTACATGTCTTCGCTTTGGCTGTATTTCTGTGGTCGTCGCTGGTCTAACTGCACGGAATCGGTGACGTATGTTTTTTTAAAAAAAAAAGGTGGGGGGTAATTCGGGGAAGTGTTTACTATACCTAGAATTCAAAATTTTGTGCCTAGCTAGTATTTAGAATTTTTGACTTTTGGCCGCCTAATTACTCAATATCTACCTATGTGCAACGTAGACATAACATATTTTCCCAATATCTTCGCGCAAGACATCATCGATTGCTCTCTGGAAGATGCTTCCAGATTTTTTAAGCAGAAAGGCAACCTACAAAATTCGTATTTCCCGCCATTTACAGAGAATGCTGTTTTTTCGCGATCCTGTTCCGCTAGATAGATCTGGTGATACCCGGACTTTAAATCATGGATAGGCAATGTGCGCTTGCTGAGAGCAAGTGAGCACACATTTCAATGCATTTTACATTGAAGTTTTCGCTCACTTGCTCTCAGTAAGCGCACATTGCCTGACCTGGCTTTAAATCCAGAGTAGTGAAATATTTTGCCTTCCCCAAATTAGCAAGGATCATTGGGATGCTTGGCATTGGATAGCGATCAGGTATTGTATGCTCATTCAATTTTCTAAAATCAATGACTAGGCGCTTATTTTTATTGCCGTCTTTATCGATGCCTTTTTTTGTCAACCACCCACGCCGGGCTATTGTACGGTGACTTTGAAGGGCTTATTATCCCATGTTTCAACATTTGTTCGATCTCTTTATTAACAAAATCTGCTACACCCATGGGATATGGGTATAATTTAGAATATATGGGGTTATTAATTGTTGTACGTATTGTAGCGATGACTGAAGTATTAAAGGGTAGTGCCTCGTTAGAGGTTCAAAACGCCTTAAGTCTCCTCAGTATCATCTTCTTAAACTGATTTCGTACTATTTCAGGGACTTGTATGTCGTCGACACGCGTGAAATTTACGTTTTTACAGAAGTGGTACTGCTGTTGTTATTACTTAAATTCAATGTTACACCCGCCTGCGTTTGCAGATCGAAGCCTATGATAGCATCGAACGTATTTAGTGAATCCAACAAAAAATATGGGGCAACTTTCCCAAAACTTTAATTAAATATTTTTCTTTTATTTTACTTGAACCATGTATTGAGTTCACAGTAAAAGGACATTGACATGTGTTACGTTTTTAAGCCCATTTATGGGTCTCACGTAGTTTTTTGCCGCCCCAGTATTTATTAATATTTTTAATGTTCTATCAGCCAACTGTCGCTTAATGTACGGCAGTTGGGAGTGTTCTCTAAAAAATTCAACGAGTCGTTTTCAAACGTAGATTCACTGTCTTCATCAAAATCTTCAACCGTTGATGTAGCCAAATCTTCATAAGTTTCCTGTTCTTGACTTACTTCCTGATTGATATTGTTTACCCGTTGACGTCTTTGTCCTGTCATACGTTCCGAAGTATTTTGTCTTTTTTTGGGCTGGAAGAAGCCTGTCTTGTATGCCATCGGTCGCTTCAGGACGGCTGATTTTTATCCTCAAGGGCTTTGGCGTATGAAGCAGCAAATTTGCTTATTTCGATACTGGCCTTAGCTTCTTGGGCCAGGGCTAAAGCTGATGGTAAGTCCCTGGGCTATGCGGGGAATACAACGGATATCAGTGGGTTTTTGAGACCTGAAATAAATGCATGTAAGGCATCATCTCTTACTTCTGAGTTAAGTACGGCGGCACCTTCTGCATCATGGGTCATAATGATTTTATTTGTGACAAGTGTCAGTTTTTTTCGACCTCATCATAGTACTCCATCAAGCTCAAATTACCCTGCCTAACCATTTCCAGTCCCTGTCATAGTGTTCGCAAGGACAATATCCTATATCTTCACTATCGTATTCTTCTTTTATTTCCCTATACTCGCCGCCCCAACTCATCAGCTTTCAACTGATGTTTTTTTTAAAACCGTATATTTAATTTAACTAAAACTTGTTTATACTATACACTTATATGACGATTTAGTGTATTATTTCAATTTATTGACATTATACTATACACTTATATGACGATTTAGTGTATTATTTCAATTTATTGACATTGGATTTGCCAAACCAAGAGTAGGCTGAACGGGGTATAACGATTTATATAACAAATTTCAATTGGTACTTATTTAGATAACACTCAATGATTAAATAACACTATGTTATTATTAACTTGCGAATTACTTTATTATAATGAACCAACTGCTCTCTTTAAATGCATAAATGTAATAAACTTAAACTAAAGGTATAGCTAGCCACACCGAATTGTATTGTAAGCATATTGTGGCAATTTGGGCATTGACATCTAAGTCAGCACCTTATTGCCCTACTAAATATTCTTATTGTTGCAATTAGGGCGTTGACAGCTATGTCAGCACCTTATTACAACTATTCACATTTATTAATAATATTAATTTATGTTTTTAACTACATATTACATATTTAATAACATATTATTTATTTCCTGATAACTTACATAAGTTGATATACATGGTAACATACCAGAGATATAGAACATATATACATACATATGTTTGTCGTCATTACAGGAAACGTAATGTATTATTTTCCGTATTTCATAATGACCAATCGGGGCTTTTCGCTACATGTTTGCGTAGCAATGAAATTAAAAGAAAATAAATAAAAACACAAAGGATTAGAATTTTTTCTCAAACAATATTGAGTTATGTTTTATTATGGATTGTTCGTGGAACAATCACTTATTTACCTTTTTTACAGAGTGTAAGGGTATGTGCTTATAGGACGATATCCAATGAGCGAGTGATTTTAGAAAAGCTAGGATGTAACAAAGCGGAGCTTAGAAAAAAGTTACTCGTTAGATCTTGTTACTATCCTTGTATTTGTGTACGAGATACACAAAGTTGTATACAAAGGTAGGGGACAAAATCTAACGCAGGGGTGCAAAACCCATATGAAATATAAAATCATTTAAATTACTTAAACCAAGTTTGAAATTAAACATTGCCGCCCGCGTTGCAACATCCTGCTATGTTGCAAAAGTAATAATAAAATTAAAAATAAAAAATATATACAAGTTTTTTTCCATATTCTTTTTTTTAATTCTCTTTTTTCATTTTTTCAAAAAACATTATAAAGATATAAAAGTTATTTGCTCGTGGAGCAGGACCGTTGTATGACTCGTGGAGCCACAATCCTATAACCTTTTATAAAAAATAAAAACAAGTCGACTCGTGGAGTCGTGTGACAAGGACTCGTGGAGCCAAGGCAATTGAAGATTGCCCCTCACGTTTAACTTAAATACTACATGGACCCGAGATTACCCAACCAAAAATGGTGAGTTGGGCCCATGGGAAACCAGGTCTCGAATATGACTGAGGCTTCATTACCTTATGGTAGACTTCAGGACCCAGAACAAGACTGACTGCAGCAGATTGATAAAACCGAGGATCGGCTAACTGCAGACCAGCGAAATGCTCTTTATAGTCCTCGGACACAGACTCCGAAGGAGCCATGAGGTGACCCAAATCTGTCACCCGCGCCGACACTCTTACTTGCTGCGATTGATCGTAGCAGGATGCGACGAGCACCTGACAGAACCGCTCTGGACCCACCAGAACAGGACACAGACCAAGGCTGTCAGCCAATGATCGGCAAATTACGCTGTGTCCTGCACAGGGATCCAGAAGAGCCCTGACCAGTATCCGACGATCGGGTAATAAGACATGTACCACCAATGTAGGTCCGAGCGTAGCTACAGACTGAAAGGCAGAGACAGGCCGGTACGTAGCCGAAGGCAGAGTGTTATGCCGGGGAGCAACAGAGGGACCTGGCAGTGGTCGGTTTTGGCAGACGGACGTTTCGAAGATCTACCTTTGCGTAATTTGGTTTTGGTTTGAGTTTGGTTGGCAGGGGCACAGTCGTTGGGAGAAGGCTGGTGAAGCAACGTATGATGTTCCTTGTTACAAATTTTGCAATGATACCGACTGCTACATTGGGAGATATGGTGCACGGCGGACAAACAGTTGCCACAACACTTGTGAAGTGCCACCATACGCAACCTTCTCTCAACTCGCATTGCCTTAAACTCTTTGCAATCACGAAGTAGGTGATTCCCTTCGCAAACTACGCAAGCCTTTTTCGAAGCCTGGTTCTTTCGGCCTGGTGCCGAAAGTCGTGGCGTGACCACAGGTTCTCCTGAAGGAGCTTCAGGGACCGTCGTAGACGGATTTTTAGTTTCCTTAAACGAAGGAGCGGCCTGAGGAAGCTCAGAATCCGCAAGGGGGACTGCCGAGGCATCAAGCTCCCGTTCCTCATCAGACATGGGGACGTTGTCCTCAATCTCAGGGAGAGTTGCAGCCATCTTGCCTAAATCTTCCATCTTCTGTGAAAAATAGAGAGGATGCAACAATACAATGACGAGGAACACATAATTATTATTTGGCCAGAATGACCAATGTAAAAAACCGTAGGTCGTTTTGTAATTACCATAGCCCGAATATTCGCGACTCCTTCGCTACCATCAATAGTCGTTTTTCATTTCGCGAAAAAGTATAGAGGACGCGAAAGCCGACACGAGATATGGACTATAATAACACTGTGTTACAGTGAAAATTTGCAGGGGTTCTAATGCATAAATTCGGTTTTGTGGGAGTCCACAGAATACGAAAATACCTTTGGTTTCTTTGGGTCACTTCGGTTTTTCATTTTATAACGATAAATGTAGTGAAAAATTGGCTTTCTTGGATTTTCAACTTTAAACGGACATTACTTCTTTTTTCCACAACCGATTTGCACACACTATTTTTCATTATAAAGGGGAGAGTAATGCCTTTCGAACAAGCCATAGATTATTAAAATCGGTTTCCAAATGGCTAAGTAATAGTGGTTTAAGTGTGACAAAAACGCATTAAAAAACAGCAAAATGTTTTTCCTTATGCTCTAGGCGGCGTAAACGACACCTAACAATACAATTGTTTACTGTTAACAAGTAGGAAATTTAGTTGGCTTTCCAAAATGGGGAAAACCAACGAAATCCGTTGAAAAATAAATGCGTTATGGCATTTTTTGTGTTTCAACTTTTTGGTTTTTTTCATATTTTCCTTTATAAAACATTGATACCTTGTGCGTAATTGTTAAGCAGGATAATCACAATTAGAATCATACATGCTAAGATACCCATCTTTTATAAAGGAAAATATAAAAAAAAACCAAAAAGTTGAAACACAAAAAATGCCATAACGCATTCATTTTTCAACCGATTTCGTTGGTTTTTCCCATTTTGGAAAGCCAACTAAATTTCCTACTTGTTTACAGTAAATAATTGTACTGTTAGGTGTCGTTTACACAGCCTAGAGCACAAGGAAAAACACTTTACTATTTTTAATGCGTTTTTGTCACACTTAAACCACTATTACTTAGCCATTTGTTAACCGATTTTAATAATCTATGGCTTGTTCGAAAGGCATTACTCTCCCCTTTATAATGAAAAATAGTGTGTGCAAATCGGTTGTGGAAAAAAGAAGTAATGTCCGTTTAAAGTTGAAAATCCAAGAAAGCCCATTTTTCACTACATTTATCGTTATAAAATGAAAAACCGAAGTGACCCAAAGAAACCAAAGGTATTTTTATCTTCTATGGACTCCCACAAAACCGAATTTGTGCATCAGAAATCCTGCAAAAAAATGTTGTCCACTTTTGTATGACAGTGTAATTATGGTAGCGCAATTAATTTAACGATTGGCCGTCTAATAGTGCCATTTTCTGTATAAATGTCCGCGACGCGAACTCTAGAATCCGTACCCGGGTGCACCGCTATTATTCGACCTAATTTCCACGAAGTGGGAGGTAGATTTTCGTGCCGTACTACTACCAAGTCACCCGTTTGTAAATCGCGTTGCGGAAACTTCCATTTATATCTTTTATGCAAGTTCTTTAAATACTCTTCTTTCCACCGAAGGCAGAATTGTTGAGTAAGAGCTTTCATTTTCCGGAAACGATTTACAAGGTGAAGAGGCGATTCATCTATTAATGGCTCCGGAGGAGCTAGGATCGGAGACCCAATAAGGAAGTGACCTGGTGTTAGCGCTACAGTATTTTGCGGATTGTCATTCATGGGACATAAAGGACGTGAATTTAAACAAGCTTCGATTCTGGAAAGAATCGTAGAAAGTTCCTCAAATGTAAATTTGAAGTTTTTAGCTTGTTTACGGAAATGTAATTTAAAACTTTTTACTGCGGCTTCCCAAAGACCACCCATGTGGGGAGCGCCGGCAGGTATGAACTCCCACGAAAGTTCTTGATAGTGCAGCGTGGAACACAGACTATTTCGACTTTCGCGGACTACGGCTTTGAAGTCCTGCTCTAGTTCCCTAGAAGCTCCAACGAAGTTGGTGCCGTTGTCAGAAAATATAGTTTTTGGACAACCTCGCCTCGAAATGAAGCGTTGGAAGGCTGCTATAAATGTTGCCGTGGACAAATCTGAAGTAGCTTCCAAATGGATTGCTTTCGTAGAAAAGCAAACAAAAACACAGACGTACCCTTTAGTGATTTTAGTCAAGCGGCCTGTAAAGGATTTGAGGTCAAAAGGACCTGCAAAGTCAACACCAGTAGTGGTAAAAGGCCTTGAACAAGTTACTCTTTCCGGTGGAAGAGCAGCCATAATTTGAGTACACGTACGACTTTTAAATAAATGGCAAGTTTTGCATTTTTTAATCGTTGTCCTAATTAATGAAGTGAGTCTTGGGATCCAGTACTCAATCCTGAGGATGCGTAGCATCAATTGATTTCCACCGTGGATGGAAATGGTATGAATAAAATTTACCAGAAGACGTGCAAAGAGACTGTGGTAAGGGAGAAGTATGGGATATCTTTCTGAATAAGAAAGAGTGGGTGACCGTGATAGTCGTCCATTAAGTCTCATAACTCCTGTATCATCCAGAAATGGATTTAGTGATAGAACAGAGCTTTTTGGATTTAAGGGAACCTTATCTAACAAAGACTGATACCCATCCGCGAAGTGTGTTTTCTGAGCTAGAACAGCTAGACGTAATCTAGATGCTTTAAGCTCCGAACTTGAGAGGTTGTCATCATTGTAAATGTAACGACCTCTATATGCACGGTGAGTGTTATGGATAAACCTATACATATAAGATAGGACTCGTAAAGCCCTATCTAAAGATGAAAATCTCGCTAAAAAGTCCTCAGAATCAGTTAAAAATGAAGTATGCGCCTTGACAGCACGTATTTCAATATCGGTGTCAAGTGAGGTTAAATTAGAAATATCCCACTGAGAACTATCTTGGCGAAGCCAATGTGGTCCATGCCACCATAGTTGGGATGAGGCGAGATCAGAGGGCGAGACCCCCCGGCTGCCTAAATCAGCGGGGTTATCTTCAGAGCGCACGTGATGCCAACTACCTCTGTCTGTAATCTCCTGAATCTTACTAACACGGTTGGCAACAAACGTAGTCCATGTAGATGGAGTTTTGTTTAGCCATGAAAGGACGATCGTAGAATCGGTCCAGCAATATATTTTTTGGAATGAAATGTCAATTTCATTCTGAATATTTTTTAATAATTCGGAAGCCAGAACGGCTCCGCAAAGCTCCAACCGTGGTAAAGAAACTGACTTTAGGGGGGCTACCTTAGTTTTGCAGGTCAGGAGGTGAGTATAAATGGTTTTATTCGGAGTTACTATCCGAATATATATCACCCCCGCGTATGCCTTTTCTGAGGCGTCAGAAAAGACATGAAGTTCGGCGGAACAATCTGGCGTATAATGAACCCACCGAGGAATATGAATGGAATTCACATCCTGGTAACAGTCCACGAAATCTTGCCAGTCACGTTCTGTCGTAGACAGAAGTGCATCATCCCATCCGATTTTATCTGTCCAGATCTTCTGCATAACTATTTTGGCAGTAACTATAATTGGGCCTAACCAACCTAAAGGATCAAATAATTTAGCAATAGTTGACAATGTTTCTCGTTTCGTGTAGTGATCTTTTGTGGGTAAAGCACTCACACTGAAATAAAACAAGTCAAGCAGAGCATTCCAACGTATTCCCAGAGGTTTGGAACTGCTAGCTTCAATAAAGGAGAGAACCTTAGCATCGATTAAATCTTCCGTGGGAAGATTTTGCAAAATAGCACGGTCATTTGCTGTCCACTTCCTCAATTCAAATTTTGCAGAGGAAAGAGCTGCTATTAATTGGTCTCTAGAATCTAGGGCTGTACTTATGTCATGATATCCTGTTAGTACGTCGTCGACGTACATGCACTTACGAAGTATGTGTGCAGCGAGAGGATATCCATCGTTAGTATCGTCCGCTAATTGTAAAAGCGTCCGTATAGCTAAGTAGGGGGCGCAATTCACACCAAATGTCACCGTCTGCAATTCAAAATCCTGAACAGGTTTTTGTGGAGAATCCCGGAAAACTATTCGTTGAAGTGGAGTATGTGCCGGATCGACACGTATTTGGCGATACATCTGGGTGATGTCGCAATTAAAAACGAATTTAAATAGTCTCCACCTCAGAATCAGCAAAACTAAATCCAATTGCAGAGTAGGTCCCACATGTAAAATGTCGTTAAGACTTTTCCCGTTGGATGTTTTGTTCGAGGCGTTGAAAACCACTCGAAGTTTGGTAGTCTGTTTGTCGGGATTTATCACGGGATGATGTGGCAAGTAACAAACCGAAGAGTTTGTTGAAGCGGCGCCAACAGGCCTCATATGATCCAATGCTAAGTACTCATTAACAACTTGATCATAGACTACCTTTACTTGTGGCTTTCGAAGGAGGGATGCCTCATTTCGAAGAAATTGTCGTAAACAATTTGCTCGGGAGAAGCCTAACTCCACCTGTCCAACTATCTCAGTCTTGAGGGGAAGGCTAACAACGTACCTACCATTTGAATCCCGACGTGTGGTACGCTTATAATAGTCTTCGCATAATTGGTCAGAGGGGGATAGAATTTTACGTTTGGGAATTTCCTCAAGTTCCCAAAAGCGAAGAAGAGTCTTGTCAAGATTTTCCTCTTCTGAAAAGCTAACCTTTGTTGAAAATACCGGAATATTTGGAGAGGGAATAGGACCAGTAATGATCCAACCAAAGACCGTATTTTGTGCTATTAGCGACCCTAAGATATTGATGTGAGTACCCTGTTGTAGGATCTTTGGATAAAGATCTGCTCCCAGCAAAAGATCAACAGGTCGACACTTGAATAAATTGGGATCTGCCAAACGAATATTTGGCAATTGAGAAACAATGTCAGCATTGATGGTAAAAGAGGGCAGATTGCCCGAAATGGATGGCAAAATTAGGGCCGTAGTATTTATTGAACGCGATGCATCCAATGGAGAAGTAATGCTGACCGAACATAACTTGCGCGACGTGGTCGAAACTGTCTGATTAATCCCAGAAATGGAAGCTAACGTTGTAGTAGCTGTGATACCTATAAGGCGTTGTAAACGCTCTGTAATAAAAGATGCTTCTGAAGCGGGGTCAATAAGTGCCCTGGCAGGGTACGTGGTACCATGATGAACGATGTTCACCATTGCCGTGCCTAATAAGACATTCCTGCTTTGTGCAGTATGGAATACCTGTCTATTAGCAGAAGACGAAGAATCTGATCTAATACCTGTAGAGGTAGAGGGTTGATCAAAAGAAGATACACTCCTATTGTTGGAAGTTGCTGTCGAAGACGTTCCAGCAGTTGTATTGTCCCTGTGTAATAAAGTGTGATGTCTTTTATTACATTTACTGCAAGTGTAGGGACTACTGCAGTGATTAACTACATGTTTAGAGGACAGACAGTTAAAGCAAGAGTTATGTCGCCTAATTGTATTTATTCTTTCAGGAACTGAAAGTTTCAGAAACTTTTGGCATGCTCTGATGTGATGCGTTTGTCGTGGACAAAGAACACATGTTTTATTTGAAGAGGCACGAGAGGACCTCGAAGAAGGGGGGAATTCCGAGGCGAAAATGTGGGGGATCGGTTCGTGCCAGCATTCGTGAAATGCGAACGAACTTTTTTACTGGTGGATGGTTTGCCAGTATCTATACCCCTAATGTCACGTAGACAGGTAAGAGTTTGAATTCGTTCTGTAAGAAACGAGTCCAAATCGTCCCAGGAAGACAAAGCAGATTTGTCTTTAACACTTTGTTCCCAAAGTGTGACACTATTTTTAGGAAGTCTCTGAAGACATATGAACACTAGGATAGGGTCCCAGTCTTCAGTTGAGACGTCATAATTGGACATGGCAGAAATACATCCATTGATACCCCTCTGTAATTTCTTTAACCCTGAACTAGTCTCACTTTCTAAAACTGGTAGGTCAAATAAAAGTTTAAGTTGGTGGTTCACCAAAATACGTGGATTGTCGTAAGTCTGTTTAAGAGCTTTCCACGCAGGACCAAAGTTTTTGTGGGTTAGTGAAAACTTTGCCACAATTTCATGGGCGTCGCCACTGGTTTTTTTATTTAAATGGCATAGACGTTCAATGTCACTAATGCCAGTGTTATTAATATACACAGCCGAAAATAGGTCTCTAAATGTTGGCCAAGAAAGGAAGTCACCGTTAAATACTTCAATGTCGCAGGGTGGTAAATTTAACCTATGTCCAATATGTTCATCACCACAGGATGTGAATGATGTATTGGAGGAATGGTGAGAATGATGCGTGACATCCAACATTGAAGTTGCACAGTCGGAACGATGTGATCTATTGCCTACACTAGCGTGAGGGGAAGATGTTGCTACTGAGGACTTGGGCGGAGCCCGAAGTCGATCTAACTTCCTATTAATAGAGGCGAGAGCATTTAGATAAGATCTAAATGCAACCTCATATTTGCCATCAACAGCAGTAACGTCGTTACAAGAACTTTCATTTTCTTTAAAGAAATTGAGACAATCGTCAAACGTAGTTTTTACCTTGTCCCATAATCTCTTGACCTCAGCTTCTTGTAACTCTAATATGTAAATATCGAGCTCCTCGTCCCGTTGGGCACTGAAGCTAGCGTCAAATTTAACCAAAGCGTCAGTAGCTCTGATAAATAAATCTAGTCGAGTGACAGACATTTTAAATCAAAAACTGAACGTAATTCAGAAAAATTTTAATTAGAAAATCAAAGTAAAGTTTCGTTGAAAACGATGTTTATTTTTATTATAATGATGTTTTTTATATTAAAAATGAAGCACTTGCACCAGGAATTTCCAAGGTAATTGTTCGAAAAACAATTCTTGTAATAGAAAAAACTCTGTAAAACTGCACGAAAATGCACCAAAGTATTTTGGAAATTTATTATTTTGCACGAGATGCAAGAAATTTGAAGATAGTGACACGTGATGTCAAAAACTGTATGCGAAAATCCAATAAAAATGTTAAATTTTCACCAAACTATTAGCCAAAATAATTTTAAAACACGTGATGCTTTAAAATAAAATAATTTTATTGGTTAGAATACACTGAATTTATAAGTAGTCGTAGACTATTTCAATAATGTATCGTGGATACAGCAATATATTTGAGGTTTAACGTGATTAAACCACCAAAAATTCTTCAAATTTTAAGAAAAAATTCAAAACTCACTCTAAATTTCTTTCAGTGTATTCAAATTTCCACAAAATGCTTACAGTGTATCGTATAATACACGTAAACTATGGCAATGTATCGAAGATAGCACTTGCCGAAAATAAATTTCCAAAAATATTAAATAAAATCGAAAATTCGCAAAAAATTTCGCAATTACCGACTGTAGGGTGCACGGACTGTAAAAATGCACGTTAGTAATCGCTAGCGAACAACAACAAATTATTCAAATAAATCAATTTAATTCAAAATATTTAAATAAAAGATTTGAAATAAAAGTGTATGTAATATAATATATAAAAATAATAATAATTTTAGAAATATGACCGAATATAGGGTGCACGGTGTCGAAAACACGAATAAAATTTATTTTTAGTTGATATCCGAAAGATTCAACTCAAGAAATACCCGAAAACGGCACTAAAATATTTTTAAAAAATTGAAATGTATTATTAGTTACACTTGGATACCCCTAATACAATTGATTGGGTGTAAATGATATATAAGTGCCAAATCTGCCACCCGTATTAATTAAAGGTGGAAACAATCAGCAGTAATGACAAATGAATGACATTTATTCTTTTATATTGGAATTGTTATTGTTGTGATGATTTTGGTGTTTTGGCGAACAAAAAGAAGCACAATAAAAGAAAAACACCACAATAACAATGAATTTATATTTAATGTAAATGAAATGTGCTAAAACACTGATAAAACTGAATGTGGAAATAAATAAAAATTAAGGAGAATCACTGTGATTGTTGTTGTTTCTTCTGTGAGGAAGTAGTGGACGATTTGACACTTAGTTTTGTTGATATTTTTTAATGAATTTTACCGACGGCAAATGGACGGACACTTATGCGCGTTTGTAAAACGACCGACGGCTTTTTTAATTATTTATCACAACACGGTAATCACTGTACAACACTTTTATTTGTAAAAATAAATTAGGCAATGTACATACCTGTGTTGTTGATATTATATTATTTGGGTGAAATAAATGAAATTATATGTGGGGATGATCGTGGATCGTGTAGGTTGTTGTTGTTCTCGACGTAGTCGAATTGCCTTGTAAAGGAGAAAAAGGAGAGCGTTAGTAGTTTTCGTTGAAAACAATCCGGCTCGAAGGACCAATGTTTGCGTAGCAATGAAATTAAAAGAAAATAAATAAAAACACAAAGGATTAGAATTTTTTCTCAAACAATATTGAGTTATGTTTTATTATGGATTGTTCGTGGAACAATCACTTATTTACCTTTTTTACAGAGTGTAAGGGTATGTGCTTATAGGACGATATCCAATGAGCGAGTGATTTTAGAAAAGCTAGGATGTAACAAAGCGGAGCTTAGAAAAAAGTTACTCGTTAGATCTTGTTACTATCCTTGTATTTGTGTACGAGATACACAAAGTTGTATACAAAGGTAGGGGACAAAATCTAACGCAGGGGTGCAAAACCCATATGAAATATAAAATCATTTAAATTACTTAAACCAAGTTTGAAATTAAACACTACATATTACTAAAACAAGTAAGAAAGTACCAGACAGCTGTGCCGACGGTTTTTTTAAATTTTGAAACAATTTCCCAAGAAGTCCATTCTTCTCTCTTTGAACCCCAAAAAATTGTACCGTTATAAAAAGGGCCATGAAGACAAAAAAAAATTGAGACAATCCGAGACGAGTCATTAAACGACACTCTTTCCAAAATTTGCGTGGAAGGTGTTTTTCGATGTAGTCCATATTCGGACGTAATCCAACCATGTTCCAAACAAATTCAAAACGGTTCAAAAACCGCTGTTAAACTATACTTTTCCCAGAGGAGTGGGTTGATATAGCCCATATTCGCACCTTATATATGCATGGAAGTACTATTTCCACATCCCTAGTTTGGAACAATTCGGTTAGTCCCTTCTGGAATTATTGTGCGAAAAATTTTGAACTTTTGTAAGGGTAATTAACGGAAGGGGTAGACCGATATGGTCCATCTTCGAACTAAAACTAAGCTGGGACAAAATTTACGAGACCTAAAATTTTAACCAAATAGGTTTTTTTTCTTCAAGAGCCACCCAGACAGACGGACGGACAAGGGTAAATCGACTCCAACTTGTCTGAAATGGATTTCGTCCAAACATACTTTGGGTACAAAATCATTATTTCGATAATCTCGTTGACCTAAGTGTTGAATATTAAAAGAATTTTAGAAATAGTTTTCGGTGATTTTTCGAGAATATTTCGAGGTATTATTACATTACTTTTTACCAAAGGTAACACAAAAACTTCAAGACCCCGTACAGCATTGTAATTTTTAACAATTTTGAAAACCTGGGAATGCTTTTTTCATGATTTGAAAACTTTTCTATGATGATTTCGAAATTTTGTAACATGGAATGTAAGCGTAGTTCTATGCAGGAAATTCACAACAATAAAAAACTCGTCTATGTTAAGCAGTAGTTCAGTTATTTAACCGCTCTATTCATATTGGTTTTCAAGTTTAGTTTCGTAGATTGCCGAAATATGTCTCCTAGAAATAAAATATAGACGAAAAATTGAATTTGGATATTTTACCCACAAATACTGTGGAATTTCTAACTCTGTTATCTGAGCACGTACATCAACACACTTTGCATCTATGATAAGTTCGAGAGGTCGTCTTTCAAAAATAACTCACGTGGGCGGAAGGTGGCTACCAGGAATAAAGATATAAGATATATATTAAAACATGTTTCAATTTTCACACAAAAGTTTCGATCCACTTCATCCGCTAAAAACTATCTGATCATCATGTAAAACTACAAGCTTCTTTTCTGCCATAAGCTCCCGCCTTATTTAAAATGTCGCGGTGATCGGACTATGATTGCGACCTACAGAGCAGATATAAATTCGGATAAAACTTTTGTTTTTGGTCCATTTCACGATATTTTACGATCATCACCAATAAAAATAGCGATCTATTCTGATGTGAAACAGACCTCCCTACCAAATTTCGTGACGATCGGTCCATAATTGCGGCCTGGAGTTAGATTACAATTTATAATGGACAGACGGACACATGGACGTACGGACACACATCGCTATATCGCTTTATCTCGTCGAGATATGAAGATTGGTATACCACATTGGTGGTCTACGAATATTTCGCGGTGTTATAATGATTTTTTAGCAAAACAAACTTATAATACCCTTCTCACATTGTGGAGTAGGCTATAATAAACAATATTTAATATGGAAATGGTGAACACTGAAAATGTAGTTGTACTAATACACATTTTAATTATTATTTATATTTATTTAAGTACTGTCCATATCACTTTAGTTCGATTTTCAAACCATAAGCCGTAGACATCAACAGCTTATTATTGTATTATTGTACAAAATAAACCCAAGAACAAGTTTAGTAGAAAAATCAAAAAACAAAAAAATCGCCGGAGCGCTTTTTAAATAAATCGCGATCAAAGTACACATGTTTAGGGTTTTTTAGGTTTTCACGATTTTTTCATCTATGAATATTGCTGTTTTATTGTATTGTATGCGGTTTTTATTTAAAGTTAGTTAAGGCGCACCGTACATGGCATTGTTTTATAAGGAGACGATATAGTCGGTGAATTTTTCCACATTTATATATGGTAGATGCAGGAATTTGGGTGCCACCGTGGTGCAATGGTATGCACACCCGCCTTGCACGCTGAAGGTCGTGGGTTCGATTCCCCGGCCAAGCAACATCAAACAATTTTCAACGGTGGCAAAATACCCCTCAGTAATGTTGGCAACATTTCCTGAGTATTTCAGCCATGTAAAACTTCTCTACAAGTGGTGTCTTAAGACACGCCGTTCGGACTCGGCGATAAACTGTAGGTCCCATATCATTGAGTTAATATGAATCGGAGTGCACTCATTGATATGAGAGAAGTCTCCCTGTCCTATTATATGTATATATCTCAAAAATTGTAAAACCTACGAAAATATCATAAAGGTCAATCTTTTAGAGAATTTACACAGCTACAATATTTTCCCTAATACCATTACCATACGACTTCCAAGCAAAATCGTGAAAACCTAAATACCCCAAAAATGTGAACTTTGACCGCAATTTATTTAAAAACGCTCCGGCAAATTTTTTTTTATTTTTCTCATCTAGGAACATTGTAGTTTCCGAATCCGCAAAAACTTCCCAGGTTTAAGCTCCTTTCATTTAAAGTTGGTTGAAGAGCACCGTGTGTACCAAATTTAGTACCTTCCCAAGGCTAATTTAACAAGGTGATCCAAAAGGCGAATTCAGGCCGTCGTCTTCATTTGCTGTCAAAATGTTTTGCGCGAAATATCCCCAAAATGTAGAAGAAAACGGTAATATATCCTTCGCTAAGCTTAAATAAAGATGTTGTAAACACAAATTATTGATATAAGTGAAATAATTGTTATTTATTTTTGATTAAAAATATGTTTTGACAGCAAATGAAGACATCAGTTGGCATTATTGTATCACCTTCTTTCTTGCACCATGGTACCTTCCATACCCATAAGTACGAACTTTCAAAACTACTTCAATCCTACACATAGACAGTAATCTTAGGAGCATGCCTAAATACGTCGGTATTCCCAATGCGTTTGTCGTGAAAAAAGTAGAACACATGTATTCTTATGAAATACTTCGAGCTTATTTTATTCTAAGTTGAAAAAATTCAACTCTGACAGGACGTATAATATGTTTTGCATATATGGATGTGTGTGTTTTGTATTTTGGAAACAAGAGCCAAACAAATCATGAAAATCAATATATCGTCGGTGTCATGCTTAAGTGTTAAGAGATATAGGTGGTTTCTAGGGTTTTTGCGTATGCTCTTTCAGAATTTTTGGTCGGAATTTTCCTATCTGCTCTAGTTTCCGAGATATACACCTTTCGACGAGGAAGCATAAGTTTTTTCCAGGTATAAAATTAATTTTTTAAAATTAAATTAAATTAAATTAAATTAAATTAAAATGCTATTTTTAAAAAATCTTCTATAACTTTTATGTTCCCACAGATGTTCCTCTAAAGTTTTGCAAATATTTTCTATATAATATTATTAATAATTCAAGTCAAAAATATAAAAATTTTCTTAAGTCGTCTCCACGCAGTTGTGACGCAAACATTAAAACGCGATTATCTCGAAACGTGAAAATGGCGTATGGAACACTTAAGCATGACACCGACGATATTGTAAAGGAAAATTATTTGTGTCCACGAATAAGAAAAGGTTTAATATGTTTTAATCCCGGTTTTGTGTTTTAAACGGGATTTCGGTAATAACGTATTTGGGTAATGCGGAAGCCCCAAGATCGCTTTTGTGGTAGGGTGGTGAATTATTGTAGTACGTCGCGTTTAATATTAGGTATGGGCGTTAATCTAAATCTAAATTTCAGGGTTCCAGCGCTATCCGTTCACCCAAATCCAAACTGTACCAAATTTAGTACCATTTGGTAGTTTCCGGGTCCATAAGCAAGAATTTCCAAACCTGCCTCAATCATACACTCCAAAAGTCTTAATTCCAGCCATGGTGAAATAAGAAGGTGTTACATCAAGTCATACCAAACGCCAAAATTGTTCACAATAACGCATTCCTGCGAATTGCTTGTTTACCTTCTGTATGAGATTTTATTCGCAATAATGCATTTTGACAACTAGTGTGATAATCAGCTGTTTTTCCCGTTGTACCTGTATTATTGTGCCATGATTCCAGCCTTATCCGTTCGCTCAAATCCAAATTGTGGCAACCATAGTACAATTTAGTACTTTTCATACCCATAAGTACGAATTTCCAAAACTTCTTCAATCCTATTGTACCAACAGTATTTTTAGTTCCGAATTTCTGGATTCCAGCTCTATCCGTTCGCTCAAATCCAATTTGTGCCCAACTTAGTACCATTTACTACTTTTCATATTCAAAAAACCCGGCCTTATCTTACGCCTAAACACCAACAAAATCCCACATTTTTTTCTTAATGTATGTACCAAAAATATTTGATATAGCGCGAAAACAATTAATTTTCTTTTTGAAATAAAATATTAAATACAGCCCTAGAAATAATTATATGTTACACCCAGTATTATCTTAAAACTTAAATTTAAGGACTATTACCCGAATGTTATTAATTTAGGTTGGTAATGGTTACCCTGCGTTTACACATAACAGGACAGTTGAGTTCTTGTATTGATTGTCAAAAACCCAAAACTTGCCTGTGTGACGTAGGCGTCCAGACAACTGCAAAAACAGTTGTAACATTATGAATGAAAATCGTAGATTTATTTTGTTTTCCGTTCACATATTTTATTTTTGTTTTCCTTCATCCCAGTCCTGTTGTCTTTTTTGTTATTTGAAATAGTTTTGTTATCATTTATTCAAAAATGTCCATGTTTACTGTCTACGAAAATTACCAGACAGTGCCGAGGCAACTAGTCAAATGTTTGTATGTATTAGTAAATCAGAGTTGTATTTGCAGACAGTCTGTCTTGTGTAAACGCCTAGTTAGAGTGTTTGTTGACACATGTGACTGCCGACCTTGTATGTCTTATATAAATTTCCGTAATATTATTCAAATTAATTATTTCTTTGGAAATAGGGTAGGCGAAAAATGTTTATATAATCATTTGAAAACAAAGGACTTAAACAGAATTATTGAAATAAAAAGTATTTTGGATAAGAACAATAAAGACACACAAAATTTAGGTTAGGTTAGGTTAGGTTTGGGGATGTGTAGTCAATATATATGTATATTGACTACGCCACTCGGAGACCTTTCGGTCCATTGTGATCATCCATAAAGAAAAACGGAGGTTCAGAATTACCTGAAAAGAGAAGAGAAAAGAGAGAAGAATAAAGAAAAAAGGGGGGTGTGGTTTGGAGAATAATAATAAATGAATTAATTATAAAAAATAATGAAGATGTAATAAAGACAGAGAGGGTGGTTTTTTGGCGATGGTGGAAAAAAAAAACTGTCAGAGAAGTAGTTACGCTTATGGGTCGCGCCGTCCCAGCCACTTCAGATTTTTTTATGATGTTGTTTATGATTGTTGGTTCCATGTTTGAGTAGAAGGTTAAGCTTGGAGGAAAGCGTACTCCTGTTAGTCTATACCGCTTTCGAGTTAACATCGGGCAACGACATAGAATATGCTCGATCGTCTCCGTTTCCTCCTCATCTTCACAGAGCCTGCAATAGTCCACGCCATCATCCTGCCATTTGCCGATAAAAGCTCGGATGTTGCAATGGCCGGTAATGACTCCCGTCAATACCCTGATTTCTGATTTACTCAGACTTAAAAGCGAAGTTGTTCTTTTTGTTGAAAGATTCGGCCAAATGGCCCTTGACACGTTGCACCTTGGTTCATTATGCCATAGTTCCTTGGCCTGTTCTTCAAAGAACGTCTCCACCTTCCGAAAAACGTGACATATGGGTGGTTTAATAGAAACAGTGATAGCTTGACTTGTTGATTGAGATCCGTGTCTTGCCAATTCATCTGCCTTCTCGTTTCCCACAATGTCACAGTGACCCGGTACCCAGCAGAGTCGGACAGCGTTAGTTAGGTTCGCCAAAGCAGTTCTACACTCAAAAACGGCCTCAGACTTGATATTGGGGGATTTGATGGCTTTAAGAGCCGGCTGACTATCAACGAAGATAGTCACCGGTTCAAAGATTTCAGCATCCAGACTTTTTATCAACTCTGCGGCCATTTTGATCGCGAAGATTTCTGCTTGGAAAACGCTACAGTCGCTGTTCAACCTATAGGAGTACTCGAGGCAAAGCTTTTCGCAGTAGACGCCAGCTCCGGTACCTTCTTCCATCTTGGAACCGTCTGTATAGAAAGCCAGACCGTCCAGAGGAGGGTTACCACGGATCCAGTCATCTCTACTAGGGATAACGACCTCAAAATCATCAAATCTATGGATTGGTGATAAGTAGTCGCTGAACTTCCCCTGTTGATTTAAGCCAAGGTTTGGCCCTAGCTCTCGAAGAATGCATGCATGACCATAGGTGCTGTCACGCCAACGATTCAATTTATGTAGCCTTAGAGCACTACGTGCTGCTTGACCTTTGATGCTAATTCTCGTGGGCAAGAGGTTTAGCATCGCGTTCAGAGCTGCTTGTGGTGTACTTCTAAAAGCTCCAGTTATCAGGATCGAGGCTGCCCTTTGCACCTTGTCTATGCTGCCCGAGTTCGACTTGTGTCGAAGTGCATGCCACCAGACAAGACATCCGTAGGATAGGATGGGTCTCACCACAGTATTATACAACCAGTGTATAATAGCTGGATTTAGACCCCAACTTTTCCCAATCGAATTCTTACATGAATAGAGTGCGATCATACCTCTCTTCGTCCGTTCCTCGACGTTCCTTTTCCATCTCAGTTGAGAATCCAGGATTGTACCTAGGTATTTGGCCTCAGGAGATAGATGCAACTGCACTCCATCCAATGTTGGTGGTATGAAGTCGCCAAGCTTACGCTTTCTGGTGAACAATACCAGTTCTGTTTTCGTTGGATTTACACCAAGGCCATTTGTGGTGGCCCAACGAGACAGCTTTGATAAGGCTCCTTGCATAAGCTCCGAAATAGTGGACAAGAATTTGCCAGTTATTAGTAAAACTACATCATCCGCGTATGCGACAACCTTGATGCCCTGATTGTCGAATTCCGCCAAAATATTGTTTATCACAAGTAGCCACAGCAGCGGTGAGAGTACACCTCCCTGGGGAGTACCTCGTGTTACTGTCTTCCTTGTTGTCAACTCCCCGATACTGGAATTTATGATCCTGCTCTCCAGCATTCTCTTTATCCAGCAGATCAGGGTTTCCGGGGTGTTGACCGATCTAAGCGAGAGATGAATGGATTCAAGTTTTACGTTCTTAAAGGCTCCTTCTATATCTAGGAAAGCCGCCAAGGTAAAGTTTGAGTTCTCCATATTTCTCTCAATGAAACCCACGACCTCATGAAGAGCAGTTTCGACAGATTTACCTTTCATGTAGGCATGCTGCGAGTCGCTCAGCGAGGCAGTGTCTACAAAGCTCCTAATCTCCAGATCGATCAGTCGTTCGAGTGTCTTGAGGAGAAAGGAGGATAGACTAATAGGTCTGTAGTCTTTCGGTGCAGAGTGACTGGCTTTCCCCGCTTTGGGGATGTAAGTTACCTTTACCTCTTTCCACAGATCTGGTACGCAGGAAAGAAACAAACAGGCCCTAAAGATCTCCTCCAGAATTTGGTATATCTGCGGTGCAGCAAATTGAAGCATCGCAGGAATTACTCCATCTGGACCAGGTGACTTATAGGGTTTGAATGTACTTACTGCCCACTTTATTTTGTTTCTGCTTACAACCTTATCAATGAGGCTCTCGTCCACTGACTCTTGGACTTGGAAGTTGTCACATTCAATGTGAAGGTTACTGGCATCCGTGCAGTCAGGGAAGTGGGTCTCAGCTAGAAGGTTTAGAGTCTCACGACCTGAGTCTGTCCACGTGCCGTCCGGTTTTTTGACACTACCGATGGATTTGGGGTCCTTCGAGAGTATCTTACGGAATCTGGCAGCGTCGTTTACCCCTTCTACAGACTCACAGAAACAAACCCATGACTTCTTTTTGGCGCGCTTGATTTCACTCTTGTATTTGGTGAAACTCGCTTTATACGATTCCCAGTCACTGTCAAGTTTCGTCGAGTGCGCCTTGTTGTACAATTTTTTGGTGTTTTTCCGTAGTTCGCCAAGATCCTTGTTCCACCACACCGGTTGGGATTTCTTCCCAGGATAAGTTAATGGACAGGCATCCTTATGGCAGCGAAGAAGGATTTCTGTTAGGTTGGACACCTTACTGTTAAGCTCAGCAACTGTTTCTATCCTTCCGGGAAGTGTCAGTTGATGGTTCGTCAGATCAGTGAACCTTCCCCAGTCCGTCCTTCTCGGGTTCCTATAAGGATTTTGGCGGACTCCGTCGAAAGAGATTTCAAAGTATATCCTCATATGATCCGAAAAGGAGCATTTGTTGGATACCCTCCAGTTCCTGACGACAGAATCATCTAAATTAGACAGGGTTAGATCAATGACCTCCTCCCTGCCTCTAATTTTAAAGGTGGGATCGTTTCCTATATTACATATTCTTAGATTGTAAGATAATATAAAATTGAAAATCGACTCACCTCTAGTGTTTGTGTCTTTGCTGCCCCAGTGAAAATGGTGGGCGTTGGCGTCACATCCAAGGATAACGTTACAAACGCCCAGGTTCTCCTTCAGCAGCCTGTGTACCCCCTGATTTGGTGGATCAGGGTCCTCATACGGCATGTAGATTGAGGACAGGAGAGTGGCCTTCTCCCTGCCGTTCTCCAGTCGCACCGTGCACATGTCTCCATTACTGTAATTAGATAGAAAGATTAGATTGAGGTTCTTCCTACCTACCACACAGGTCCTCACCTTGTCCCCTACGGACGATGCAAAGACCTCGAAGTTGGCATTGTTCAGTCCAGAGACCTTATTTTTATATATATAAGGTTCCTGGACTAGAACAATGTCTACCTCTGAGTTCGTGAGGGACAGGAGTAGTTCGGCGGCAGCTGCTTTACAATGATGCAGATTAATCTGCAAAATGCGTAGCACCTGCCGCCTGCCTACTCCTACTGACTTCCGCGAGGTGGACTCAGTCGGAACCGAACCCATCCTGAACCGAAGTTCAGTTTTCCCTCACGAATCTTAAGGTACTCCTCTCCTGAGGAGTCTACCGCCATCTTAATGTCCATCCCTCCATTCTCCTTACAAGGGGTGAGACTCATTACAGTCCAGTCCTTAGTAAGGAGACCGGGGTTCTGGAGCTCCAGCATCCTCAGCAAAAGTTCCTTATCCACGGTAGGTGGGGGAACCCATGCTGGGAATACCTTCCTGGACGGAATCTCCGTTATAGACACCGCAGCAATTTTTGCCCCCTCCCAAAGTTCATCAAAGCCATTAACTGTCTTCTTAAGGTACTCTTGCGAGCTCCTGTTGAGACATTTAATGACTTTAACTCCCTTGTGAAGGAAGGCGCCACCAAACTGACGGTCACCCTGGTTCGCCTCAGTGGACACAATGGCTAAACGAAGCCGAGTCTCGAAGAGCAACCAGTGACTTTCGCTGATTTTCCCGAAGGGGTCAGCTCGGTCGATGATTGCTACTAGGAGCTCGTCATCGTTTGCCACAGTGGCCGTTTTGGCGTAGGGTTTCCTACGTCCTCGCTCACGTGCCTTGGCAACAGCTTTTCCTGAGGAGGTGGACGCCTTCTCAGTACTGGTGCTGCTTCCCTTGGCTTTATGAGCAAGGACACCAGCATAGGAGTTCGCCGTGTTGACCGTCTGAGAGATCATCGTCTTCTTTGGCGAAGGCTGAGGGCCTTCTGAAGAGCGAACTCGCTTCACAGTCTTTGACTGCGAGGACTTGTTCGTCTTCTCCGAAGTCGATGGTGTCCCAGTCGATCCACCCGTCGTTACTCCCGAGTGGCTTGCGCAGGTCTTAGACACCTTCTGTTCGTCCGCTTTACCCTCATTAGTTGGGGTAGGAGCCGGATTTGGGACAGTCACCTTCTCCAGTTGACTACTCTTACGAGAATCATTTGGAGTCGGATTATGCCCCTTATCCTTTTCCAGTCCCTTCTGGCTCGGGTTCGGCTTCGGAACAGCTTTAGGTTCCACCTTGCTGTCAGAAGCAGCAGGCTTCACCTCCACCTTTTTGCTTGTCGCCGCAGTCTCTACTGAGTCTTTGGCTGAAGCTGAAGCAGGGTTCGGGAGAAAGTTTTTGTCCACCAAGAGCTCGCATCTGGGTGCATTTGGATAAATTCTTTCGAATTTCCGCATGTACTTCAGCTTGCTCTTGATGAACATGATCTCTCTCCTAGTATGCGAGCTCGCGTCCCTTCCCACGAACTTGCGCAGATACGAAGCTGCACGCTTGTAGTGCCTCGTATCTGAAGCCTCTTTGGCGGAAATTGCGTCTGCGTCGGTGTCCGTCGATGAGGTTTCCTTGGATTCCCCAACGCAGGCCGGAGACTCAGAGTCAGTGGCAATTGTTGGAGCTTCCGTTGATTCCCCCTCGATGGTCATCGACTTAGAGTCAGTGGCTGTTGATGGATCATCTCTAGGTTCTCCATCAACATCCATTGACTCCGTGGCAATCTGCCTTCGAAGCTTAGTATCGGCTGGTGCCGATACAGGACCAGACTGGTTGCGACTTGTCTGTGGTTGCGAACCAAGGTTCACAACCTCTTCGACCACATCACCGTCAGTGGACATGTCGTCATCAGACCTTCTTGTTGACTCAGCTGGGATCACCGTAATGTCCAGTTCGTCGTCAGTGAGGGTGAGATTGTTGAGCATGTCCTCTGGTGGTATGGTCGGAACAAGTCTCTCCAGTTGGTCAAGGAGTTCCCTACTCTGTCTCTCCAGACTGTCCCCAATAACTTTGAGATGTAGGTCGTCCCCGCCCAAAACTTCGGTCCTGTCAGCCGTGGACTGACTGACACCAGTTTTGGCTAAAGCATTATCCTTTTGAAAAACCGGTCCGTCAACAATATTTCGGGTTGTATATACTGCACTTGTAGCAGTTACGGCTGTAGGTGCCAAGGCATCCACACCTGAGACAGCCGGATCACAATCGCTTGATCTCGACGGTACGTGGCTTGTGATCTCACCAACGCTTACCGCCGGTACTGGGTTATTAACTCCCTGCACCGTAACTTTACTCCTTTTACGTCTTTTACCCATCATAGTTGATTTATTTAAGGGAACTACCCCGATCCAATTTTGGTCCACGGGGGGTTTGAAAGAGAACAAACCCCCAGGGTTTCTGAGATATGTGGAGACAGTAAACACCTTCATTTTCCCTCGGGCGCTGCCGACCCCGCATATCTCAGAAACCCCCTTCCCATCCGCCACCCGGGAAGACGCGCCCAGTAGAAGATTGGCAACTCCCGTGGGAAACACACAAAATTTAGGAACAGTTGGAATGGTTCGAATTGGCTTCTGTCTATTAATACAGCCCAAGGAAACAATAAAATCGTGGAAACTGCGTTCTGGAAAGAAATCATGTAAACGGAACGATTATTTGCTGATTTTCTGAAAATTATAAATTGGCAACCTTGTTGTGATAGTCAACTTAATTTGTAGTGCTCCGTGTTTTTATTTAAAAATAATAGTTTTAATATTAAAATTGTGTTTTGTGTAATAAAATTGTTTCAAAACTATTTCAAATTGATTTATACTAACTTGTGAAGTGAATTCAAGTGTGTTTTTACTCAATAACATTTATATTTCGTTACATTACATTAATCTAATTGCTCGATCCCTGTTGTGTTATCATTCTTCTTCTAAATTTATTGGTGTGATTTGTTATTGTAACATTTCGTTGTGTGTTTTTGTTTGTCATCTCAAAATAGAGTTGCCAACTTTCATTTTTTTTTTCTAATCTGAAGGAATTCGAATCCCAGAAATTATTTTTAATTATAGTCTATAAATTGAAATTTGAACATACATATATAAATTAAAATATACAATGGCATGCCCTTATGAATTGAGTAATATCGTTGCTGATGATGCATTATGTGTTACGTGTCGGCTTTGCCTTAATCAATGGCATGTTAAATGTGCTCGCATTAATGCAAAAGTAGACACTATTCGAGAAAATGTTGGTGTTCGTTGGTGCTGCCCTCAATGCAGGAAACTCTCTGCAGAGTTTTATAATTTTGTCAAAGATCTCCGGTCGGAGTTAAATTCAATTAAAATGACTTCTCATCTTTGTCGTCTCTTTTAAAAGTTTTTCGAATTTATTTGAAAAATATCAAGAATTGGACGAATTTGTATCATCACCTGCTAGTGCTGGCCAGAAACGAAAAAGGACTGCGAAAAAGGTACCAACTAAAGTAGTGCCTAGTCGTAAGGCAAGTGTTTCTGAGGGGAGTGTTGCGGAAGACACGTCCTCGGTCAAAGCCTCAGGTAAGACCGAGACTGTTAATGTGCACTCTTATGCTGGTGTTGCGTAACGGGTGGCCCCGGGGGTAAAACGGGTTCAGAGAAGTTGACAACTAATCATGAACTGATGAGTATTGAAGGTGTTGGTCTCCAGAAGAATACACAATCTACTCAACAGATTCAGGAGATATCACTCCCTTGACCAGTTGTTCCTTCCGAGGTTGCTTCTGCCAAAACTGAGCAATCCCTACAAGCTGTCCAGGGACCGTTATCAAATGCTCCGGCCTTGAAAGCGGTCTTTGTAGCTATGTTTTCCTCAAATACTACAGCTGATGATATAAATTATTTTTTTAAATCTAAAATTGAGGGAAATTATTTTATAAAGTGCTATAAGCTTAGATCAGCATTTTCAGCAAATAAATCCTCTTTAAAAGTTGTAGTGAATGAAAATATCTTTATGCAACTAATATCGAAGGAATTTTGGCCTGTTAAAGCATTTGTGGAAAGAACAGATAATGTAGCTTATTTGCCTCAAAGACAGTCTACAGTATCAGAAAACTAATTAGTTCATTCTCAATACAAAATTAACTCGCTTATTTACTGATAGTTTCGGATTATAATGTTATTGTATTTTCGGAAATGTGGTTAAAACCATCCGTGTTAAGTAGTGAGATTTTATGTTCTAATTACCAAATGTTTAGAAAGGATCGTATTAATAAAAAGGCGGAGGAGTCCTTATTGCAGTTGATTCTAAATATTCCGCTAACTTAATTGAACCTAAATTTTCTGATATTGAATTTATTGCCACATCTATTGAATTAGGTAATTATAAGTTATTTGTCACTTGTTCTTATATACCTCCATCATCACAACTTGATATTTATAAGAAGCATATATTAGCAACAAACTATGCCGTCTCTTAAGTGGCTTAAATAGCCTGATTCTGAAGCATTAACTCCCCTAACATCCGACACAAATACAAATCAAGATACATTTGAGATTGTTAATCGTTTTTGTGACCTCAATGTTCATCAAATAAATAATATAATTAATAGCTATGATAGAATTCTTGATTTAGCTTTTGTAAATGTTACACAATATTTCGAAATAACCCGAATTTTTTCAATTTCTTCACCTGAAGACAATCATCACCCTACATTATGTATATCCATGATAAATAATAACATAGTAGAAACTCATTCTAAATTAATGAAATCCGTTCCTGTTTTTAAAAAAACCGATTTTAGAAAACTCAACTCCTTTATTTCTTCTGTAGACTGGGCATCAGTATGTCTATGTAAGAGTCACGAAGACCTTGAATTTGTAATAATAAAATTTTATGATATCCTTAATAAATTTGTCTCAGAGTGTGTCCCTAATATCAGAATGAAAAACTCCGGTAAATATCCATGGATAACATCCGAAGCTTTTTCGGAAATATAAAAAACTGGCTCTTCGATCCAAGTATACTTTAGAGTCCAGTAGGTTGTATAATCTTTACCTCAACAAGATTAGGGATAATTTTAAATCAAAATAGTGAAATAGTGAAATAGCGAAATACATGCCCAATACGGAGTTTAAAACTGCCTGATTACTAAAAAGTCCAGTTCCTTTTAGACCTAGTAGATATTATCAATTCTTATATATAGATTTTCGCCGAACCAATTATTCGATGGGTGAACCACTTAGCAAAATGTGTACTGATTTTAATTCCATGTACTATAATGTGGACTTTTGCATGAGTTTGGAAGTCATAAAATCTAATATAATTTTATCTTTAAATAACTAGTAGTTTGTGTGGTTTAATATATAACTGGCTGATGAGGTAGATTCTGTAGCTGGTTTTCGAATTTCCTTCGTATACGCCACCATGATGCGGATCATGGTGTGTACGCGATCCCCACGAAAGGGGAGGACGACCCCTCGGTCGGCAGGGGTGGGAAAGTGAGGCATGGGAACGTTCGATACAAAAAAAAAAAAGATCTATCATCAGAAACAAATACGTTCAATATATTTATTTTATTTATCTCAAATATTTATTATAATAAAAAATTACAATAAAATTATATAAAAAATAGCACTAGCATCTAAGGCTATCGGCTAAGCACGTTCAATATAATTGTGAAATACATGCCCAATACGGAGTTTAAAACTGCCTGAAAAAGTCCAGGCCCTGACGGGATTCCCAGTATAATTCTTAAGTTTTGTTCCGCTACATTATCAACTCCTTTAACACAACTGTTTAATTATTCCCTTAAATTTGGTAATTTTCCAACTTTATGGAAAAATCTTACTTTATTTCTCTACACAAATCTGGCTGTCTTTCAAATGTTTCGAATTATAGAGGAATTGCAAAATTAAGTGCAATTCCTAAATTATTTGAAAAACTAATCACGGATGTAATTTCCATCAAAATTCAACCCATGCTAAGTCCAGATCAGCATGGTTTCCGCAGTGGTCTCTCAACAATAACAAATCTGATTGAATTTACATCGATTGTAATAAAAGGATTTGTTCAGCGTTATCAGACTGATTCCATCTATACAGATTTTAGCAAAGCTTTTGACAGAGTCAGTCATAAGCTTCTGCTACATAAATTAGATAATATAGGCTTAAACACAAATTTACTCAATAGGATGCTATCCATCCTATTCGCAATATAGATCTCAAATTGTTCTGTTTGAGGGATGTTTATCAAAGTCGATTTTTGTTCCGTCGGGTGTTCCACAGGCAAGTCACCTTGGACCGGTTCTTTTTCTTTTGTTTATAAACGATTTGCCAAGTTCAATAATGTACTCCAAATTGCTAATGTACGCTGATGATGTTAAGTTATTCATTTCTCATAATTCTCAGATGCAAGCTGATTTACTTCAAACTGATTTAAATAACCTTTTTCAATGGTGCAAAATAAATTGTATGGATTTATATTTGAATAAATGTAAACAATTCAATATTAATAATTTTGTTTTATCATCTGTAGAATCATTTGTTAATCTTGGTCTTTTGATGGATCCAAAATTAAATTTTAACAATCATGTAATTTCTATGTTATATAAAGCCTATGGAGTCTTAGGATTTATAAAAAGATGGGCCAAAGAGTTTTCTGATCCATATATAACTAAGCAATTATTCACATCCCTTGTAACACCTATATTAGAATATGGATCTGTCGTATGGGATCCGCAATATGGAATCTATTCCGATAAAATCGAATCAGTGCAAAAGCAATTTTTACTTTTTGCATTGAGAGGTTTACATTGGAGTAGTAATTTTGAATTGCCTTCATACTCTAGAAGGCTAAAGTTAATTCGATTGCCTACGTTAAAAAGTAGACGTATTATGTTGAATACTATGTTTGTTTTAAAAGTATTGAATGGTAGTGTGCCGTCTGATTTCTTAATATCGTCTATTAGAATAAATGTTCCTTTTACAGCCAGTTTCTGTATGACGAAAGAAGAATGTGTGCGAATGAAAAACGTCCAAACTCTTGTGTGTTTTTCAAATTTGTTTTTGTTTTGAAGCAAAAGCAAAGGTAAAATAATTTCGAAAACTAAAGTTCGGGCGTGTTTCATTCGCACATATTCTTCTTTCGACATACAGAAACTGGCTGTTAGACCTAGTAGATATTATCAATTCTTATATATAGATTTTCACCGAACCAATTATTCGATGGGTGAACCACTTTGCAAAATGTGTACTGATTTAAATTCCATGTACTATAATGTGGACTTTTGCATGAGTTTGGAAGTCATAAAATCTAATATAATTGCTTCTTTAAATAACTAGTATTTTGTATGGTTTTATATATAACTGGCTGATGAAGTAGATTCTGTAGCTGGTTTTCGAATTTCCTTCGTATACGCCACCATGATGCGGTTCATGGTGTGTACGTGATCCCCACGAAAGGGGGGGACGTCCCCTCGGTCGGCAGGGGTGGGAAAGTGAGGCATGGGAACGTTCGATACAAAAAAAAAAAGATCTATTCATCAGAAACAAATACGTTCAATATAATTGTGAAATACATGCCCAATACGGAGTTTAAAACTGCCTGACGACTAAATTTTGGTCTGGACTAGAGGTGGGCGCGTGTCGTGCCGTGAGTAGTGCGTGTTCGAGCCTTCTCGAAAATCGCCGTGTTTGTGCGTGTCGTGCCGGAATAAATTTTTGGCCGTACGTGATCGTGCTTTTTTCAAGGCACGATTTTGCACGACACGATCTGCACTGTATGTCACGATCGTGCTAAATTGTTGGGCTCCCTTTAGAAATCGTGCAAGAGACCATACTAAACACAAAAATCGAACAAGAATATAAAATCGAACAAAAATTCACCAACTGTAGTTTTCCTAAAATTATTTGCTTCGTTTTTGTTGTCTGGTACTTTTTGCCGTTTTGTTATGGAGAGGCCAGAACAAAAAGATGATGTTTGTGTGCCATTTGTTTTGTTCATGAGAGAGAAGCAAATACAAAAACAACTCAGCGGGTAAACGCAATATACTATCTTTGAAAATCAGTTGTTTATCTTGCTAAATTTGATATTGAAGACAAGTTGGGAAATTCTGTATTTGTAACCGACAATGGTTCCAACGTTGTTTCGGATTTTAAAAGATTTATACCTTGCGCTTGCCACACTTTGAACTTAGTTATGGACGATGTTGTTGAAAAACATCCCCTTTCCGAATTGGGAAAACTGATTGACTGCTCAAAAAAGTTAAACAACAAATTGTCGAAAACGTTAAAACAAGATGTAAGAACAGGTGGGAATTCAACATATGTATATTATGCTTGAGAGCACATACTAAGTCCAGAATGAGATTAAGAGTATTTTGCTAGAAAAGAATGAGTTGGATCGTATATCTGACTTAAAGTTTTCATTGCTAGAACCTCTATTGGATTTTCTCAAAATAAGTAAAGAGTGTTCCTAAAAATAAAGCTTCGGAAAAATATCCTACTATGCACATTTTTGCCGTTTGGTCTGAAAAACTTTTGAAAGTTTGCTCAATTGATACCATTGACTCTCAATTCATGAAAGATTTGAAAGCTAAAATGAAAGATGTGAAAGCAATGATTGTTTACATTGCTTAAACGCTTTGTGTCAGCAATGGCACATCTTCACATCACATCACATTTAAGGAGATGACTCTTTATTAGACGAAAACATAAATGACGTAATAGCTAATGTAAAAGCAATGTTACTTGATATACAAAGTGAGAACATAGAGTGTTCTAAGTATGAGCAGGAAATTTCAATGCCGCATTCACGCGAATTTTCAGAGTTTTTGGATCCAAAAGACGAAAAATGGAGAAGTCTCTAATTGATAAAGTAATTGATACATATTTAGCGAGTGCCGTATCTAGCCAGACTAATGTTTTAAACTTTTGGACAGAGTATATTCTAAAATTTTTAAAACATTAGCCAAGAAAATTTTGGCTATACCCGTCAGCTCAGCAACGAGCGAGAGATTTTTTTACACCTGGAAATAATGTTTTTAAATAAGAATATGTAAATATTAGTTTATAATTAATTTTGCAATATGTATATTTTAGAAGTATATGAATATTTTTGAACAAATAATTGTACAACAATATGAATATTAGAGTTGTGCCAAAGGAACTATATGGAACTATCTAGTTCACTTCGCAGTTCCAATGGCCCACATTTTTTCTTTGAACAAACTGCGTATACTTACTATCACACGTTATATTTCATGATGTTACTCATACGTTTTGGAACTAGTACAAGGAACTAGGAACTAGATTACCCAACTCTAATGAATATCTCTTTTTTGTAATTTCGTGCGTGAGTGTGCGTGTTCGTGCCTTCTTGTGCGTGAATGTGCATAAAAATTTTCTTCCGTGTTCGTGCATGTTCGTGCCTAATTTTTTAGGCACGCGCCCATCTCTAGTCTGGACCAAATCAGTGACCAACAAAACGTTATGTAATCGAACAATATACTATTTTTACAACTTTAAATTATTAAAAACAAATAAACTATAAAACAAAAATTAAAAATGGCAAGTTATAGTAATGTTAAATACTAAAATAGTATTACAGTTGCCTATTCAGTTGTGTGATGTAGTATCCTATTGGACATCGTCGAAACGGGTACACATCATCTAAATTTCTCATTTTTTTGTCATTTTCAATAATATTGCACCGATATATTGTGTATATGTATGTAAAATAATGTCCAAGATTGGCGTTAAATTTTGTCTATCTAACAGTACAAAATCTTTCAATGTTTGCGTTTTTTATACCTATCTGTTAGTTGTCTACAATTTAAAGTTGACAAATCTGCATATTCTTTGATTACGCAACCTTTTGTGGGTCATTTATTTGGTCCTGACCCAAATTTTAGGCTTTAGGGAGATTATAAACTTCTTATGTGGATGAATTCCCCAATTTATATTGAAAGTATTGTTACGAATGTAACTGATAGGTTTAAGTTAGTTTAGTTTAATTTCCGTTAATTTAAAAATTTGAATTGTAACGTAAAGTTTTTATTACGCAGTTACTTTATTTAAGCAACAACAACTACCATGTAGAACTCTCTTCATCATTCTAGTCGTCACATTACCATTTGTTAATGTTCTTTTGTTTGTTTTGCAACAATAATGTAATTATCGTTTAGTTCCTACTTCTTGTATTTCGTGTAGTTGTTTGTTGTTGTAGTTACGTCATTACTGTGCTTGTATGTATGTGAGTATGGATGTTCGCTTAGTGCGAATGTGAGTCTGTGTGTTCGCTGCACAGATTCGAGTTGTTGCCATATTTCTAGATATTTCTAGACCAAGGAGATTTTGGGTATAAATAGAGTTACGAATGGCAACATTGAGTAGTTGTGTTTTAAGCGTTGAACTGAACAGATCGATTAAAGAAGTGCTGCGTGCTAACTAGATACAAGCTGTGTGCTTAGTAATTAAAGTCGGTTCTGAATAAGTGTAATAAAGTAAATAAAGCATTGTAGAAACGTAATCTAAAACGAACCCTGTTTTATTTGGTACAAATCGTACTGGGGAATAAAACAACGTCTACACGGAGATTAGTTAAATCTAATTCCGTAACAGTATATATTTCTGTTTTTAATTTGAGTTACAATATTCATAAAAATATACAAAGAACTTGGTCAATCTTGCTGTTTAACACAATTTTTTGCCCATATGCCAATACGTAATTGTCATATTTTTCCGAGGTTTTATTATGAGACGGAATGAGGTGCAAGTCATTCCGATCGTACTTAAAGTTCATGCACCTGGTTGATATAATCCAAAATTAATTATATGTCAATATCTGTACTTAATATTTTTTATTAAAATAAAAACATAAAGATTTTACACTGTAATATATAAATACATATTTCTTAAGAAAAATCTATTAAGAAATATTATAAATAAAATAGCGGTATATTTAAAAATGACACAAGGTCAACATGAATTAAAAACATCCCGGTTATGGACATTATTAAGGAAAGTTTGAACATCTTTATATTTGTACCATATAATTATTTCTAGGGCTGTAGCTGACATTTTCCATATATTTAAGGTGACCTTCCGTACTCTGTTATAGAGTACAGTACTCTATTATAGGCTTTCGTACTCTATTTGTAGCACGAAAACGAATAAACCTATCAGCATATATTTTTGTGTGGACATTAGGCACCTAATAACCTTGTCCTTAAATGTTGAACTGTCAACTTCAAAATTTCGATTTTAACGAAAAAATTGATACCCATCAAAAAGTTTGCATCCGTGGATGCAGTTTAATCAGTACAAGTGTACGGTACAAATGCCGTTGGAGTACATCTTTTTCTATGAATTCACTTATGAATTTTACACGAGAGCGCGCAGTTAGGATGCACTCCATTTTGAATTTAAGATGCTATAAAAATGCAAGCCATTGCAAAGTATACCAAAATAAATAAAATGCATTTATTATTTGTGTAAAATAAGAATATTAAGAACTTTATTACATTAACACAAATTATAAAAACCCTCCATTACATTTAATCGTGACTGAGTTTACTTCCTCTGCTCTGCATTTTATGCCACAGCAATTGATTTTGCTCCGTCATCCAAAGGGTTTTTATACATATTGTCCTCGGACTCCATCTTAGATTTCGAAATTAACTCCAACTCTATTCCAAAACTAATTTCCGCCTCGTGAATTACCGCAATGTTCCGACTTTAATTTGTATTTCTTTATTTTTTAAACAAATTCTCAGAATTTTAGACACTCTTTTTTATATTTGGAAAAGACTGCGACATCTTTCCTAGGGATCAAGAAATTGGCTTGTGCTTGTAGGGATCTTTAAGCGAGTGATTCTAAAATGTATCGAAAGGAGTGCATTTTTCATAACTCTGCACTGAACTACTTCCTAACTTTTTGCTGGGTAGTTTCTCGCTATACAGGTAAAACACAAATAATCTGCGCCTCTACGCACAACTGGTTTAATCTTTGAAAACTCACATCTCCGACAATTTTTGTTTTTTCTATTCTATACTTTAAAATTAGCCAATAAAATTTTCGATTTTTTAAAATAACCCCTTATAATAAGTTGAATTTTTTGTTAAAGTATTACAAATTTCTCGTCCCCTTTCCAGGCCTCAAAAAATAAATTAAAAATTCTTACTGAATCTAGATCATAGATGAACAAGATGAGGCGTAGACAAAATATGAAACCAAAACTTTAAAGATTGGGCTTATAATAAGCATATTATAACCACAAAAAGTCCATATTTGCATTAGACAATTTTCCTTGCGGCAATTGTCAGTTTGATGGAGAGAGAGGTGAAACATATGGTAACCATTTGCCTCTCAGCATCCTCTCTCACCGACAAACTGACAATTGCCGCAAGGAAAATTGCCTAATGTAAATATGGACTAAAAGGATAAAACTTATTGTTGAAAATATATTTTTTGGTTTGATTAGAAAAAATAATATTTGGGAGTCCCCCAACTATTTCTCTAAAATCCCGTACAGTAATTAATGTATTCTGCAGGCAGAAAATACTACTGCTTCGATCTACGCTAGATTTTGACCCCATCAGTAGTGGGATTCTCTGAGGCATTTTTTGGTTATTGACAAAAATCGGTAAATTTAAAATGCAAAATTATGAATTAAAATTACCAATAAAAGTTGACAACACTGCTGCTATCGGTAGTACCTAGCGACTACTTTATTTTGTTTGCTAACTAACCGAAAAATTTTGTTAATTGCCGAAATTGTAAGCATTTTAATTTTATCGATTTTTGTCGGTAACAAAAAAAATGTGTTAGAGAATCCCACTACAGTACTCTTACCTCTTTATATCCAAAAGAGAACTGTTCAACCCATTTTTCCTTCCACGTAAATTAGTTTTATGATCGATATTATGTGATCCATCCTAAAACACTTAATTTTATAGAAATTCAGTCATATTAAATAAAGTTCCATTTACCCGTCAAAACTTAAAAAAAAATATTTTAAATCAAAACTTCACGGGAAATCAAATGAGATCGGGATAATAGTTTGGATGTTATAGCCAACAAAAAATATATTTTGGTATTGGAAAAAATCTTTTAGGACAAGTTCTTTTATTTTTCTTGAAACTCCCAAGAAAATGGTCCGATTTTGATTTATCTACATTCACATAGAATTTTCCCATTGAGGAACATTTGCGGGTTGTTAATATAAATCAATCAACCTATCGCTAATTAGAACCCTAAAACTCTAAAAAAAGTTATTTTGTTTTTGGCTTTAATCCAATTGCAATCAAAGCATATTCACTACTTCGCATTATTTTACAGTTGCCAAGACAGGCTTCAAAAAGTAGGAATGATTTTTGTTCACAACGAATTAAATAGAAATTTTTTCCATTGAGGAAAATTAGCGGCTTGTTGATATACCTCATTAGGCTTCTTAAACTGAAATAGAGTTCAAAGAAGCCGTTTTATTTTATATGCATTTTTTAAATATATGTAAATTTTTAAATATATAAAAATAACTTTGTCCGCATATGATTTTCATGTGCAACAAAACCGTACCTTTCAGTTTGTATATATTTCTCCACATTTTATTTGGAGGCTAGGATGTAGCATCGACTGCATCTTAGTTTCCAGAAACCTTTAAAACGTCGGTAATTTGCGCAAAGTGCACGCAATTTTTGTCCGCAACCGGTTTCAGTGTCACCATCAAAATCTACATCGGTATACACTGTATGTATGTATATCTATTCCAAGGCGATCAGCCAAGAACCGTGGATGTAGCATCAGACACTGATTGAGTGGAATGGTTGAGTTAGGAACAGGGTGGTGTGGACCGTTTGGACTCGCAGGTAGACAGTTCGGCGATCCAGAGAGTCAATAGAAAATATGAAAGAGCCCTCTAGTAGTGTTGCTTGTACAATTACTTATGGTTTGTAAATACAAACCAAACGAAGCAGAAATTAAGAACAGCAAAATAGAAAAGAACAAACTAACAACAAGATCAAAATTCCCACAAGAATGCAGACAATTAGGTATAACTCCAACACACATAACTCACTCAACACAACATACAAAAGCTTTAGTAAAAACAACAAAAATGAAAGCCGAAATAGAGAGAGCAGAATATCAATTCCAATGTAAGTTATTAAACATTGAGATAAAAGAGACTCACATTAAAACAAGATAAATTTAAAAAATTAGGATTGATATTCAATGAAGACTGGTTTGTCAATTATACAAACATCTCTTTTTCTATGGAAAGTCAAAATCAATGAAAATAAATACAGCTAACAATCTTATAAACAAAATATTCTACCTTAGCAGTAAAGAATATGAAAATAATAACAAAAGCAAAATTACAGAAATATTACTCAAAAACAACTACCCAAAACATATAGTCAACAAATTAATTAGTATAAAACTGGAAAACATAAAAAACAACCAACAAAAAACCAAAGATCAAGAAATCAAACAATTGTATAGTGTTCCGTTCATACCGAAACTGACAGATAACAATACTTTAAGAACAATAACAACAACCATCGAAAGCAAAGCAACAATAGCATATAAATCAAATGACACTCTAGAGAAATTATTCACAAAACGAAACAGAACTGACAAACTAAAACAGTGCAATGTTGTTTACGAAATAACTTGCAATGGAAAAGAAGGCGAACCATGTAATAAAGTGTACGTAGGCACAACAAAAAGAATGCTTAGTACAAGAATAAATGAACATGAAGCAGATGTAAGAAAAGGAAAAGAAAGCACAGCACTATCTCAACATGTAAAAGAGTGTGGACATAATGCTAATTTCTCTAATGTGAAAATACTTGACAGAGAAAAAAGAGAAAATAAAAGATATACTCTCGAAAGTTTGCGAATTCAAGAGAGAATACACAACTCTATTAACACCAAAGAGGATAAAGACAATACCAAATTGCAATATTCAGTTGCAATCATTTAAGTTTATACAGTTCTGTGATTTAGGTTAAGGATTTGCTGCAATATTTTTTATACATTACTAGTAATTATTTTTCTAAATTATACAAATCTGTGTTGTGAAGTCCCGTTTTTTTACATATTAAGAATAATACGTATTGAAAATGCGATAGAAAACTAATTGTAAGTAAACATAAACGAAGAATCAAAAAGCTGTATAACACAAATATTGTATTTTTGTCGTTAGAATTTTCAAATAAAAACTCCTGAAGAAGTTGGAAAGTCGCCAACGAAACGTTGAGTTGAACATGAAATAAATTAGTTTTATTTATTCCATCACCACTTTGACCCAATCAGCCCGGTGAAAAACACTTTTTAGTACCAAATCAATACGGTCATAATATCCAGAAAACAATTTATTTCAGTTGGTATATCGACCTTTTTGTAGAAAATTTACTTACGTTGAAACTGAGGTATGGGGGTATTGTAACTCGCGAGTTGTTGTAATATAGCATAACTTTTGAAAGCATTTAGGCAAAAAAAAACTGTTTTAGCACGATTCACCGATGGATTTCTTAAAATTATAATAAGCATATTATAACCACAAAAAGTCCATATTTACATTAGACAATTTTCCTTGCGGCAATTGTCAGTTTGATGGAGAGAGAGGTGAAGCATATGGTAACCATTTGCCTCTCAGCATCCTCTCTCACCGACAAACTGACAATTGCCGCAAGGAAAATTGCCTAATGTAAATATGGACTAAAAGGATAAAACTTATTGTTGAAAATATATTTTTTGGTTTGATTAGAAAAAATAATATTTGGGAGTCCCCCAACTATTTCTCTAAAATCCCGTACAGTAATTAATGTATTCTGCAGGCAGAAAATACTACTGCTTCGATCTACGCTAGATTTTGACCCCATCAGTAGTGGGATTCTCTGAGGCATTTTTTGGTTATTGACAAAAATCGGTAAATTTAAAATGCAAAATTATGAATTAAAATTACCAATAAAAGTTGACAACACTGCTGCTATCGGTAGTACCTAGCGACTACTTTATTTTGTTTGCTAACTAACCGAAAAATTTTGTTAATTGCCGAAATTGTAAGCATTTTAATTTTATCGATTTTTGTCGGTAACAAAAAAATGTGTTAGAGAATCCCACTACAGTTCTCTTACCTCTTTATATCCAAAAGAGAACTGTTCAACCCATTTTTCCTTCCACGTAAATTAGTTTTATGATCGATATTATGTGATCCATCCTAAAACACTTAATTTTATAGAAATTCAGTCATATTAAATAAAGTTCCATTTACCCGTCAAAACTTAAAAAAAAATATTTTAAATCAAAACTTCACGGGAAATCAAATGAGATCGGGATAATAGTTTGGATGTTATAGCCAACAAAAATATATATTTTGGTTTGAAAAAATAGTTTCTACATGCATTCTAGATTTAAAAGTATTGGAAAAAATCTTTTAGGACAAGTTCTTTTATTTTTCTTGAAACTCCCAAGAAAATGGTCCGATTTTGATTTATCTACATTCACATAGAATTTTCCCATTGAGGAACATTTGCGGGTTGTTAATATAAATCAATCAACCTACCTCTAATTAGAACCCTAAAACTCTGAAAAAAGTTATTTTGTTTTTGGCTTTAATCCAATTGCAATCAAAGCATATTCACTACTTCGCATTATTTTACAGTTGCCAAGACAGGCTTCAAAAAGTAGGAATGATTTTTGTTCACAACGAATTAAATAGAAATTTTTTCCATTGAGGAAAATTAGCGGCTTGTTGATATACCTCATTAGGCTTCTTAAACTGAAATAGAGTTCAAAGAAGCCGTTTTATTTTATATGCATTTTTAAATATATCTAAATTTTTAAATATATAAAAATAACTTTGTCCGCATATGATTTTCATGTGCAACAAAACCGTACCTTTCAGTTTGTATATATTTCTCCACATTTTATTTGGAGGCTAGGATGTAGCATCGACTGCATCTTAGTTTCCAGAAACCTTTAAAACGTCGGTAATTTGCGCAAAGTGCACGCAATTTTTGTCCGCAACCGGTTTCAGTGTCACCATCAAAATCTACATCGGTATACATTGTATGTATGTATATCTATTCCAAGGCGATCAGCCAAGAACCGTGGATGTAGCATCAGACACTGCTTGGGTGGAATGGTTGAGTTAGGAACAGGGTGGTGTGGACCGTTTGGACTCGCAGGTAGACAGTTCGGCGATCCAGAGAGTCAATAGAAAATATGAAAGAGCCCTCTAGTAGTGTTGCTTGTACAATTACTTATGGTTTGTAAATACAAACCAAACGAAGCAGAAATTAAGAACAGCAAAATAGAAAAGAACAAACTAAAAACAAGATCAAAATTCCCACAAGAATGCAGACAATTAGGTATAACTCCAACACACATAACACACTCAACACAACATACAAAAGCTTTAGTAAAAACAACAAAAATGAAAGCCGAAATATAGAGAGAAGAATATCAATTCCAATGTAAGTTATTAAACATTGAGATAAAAGAGACTCACATTAAAACAAGATAAATTTAAAAAATTAGGATTGATATTCAATGAAGACTGGTTTGTCAATTATACAAACATCTCTTTTTCTATGGAAAGTCAAAATCAATGAAAATAAATACAGCTAACAATCTTATAAACAAAATATTCTACCTTAGCAGTAAAGAATATGAAAATAATAACAAAAGCAAAATTACAGAAATATTACTCAAAAACAACTACCCAAAACATATAGTCAACAAATTAATTAGTATAAAACTGGAAAACATAAAAAACAACCAACAAAAAACCAAAAATCAAGAAATCAAACAATTGTATAGTGTTCCGTTCATACCGAAACTGACAGATAACAATACTTTAAGAACAATAACAACAACCATCGAAAGCAAAGCAACAATAGCATATAAATCAAATGACACTCTAGAGAAATTATTCACAAAACGAAACAGAACTGACAAACTAAAACAGTGCTATGTTGTTTACGAAATAACTTGCAATGGAAAAGAAGGCGAACCATGTAATAAAGTGTACGTAGGCACAACAAAAAGAATGCTTAGTACAAGAATAAATGAACATGAAGCAGATGTAAGAAAAGGAAAAGAAAGCACAGCACTATCTCAACATGTAAAAGAGTGTGGACATAATGCTAATTTCTCAAATGTGAAAATACTTGACAGAGAAAAAAGAGAAAATAAAAGATATACTCTCGAAAGTTTGCGAATTCAAGAGAGAATACACAACTCTATTAACACCAAAGAGGATAAAGACAATACCAAATTGCAATATTCAGTTGCAATCATTTAAGTTTATACAGTTCTGTGATTTAGGTTAAGGATTTGCTGCAATATTTTTTATACATTACTAGTAATTATTTTTCTAAATTATACAAATCTGTGTTGTGAAGTCCCGTTTTTTTACATATTAAGAATAACACTTATTGGAAATGCGATAGAAAACTAATTGTAAGTAAACATAAACGAAGAATCAAAAAGCTGTATAACACAAATATTGTATTTTTGTCGTTAGAATTTTCAAATAAAAACTCCTGAAGAAGTTGGAAAGTCGCCAACGAAACGTTGAGTTGAACATGAAATAAATTAGTTTTATTTATTCCATCACCACTTTGACCCAATCAGCCCGGTGAAAAACACTTTTTAGTACCAAATCAATACGGTCATAATATCCAGAAAACAATTTATTTCAGTTGGTATATCGACCTTTTTGTAGAAAATTTACTTATGTTGAAACTGAGGTATGGGGGTATTGTAACTCGCGAGTTGTTGTAATATAGCATAACTTTTGAAAGCATTTAGGCAAAAAAAAAACTGTTTTAGCACGATTCACCGATGGATTTCTTAAAATTATAATAAGCATATTATAACCACAAAAAAACCATATTTACATTAGACAATTTTCCTTGCGGCAATTGTCAGTTTGATGGAGAGAGAGGTGAAGCATATGGTAACCATTTGCCTCTCAGCATCCTCTCTCACCGACAAACTGACAATTGCCGCAAGGAAAATTGCCTAATGTAAATATGGACTAAAAGGATAAAACTTATTGTTGAAAATATATTTTTTGGTTTGATTAGAAAAAATAATATTTGGGAGTCCCCCAACTATTTCTCTAAAATCCCGTACAGTAATTAATGTATTCTGCAGGCAGAAAATACTACTGCTTCGATCTACGCTAGATTTTGACCCCATCAGTAGTGGGATTCTCTGAGGCATTTTTTGGTTATTGACAAAAATCGGTAAATTTAAAATGCAAAATTATGAATTAAAATTAACAATAAAAGTTGACAACACTGCTGCTATCGGTAGTACCTAGCGACTACTTTATTTTGTTTGCTAACTAACCGAAAAATTTTGTTAATTGCCGAAATTGTAAGCATTTTAATTTTATCGATTTTTGTCGGTAACCAAAAAATGTGTTAGAGAATCCCACTACAGTTCTCTTACCTCTTTATATCCAAAAGAGAACTGTTCAACCCATTTTTCCTTCCACGTAAATTAGTTTTATGATCGATATTATGTGATCCATCCTAAAACACTTAATTTTATAGAAATTCAGTCATATTAAATAAAGTTCCATTTACCCGTCAAAACTTAAAAAAAATATTTTAAATCAAAACTTCACGGGAAATCAAATGATATCGGGATAATAGTTTGGATGTTATAGCCAACAAAAAATATATTTTGGTTTGAAAAAATAGTTTCTACATGCATTCTAGATTTAAAAGTATTGGAAAAAATCTTTTAGGACAAGTTCTTTTATTTTTCTTGAAACTCCCAAGAAAATGGTCCGATTTTGATTTATCTACATTCACATAGAATTTTCCCATTGAGGAACATTTGCGGGCTGTTAATATAAATCAATCAACCTGTCGCTAATTAGAACCCTAAAACTCTGAAAAAAGTTATTTTGTGTTTGGCTTTAATCCAATTGCAATCAAATCATATTCACTACTTCGCATTATTTTACAGTTGCCAAGACAGGCTTCAAAAAGTAGGAATGATTTTTGTTCACAACGAATTGAATAGAAATTTTTTCCATTGAGGAAAATTAGCGGCTTGTTGATATACCTCATTAGGCTTCTTAAACTGAAATAGAGTTCAAAGAAGCCGTTTTATTTTATATGCATTTTTTAAATATATCTAAATTTTTAAATATATAAAAATAACTTTGTCCGCATATGATTTTCATGTGCAACAAAACCGTACCTTTCAGTTTGTATATATTTCTCCACATTTTATTTGGAGGCTAGGATGTAGCATCGACTGCATCTTAGTTTCCAGAAACCTTTAAAACGTCGGTAATTTGCGCAAAGTGCACGCAATTTTTGTCCGCAACCGGTTTCAGTGTCACCATCAAAATCTACATCGGTATACACTGTATGTATGTATATCTATTCCAAGGCGATCAACCAAGAACCGTGGATGTAGCATCAGACACTGATTGAGTGGACTCGTTTGGACTCGCAGGTAGACAGTTCGGCGATCCAGAGAGCCAATAGAAAATATGAAAGAGCCCTCTAGTATTGTTGCTTGTACAATTACTTATGGTTTGTAAATACAAACCAAACGAAGCAGAAATTAAGAACAGCAAAATAGAAAAGAACAAACTAACAAAAAGATCAAAATTCCCACAAGAATGCAGACAATTAGGTATAACTCCAACACACATAACACACTCAACACAACATACAAAAGCTTTAGTAAAAACAACAAAAATGAAAGCCAAAATAGACAGAGCAGAATATCAATTCCAATGTAAGTTATTAAACATTGAGATAAAAGAGTCTCACATTAAAACAAGATAAATTTAAAAAATTAGGATTGATATTCAATGAAGACTGGTTTGTCAATTATACAAACATATCTTTTTCTATGGAAAGTCAAAATCAATGAAAATAAATACAGCTAACAATCTTATAAACAAAATATTCTACCTTAGCAGTAAAGAATATGAAAATAATAACAAAAGCAAAATTACAGAAATATTACTCAAAAACAACTACCCAAAACATATAGTCAACAAATTAATTAGTATAAAACTGGAAAACATAAAAAAACAACCAACAAAAAACCAAAGATCAAGAAATCAAACAATTGTATAGTGTTCCGTTCATACCGAAACTGACAGATAACAATACTTTAAGAACAATAACAACAACCATCGAAAGCAAAGCAACAATAGCATATAAATCAAATAACACTCTAGAGAAATTATTCACAAAACGAAACAGAACTGACAAACTAAAACAGTGCAATGTTGTTTACGAAATAACTTGCAATGGAAAAGAAGGCGAACCATGTAATAAGGTGTACGTAGGCACAACAAAAAGAATGCTTAGTACAAGAATAAATGAACATGAAGCAGATGTAAGAAAAGGAAAAGAAAGCACAGCACTATCTCAACATGTAAAAGAGTGTGGACATAATGCTAATTTCTCTAATGTGAAAATACTTGACAGAGAAAAAAGAGAAAATAAAAGATATACTCTCGAAAGTTTGCGAATTCAAGAGAGAATACACAACTCTATTAACACCAAAGAGGATAAAGACAATACCAAATTGCAATATTCAGTTGCAATCATTTAAGTTTATACAGTTCTGTGATTTAGGTTAAGGATTTGCTGCAATATTTTTTATACATTACTAGTAATTATTTTTCTAAATTATACAAATCTGTGTTGTGAAGTCCCGTTTTTTTACATATTAAGAATAATACTTATTGGAAATGTGATAGAAAACTAATTGTAAGTAAACATAAACAAAGAATCAAAAAGCTGTATAACACAAATATTGTATTTTTGTCGTTAGAATTTTCAAATAAAAACTCCTGAAGAAGTTGGAAAGTCGCCAACGAAACGTTGAGTTGAACATGAAATAAATTAGCCTTATTCATTCCATCACCACTTTGACCCAATCAGCCCGGTGAAAACCACTTTTTAGTACCAAATCAATACGGTCATAATATCCAGAAAACAATTTATTTCAGTTGGTATATCGACCTTTTTGTAGAAAATTTACTTATGTTGAAACTGAGGTATGGGGGTATTGTAACTCGCGAGTTGTTGTAATATAGCATAACTTTTGAAAGCATTTAGGCAAAAAAAAAACTGTTTTAGCACGATTCACCGGTGGATTTCTTAAAATTATAATTTGAGCGAAAGCTGTGGTCATATTAATGTAAAAAATAGGAAAAAATCATTGAAGGAAACGAGTTTTTTAAGTCAATATTCAATTAGTGGTGTTTAGTCCGCACTATAGGGACTTGGGGGGAACAAGTGTTATCGAGGCTCCCCAATGGAGCCAGTACGCCCAATGCGTACGTTTGGCCGTCAACATAAAAAGAAACGAAATAGAAAATAAAATACGACAGTTTTATTAGTAAAAAGGTGTGGCTCAACTGCCGGTGTTTATTATAGGTAAACAATAGTTGTGTCTTTTTACTTTTTCAGTAATAATTATTCAGTAACTTCTTTTCAGAGAGTAAGAGAGATTTTACTCTTTGATACGAAAATAGAGAAAAAAGTAAAAAGACAGCATTTAGTAAACTTTAGCAAGATAACAGTTGATAACCAAAACAAAAACATTGGCGCCAATGCATGAAAGAATAACTAACACCAAAGTAATGGAAAAGTTCTTAAATTTTATGCAAAATAAATAAAAAATAATTAATATATTAATAAAACAATCAATAAATATAGCTGAATCGTAATATTTATAGAATAAATAAGATAAACATTGAGCAGCTGACCAGTAGCAGATGATTAAAAAACAGCTGATCGAACTTGCTAAATGTTGCTGGGAAAAATTCTTTCAGCAACTTTTAGCAATTTCTCAGCAAGCAACTGTCAAAATCGTTCTCTCACTTCGCTCTCTTTTACTGAACTTTTGTGTAAAAAGACAGCATTTAGTAACATTTCGTAATAATTATTACAAATTATCACGTAAAAAGACACACCTAATATTACCTTTGCGAATTAGAATACAACGATATGTATTTATGCTTACAATAAAGCGCGGGTGTTGCTTGCAAGTCAAGCTGATGTTCGATCTTTTGTTTATTATTTGTTTTGTTGACATCTGCATTGATGCTTAAAAAGGGCGGTTGTCATGTGAATATTCGTTGAAATCTCTCATACTATTACAGGGATGTAATAAATGGGAATGAGGAGATTTCAACGAATATGCCTATGTAATTCATAGGGCCAATTTAAGTCAAATAATCAATTCTAACTTAAACATTTGCCGCCTCCCTTGAAACATCCAAATGTTTTAACAAAATCGATATAAGTACAATGTATATATGTATGTATTCAGTATTGGTCTAGTGCAGGCGTGAGCATAACCTTTTACATTTTTTCCATTTTTTTTTTCATTTTTTTCAAAAACCATCTTACATACTAAACGATGGGCCATTAGGGACCCCGCGGTAAATATGGCCATTAGGGACCATGCGCTTACAAACTAAACGATGGGGCCATTAGGGACCCCGCGGTAAATATGGACATAAGGGACCATTCAAGCGACTGGGCCATTAGGGACCCAGCTGTTGTGCAGATCACTATAGATCTGGCTAACGAAAGGGCCATTAGGGACGCTGCGAACGATAGTGCAACGTGAGCTAACGTTCGCCTTGTTTGGTTGGGCCGCTTTACAACGATTTTCCGTACCATTTACGAAAACGTCAATTTATGTGACAGGACCCGTTACAATACATCCAAATGATGTATTTTGAGCACGCAACGAGCCCACCGAAAGTCGCAAGGTATGACTTTTAATTATTTTCGGGTACAAGTCTGCTCCTATCAAAATATCTACAGGTCGAGATTTATCGAATTGAGGATCTGCCAAAACTATATTCGACATATCAGTCTTAAGGTCCGAAGTGACCGAAAATGTGGGAAGATTTCCCGATATCGAATCTACAACTAACGCCGATGTTTCATAAATAGACGACCTGTCACCACGACTACGAAGTTTCAACCAACAACTTTTATGGCATGTGGCTGTAACAGTATCGTTAACTCCAGATATTGACGTATTATTAGATTGGACCTGGAGTCCCAGATCCTTCTGAAGTCGTTCCGAAACGAGAGACGACTCAGAAGCGGGGTCAATCAATGCCCTAGCAGGAAAAGAGGCACCATGATGAACGATATTCACCAGCGCTGTTCCCATTAGAACTTTTCCTGACTGACTGACGTGGAAAGATTTTCGAACTAAATTATCGACCGATGTCGACGGAGCGCTAGATGTAGACGAACTTGTGCTACTATTTATGGTTCTAATACGAAAGGTGGAAGCTGAAGCTGACAACTTCGAACTTCTGGGAGTCACAATTTGACTCTGACTGCTCACAATAGAGCGATCTCTGTGCAATAGAGTATGATGTCTCTGATTGCACTTTCGACAACAACGACTAGCACAATTTTTGACTTCGTGTCTCTTCCGAAGGCAATTTACTCACAAACAATGTTTTTTGACCAATTTAAATCTTTCCAACGGTGTACAATTTACGAACCGCTGGCAAACATTTAATGTATGTTGTTTCTGTGTATAAAGAACGCAACAAGAATTAGAAGACGAACGAAGAGGTGTAGAAAAGTGTTTGGGACTGGGAGAAGTGTGAGGAGAGGAAGTACAATATTTAGGAGACACTTCACTATTCGATTTATAGCAAGTGCCAACACTTCTCATCTCATGCAAACACAGAAGAGTGCGAATTCTCTCTGTCAAGAATGCATCTAACTCTTTCCAAGTTGAAAGACGAGACTTATTTTTCACACTCTGTTCCCATAAAGCATGTGTAATCTTAGGCAATTTTTGTAAACAAATGAAAACCACAATCGGATCCCAATTATCCGTAGGTATTTCATAAATTGCCATTGCCGAAAGGCAACTATTTATTCCACGCTGTATTGATTTTAGTCCCGAACTGGTTTCCTGATCTAATACAGGAAGCGAAAACAACGATTTCAATTGGCTGTGGACAAGCAACCGTGGATTATCATATGTGGAATTCAATTCATTCCACGCAACGTCGAAACTCCTATGAGTTAGAGGAAACTTCGAGACGATTTATCGGGCCTCACCACTAGTTTTACTCACCAGATGACACAAGCGTTCAAAATCTGTCACCTGAGAGTTATTTACATAAACCGCACTAAACAAGTCTCTAAAAGTGGGCCAATTAAGAAATTTTCCATCAAAAACCTCAATATCCAAAGGAGGTAACGCAAGATTCTGAAAGTCATCAAAATTTGTGGGATCAGCAACGAAGTTTGTGCCTACTCTAGGATTCCCAATACTAAATATTGTAGAGCTAGATGCCTGTGTTCCCACATTACGAGAATGATGGGACGACAAACTCACGGTTTTAACATTTACGGCACAGAACTGTTTTTTCGAAGAAAAATCTCTTGGATGTTTTGTTAAGTAATCTTCCGAACTACCCAATGTGTTCGGGGACATTTTAGCAGAACTACTAAATCTTGACAACAAACTATTTATCTTTGAAGAACAACGTATATATTTCTCATGCGACTCCTCATAAATGGAATGAAGATTTTTCCGGTTTTTCTATACGAGAGAGGCATTTTTGAAAAGTTTCCTGAAAGTTCTTCCACAATTTCTCAATTTCCTCACAATAGACCATAAAAGTCAAGTTCGTCATCCTTTAATATACTGAAGTGTTCAGTGAATGTCACGATAGACTTGGAAGCACGAATTAATAAATAAGGAGGAGTAAAAGCCATATTAGTCAAAAAAGACAAAGTAATCCAACAAAATGGTGAATGAAATTTAACAACAAAAATTAAGGTCTATTAACTATATTACTTTCCACCAAAGGATAAACTCTCAAACTGCCAATTGTAACGCACTGATTTAAAATCGGAAATCTGAAACCATATTCAAAATCCCAAAAATGTACGAAATTTTGCCAAAGAAAAGCAACAAAAAATACAAATGACAACTCAAAAGGTCTAAAAACAACTTGAAAATTACTATTTAATTTTCACAAACTATGAATATGGTAATAACCAAAAAATGGCACTATGTGAGATAAATTGCAGTAAAATCCAATAATAAAAAATATCTAATGTCAACCAAAAATCCACAAAATACTACCGAAGGTAGTGTATATTTTTCCAAAAAAAGCAAGAGGAAATTCGAACGATATCAAAATTCCAGAAAATTAATTACAAAATTAGCGAAAATAATGGCTAAAATACGCTCTACACAAGAAAAAGTCCAATTGACCGGTTGTAGGATGCATGCAATATTAAATATAAACAAATAACCACCGAATATAGTGTATTTGTGTCCAAAATGCAGTGAAAATTTCAAACAATATTGTAATTCCCAGAAAAAATATAATTGCGAAAATTCTGTTTAAAAAACACCCTACACAAGAATATGTCCAATTGAGCGACTGTAGGGTGCGAATTTATACAAATAGCCAGCGAATGCAGCGTATTTGTGCCCAAAAATGCAAGGACAATTTCAAACTATATTGAAATTCCAAAAAATTACACAAATCGCAATAAATAACGCCCTATACAAGAAAAGGTCTAATTGACAGACTGTAGGGTACACGCAATTCCAAAATGTCCAAAAATATTATTAAAATGTTCTCGACACCGATTTATTATATTTACTATAAAATATAATAATATCCCAGCAAAATTTGACGGAAGGGGTTCTTTGCGATGACGTGATTTCATGTCATCTTTTGCATTGGTTCAGAGGAAGTCGTGGAAGATCCGATCTTTTCATTAGGATTTGAACCAATGCAAAGGAAGTCGTGAAAGATCCGATCTATTCATCAGCATTTGTACCCATTCCATCGATCCGATAGAGATGATGTTTGTGTTTTTATTTACACACCTGTTTATTTTCATTTTGGTATGTTCCAGTACTGCAAAAATCTACTAATTTTTACTATTTTTTCCGATAACATAAAGGAAAAATTGTTATCGTAGTAAAAATAAGTAGATTCTTGCAGTTTCTGGAACAGACCAAACTTCTTAGAACTGTCGTCGTGATGTTGTCTTACATTTCCTGCATATCAAACAACTAAAACTTCTAAACAATTGGTATTATATGAAGTCCCAACCATCGACCTAAAAATAGAATCGGACTGCACACATTGCTATTTTAAAAGTTCCCTTGTCTGTTCTAAATCTGACATAGAATGAAATCAATCAAATCTCGCTTCTTGGAATTTGAAAAAAAAGTCCGAAACGAAAAGGAACAAGAATCTGAAAATAAAGAAGAAACTACTTTTGGAAAGAAACAATTAAAAATAAATTAATTAAGCATAAATGGTATTTTCCATAAAAAGTCTCTCCTCCCCGTTCGTTACATTTTGTTCTTAGAGATCCCTAAAGCAAGCCGGGTTGTAGATCCCTACATATTTCCGTCACTAAACAAAAGAGTATAAATTACCAAAATGTTGTTATAAAATAACAAAATTATAAAATAAAAGTAATTTACGAAATAAAAATACTTAAAGGAGTGCATTTGGAGTCCATGTCGAAATCTGAACTGGTGATGAGAAGATAATTGAAAAAACCTTTTGTAAGATGAAAGAATATCAGTTGCGGAGAACGGAGGAAGTAATCTTTTGCGTTGCAGCGGTGGTGATTACATTGCAATTTTGGATGTAAACTTTTGAAAAACTAAACTGATAAATTAATTGTAGTTATTTCATGAATTCGTTTGAATTAATAAAGAGTTTTGTTTTTCATGAAAACCATATTTCAATACAGCATTTCCATTTTCCAAACAATACATGAAAATTTCATGCCAAGGGGTTGGTGAAAATGACATGCCAAAGCATTGGTTAAAATGACATGTCAAAGCATGGGTGAAAATGGCGTGTCAAAGCATTGGTGAAAATGACATGTCAAATCATTGGTGGAAATGACATGCCAAAGCATTGGTGGAAATGACATGTCAACGCATTGGTTAAAATGACATGCTTAGGATCCAGAAAAGAACGTCATCTTTTGGGGTCCACGCTCATATAAAATTCATCGATGAAGATGCTAAAAAGATGACATGCTAGATCACTTGCACCCATGATTGAATGTCATCTTTGGCATCGAACATTTTGCTGGGATGTGTCACAGTACTAATTTACTGACCAGGTACTGTGTAATAATACTCCGGCGGGTTACTGTGCAATAAAAACGGACACGACAGAAAGAGGAATGCCCAAAAATTCAATATTTATGCGTACATGCGTGTGTGTATAAGTTAGCACATCCCTGCCGAACTAACAAACAACATTGTTGCTTGCTTGGCTGTGTTGTGTTCTTGCTAGGCTACATTGATGGAGTCGTGTTACGTCTGGTGGCGTGATCATGGTGTCAGCACTTTTTGTCTTTTATAACTTAAGTAGTTTAAGTAGAATAAGTTTTTGGATTTCAATAAAGAAACAGTTTATTTAAGCTCACCAAAAGACGAAGAAGTCTTTTATTGTTAACTGGCGCCCAACCGGGTTCAACCCTACAAATATAAAGATCTAAAAAAAGAGATCTATCAGTTTAAATCGTCCTACGAATATAAAGATCTAAAAAAAAGAGATCTATCATCTTAAATTTAAATTTTGCTGAAAAAGGAAGCTTTACTTAAAACTTGCTGGATTAAGAGGCCTCGCTTAAAATTTGCTGAAAAATCTAAGGATCTACTCTTTTTAAATAACGTAATACTTACTGAAAGTAATATTTACTGGAAGGAAGCCTTACTTAAAACTTGCTGGATTAAGAGACCCCGCTTAAAACTTGCTGAAAAATATAAGGATTTACTCTTTTTAAACAACATAAAGTCATGTAAGTGTGTCACTCATTGAATTTCAAAATTGTGTCCAAAACTGGTGAATATATTAGGAACTTAATATTTAAGAAAAAACAAAGTGTAGTGCGTGTTTAAAAAATTTTTATCTTTGTGCCAAAAAAAAAAAAAAAAAAAAAACAAACACAGTGATTTAGATCTTGTTATAGTCGTAACAATTTTTTGTTTGAAAAGACAATATGAACAGTGAAGAAATGACTGCATTAATAGAATCCGCTGTACGTACAGCGATTCTGGCATATAAAACAGAAGTCGACAAAAAAGTCGACGAGTTAACAAAAAAATTATCGTCCATTTCAGTAGGGCAAACAGATGTGAAACCATACGAAGACGTAAAAATTTATTCATCAATAACGTGTGATGAATCACTTGATATTATCAAATCTTTGCCCGAATTTGACGGGAAAATCGAAAACTATGTTTCGTGGAGACAAGCGGCACATAACGCGTATAAAGTCTTCGAAAAATACGATGGTAGTTCAAAACACTACCAAGCGGTCTGCATTATTAGGAACAAAATTAGGGGGTCAGCAGATGCTGTATTAGCATCATTCAACACTGTGCTAAATTTTAAAGCGATCATAGCTAGATTAGATTTTACATATTCAGATAAAAAACCAATTCATCTAATCGAACAAGAACTAAGTACCCTCAGACAAGGCGAACAGTGAGTGATTCAATTTTATGACGAAGTAGAGAAGAAACTGTCGTTATTAACCAATAAAACAATTATGAGTTACGACAAAACTCTCGCTTTGGCCATGAATAACAAATATAGACAGGATGCACTCAGAGTATTTGTTTCCGGATTGAGGAAACCTCTCTGCGATGTGCTTTTCTCAGCCCGCGCTGCTGATCTTCCGTCAGCTCTAGCCTTAGCGCAGGAGGTAGAGGCGAATCACGAAAGATACGTCTTTGCCACATCGTTTGCGAATAGGAATGATGAAAAAAAGTTAAGGTCTGAAACCTCAAACAAAAATTCAGCCAAGAAAACCGTCTGATAGTGGTTGGAACTATAAACAACAAAACTATCATAAACAGAAAAATCCACATTACGAAAATGGTGGTGATGCTAATTTACAGGCTAGAGATCAAATAGAGGACATGGACTTGGACCCAACTTCGTCTAAATTCAGACAACCGACCAATTATGGTAACGGTAAAACTTCTCACAGACAACCATTTAAGCGTCAAGCTGGGTCTGGCCGAAGTACGGGCCCAAAATTTCAAAAAGTGAATAATATGATTCCAGAATCCCATTCAGGAGAAGAGCAGGCGGGACACTATTGTGACATAGCTCAATCCGAATGTGGAGACATAAACGATGAAATAAATGAAGACCGTGACTATGTAAATTTTTTAGAGGCAGGTCCCTGCTACCGTTCATAAGGCGGACGATAGCAGGGAAACCAATACGCCTTTTAATTGACACTGGTGCTTCAAAAAATTATATAAAACCTCTCAATGAACTGAAGCATATAATTCCCGTAAGTACTCCTTTTTCAGTTCACTCTGTCAACGGACAAACTCCTATTAAACAAAAATGTTTTGTAAATTTATTCGGCATGAACTCTACATTCTTCATTTTGCCAACTCTAACAACATTTGATGGAATTGTGGGCTTAGACCTATTAAAGAAAATCAATGCAAACATTGATTTAAAAAAAGGATTTATCCTACATAATTCTGGCTCTGAACTAATTGAATTTTTTGAATGTAAAGATGTTAATTTTATAGACGTCGATAAAATTGATGTGCCTTTCGCCATTAAGGCGGATTTTCAGAAAATGTTAAAAAAACGAATAAAGGTTTTTGCTGATCCTAAAGAAGCACTACCTTATAATACAAATATCGTTGCTACCATTAACATGGAGAACGAAGAACCTATTTATTCTAAACTATATCCATACCCAATGGGTGTATCTGAATTCGTAAATTCAGAAATAAAAAAATTGTTGGCAGATGGTATAATTCGACCTTCAAGGTCACCATTTAATAGCCCAGTATGGGTAGTCGACAAAAAAGGTGTCGATAATCTAGGCAACCGAAACAAACGTCTCGTTATAGATTTTCGGAAGCTTAATGCCAAAACAATTAGTGATAAGTATCCCGTTCCGAACGTAACAATGATATTATCAAATTTAGGTAAAGCAAAGTACTTTACCACTTTAGATCTGAAATCCGGGTTTCATCAAATTGAACTCGCGGAAAGAGATAGGGAAAAAACGGCATTTTCTGTAAATAACGGAAAGTACGAGTTTTGCCGTCTCCCATTTGGACTAAAGAATGCTCCTAGTATGTTTCAAAGAGCGATAGATGACATACTAAGAGATGAAATAGGCAAAACATGTTACGTTTATGTTGATGACGTTATTGTTTTTTCAGAAACCAAAGAGGATCATGTAAAACATATCGACTGTGTTCTTAGGAAACTGCTCGATGCAAACATGAGAGTCTCTGTCGAAAAATCAAATTTTTTTAAATCTGAAGTTGAATACCTTGGCTTTGTCGTATCCAAAGAAGGTATAAAAACCGCACCATCAAAGATAAGTGCAATACAAAATTTCCCAGAACCAACGACGTTGTTCGCACTAAGATCGTTTCTTGGGTTAGCAAATTATTACAGATGTTTTATCAAGGACTTTGCCAAAATTGCAAAACCTTTAACTGATATTTTAAAAGGAGAAAACGGTAAAATTCCTGCAACCAAATCCAAAAAGGTTGTAGTCAATCTTAACGCCTTCCAACTGGATGCATTTCACAAACTGAAAAATATTCTATCTTCGGAGGACGTCATGTTGATGTACCCTGACTATAAAAAACCGTTCGACCTTACCACTGATGCATCAGCACATGGTTTAGGTGCTGTCCTATCCCAAGAGGGAAGACCAATCACTATGATTTCTAGAGCATTGTCGGATAAAGAGTTGCATTTCGCAACAAACGAAAGGGAGCTTTTAGGAATAGTCTGGGCTCTTAAAACATTAAGACATTACCTCTATGGTGTGAAGACTCTTAACATCTTCACTGACCATCAACCTTTGACATATGCAGTTTCGGATCGTAATCCGAATGCAAACATTAAGCGCTGGAAAGCCTTCATCGATGAACATAATGCAAACTTGTATTATAAGTCAGGAAAAGAAAATCAAGTTGCAGATGCGCTATCAAGGCAACTTGTCCATGCGTTGGAGAACGATAATTCGTCAGACATGGCAACAGTCCATAGTGAAGAGTCATTCACTTACACTATGGAAAGCTCAGACAAACCGGTCAATTGTTTTCGCAACCAAATCATTCTGGAAGAGTCGGAATTTCCCACCACTCGAAATTTTATACTTTTCGGAAACAAAACGAGACATATTGTACAATATAGAGATAAAAACGAAATATTGGCCAAAATTGTTGATGCAGTCAACACTGAAGTTGTCAATGCTATTCATTGCGGCCTACCTGTGTTGGCCCACATTCAACACGATTTGATTAGAATGTTCCCTTCAACGAAGTTCCGATTTTGTAGTAAATTTGTCTCTGACATTTTCAACCAATGCGACCAGAGAGAAATTGTCGTAAGTGAACACAATAGAGCTCATCGGGCAGCCCAAGAGAATGTTAAGCAAATCCTTTCAGACTACTATTTCCCCAAAATGGTGAAAATAGCGAATGAGGTTGTTGCCAACTGCAAGACATGTTCAAAAGCAAAATACAATCGGCATCCAGAAAAACACGTTATAGGAGAAACAAAGGTTCCTTCTTATTCCGGTGAAATTCTACATATTGATATTTATTCAACTGATAAAAACCATTTCTTAACTTGTGTGGATAAATTCTCAAAATTCGCTGTGGTACAGCCAATAGCGTCCAGAACGATTCTAGACGTAAAAGAACCAATTCTCCAATTAATGAATATTTTTCCAAATATCAAAGTTGTCTACTGTGATAATGAGAGGTCCTTTAACTCTGAGACTATCAGATCAATTCTGAAAAACAGGTTTAATGTAGATATTGTCAATTCACCTCCTCTACACAGCACCTCAAATGGGCAGGTAGAGAGATTTCATAGCACTCTTGCCGAAATCGCAAGATGCTTGAAAATAGAAAGGAAGATCGAGGATACCGTCGAACTCATCTTACAATCAACTATAGAATGCAACCGAACAATTCATTCTGTCACGAATGAAAGACCTATTGATACGATACATTCTGCACCCTCTGAGGTAAAACAAAAGATTAAAGAGCGAATCTCTAACGCGCAAAACAGGCAGTTACATTACTTTAATAAAAGTCGTCATGACAAAGTTTACAATGTGGGGGATAAAGTCTTTGTTAGGAATAATCGTAGACTTGGAAATAAAATGACACCACTTTATGAAGAAGCTACTGTCGAAGCAGATTTGGGGACAACTGTCCTAATAAAGGGGAGGGTGGTCCATAAGGACAACCTCAGATAAATTTTAGTTTATATTGATAAAATGTTTTTTTCTGCTTTTGTTTTTTACCTAGGCTGTTACTACAATTTCTTTTCATACTAACGTTGACTCGTGCAAAGATTATTGACTATTCACACTCCGATTATGTCCCAATTTTGGATGGGAAAGCCATCGTTTGGAATGACTATGGGTATCTAAGGCATACAACTAACTTAACAACGTACTTTGAGATACAACGTGAAACTAAAAATGCAATTAGCATATTTCCTCAGACTCATGTAAAAAAGATATTAGAATCCGATTTATTGCATATTGATACTCTTTTAACAACCCTCACCATACATCATCGGCATGCAAGAAGCATTAATTTGATAGGCAAAGCACTTAAGGTCATTGCGGGTACACCAGATGCAGATGATTGGGAAGAAGCAAAATTAATCGAAAAACAACTTGTAGACTCCAACAATAGACAGATAGAAATAAATACAAAAATACAAATTGAAATCGAGAAATTAACAAACGCTGTAAACACGATTCTAAGGACTCGTAGAAAGGAACAAATTGATACCGTAAATCTATTTGAAATTTTAATGGCCAGAAATCGGATGATAGTTATGGAACTACAAAATATAATTTTATCCGTAACTTTAGCTAAAATAAATATTGTAAATCCAACAGTTTTGGACCAGGACGATTTAAAAATATTTATAAAAAATCAGAGCAATGAGCAACACACAGATTTCACCATATCAGAACTAATGTCTTTGTCTAAAGTAAAAGTAATATCAAATGAATATTGTTTGTATTTTATCATTAAATATCCTATTCCAATAAGAACATGTCAGAAAATTTCTTTATTCCCAGTACCTCACGATAATAAAATTATCCAATTCGCTGACACCAACACTGTAGTAGACTGCGAAGGCAAGACGTATTCAGCAACAAATTGCAAGCAAACAATATCTTCAACCTATTGTCAACTTATGCCAAGCGAAACCTGCGCTCAACAACTCATATCGGGTGAATCAGCACACTGTAATACGCAAAGCAATAATCTTGATAAAGTGGCAGAAATCGACGATGGAATTATCATTGTCAATGACGCTATTGCAGAAGTGAAAGAAGCAACCGAAAATGTAAGAAACATAAACGGCACATTCCTCATAACCTTTGAAAAAAATGTGACTGTCAATGGTACACTATTCGTAAATAGAAACAACATTGATATGCGGAAACCAGGAACACCATCATTCCCCTCAATTATTATAAACAACCACAGTGAAATTTTAAGTTTGTCGTCTATCCATCAGATGAACTTGCAAAACTTACAATATATTGGCGACCTTGAAAAAGATGCAAGAATGCGACCAATTTTAGTTGGCGGTGTTGTTTTTATGAGTATCGGAATACTCCATTTCATATTGTGCCTCGTCAAACGTAGGACAAAGATAAGAGAACAACAAAGATTTAAATCTGCCGTAGCAATGGCTATAAAGAAGACCGAGGACGGCCTCCACTTAAGTGAGGGGGTAGTTAGCACATCCCTGCCGAACTAACAAACAACATTGTTGCTTGCTTGGCTGTGTTGTGTTCTTGCTAGGCTACATTGATGGAGTCGTGTTACGTCTGGTGGCGTGATCATGGTGTCAGCACTTTTTGTCTTTTATAACTTAAGTAGTTTAAGTAGAATAAGTATTTGGATTTCAATAAAGAAACAGTTTATTTAAGCTCACCAAAAGACGAAGAAGTCTTTTATTGTTAACTTATATATTCCCAGCAAAATGTTCGATGCCAAAGATGACATTCAATCATGGGTGCAAGTGATCTAGCATGTCATCTTTTTAGCATCTTCATCGATGAATTTTATATGAGCGTGGACCCCAAAAGATGACGTTCTTTTCTGGATCCTAAGCATGTCATTTTAACCAATGCGTTGACATGTCATTTCCACCAATGCTTTGGCATGTCATTTCCACCAATGATTTGACATGTCATTTTCACCAATGCTTTGACACGTCATTTTCACCCATGCTTTGACATGTCATTTTAACCAATTCTTTGGCATGTCATTTTCACCAATGCTTTGGCATGTCATTTTCACCAACCCCTCGGCATGAAATTTTCATGTCTTGTTTGGAAAATGGAAATGCTGTATTGAAATATGGTTTTCATGAAAAACAAAACTCTTTATTAATTCAAACGAATTCATGAAATAACTACAATTAATTTATCAGTTTAGTTTTTCAAAAGTTTACATCCAAAATTGCAATGTAATCACCACCGCTGCAACGCAAAAGATTACTTCCTCCGTTCTCCGCAACTGATATTCTTTCATCTTACAAAAGGGTTTTTCAATTATCTTGCCATCACCAGTTCAGATTTCGACATGGACTCCAAATGCACTCCTTTAAGTATTTTTTTTTTCGTAAATTACTTTTATTTTATAATTTTGTTATTTTATAACAACATTTTGGTAATTTATACTCTTTTGTTTAGTGACGGAAATATGTAGGGATCTACAACCCGGCTTGCTTTAGGGATCTCTGAGAACAAAATGTAACGAACGGGGAGGAGAGACTTTTTATGGAAAATACCATTTATGCTTAATTAATTTATTTTTAATTGTTTCTTTCCAAAAGTAGTTTCTTCTTTATTTTCAGATTCTTGTTCCTTTTCGTTTCGGACTTTTTTTCAAATTCCAAGAAGTGAGATTTGATTGATTTCATTCTATGTCAGATTTAGAACAGACAAGGGAACTTTTAAAATAGCAATGTGTGCAGTCCGATTCTATTTTTAGCTCGATGGTTGGGACTTCATATAATACCAATTGTTTAGAAGTTTTAGTTGTTTGATATGCAGGAAATGTAAGACAACATCACGACGACAGTTCTAACAACTTTGGTCTGTTCCAGAAACTGCAAGAATCTACTTATTTTTACTACGATAACAATTTTTCCTTTATGTTATCGGAAAAAATAGTAAAAATTAGTAGATTTTTGCAGTACTGGAACATACCAAAATGAAAATAAACAGGTGTGTAAATAAAAACACAAATATCATCTTATTGTACTGATAATTACAACAACTTACACAGTTTACAACAATGTACTTCTACATTTTCGTTGAATTTTATAAACAGAGTGGATATAGCAGATTTAATAGCTAATATAGATATCAGTAAAAGTCCTGGCAGTGATGGCATTTCAGGCAAGGTTTTGAAATCATCTAAAGAGTCCATAATTGATCATCTGGTATTGATATTTAATAAAATGATTACGACGTCCATATACCCTGAGGTTTTAAAAACTGCCAAAATAGTCCCCATACCAAAATCGCCAAATGCAACAAAAACTTGTGACTTCAGGCCAATCGCGTTGCTTCCATTCTTTGATAAGATATATGAAAAACTTTTATACAACCAACTGTCAACTTTTCTTGACCATACAGAGCAATTATATCCGATGCAGTTTGGTTTTAAGAAAGGTAGTGGTACACAAGAAGCAGTTGTGAATGTTATTAATATTATTTGTAATGGTTTAGATACAAATTTTGGTGGAGTGGGTGGAGCTTTTTATGATTTTTCCAAAGCATTCGACTTAGTCGATCATCATATACTACTGTCAAAGTTACCGCATTATGGTATTCGAGGAAAGGAATTGCAACTCTTCAAAAGCTATATTTTAAATCGGAAACAATTCGTCGAAATCAGTGGTGTTAAAGGAAATATTGGAATTGTTGAGCATGGGGTACCACAGGGTAGTGTGCTGGGTCCTCTCCTTTTTACTTTATATCTTAATGATATATCAAATATAAAACTGATCGGAAAATTAGTAATGTATGCCGACGACATTGTTCTTCTATATCCATATAATCATAATGTGATACTAAAAGGTCAAATGGAACATGATGCTAAATTATTAATGGAATACTGTAGATTGAACAAGCTGGTAATCAATTCTGACAAAACAAAGATAATTCGATTTCGACCTCGATGTTTGCAAGATGATCCTGGATTTAGTATAACGATCGCTGAGACGGATATTCAAGAATGTCAATCGTTAAAATATTTAGGCATACACTTGCAGCATAACTTGGCATGGAATATACATATAGATGAGTTGAGGAGGAAAATTGCTCCTGCCATTGGTATGTTGTATAAATTTAAAAATATATTCAATATGGAAACAAAACTGTTATTATATAATTCCCTAATTCAAAGCCATTTTACTTATTTGGCGATGGTATATGCTCACAGAAACACCAATTATTTAAAATCACTCCAAAAAATGCAGAATAAAGCGCTGAAAGTAGTATTTAATTTGCCAAGATTGTATCCTACTTTTGAACTATACAACAACGTAGCTAAAAATATTTTACCGCTGAGTGGAATATACAAGTATCAACTGCTTACTTACATATTTAAAGCCATCCACAATATTGGACCTCGTACAATAAATTTTGAAGTTAATCAAAACGTAGTCAATACGAGACAAAATTCAAATCTGAGAGTACAAAGATGCCGTTTGGAAATAACAAAACAGAGGATTGAGCATAACGGATGTATAGAATTTAATCGTATTCCAAACGAGATAAAGAATCTGCCCAGAATATCATCCTTTAAACGAAAAATTAAATCACTTTTATTAAGTGATATAGGAGTGCTTCTGATGTAATTCATTTAATATACTTGTAGAATAAAGTACGTCCTTTTGAAATATATCATACATATATTTTTAGTAATTCGTCCCTACAAAGCCTTCAAGGCGCTGGGACAATATAATAATTTTGTAATATTGTAAAATTGAATAAAGAAAATATTAATAAAAAAAAAAAAAATCTCTATTGGATCGATGGAATGGGTACAAATGCTGATGAAAAGATCGGATCTTTCACGACTTCCTTTGCATTGGTTCAAATCCTAATGAAAAGATCGGATCTTTCACGACTTCCTTTGAACCAATGCAAAAGATGACATGAAATCACGTCATCGCAAAGAACCCCTTCCGTCAAATTTTGCTGGGTTTGCATGCAAGCCACTTACTGACCGACTAGACGGTACGACAAAGCGACGATGCTGGAGTATGTAGATATACGAACGTGTGTTTATCAAAGCAGAAGGGACCACGAATAGGCCGTGCAGTGTAAATATGTAGGCAGTGTATTTATCGGGCATGTTCTGCAATTCACCGTGCATCCATTTCACATCTCACATGCACTTCACCTGTGAAAGCAATAGTTGTTCTGTATTTCACGTGAAAAGAGCTTTCATATTTCACAAAAGAACTTTGGAAAGCTTTATTAGAGCTTTCAAACTTTATCATTAACAATGAAAAAATATCAGTCTGTGTTGGCGCATCAACGAATACACATGCGTGTGTGGGTATGTACGCTTTGTTCTTTTAATTGTTTACGAAACAGACGTAACCAAAGAAACGAACTCTTACAAGAGCGCGTACATGTTGAATTTAGTACTTCAAGAAAAAATACATTTTTTAATCATATTTTGTTAAGAAAATTAAATATTTCTTTAAATGCTCATAGAAAACAAGTTAAATTTTAGTTCTATGCAGTTTTTTGTAGTAATTTTCAATTATTTTCTTTAAAAAATAAGGATTCACTCAGCTCTCGCCATCAAAATTTCAGTGTGAGGAATACACCCCAACTAGGTGTAAAGTGTGTTGCAGAACAGCTTTAGGTGTGTTCGATACACGTGAGGTGCAGAGGCGAATGCCAGAACATGACCGTATGAATATATTTACACTGCTTAAGACAACGAGAACGAAATCAACGTAAATTATTGCTTTGTTCCCGTACTTTTTAATAGTAAAACTCGTAAAAGAGAGAAAGAAAGAAATTTTGTTGTCACATAAAAGTTTTTTCAAAAAGTTCGGGAACGGAAAAATGGAAAATACGTCAAAAAAACTGGAACAAATGTCAAAGTCGGCGTATCAGCCAATCAGACGCCGGCAACCATGTTACTATTTTTTTACTCGCCCAAATTTGTCGTGTAAAAAGTTTTTAAAGAGAGCGTCATTCAGCGCCATTTTTGTTTAAAGAGAAGTGAACATTTTACAACTTTTTTGTGTACGGGAACGCTTTTTCGAGTAAAATGTGTAAAAGTCGTAAAAATTGTAAAAACTTTTTAGTTCTGGAACACAGCTTATAAATATTTTAGGGAATATTTTCTACACTTTTTGCAACAAGAAAGGAAAAGTAAATGACAATGTCAAAGAACAAAAAACAATGCGAAATTTTTAAAACGAAAAATATTATTTTTGTTTTGGTTTCTTATTCCCGTATGTATGTACGTCTGTCCACGATTTGGACTTTGACCGATTAACAAAAAAAGGGAATATGTGACGTTGCAAAACGAGATGGCCACAAACAAACGAACACTTGTTTTTATTTATTTTAATGCTCACTATGCACTATACGTACCGATAATAGTAAGCAGCAATATGATTGTGGACTGTATTTTAGTGGGATTCCAGAAGTAAACCAATTCACTGGAGGATCCGGTTCGATTGGACCAAATGTTTAGTCCGCACTATAGGGACTTGAGGGGAACAAGTGTAGCAAAGGCTTCCAATAGAGCCAGTACGCCCAATGCGTACGAGTGGCCGTCGATAACAATGTAAAGAAATTAGAAATAAAACACGATAGTTTTAATAAAAAGGTTGGCTCAACTGCCGGTATTTATTTATGGTAAACGATATTACCTTTAAGAATTTTGTACAACGATATGTACAGGCTTGCAATAAAGCGCGGGTGTTGCTTGCAAGTCAAGCTGATGTTCGATCTTTTGTTTATTTGTTTGTTTTGTTGACATCTGCATTGATGCTTCAAAAGGGCGGTTGTCAAGTGAATATTCGTTGAAATCTCTCATACTATTACAGGGATGTAATAAATGGGAATGAGGAGATTTCAACGAATATGCCTATGTAATTCATAGGGCCAATTTAAATCAAATAATCAATTCTAACTTAAACAAGTGGCTTTACAATACAATGTAGATTATAATGTTCAAAGAAGAAGTTAAAGAATACACTTCAGATATGAAATTTCTAATGTATGGCTTTTTAATATAAACACTGCATCAATCTCAAACGGATGCTGACATTTTGAAGACTGAAAAATTGGGTTTTTTGAATTTTTGCTCTAATCGGGACACGCAATTGCAAACTGATTATGAGATTGTAGTACTCGCGATTACGTATTTTTTGATGTATAACTCGAACGTGTAGCATTCAAAGGTTCACAACAATCTCAGCTTAAAGTCGAAATTTTTGTGCGTAAATTTTTATAAAAAACCTGTTTTTTTATTCAAAATTTGCAACTGACATTAAATTGTCAGTGAAACCCTAGTGAACTTAGTTTTTTTACGTTCTGAATCTAATAAGCCATGACGCGTCCAAATCCGTCCACTAGATCGGCGGATATGATACCCTTCAAATTTCGAAAATCTGCAAATTTTTTTTTTGAAAATTGCGCGCATTGAAACGCGTTTTGGAAGTGTAATTTTTACTGAAATAAATAGAGCTATATGCCTTTTAAAAATGTGCGAAACATAAATATCGAAACTATCGCTAATCCGGAGATACAATTGATTTTTTCTAAAAATTAAGTGTGGTGCGATGAACGACATCAAATGATGTATTTTTTAAAGGTTATCATCGAAATCGGATGCGCATAAAATGTAAATGAACTTCGTGGAAATTATGACCATCTAACTGTATTTTGCGCCCTAATATGGAACAGACGCTACATCGTGGCCGCCAAATAGAATTTCACAAACTGTACACCAAATAAAATGGATTGATTCGCTGGGTTGGAAAATCGGATGCCCATCATGTCATTTTCACTATTACGAGGTTTATATGCGTTTCAAATGTTGTAATATTCAATATAACATTATTTTAATGTTATGCCACAATTGGAATTCCTTGTGATTTAATATAATATTCTAAAAATATTCGCCAATAGAAAAATTATATGCGAAAAATTTGTTGCAACGGAATATCTTCATTATTGCGTGAAATTTGGACGAAAATTAAGAAGAACTCAAACATTGATTCTTCAACCTCTCCCATAAAATCATAAAAAAATAAAATTAGAATAACATGATTTTTTTCGTCATATTTTCTTTGTATTTTTGCAAATAACATGAATACTATAGCTCCAAACTTCACGATTTAGATTTCATTTTATTCCTCACGATGTCTGGATGCTGCTATAATTTTTTTATAATTTGTAAGTATAAGCGCTATTGTTTCAAAAATATGTTTGTAAATACGTGAAATTATTTAACAAAATTAATTTTTCGCGAATCCATTAAAACTTTTCGATTTTTTTTTTCATCATCGCACAGGTTGCGAATTCAGTTAACCATAATAGGATATAACAGCTTACTATATTAAGCCGCGATTTTTTTAGAATTTTTTCTTATTAGCATAATTAAAACGGTCATATCTTTTGCGGTAACGAAAACATATTTGGAATGACGATTTTTTTCTTAATCTATGTACCAAAAATCATAGATGTAGTATCAACAATTTTTTGATTTTTCTGGAATGAAAAGACGATTTTAGACATTTTTGCTGATATATTTTATTATGTCGATTGAAAATTCACTTAAAACTAGCAATGGATGTAGATTCTTTCATCGATTGGAAAAACAAGATCGAATCTAGAGGAAATAGACATTTCAATATGACTTAAGGAAGAAACAAAAAAAAGAAAAGGACGATTAAAAGTATCTTGATCACTTTAGTACAAAGTGCCGTTTTTACATTAAATAAATTGGGTATTTTGTGGAAACGTAGGGGAAGTTAGGGATTCACGTTTTGGCGTGAACAGACACTATTTTTGGGATAAAATGAATATAGCTCCCTTATCAGTGAAGTTTTTAAATCTATGTTTCCGCAAAAACGATCGGATTTAGCCCACAATGACCATTTCCATTATTCAAAGCTAGCGAAATCGCTCTATGGAAAGAGATTTGGCCCAAACAATGAAGTTATTGATCAGAAATTCCTATTTTATGGACCTCGAAAATCGTATGTATTGAAAAATATATGCGCCTAAAATAACTTTAAATGAAGTGTGTTTAAACCTGGGAAGGTTTTGCGGATTCTGAAACTAAAATGAAAAATCACACCTGGGATGTTTTTGCGGATTCTGAAACTAATATGTTTATAGATAACAAAAAAAAAAAGAAAATCACCAGAGGGGTTCTTAAATAAATCGCGGATTTTAAGGTTTTCACGATTTTTTCTTGGAGTCCTATGGAGATGGGACTAAAGAAAATATTGTCGCAGTGAAAATTCCCAATGCGGGATTTGCCTACCCAAAACCCACTGTACCAGTTACTTTGGAATTTCTTTAGTTCGGAACGTAAAAATCTAAAATTTGCAATCAAATACGAGGAAATTGGATGACAATTGTAAAAATTATGCCCGAAAAATATGAATTTTAGTAAAATGTTCGCACAAAATTTCCGTATTTGGATACAGATTTCTGCGAAGCTGTGTAGACTACATTCACGACACATATGTATATCAAAAAAACTCAGAATCTCGACTTTTAAGGCCTGCGTACATAAACTGCCTTGCCTGATTGCCTTGCTTTCCTGCTTCATTTCTGACATAATAAAAATAAAAGAATAAAGAAGGCCGAGCAAATTTCGAACTGGGTTGCCCTTTTCTTTTTTATTCTTTTACCCTGCGTTTACAAATGACAGGAGAGTTGACTTCATGTATTGATTGTTAAAATCCCACAACTTGCCTGTGTGACGTAGGCGTCCAGACAACTGCAAAAACAGTTGTAAAATTTTGAATGAAAATCATCGATTTATTTTTGTTTTCCGTTCTCATATTTTGTTTTTGTTCATGTTCTTTTGTTTTCAACACATTTCAATTATTATCTCACTTATTTTTACAAAAATGCCAAAAATTTGTCTTCCTTACTGTCTGTGAAAAAATGATGGACAGCTGAGAGACAAACGACAAATGTATGTATGTGTTGGTAAATCAGAGTTGTATTTGAAGACAAACTGTCTGGGGTAAACGCCTAGTTAGGCAGCTTATGTACTTAACCCTTTACAATCCTACACACAGAAAAAAATGGTCTCTCTAACATATGTCCCAAACATATTTTGCAGCAAACATATATTTGTTTGCAAGCAGTCCCAAACAAAACAACGCCTTTCATAAAACAAAAAAACTGGCATTTCTGAGAGATTTATTTTTTAATTATTTATTAATTCTTTTGTATTTATTAATTCTTTTATTTTGTAATATTGTAACTTACCGTTTCTTCTAAAGATTTTCACTGCAGTTGTTATCGTCTTGTAAGCATAGCAAAACAATATGAATCATATATACGTACATATTGAGTCAATCGGCGTTGGGTTTAGATATTAGATGTTGCCTTTATATTAAAGAAATTACAAATTTGTAATTGCGAAGTATTTGACTATACGAACTTTGCTTTTTCGACACCAAACGCACTGTAGTTATTTGGTTTGTCGGTTTGTCAGTTAACTGACAACAATTCTTGCGACAGCGGTAGTTGTTGTGTGTGTGTGGTTTGTTAATAAGGCAGTTGCGAGAGCCCTGTTGTTACTCTTTTTGGCCAAAATTCTCTCCACCCATAAAAATATGTTGGTACCCGAACATATTAAATTGAGATATGTTACGAAATGTTGTTATATTTGTTTGAACACAAACAAATTATATTTGGATCCAAACATATATTTGTTTGCAATAAGTCCCGAACAAATATTTGTTTGGATCCAAACATATTTCTAACATATATTTTTGTGCGTGTATACATGATTTTTTTTTCAAAAACCTTTAAAATCTGGCTTCGAGTTTTGAAGAGTTATACATTGCACTGTGGTCGAACTTTTATGGGAAGAGCGGCCAAAAATACTTCCTCAGCAGATAACAATACGAAAATTTCAGTAAAGGCTAGTTTAGCAACACAAATAAAAATAAGCAAAAAAAATCAATATAGGTTCAAGGTTAGGTATAGCCCCCATAGAACGGTACCTCATGATTTCAGGCATTTGGAGGTGTTGACCACAGCTTTCAGTGAAATTGGCTAAAATGTGGCTATCGGTATTCCCTAGTGTTAGAAAACCTTCTAGAAAATTTTTTTGAACTTGGTCCACGTTTTGATAGGTTCCCCATGTAATTGTACCGCCCGATTTACGGAATTTTAAGGGTGTCATATAAGTTATTAAATCGAAATGGCCGATATGCCAATTAATCTATCGTGGATGTAGGCTACCCCAGAAAATTGTCGATTAATGTAGGTCCAGCCTTTGATGTTGTCCCCATAAATAGGTACCGCCCAATATTCGGTATTTTTAGGATTCTAGCAGTAAGAATCAATCAAAATGGCAGAATTTTTCAAATTTTACATTGAGGACCACATTTTAACGTATCCTTCATATAACTTAACCTCACAATGCCTCTTCTATATATTTAAAAAGCTGAAATGTATCACCTGCACATTTGAAGAAATGACAAAAACACCCTGAAATGTACCCTTAGTATTTTGTGAACCAGTTGCAAAGATGCGGATAGATGCAGCTGAAAGTTTGAAAAATATAATCCTTAAACTACTACTGATCTTTTAAAAAAATTTTGTTAGGAGGAAAGAGGGGGAACATAATTAAAACTTTACATGAAATTGAATTATATTGAAGAAATGACATTACAAAAGTCCTTTAGCCAAAACACATATTCAATAATGAATCCCAAAAAATAACAAACACAAAACTGCATAAAAATTAAGTTAATACATTGTTTTTCAATATTCGAATTAAGTTTGGTCAATATATAGAGTTCATTTTGTTTGATATTGATATTTTACTTTCACCTAACTTTTGCACTGAATTCACCTAGAAATCCAACCTGTTAAATTTTCTCTTTTTTGGTGCTATTCTCAAAGAGTACAGTAAGAAGTAATCCATAACAAATGTATTTTAGAGAAATTTAACATGTTAGCAGTAAATATGAACACATTTGGTACCAAAAATTACACTTTCATTTTTTAATTTTGGCCAATGGCAGCGACCACTGTGCATTTCTGAATCATTTTTTAGTTCGCTTCTTATTTACTTTGACAGGAAAATCGTGAAAAGTGTGATTTAATGATAAAAAATAAAAATAATAAAATACTCAATGTCAAATTTGTGGTGCAACATCGAAATTTTAATTTTTTGTTGCACAGAGTAATAAAAAACACATCAAGTAATCTGAAAATAATTAGTAAATAACGTTAGTATTCGTTGATTGGCGCAGTACCAAAGTTGACACTTTTTATGTTGTTCGCACAGAAAGTTTTTTATTATGCCCGAAAATAATAAAGAAAACGCACTTTATTTTTCGATTAAAAATTCAATTTATTTTGCTTGCTTTCGATAGCCGGTTATTTGTCAACTAACTACTTTCTAATTTTCTAATCCCTTCTTGGGCTACACAACAAAAGGGAACATATAAAATTGAAACAAGAAGAAATGTGCAAAAACAAACGATCAACAAAGAAATTCGCACAAAACAAAACATAAACGAAAACAAGATAAAGGGCCCCAGTTATTGCTATGTATGTAACAATCATACAAGCAGAACTAGATCTAGCAACAGTGTTGTTGTTGCCCTTCAAAACACAGAACGAACGAAGAAGACGAATAACATACAAATGCCTAAACCATGTAGGCAATGTTGTTGTTGGTTCTCCCTTAGACGAACATTGCTCAAAACAAGATAAAAACAAGTGAGCAAAGGCTATAGTCGGGACGGAGCCGACCATGTGATACCCTACACCACTATCCCTGTGCATAAGCTTTTCACTGGTAAACATTTCTTTTAGGGAATATAATCCGACTACCACCAAAAATAATATGCCTCTTTCTCTCTGGGACCCCCATAAGCAACCCAAATTTCGTGACCATCCGAACAAAATTACGACCTGTAGCTTGATTGCAAAAAATGGAAGAATTGGATGCATTACTGACTATTGTGGTATCTCCCTTGTTTGACCACCTTCGCCAACCTGCTTTACACCAATGTAAAGGTACTATTTTCTTCTTTCATTGACAGGCTTTGCCGTTGGAATACCCTACTAGAAGCCAATATATTCACAAAGATTAAAACTTTGAATTTGTCTCCAAATGAGTTTTTCCCCATTCCGACCCCTAAAAATTATCCGACTATCACCAAAATCAATAGGCTTATTCCTCTGTGGGATCCGCATTAACTCCCAAAAAATTCGTGCGACAAAATTGCGACCTGTAGCGTGATTATAAACAAATCGGAAAATGGGATGCATTACCGACTATTGCGATATCTCTGTTGTTTGAGCAGCTACGACAACCTACTTTATATCGTTGTAAAGGTGATATTTTCTTTTTTCTTTGCCAGGTTTTGCTTTTGATATACCTCTTAAAGAAACAGAGATATTGGCTTTGAAATAAAACGTAGACATTTTCTCCAAATAAGATTTTGCCCATTCCATATTATCCGACCATCATTAAAATCAGTAGACTTCTTCCTCTGTGGGACCCCTATTAACCTCTAAAATTTCGTGACGATCCGATCAAAATTGCGACCTGTGGCGTGATTACAAAAAAATCGGAAAATGGGATGCATTATCGACTATTGCCATATCTCTGCTATTTGACCACCTACGACAACCTACTTTACATCGTTGTAAAGGCGATATTTTCTACTTTCCTTGCCAGGTTTTGCTTTTGATATACCTCTTAAAGAAACAGAGATATTGGCTTTGAAATAAAATGTTAACTTTTCTCCAAATAAGTGTTTGCCCATTCCGACCCCTAAATATTATCCGACCATCACCAAAATCAATAGGCTTCTTCGCCTCCGGGACCCCCACCAACATCCAAAATTTCGTGACGATCCGATCAAAATTGCGACCTGTAGCGTGATTACAAGGTTTAGATGGACAGACGGACGGACGGACTGACGGACGGACACACATGGCCAGATCGACTCAGCTCGTCGAGACATTCATTTTGGTATATATAAGTATGGGTCTACGACCATTATTTCGATGCGTTACAATCTTTTTGGCCAAAACCAACTTATAATACCCTCCCCACATAGTGGTGTAGGGTATAATGACCCTTTGCCAAACGGACAAACCCGTACCTGCACATTAGGGTGGGACGAACAAAATTAACATTAAGGTGGGCCGTATAAAGGTTAAATTTAAATAATTTTAAATTAAATTAAAAAACAAAAGACCCAATAAATGCAACATGAATTACAACACAAATAAATAAAAATACATAAAATAATCTGCTCCAACATCCTCCGCCGTTGAAGGATGAAGGGTTCAATCATCTTGTGGTAATGGACATATTTTATGGATTGGGCGGCAACTGCATCCATTCTTAGTTTTTAGTTCCACAACTCGTATTTTGCCATCACGACCTGGGATACATTTGGTAATTCTTGCCAGGAGCCACTGTTGGGGGGTGTTTTGTCTTCATGGACGACTACTAGTTGGCCTTCTTTGACATTTTTATCATCCTTAACCCACTTGGAGCATTGTTGGAGCGACAAGAGGTAATCACGGGACCATATATTCCAAAATTGTTGTTTTAGGTATGAAATACGTTGCCATCTAGTAAGTAAGGATGGTTTGGTGACACCTGAAGCCGGTTCCGGTATTGCCACCATCGAACAACCAATTAAAAGATGACCAGGGGTTAAGACTTCGCCGTCATTAGGGTCATCTTATAAGGGAGCTATTGGCCGAGAGTTAAGAATGAGCGTTTGTAGCTCTTCAAATGTGAGATGTGCCTGAGATACATTCTTAACGAGCAACGATTTGGTAGATTTTACAGCTGCCTCCCACAATCCGCCAAAGTGTGGGGCACGAGGGGTATGAAATTGAATTCTAATCCCATTTGACAGCAAACAGACCTCATCTTCTGGACAACTTCACCATTGAAAAACGATTCTATGAGCTCCTTTAGCTGATTATGGGCTCCAACGAAATTGGTAGCGTTGTCGCAGTATATTTTCTGGGGAGAAATGGACGTTGAGCTCGAAGACGATCGACAGGCAAATTTCCCATTATTTGCCCCAACTATTCCACTTGGCCAATTCCATACCATGCCATTTCAAAATTTGTATTAGCTCGTCCCTCTTGAGGGCTAGAGCTTCAATATTATCGGCGCCAGTTAGTACGTTATCGACGTAAAGATCTTGTCGTAAGATCTCCGAACCATTAGGATGAGATGTTTTGTATTTATCTGCAATGAGAAACAAACTACGAATTGGCAAAAATGGGGCGGCCGATAAGCCATAAGTTACTGTGTTCAATTGGAATACCTGAAGTTCATCATTTTTATTTGTTCTCCACAAAACGAGTTGAAATCTTCTATCTTGATCATTAATTCGAAACTGCCGATACATCTTGGAAATATCTGCAGTGAGAGCGTATTTGTGCAAACGAAAAGAGAATAATGTGGTGATCAGATCTTGCTGAATCCTGGGACCGACCATCAATATATCATTCAAGGAATGATTCGACGAACTACGAGCTGATGCATCAAATACTTCTCGAAGTTTGTAGAGCTATTTTGAGGTTTGAGGACACAATGATGTAGTATAATATAGTGTGAACTATTCAACGATTTGGTGTAGAGCGACATGTGCCCGAGCGACACATATTCTTGCATGAATTCTTCATACATCGATTTCAAATTTTGATCACGTTCAAGCCGTCTTTCGAGCGACAGAAAACGTCTACGACGTATTTCAAATGTGTTACCAAGATAATTAGGCGATTTCTTGAATGGAAGTCGAACTACTACTCTTCCATCAGAATCAAAAAGACTTTTTTGGAGAAAATTATCTTCACATGCTTGTTCTTCGTCAGTAAAGGTTGCAGGAGACTTCGAGTACTCCTCAACTTCCCAGAATCTTTTCAATAAATCATCAATATTTTGATCTTCATGTGTACTTACAGTTAAATTGCAAGTCAACGATTACAAATTAGGACGACTAGGCTACGAACCACCAACTATCCATCCAAAAACTGTGTTTGTGAGACACGGCAATCCATTTAATTCTGCCATCCAACAACAAGTCGAAGAATACTTCTGCACTGAGAAGGACATCAATACGTTGAGGCTTGTAGAACAACGGATCTGCAAGTTCAATATTCTGCGGAATCTTCCATTGTGATGTATTCACCAGGTTGACGAGACGAGATTGTTTTGGTAACTGCGAAACTGGAGGACCACTCGAAAGAACTACTTCTTAATTTTATTATACCATCGAAAGAATACTTAATTGCAGTTCTAACGTCTCCAATTTCACAGATTTCTTGAGAAAACTGTCTAAATTTGAGCTTCAGCCTATTTGCTGTTTCTTCCGAAATAAAATTTAATTCCGAACAAGAATCGAATAATGCTCTCACCGATTAAAATGTGCCACAATTGTCCTTCATCAAAATTACAGCTGTTGGAATTATCGCTCTTTTGAACGAACGACACTGGATTTGAGCTGGTTGATGGTTGCTGTGAGATACCATTCGAATTCGATGTAGTAGGTTGTTCTGGGCTACTGTAGATGTGCAAAAGCGTATGATGTGCAGAACTACAAACTCTGCATCGAGATTTAGAGGAACACTTGGACACCATATGAGCTTTTCCAAGGCAGTTGATGCAATGTCCACTACGTTTTACGAAGTTAAAACGTTCCGAGACGACAATGTTAGCAAACGACGAGCATGTTGAGATGTTATGTTCACTTGAGTTACAATATGAACAGTTCGAATTTGAGTTGACAAAAGTATGAACCGACCGATTGAATTTATTATTTGGTTTAGGTTTACTTACAACCACTTTTTCAGTAACTTCAGTTCTCTTTCTATGGCTTTCGAGAAACTGACAACGACGACTTAAAAGTTCGTCCCATGAGGGCAACGATTTACAGTCTTGTTTTTCATCATAGTTCTCTTTTGTATCTGAATCAACCTTTGGAACGTTCAACAAGGACTGTATATGTTCCAAAAATATAAGCACTTTGTTGTCATAACGTTCTTCTAGTCTATTCCATGCTTTTTCATAGTTTTCTTCACAAACTTGAAACGGTTCGACGACAGCTAAAGCTGGACCCGAAAGACAGTTCAACAAGTAGTTAAATTTTTCAATAGGACTTATTGCTGGGTTATCATGCACTATATTGTTGAATGCAGTAATGAATCGTTTATATTCACTGTATTTACCGTCGAATTTGGGCAACTTAAGTGACGGCAATCGAGAACCACTTGAACCACAAACCATAGAAGCGTTCATCAAACTATTATCCACTGACACTGAGCCACGACTTTTCTTCAATAATTTCATTATTTTTCCCTTTGCCACTATGAATGCTTCTTCCAATTCAATACGACCATTGTCACTAGCATTAATTGCTTCGATTTTAGATTGTACATACGATTCTAAAATTTCAAGTCGTCATTCTAAAATGGTCGAATCCATTTTCGAGCCATCTTTTTCCACTTTCATTTGGATATTAGTAATGTTTTTCTTTATTGAGCTACGTTGCACTTTAAGAGAAGATAGTTCAGAGCTACGAGCATTCTCTTCCACCAATTCAACACCGTCTTTAGGCATTTTGAGAGCAACACAATTAAAAACAAGCAAATTCAGTAAAGAGAAATTAGCTTCTATATCAAAAATAAAAGCGCCAAAAATCGGAAGTTCTCACTCAATATGGTGGTCTTATTGTAACTTTAAATGTATTGTGTGTACTCAATATTGATTAGAAAAACAAATTCAATTTATTTTGCTTGCTTTCGATAGCCGGTTATTTGTCAACTAACTACTTTCTTATTTTCTAATCCCTTCTTGGGCCACACAAGAAAAGGGAACATATAAAATTGAAACAAGAAGAAATGTGCAAAAACATACGATCAACAAAGAAATTCGCACAAAACCAAACATAAACGAAAACAAGATATGTATGTAACAAGCATACAAGCAGAACTAGATCTAGCAACACTGTCGTTGTTGCCCTTCAAAACACAGAACGAACGAAGAAGACGAATAACATACAAATGCCTAAACCATGTAGGCAATGTTGTTGTTGGTTCTCGCTTAGACGAACACAGCACAAAACAAGATAAAAATGTCCCCTTTGCAAAACGGACAAACCCGTACCTGCACATGAGGGTGGGACGAACAAAATTAACATTAAGGTGGGTTAAAGGTTAAATTTAAATAATTTTAAATTAAATTAAAAAACAAAAGACCCAATAAATGCAACATGAATTACAACACAAATAAATAAAAATACATAAAATAATCTGCTCCAACATATGTAAAAATAAAACAGACTTTGTGTTGTAAAATATACAATTTTTGTTGTATTGCGTCGCTGCATAAATATACAGAAGTGAGACCAAAGTTATTATGAATCGGAAAGCTGTTAATGAGTACTTTCATAATATTTACAAAAAGAAAGATGATGTTTGTAAAATTAGGGTAATAAAATCAATGTTTTAAATATGCATATATTAAAAATTATTTTTTACAAATATTTTTTAAATATACTTAAACTTTTAAAAAAATTTCCAAATATGTCCACCTCCAAATCGAATTTGAAAGATAGCAGGGGGTCTGTACTAATAAATTAAGAAGTCGAATCGAGCTCAAATTTGCCACATTTAAAATAAAGTGAAGTTTTCTATTTTAATATGGGAGAATTTTTTTTGTAAATACCTGCTGTGACTGTACGTAGTATTCAATTGAAATAGAACGGTAATACCCACATCTATCAACCGATTTTCCTTAAAATTCATATCGACGCCTCCAAACAATAGTATGCTAAGTCGACTTAGCATGTTTTCAAGTTCTTTACATTTTTAACGTCCTTTAACTTAAACTCTGTCAAATTTTGGCAATGATCGGACAATCCGAACAGAAGTTATAAACAAATATTTACTTAGCATAGTACTGAAGGTCAAAGAAATTTCCAAACTTTTAGAGCTTGTCCTGCAAAACTAGCTTTTCAGAATTAGCAAACTATTATTTGGAGGTGTCGAACGTCCTTTAACTTAAATTATGTCTAATTTTGGTAATGATCGGTCAATCCGAACAGAAGTTATAAACAAAAATTAACTTAGCATAGTACTGAAGTTCAAAAAAATTTCCAAACTTTGAGAGCTTCTCCTGCAAAACTCACTTTTTAGACTTAGCATACTATTATTTGGAGGTGTCGATATTTAAGGGTTTCAAAGTGTAGAAAACAAATATGTATAATTTTTTTGAAAATATGTAAATTTTTTGTCATAGCCCCCACATAAAAGTACCGTCCGATTATAGATATTTTGTGGATTTTAGCGACCCTTTATGACCGATTCGGCTGAAATTTGGTATTTTGACCTCTTGGAAGATATGAACCAAAAGATACTTACCAAAAATTATTAATTAATTATTAGTCAATGTTTTGGTTTGGACCCCACGCAACGGGACCACCCTGTTCAACAAATTTTGGCAGTTTTTGGTTATTTTGATCGATAAAATGTAAGAATTGCTGTTTGTTCACATTTATTATAAATAATAATTAATTTCAATACAAATTTGACGTTGAAATAGTTTTGCCCAGAAAATTTCGATTTGGGACCAATGTGCAATGGAAAGGTCAAGAATTCTTCTTCCATATATGACTTACGTAGGCGTTACGTGTCTTACAAGACGAACGCTATAAGACCATTATTAAAAATGTTTACCAATTTTCAGACAAAAATTTTGACATATTCAACTTGCTAAATTGGTTGCTGACACTAATTACGATCATGCCAAAATTACGTCAGGAACATAATTCTTTCTTTCGGAATCAATCGCATAACTACTGAAAAGGATAGGGAACCAATTATTCCAAAATTCTGATTACTAAAATGGCATAGGAAGCCAGCAATTTGGAAATTATTAATCGATTATTGTGGCGCATCGTTTTCAATGCTCAATTTAAAAATGCCTACGTTTTATTTTCCGGTAAAATTTTAGTATAAAGGCCGGCGTACATAAGCTGCCTCACCTGGTTGCCTTGCTTTCCTACTTCATTTCTGACATAATAAAAATAAAAGAATAAAGAAGGCCGAGCAAATTTCGGACTGGGTTGCCCTTTTCTTTTTTATTCATTTATCAGAAGCAAGCAAGGTAGGCAGGCGAGGCAGCTTATGTACGCAGGCCTTAACGGTACCGTAGACTAATAAAAGTATAGGCAAAGAAATTGTACACTCTTGGGCTAATAAATCTGCGGTGATAGATTGGACTGTAATTATCAGCGGTCTGGTTATTAGCTCCAGAGGTATGAGCTTTGAGTCCCAAATGGAAACATGTAAATAGAATAAAGAGAAACAAAAGGTTTGCGGCAGAAACTTGGTTTTCTGTATTGAGAAGTTGCTAACAGAGTAGTTTTCTTAAATTCATGAATTGACAATTAGTTATATGATAGCAACAGAAACGGTTGGAATGTAGAAACTCTTTATCCACTTGAGTTAAAGCTTTCTATGAAGTGGATAAAGAGTTGCCATATAATTACATACAAATATTTATGATAATTCAGTTAATTTTAAAAGCTATGTATGGGCAATTCTATATTGCTTCAATTGGCAATTTTGTTGCTATGTCGCAATTCAAAATGAACATCCTCCAGATATTATCCAGCCAAAGATGGAACTTTGGGCAATGGGCATAGTGGAAGACGTTTGTATTAAACCTGCTCGAAGAATACGAGGAATCTGATCATTAGCTAACATTACTTCGATGTTGATAGGTTTATAAAAATGGGGATTTGCCAGTTCAGTGAGATGATTGTATGTCGATTGAAGTCTTTTGTTTTCGGTGGATTCAGGGAATGTGGTTTTCGGTTGACTTCTGACTTCTCCTGTTATTTGGATCTTTGCCGATTGATCATAGAAAGATTGTAAATTCAATATGCAGTAACGTTTGCTGCCCTTTTTTGTCGTTCGTAATTGAAGACGTTCCACCAATGCTGCTAACCACTGTTTGTGCTGCACCTGTGTTGATGATCAATCTTACTTTGTCATGACCGTCCATCGTCAAGACTCTAGCAAAAACAGTGGGTAAGAATACGTGCGTTTTCGAACGTACACTCAATCGATCGCTAACGGTGTGGCAGGATCGTTTCGGTGAGTTTTGTGTTGCAGTTGACGTGACGATTCCGTTTGTCGTTCTCTCGCCTATATTGTCGTTCAGCAGGTCTGCTTGGGCGTTTTGGTGTTGGTCGTTCTGGACTTTCGCTAGGAGACGATGACTTATGGGAATTCGACGATTTGGAAGTTGGTAGTGGTTTTTGGATCGACCCGTCGACGTGTAGCATGGTGTGATGACGTTTGTTGCAAACCATGCAAGTGTTTCTGCTTGGGCACCACTCTCGTTTATGTGACGTGCACAGGCAATTGAAACAGAATCCCCTATGGTGCGCTTCCATCCTTCTTTGTTTAGCATTCATTGTTTGGAACTTGGGACAAGATTTGATGTAATGCCTGGCGTGACAGATCCGACACTTTGGGAGGCTAGAAATATTGCTAAATGTAAGAGTTTGTTGAGTATGTCAGCGAAAGGAAAAAGCTAACATTTTGGAAGAATACACAGTTTGACAAGCGGGCGAATGATATTTCCATTTTGAGTTCGTATTTCTGCAACACGAACGTTGGAGTCTCTGTCAGTAAATACTCTGACTACCCTGCCGAGCCTCCATTCAGTAGGTGGCAAATTGTCTTCTTTAAGGATAACAAAATCGTCTTCCTTGAGATTTTGTTGAGTGGACCTCCTTTGTACCTTTTTTGGAGCTTGGAGTTGAATGGTTTTTAGTCGTTGCCATCTATTGATCAAGGTTAGGTTGTCAGAAAATTCTTCAGGCGTAGCTATAAGAGCAGCTCCTCTTAAAAGGTGGCCTGGAGTTAGTGGAACCAGTTCTGTCGGGTCTTCGCTGATTGGAGACAATGGTCTTGAATTCTGATTAACAAAGTGGAGAATTCTTCGAACGTAAACTTTATATTGCTAGCAACTTTTCTTAAATGGGTTTTCATGCTTTTGACGGCGGCTTCCCATAAGCCACCCATATGAGGGGCATGCGGTGGTATGAAATGCTATGAAAACCCATGAACACTGTATTTATTGACAGTAGCGCTTTCAGCGGATCTTAGGAATTTATTGAACTCTTGTGCAATGACTCGATTGGCTCCTACAAAATTTGTTCCATTGTCGGAAAAAACTTTGCTTGGAAATCCTCTACGCCCTACAAATCTTGAAAAGGTTGCAAGAAACGCTTCAGAGGTTAATTCCGAGCAAACTTCTAGATGTACTGCTCTTGTTGCTAGACAGACAAAGATAGCAGAATACCCTTTCTGAATCTTTGCGTTTCGAAGTCTTGAAGTTTTCAAATCGAATGGTCCCGCAAAGTCAATTCCAGTGTTTGTTAATGGTAAGGAGAATGTACAGCGTTCCATTGGTAATGCGGTAATGATTTGGCTTCTTACTCGATGTTTATAAATCGCACATTTTCGACAACTGCGGATACATTGACGTATTTTACTTTTAAGTCGAATGATGTAGAATTCTTGTCTAATGGCGTGTAACATACTTTGATGTTCACATGGAGTTCCTCATGTGTAAATTCGATTAAAAGAGTGCACAGTCGAGAATTCTCTGGAAGGATTATTGGATGTCTTTCACTATATTTCATATCGGAATTTGCTAAACGGCCATTGACTCGTAAAAGTCTATGTTCATCAAGACAAGGGTTTAAAGTGAGTAGTCTGCTTTTGGGGTGAATAGGTTGATTTGAATGCAAAGCCTCATATTCTGCTGGGAAGTGTGAAATTTGGGCATACCTAAGAAGGCCGTACTTCCCAATCAATATTTCTTGTCCCGTAAGCATTTGCTTCCTACTTGTATGACCTGGCCAACTGTGTCAATTGTTCATCCGGCTCGAAGGACCATGAACAATTGACGCAGTTGGACTTAAGTGGACTGTAAGTTTTAATTAGCGGGTCTGCGGTGGCAACTCTTCAATTGTTAAGCGTTTTGTTGGGAAAATAAAAGGCAGTATTTTTCTTTGCGGTGTGAGGTTTATTGGATGTTCCTGTTGCTTCAGCTTTTGTACGACAAGTAAGTTTGTTTTATTTGTTAGACATTTTGTGTGCCATATTATTGAAATAAATATAAGTTGATTGTCGACTTTAACTTTAAATTTAAACCTAATTGACATAACAATGTTTTGTATTATGAATAGTTGGTGAACTCGCTTCAACAGAAATCCTCTCACCTAAATTCTCTCACTGAGTGTGAATTGAGTTAGTTTAATATGCAATCAATTTAGCAATAACTATAAATTGTTAAACTATTTATTCTGGTAAAAGACAATATGTGGGTAATCTTGGCCGCATCTACATCCTCATATAAAATATTCAACAAAATATTGCAACATTGTGCAAATGAGTGAAAACGCTGGTACTTTCCGTAAGGGCGACACATAGAAAAAACAAGTACATTGCAATTTAAATATAATATTTTTCTATTCCATCTTAAAGACAAATATTCAGACTACAAAATTGTATTTCTTATTTCATGTTGCATAATTTTCAGTGATACCCACTGCATGAGTTCGACACTAAGAATGAAGTCGAGTTATGGGAAAGGGTTAATCCAGCGGTGAGGAAATTTCGCAAGACTGCAAGAATAATTGCTAAGCCATAGATTCACAAGACAAAGAGTGGCTCACAATCTCCATAGCGATATTATATCAGAAAAACCACAACCTTACAGCAATTGGTTGCATCAATTGCGACCAGCGTATTCTGACCTTGGATACAGGCGCATCAAAGTCCATCATCAGTAGACATCGGATTTTGCATATTTGCATATTTTTTATTAATAAAGATTATTATTTTTTTGCATATTTTGTGCATATGCAAAATATGCAAGTATTTTTTTGACAAAAATCATCAAATTAAATTTGGAAAGTAATCAAAAAGTGTTCTAAATTAAGTTTATTGCCGTTAAACGTCGATTTCTTAGCAGATTATCATGTTATTAATTATTATTCCGCCACAGCAATAAACCTGGACTAAAAGACTTAGAAAGTGTCCTATAACCCAGAAATGTCAAAATGTATGTATCCAAATATGTTGATAGTTTCTACTCGGCCAAAATTGTCTGACAGAATAACAAATGAGCTAGAAATTAAGACTAAGAAAATATTGAATATTACATAAAATCTTTCATATTTTATTAAAAACATATAACAAATATATACGGCGCCATCATGAATATTTCCCTCTGAATTTTCCACACGCAAACTAATTTTTAAAAGTGAAATTCTTTTAAAATTCGCTTCATTATGGCGTATTCTAGTCGAATCGACAAAAATATTCCCTTTTTGAGCATAAATACGGAAATAACAAATTGTGAAATTGGGAAAGGAAACAAATTCTGCACGGAATATTTATTCATGATTGCACTGATAACTATATTTTAATACCCTAAGGGTATTATGTCTTAGTATATGAGTTTGCAACATGCAAAATGAAACGAAATGGGCCCACAGTTCCTTTTGATTATGTATTTTTAAATTAAATGATGTATTTTTAGTGCATTAAACTAAAACCATGTCATCAATATCAAAGCGTCAGTTAGAGCATTTTTCCAAAGAAGCTTTTTGACCATAACGAACAAAAATTGCCAATTTATGTCTGTATATACTGAATAAAGGACTAAACACTATAAAATATGTTAAAATCTAATATGTGGATATTCAAAACGTATACTTCTAATTATAGTTATATTCCATAACCTGTAATCGTAAATGGCATTTTAGTACTTTTTCCCATTTTGCGCTAAAAAACGAACCCTTTTTCGAAAAACTAGAAAAAATTGCGCTTTTATCTAAACAAAACTAGCGATGACTGTGGCGGAATATCTGGAGAGTCTCAATAACATAATAATCTGCAAAAAACTATGTTAAACGTCAAAAAACTTAATTTAGAATGCTTTTTTGATAATTTTCCAAATTTAATTGACGATTTTTGTCAAAAAAAAAGCTCTTGAATATTTAGCATATTTTTTGCATATTTAGCATATTTTTTGCATATATTTTGCATATTTTTGCATATATTTTGCATATTTTTTGCATATTTTTGATATGACCCCAAATATCGAAAAATTTACCCTCAAAACGCCTAGATCCAAAATTTGAGTCCAATCGGATAAGAAATAAAAAACATGCTAAAATCCGATGTTTAATCATCAGATCAGGGGCTGGATTCTTGTTCTATGAAAATTTGAAATGAAAAATGTTTCCTTTATAATTTTTTTTTTCATTTGACAGTTTCAATGCTCAATTTAAAAATGCCTACGTTTTATTTTCCGGTAAAATTTTAGTATAAAGGTCGGCGTACATAAGCTGCCTCACCTGGTTGCCTTGCTTTCCTACTTCATTTCTGACATAATAAAAATAAAAGAATAAAGAAGGCCGAGCAAATTTCGGACTGGGTTGCCCTTTTCTTTTTTATTCTTTTATCAGAAGCAAGCAAGGTAGGCAGGCGAGGCAGCTTATGTACGCAGGCCTTAACGGTACCGTAGACTAATAAAAGTATAGGCAAAGAAATTGTACACTCTTGGGCTAATAAATCTGCGGTGATAGATTGGACTGTAATTATCAGCGGTCTGATTATTACCTCCAGAGGTATGAGCTTTGAGTCCCAAATGGAAACATGTAAATAGAATAAAGAGAAACAAAAGGTTTGCGGCAGAAACTTGGTTTTCTTTATTGACAAGATCGGTTGCTTACCGTTGAGAAGTTGCTAATAGAGTAGTTTTCTTAAATTCATGAATTGACAATTAGGTATATGATAGCAACAGAAACGGTTGGAATGTAGAAACTCTTTATCCACTTGAGTTAAAGCTTTCTATGAAGTGGATAAAGAGTTGCATATAATTACATACAAATATTTATGATAATTCAGTTAATTCTAAAAGCTATGTATGGGCAATTCTATATTGCTTCAATTGGCAATTCTGTTGCTATGTCGCAATTCAAAATGAACATCCTCCAGATATTATCCAGCCAAAGATGGAACTTTGGGCAATGGGCATAGTGGAAGACGTTTGTATTAAACCTGCTCGAAGAATACGAGGAATCTGATCATTAGCTAACATTACTTCGATGTTGATAGGTTTATAAAAATGGGGATTTGCCAGTTCAGTGAGATGATTGTATATCGATTGAAGTCTTTTGTTTTCGGTGGATTCAGGGAATGTGCTTTTCAGTTGACTTCTGACTTCTCCTGTTATTTGGATCTTTGCCGATTGATCATAGAAAGATTGTAAATTCAATGTGCAGTAACGTTTGCTGCCCTTTTTTGTCGTTCGTAATTGAAGACGTTCCACCAATGCTGCTAACCACTGTTTGTGCTGCACCTGTGTTGATGATCAATCTTACTTTGTCATGACCGTCCATCGTCAAGACTCTAGCAAAAACAGTGGGTAAGAATACGTGCGTTTTCGAACGTACACTCAATCGATCGCTAACGGTGTGGCAGGATCGTTTTGATGAGTTTTGTGTTGCAGTTGACGTGACGATTCCGTTTGTCGTTCTCTCGTCTATATTGTCGTTCAGCAGGTCTGCTTGGGCGTTGTGGTGTTGGTCGTTCTGGACTTTCGCTAGGAGACGATGACTTATGGGAATTCGAAGATTTGGAAGTTGGTAGTGGTTTTTGGATCGACCCGTCGACGTGTAGCATGGTGTGATGACGTTTGTTGCAAACCATGCAAGTGTTTCTGCTTGGGCACCACTCTCGTTTATGTGACGTGCACAGGCAATTGAAACAGAATCCCCTATGGTGCGCTTCCATCCTTCTTTGTTTAGCATTCATTGTTTGGAACTTGGGACAAGATTTGATGTAATGCCTGGCGTGACAGATCCGACACTTTGGGGGGCTAGAAATATTGCTAAATGTAAGAGTTTGTTAAGTATGTGAGCGAAAGGAAAAAGCTAACATTTTGGAAGAATGCACAGTTTGACAAGCGGGCGAATGATATTTCCATTTTGAGTTCGTATTTCTGCAACACGAACGTTGGAGTCTCTGCCAGTAAATACTCTGACTACCCTGCCGAGCCTCCATTCAGTAGGTGGCAAATTATCTTCTTTAATGATAACAAAATCGTCTTCCTTGAGATTTTGTTGAGTGGACCTCCTTTGTACCTTTTTTGGAGCTCCGAAATATATTCATTTTTCCACCGTTTGGCGAAATGGAGTTGAATGGTTTTTAGTCGTTGCCATCTATTGATCAAGGTTAGGTTGTCAGAAAATTCTTCAGGCGTAGCTATAAGAGCAGCTCCTCTTAAAAGGTGGCCTGGAGTTAATGGGGTCGGGTCTTCGCTGTCGGGTCTTCGCTGATTGGAGACAATGGTCTTGAATTCAGAACACTTTCAATTCTGATTAACAAAGTGGAGAATTCTTCGAACGTAAACTTTATATTGCTAGCAACTTTTCTTAAATGGGTTTTCATGCTTTTGACGGCGGCTTCCCATAAGCCACCCATATGAGGGGCATGCGGTGGTATGAAATGCCATGAAAACCCATGAACACTGTATTTATTGACAGTAGCGCTTTCAGCGGATCTTAGGAATTTATTGAACTCTTGTGCAATGACTCGATTGGCTCCTACAAAAGTTGTTCCATTGTCGGACAAAACTTTGCTTGGAAATCCTCTACGCCCTACAAATCTTGAAAAGGTTGCAAGAAACTCTTCAGAGGTTAATTCCGAGCAAACTTCTTCTTCTGCTCTTGTTGCTAGACAGACAAAGATAGCAGAATACCCTTTCTGAATCTTTGCGTTTCGAAGTCTTGAAGTTTTCAAATCGAATGGTCCCGCAAAGTCAATTCCAGTGTTTGTTAATGGTAAGGAGAATGTACAGCGTTCTATTGGTAATGCAGCCATGATTTGGCTTCTTACTCGATGTTTATAAATCGCACATTTTCGACAACTGTGGATACATTGACGTATTTTACTTTTAAGTCGAATGATGTAGAATTCTTGTCTAATGACGTGTAACATACTTTGATGTTCTGCATGTAGGAGTTCCTCATGTGTAAATTCGATTAAAAGAGTGCACAGTCGAGAATTCTCTGGAAGGATTATTAGATGTGTTTCACTATATTTCATATCGGAATTTGCTAAACGGCCATTGACTCGTAAAAGTCTATGTTCATCAAGATAAGGGTTTAAAGTGAGTAGTCTGCTTTTGGGGTGAATAGGTTGATTTGAATGCAAAGCCTCATATTCTGCTGGGAAGTGTGAAATTTGGGCATACCTAAGAAGGCCGTACTTCCCAATCAACATTTCTTGTCCCGTAAGCATTTGCTTCCTACTTGTATGACCTGGCCAACTGCGTCAATTGTTCATCCGGCTCGAAGGACCATGAACAATTGACGCAGTTGGCCTTAAGTGGACTGTAAGTTTTAATTAGCGGGTCTGCGGTGGCAACTCTTCAATTGTTAAGCGTTTTGTTGGGAAAATAAAAGGCAGTATTTTTCTTTGCGGTGTGAGGTTTATTGGATGTTCCTGTTGCTTCAGCTTTTGTACGACAAGTAAGTTTATTTTATTTGTTAGACATTTTGTGTAAATACAGAAACGTTTGGAATAGAGAAGAAATGACAGCCTTTGCTCCAGTGAGTGAAAGCTCATTTGGATATAAGGTTGCCATATTATTGAAATAAATATAAGTTGATTGTCGACTTTAACTTTAAATTTAAACCTAATTGACATAACAATGTATTGTATTATGAATAGTTGTTGAACTCGCTTCAACAGAAATCCTCTCACCTAAATTCTCTCACTGAGTGTGAATTGAGTCAGTTTAATATGCAATCAATTTAGCAATAACTATAAATTGTTAAACTATTTATTCTGGTAAAAGACAATATGTGGGTAATCTTGGCCGCATCTACATCCTCATATAAAATATTCAACAAAATATTGCAACATTGTGCAAATGAGTGAAAACGCTGGTACTTTCCGTAAGGGCGACACATAGAAAAACAAGTACATTGCAATTTAAATAAAATATTTTTCTATTCCATCTTAAAGACAAATATTCAGACTACAAAATTGTATTTTTTATTTCATGTTGCATAATTTTCAGTGATACCCACTGCATGAGTTCGACACTAAGAATGAAGTCGAGTTATGGGAAAGGGTTAATCCAGCGGTGATGAAATTTCGCAAGACTGCAAGAATAATTGCTAAGCCATATATTCACAAGACAAAGAGTGGCTCACAATCTCCATAGCGATATTATATCAGAAAAACCACAACCTTACAGCAATTGGTTGCATCAATTGCGACCAGCGTATTCTGACCTTGGATACAGGCGCATCAAAGTCCATCATCAGTAGACATCGGATTTTGCATATTTGCATATTTTTTATTAATAAAGATTATTATTTTTTTGCATATTTTGTGCATATGCAAAATATGCATAATATGCAAAAAATATGCAAGTATTTTTTTGACAAAAATCATCAAATTAAATTTGGAAAGTCATCAAAAAGTGTTCTAAATTAAATTTATTGCCGTTAAACGTCGATTTCTTAGCAGAATATCATGTTATTAATTATTATTCCGCCACAACAATAAATCTGGACTAAAAGACTTAGAAAGTGTCCTATAACCCAGAAATGTCAAAATGTATGTATCCAAATATGTTGATAGTTTCTGCTCGGCCAAAATTGTCTGACAGAATAACAAATGAGCTAGAAATTAAGACTAAGAAAATATTGAATATTACATATTGAATATTGAACGTATAACAAATATATACGGCGCCATCATGAATATTTCCCTCTGAATTTTCCACACGCAAACTAATTTTTAAAAGTGAAATTCTTTTAAAATTCGCTTCATTATGGCGTATTCTAGTCGAATCGACAAAAATATTCCCTTTTTGAGCATAAATACGGAAATAACAAATTGTGAAATTGGGAAAGGAAACAAATTCTGCACGGAATATTTATTCATGATTGCACTGATAACTATATTTTAATACCCTAAGGGTATTATGTCTTAGTATATGAGTTTGCAACATGCAAAATGAAACGAAATAGACCCACAGTTCCTTTTGATTATGTATTTTTAAATTAAATTATGTATTTTTAGTGCATTATACTAAAACCATGTCATCAATATTAAAGCGTCAGTTAGAGCATTTTTCCAAAGAAGTTTTTTGACCATAATGAACAAAAATTGCCAATTTATGTCTGTATATACTTAATAAAGGAATAAACACTATAAAATATGTTAAAATCTAATATGTGGATATTCAAAACGTATACTTCTAATTATAGTTATATTCCATAACCTGGAATCGTAAATGGCATTTTAGTACTTTTTCCCATTTTGCGCTAAAAAACGAACCATTTTTCGAAAAACTAGAAAAAATTGCGCTTTTATCTAACCAAAAATAGCGATGACTGTGGCGGAATATCTGGAGAGTCTCAATAACATAATAATCTGCAAAAAACTATGTTAAACGTCAAAAAACTTAATTTGGAATGATTTTTTGATAATTTTCCAAATTTAATTGACGATTTTTGTCAAAAAAAAAAGCTCTTGCATATTTAGCATATTTTTTGCATATTTAGCATATTTTTTGTATATTTTGCATATTTTTTGCATATATTTTGCATATTTTTTGCATATATTTTGCATATTTTTTGCATATTTTTGATATGACCCCAAATATCGAAAAATGTACCCTCAAAACGCCTAGATCCAAAATTTGAGTCCAATCGGATAAGAAATAAAAAACATGCTAAAATCCGATGTCTAATCATCAGATCAGGGGCTGGATTCTTGTACTATGAAAATTTGAAATGAAAAATATTTCCTTTATAATTTTTTTTCATTTGACAGTTTTCTGTCTTTCATTTCACATTTTCATAGAAACAGAATTGAGCCCCAGATCTGGCAAAGGGAAAAATAATGCCACTAAATGAGGTCAGACTGCGCAGGGCAAGGAAAGATAAACCTGAGGCTAACTATTACCAATAAATCGGTCAATTAGGAGTTTATAGTGGCCTATATCGTAGACGAGGCTATAATAGGCCCAGATTTTATGATTGCCTTTGGTCTCAATCTAAATATGAAAGAACGTGTGATGACCTGGGGCTAAATTCTGTTTCTATGAAAATGTGAAATGAAAAATTTTAAAAAGGAAATAAATGTCAAATAAAAAAATTATGAAGGAAATATTTTTCATTTCAAATTTTCGTAGAACATGAATCCAGCCCCTGCACTATAGGTAATATTCCCAGTTTTTGAGGCAAAAAGTCGATTTTGCAACTTTTAATAATAATAATAATTTTTTAGTTGGCATTGAAAAAGAGAACATGCCAACATTCATTAATATGAATTATGTTTTTCAAAATAGCGTCATTATCGCGGTTTAAATTGCAGTCAAAGTGAGAATTTCGAAGAAGAGCTAAATATATATATATATATTGTATGGCATATTTCAATGTATTTAAAACCGCCGAAAAATAAACCGAATATAAATATATGTAAAATGGAATAGATTGGCAATTGCGAGAGGAATTTTTTCAATATATAATATAGCTTAAACATTTTGGGTAGCGACCAAAAAACACAAAAAGTCACAAATAAATATTTTATTTTTCTTAAACTCACTTCATATAGACTTATACTACATTGGCCGTGTTTGGCCGTGATTTTGCCACCTAGAACACATTACTGAAAGCCATCTACATTGTTATTACTAGATTTTAAGCCCCGATTTTGACCGTTTCTTGATATTGATGAGATTTTATTAGGTTACTTCTCAATAAAAAGTCTTAAAATTGTGGAAATTTGGTTTGAGGAAATAAATAATAAATGTAAAAAATATTGTTGTTTACAATTTCTTTGCAAGTAAAATAAGAAATGGCGACAAATTGTTCGGTATGATTTAAAAAGTTAAAAAATCCTTTAATTCCGCCGTTATTAATTTTTGTCTCAAAAACAGGGCAAATTACGTATAGTGCCCTGGTCTAACGTCGAAATTCCGTTAAATGTGGGCTACGGTGAAAACACACTTATAAGACGTCTGACTACGGATCATTAAGAGATTATACCGTCTTGTGCCGAAGCAATAATATGGGTACCAATGGATGGAGATTGTGGAACCGAGAAATTGTGGGTAGAAAAATAGCTGTAATTTGGTACTTAGGGTTCCTAGTGGTCACAAAATATTTCCACCAAAAATTATGGACATAGGTGTAAGTTTTGATATAGCCCCCATGTAACGGTACCTCCCAATTTAAGGTATTTTGAATATCATGACCACATTCGTAAACCAACTTGGCTGTAATTTTGCATTCCGTGTTCTCACTGCGTATAAAATCTTCTTACAAAACATTTTCAATACGGATTTATGTTTCCATGTAGCCCGTTTTATGGAAACCTCGATTCGTCGAATTTTCACTTGTTATCTTATATTTAATAAAATATTTAGCTATAATATGGCATTATAGTGTCTCCGGGGGTAGAAATCCTCCTTGCAAACATTTCTCAAGATAGGTCCATATTTTGCTTTAGCTCCCATACAAATGCACAGCTAAATTTGTAAGAATTTCATGCAAAATTCCTTATTTTAAAAGTGCAGTCATCAAACGATTTGCAAATATTTGCAGCCCTAATGTGGTTATTCCGTATCCAGAGAGTCCAATGTCATCCCCCAAAAAATAATCGACCCGAATACGGCCAAGTTTATAAGATGCACTCTATGCAACAAGCGCGTACAACCCATAAAAACACTAAAAAATTGAATTTTTTGAAAATTTATTGCTATTTAACTAAGAACCTCCAGACCCCAAACTAATTTTTATAATTTAAGTCACATCTTCTGCTATTAATTCAAAATAAATCCTGTCGAGTTTCATTACGAATTTATTTAACATTTAAACAAATATGAAGTTAATTTTTTGCTACAATTTTTCAAAATCTGATGCAATAAAACTCTTGTATTTGATAGTGAATAACTGAGTGAATATTTACGAGTACAACAACAAAAATGAAAAAACAAAATCTTTGTCTGCAAAGTGTCTGTAATCGACACAATGGAAAATATTTCGCAATTTTATAGTTCGATTTTTTGACTTTCGCGCCGCTAGATCAGTGGTTTCGACCAGTGTGCGTCGTCGAGTCTCTCGTGTTCCCCAGTAGTTCTAGCTAAGAAGAAAGATGGTAGTACATACAAGAGTTTGTGTGAATTACAGAAAACTGAATGATGTCACCAAGAAAGAAAGCGGGTAGCTGTTACCCGCTCCCAAGAATCGATGACACACTGGCTGGGACGTGATGGTTCTCTACCCTCGATCTGCAAAGTGGTTACTGGCAGATAGATATCGCCCATAAAGATAAGGAAAATAGTGCGTTTGGCGTTAATGGTGGTCTCTGGAAAATCTATGTCATGCCATTCGAGCCCTGCAACGTCCCGACTAAAAGGACATGTAACGGGGCACCATGTGACGACGGGGGGCATATCGACTGATAGCGAGAAAATAAAAACCGTCAGAAAATAAAAACCGTCTCTGCACATATTACGAGTCTTTCCAAAAGCCCAAGGAAATGCTATGCACAGCCTTTCTTCTGGCGTACCTTATACCAGGTGGGAAATTTGTTTTGGACACTGACGCCAGTGCATACGGTATCGGTGGTGTCCTTTCTCAAGAAAAAGTCATCGGCTTCAGAGCTGGATCGAAAGGCTTCAGAGCTATGACTGCAGCATCGAGCACAGGGAAGGTGGAAAACACCGTAATGCTGATAGGTTGTTTCGTCGGCCATGCAAAATAGAATGCAGACAGTGCTCAAAGGCTGAAGGCAAAGAGAGCGTCGATGTTCGGCTACTGCAGGGTGGGTCTGGCGAGGATTGGTCGGCGGAACAACAAAGAGATTCAACCCATGGCTAAATAATTTCGGCTATTGAAGTGGGCGAACGACCTACTCGCAAAGAAATATTACTGGAAGAACGGAAGGTGGTAGATAGCGGTCAAAGAGATTGGGATGACCATATTCCAAAATTTCTACTGGCCTATAGATCGGCCATTCATGACTCCACATCTCGAACCCCAGCCAAAGTTTTGTTCGGAAATGAATTGAAGCAACCTGGTGACCTGATATTCGGTGCCACATCAAAAGCCGAAATTGACAAGGATGAAGACAGTAAACACTCCTTCAGTGAAGTCAACGGTGCAGTATGCCATCGAATAAAAATGTTCAGCAATCGCATGAAGGCGAGGTACGATCGACCGGCGAAAACGAAATATGCCCCAAACTACAAACGCACTGGGAAGGCCCCTAAAAGGTAGTCACGAAAATAAATGACGTCGTGTATCGCATACAGAGGCTCGACAGCCCCAGGTCGAAGATGAGGGTAGTACATCTACAGCGGTTGGCCACCTACGGAACGCGAACTTTGCCCAATCAGGACGAACAGGCTTAAGCGGGAGGCATTGTTACCAATGTCAAACCCACCGAGCCTGAACTGCCCCTATTCGGCACAAGCAGGCTTAAGCAGGAGTTAATGCTATGAATGTAACTGAGAGGTTAGTGTAGATGAATTTCCGTTAATTTGAAAAATTTAATTGTAACGTAAATTTGTATTACGCAGCTACTTTATTTGAACAACAACAATTGATATGTAGAATTTTCTCAATCCTTCCAGTTCTTTCTTTTCCTGTTTATTTCGATGTACATTTTTATGTTTGTTCTTGCTTTTGTTTCCATTTATTTTGCCCTAATCATGCAATTATCGTTTACTTTGCTATTTGTTGTTTCATGTTTGTTTTGATAGTTGTGACGTCATTGTTATTCTCTCGATTCACTTGTATTTATCGCTCTCTCGCCCGTGTTTTTGTTCGCCTAGTGTGTCTGTCGCGTAGAGGAAAGAGCTTTTCTATATATACTCTTTCCTACCCCATATTTCCCAAAAACTCAGTTTACTTAACGACAAATTAAGCACGTGCGACTACTGACTTAGATATATACAGTCTAGTCTCGATAATCCGGACATCACATGTTATGTTAAAGTCATTAATATCGGACGTTTACTAGATAATAACCTTACATCTTAAGTAAACGACTTCATATTAAGCAAATATCATGGTTTTCGACCATTTAAAGCAGCTTTCTTGGCTACCAAATTTACTTCTTAATTTAACTCCTCTAAAAAAACTAAAACTTCTTTAAAGTTGGTGTATATTTTTATAGTTTTTTTTTTTAAGGATATAAACTTTACAGCCCATGTACACATAATGATTTTCAGTGTCCATGGGGCAGGAGCCTTATACGACTTGACATATAACTTCAAAATTCAAATGAACTCATCTCATTAAATCTATTGGTGGTATAATAAAACGATCCATAGTTGCCTGTGATTTTGTACATCAAAGATTGAAAATACGTTTTGTAAATAATTTATTGAAATTTCTATATAAGAAGTGCGATTGATTCTTCAACTCATTTTTTGCGTTACTAAAAAACCGGTAAAATTAAATTGCTTATAATTTCAGTAATTAATGGTATGTTTCAGTAGGTTAGGTTAGGTTAGGTTAAAGGACGCGCCGCTGTCGTGTTGGACAGCCACTCCACTCGGAGACCTTATGGTCCATTGTGTTCATCCTATAGTAAGGGTAGGAGAAAAGAAAAGAAATAAAGGCCTGCGTACATAAGCCGCTCTGCCTGATTGCCTTGCTTTCCTGCTTCATTTCTGACGTAAAAAAATTAATAGAATAAAGACGAAATTTTGAACTGGGTTGCCATCAGTTGGAAATTGGGTCGGCCTTCTTTGTTCTATTATTTTTTATTGAAGCAGCAAAGCAAGGCAATCAGGCAAAGCAGCTTATGTACGCAGGCCTTAATAGCATATCGAGTTTAGAAATAGGAAAAAGGAATAATTAAGTAAGTTAGAGGATAGTTGAGAATGATTAAGTAAGTGCTACGGATTGAGAGATTATTTGTGAGGAGAGAGAGAGAGAGCGAGTAAGGAGGTTAGCCGTATTAAGATGCTGTAGTTTGTTCGTGTTGAAGCCACTTCAGACCCTTGGCGAGAAGAAGCAGTGTTGTCGGCTCGGCTTGGCAGAATGTTGTCAGAGATGATAATGTATGTTCACCCATTGTTTGAACTCTCCTGGTCCTGAGCATTGGACAACGGCATAATAAGTGCTCAATCGTCTCTGTTTCTTCTTTGTCTTCGCATAATCTGCAGTAGTCCGTGGGGTCATCTCTATTCCATTTGCAGGTCATTGATCTTATCCTGCAGTGTCCCGTGATAACTCCAATCATTAGTTTTAGATCGGGTTTTCTCATAGAGAGTAGGGAAGTGGTCTTCCTTTTGGAGAGGTTGGGCCAGATTGCCTTTGATACCTTGCAGCCAGGTTCGTTATTCCAGATCTGACCAGCCTTCTCCCTGTATGTTTGTTCTAGGAGCCGCATGAAGTGACACAGGGGTGGCCTGATTGAGTTATCGATTTCGATGTCGTTTGACTCAGATCCGCGACGTGCCAGTTCATCCGCCTTTTCATTTCCCTCGATGTCGCAATGCCCCGGGACCCAGCACAAGGTAACGATTGATCGTAGGGCCTCCAAAGCTTTCCTGCAGTGCAAGACCGCAGCAGATTTGATTGAATGGGATCTAAGTGATTTTAGGGCCGCTTGGCTATCCACATAGATAGTCACCGGTCCGGCTATATCCCCTTCCATGTTTTTAATCAATTCTGCTGCTTTCGTGACCGCAAAGATTTCGGCTTGGAAGACGCTACAATTTTCGCTTAGCTTGTACGAGATCCGTAAGTTGAGGGTATCGCTGTAGACGCCCGCTCCTGTTCCCTTTTCCATCTTGGATCCGTCGGTATAAATCTCTATACCGGGTAGAGGTAGGGAGTTGTGGGTCCAGGCTTCTCTGTCAGGTATCCGAACTTCAATGTCGTCGAAGTGTAATTGTGGTGATATATAGTCACTGATTACCTCCAAACCCACCGATAGTCCAGATTGTCGTAAGATAGCAGCATGGCCGTAGTCGAAGTTACGCCATGAATTTAACTCCTTGAGTCGGAGAGCACTCTTTGCTGCCAACTCCTGTACCACGAGATTCATCGGATGAAGATCCAGTAATACATTGAGAGCAGCCTGTGGAGTGCTTTTCATGGCACCGGTAATTAGGAGAGATGCCGCTCTTTGAACTACATTAATCTTACGGAGAAGGGATGTCTTACTCAAAGCATTCCACCATACCAATGAACCATAAGTTAGAATGGGGCGAACTATGGCCGTAAAAATCCAGTGTATGACCTGTGGTTTCAAACCCCAACTCTTACCAATAGAGTTCTTGCAAGAATAAAGGGCTATAAGTCCTCTCTTGGCACGTTCCTCGACATTCCTTTTCCACGTTAGTTGGTGGTCCAGGATAATGCCAAGGTACTTGGCCTCTAGGGAGAGCTTTAGGGCCACTCCATCCAGCGTTGGTAGGGTGAATGGTTTGACTTTTCTCTTGTTCGTAAATAGAACCAGCTCTGTCTTAGATGGGTTCACCCCAAGTCCATTGTTGTGTGCCCATCTTGATAATTTGTCCAGAGCTCCTTGCATGAGTTCCGATAGCGTTTGTGGGAACTTCCCGGTGATCATTATGACCACGTCATCAGCATAAGCTACAGTCTTTATACGTAGTTGGTCAAATTCCTTAAGTATTTCGTTAATCACCAGGAGCCACAGCAGTGGTGATAATACACCTCCTTGTGGTGTGCCCCTGGTGACAGACTTCCGAATGGAGGTCTCACCGATATTTGAATTGATTATCCTGCCGTTAAGCATTCCATCGATCCAATTGATCAGTGTAGTGGAAACACCTAAGTTCAAGAGTGAATTGTGGATGGATTCGAGTTTGACGTTATTAAAGGCGCCTTCTATATCTAGAAACGCTGCTAACGTATAGTTTGAGCCCATCATATTCCTCTCGATTAAACCAACGACTTCATTAAGTGCAGTCTCCACCGATCTGCCTTTGATGTAGGCGTGTTGGGCAGGACTAATAACACTGTTTCCAAGTTTGGACCTTATTCCTAGGTCAAGCAATCTTTCTAACGTTTTCAATAGAAAGGAAGATAGGCTGATTGGTCTGTAGTCCATGGGAAGCGTGTGACTTGACTTCCCCGCTTTGGGGATGTATGTCACAGTGACCTCCCTCCACAGAACCGGTGTGAACGATAGACGTAGACAGGCCCTATAAATATGATCCAGGTGTGGTATCAACACCTCCAATGCGTTTTGTAGCATAGCAGGGAAGATACTATCTGGACCAGGTGATTTAAAGGGCTTAAAAGTGTTTATCGCCCAAGCTATCTTTGTGTGACTTATGATCTCCTCGATGACACTCACTACCCCTGTGGCTTGGTTACACATTGGTGGATCGGCTGAGCGATCTGGTGCATCCATGCAGTTGGGAAAGTGGGTTTTGGCCAGGAGATCCAGAGTTTCTAGACCGGAGTTAGTCCATGTGCCATCATCCCGCTTGATACTGCCGATGGATTTAGGGTCCTTCGACAGTACTCTACGAAACCTGGCTACATCCTTTACTCCCTCTATAGACTCGCTAAAGCAGACCCAAGATCTGCGTTTAGCCTTCTTTATTTCGCTGTTGTACTTATTGAAAGATACCTTGTAGTTCTCCCAATCTGTGGACAACTTCGTTTTGTTGGCTTTATTGTAGAGCCTTCTGCTAATCTTCCTGAGATTAGCCAGATCTTTCGACCACCAGACCGGTTGACATCTTCTGCCTGGGTAAGTGAGTGGGCAGGCGGTCTCATAGCTGTCCACCAAAACCTCTGTCACGTGATTCACTGCACTATTAACCTCTGTGGCTGTTTGGGGGTATCGTGACACTCCCAGCTTGGAGCTTACTAGTTCACTGAATTTGTTCCAGTCGGTTTTCCGTGGATTTCTAAATGGTGGCTGTCGAATGCCATTAACAGAGACTTGGGAGAATATCTTTCGATGATCCGAAAAGGAGCATTCTTCCGATACCCTCCAGTCACTGATAATAGATTCGTCTTTCTTAGTGAGGGTTATGTCTATAACCTCCCCCCTGATTCTATTTTGAAAAGTGTATTCATTTCCCCTGTTGCATATTCTGAGATTATATTTTAAGATAAAATCGAATACGGACTCACCTCTGGCATTTGTGTCTCTGCTGCCCCAGTGGAAATGGTGAGCATTGGCATCACATCCTAGGATGATGAGGCAAGTGCTACCCATCTCTTTGACAAGCTTCTCCACGTCATTACCCGGTGGGTCAGGGCTCTCGAATGGCATGTAAATGGACGAGAATATGGTGGCTCCATGGGAGCTGCATTCCATCCTTACAGCCGTAATATCACCTCCGCTGAAATTAGAGAGGAATATTAGTTTAAGACTCTTCTTAGCAACTACACAGGTTCTTACCTTGTCCCCGTTGGATGTGGCGAAGGTGGTGTAGTTGCTATCGTTTAATCCAGCAACCTTATTCTTGTATAAGTAAGGCTCCTGGATTAAGACGATGTCAACTTCAGACTTCTTGAGGGCTAGAAGAAGTTCAGCAGCAGCCGCTTTGCAGTGATGCAGATTAATCTGCATTATGCGAAGCGACTGCTGCCTCCGTTCCTCCACTACTTTCGTCCTAGGCGGAATCTGATCCATCCTAGACCAAAGTGTAGTTTGCCCTCACGAGTCCTTAAGTACTCTTGCCCCTGAGTGTCTATTGACACCCTGATGGCAACACCTCCATTTTCCGGATTGTGGCTGACCAGATTCCATGTGCAGGTCCGGAGATTGGGGTTTTGTCTGCCGAGTATGGTCAGTATGCGCGCGGGATCCACAGGTGGAGGTGGCACCCAAGCTGACAACACTCTTCTGAAAGGGACCTCGTTGACCCCAACGACTGCCAATTGACATCCCTCCCAGAGTTCGCCAAGACCCTCTATCGTGGAAGTGAGGAAATCCAGAGATTCCCTATTTTCACAACAGATGACCCTAACGCCTCTGTATGGAGCGGCACTGCCAAATTGGGTGTGTTTAGGAGGTTCCCCTTCTCCTGCGAACACGATGTCACGCAGACGAGTTTCGATAAGTAGCCATCGATCCTCTCTGATTATCCAATCAGGGTCAGATTTATCGATGACCGCTGCTCGCAACTCATCCGGCACCATCGGTCTGCTTTTTCTTTTTCCCCTGCTGTTGGTCTTGAGATGGGAACTGGAAGATTCCTTGTGGCCCAAGTTAGCTTGTGAGGCTGAACTGGCTGCGGCATCTTTCCTGTTCCCAGTCTTAGGGCAACCGGCTGGGGAGATATGAATAATGGGTTGTTGACCTGAAGTGGGCCTCTTTGCACTGGGGAGTGGCTCCTCCATTGACCTGTCTCTCTTCACCAGGTGCGGAGACCGGTGTTCGGTCGGACTTCCCAGATTTTGAACTCTTATGATGCGTCCCCTTCGGCTTGGCTGCCTTCTTCTTTGAGGTTTGCCCTGTCTGTGTGACGGGACATCCCTTTGAAGAGAGCTTTGAGGTCGAAGGAGGCGAATCATTTGATGGTTTACGGATCATGTCAACATCGCTCCCAGTTTGGCCCTTGGGGGCTGTGGGAGTCGATGTAGGCATTGACCTAACCTCTTCGTTTGCCGTAATAAGAGAAAGCTTGCTGATATCAGGTTTTCCCTTGGGTAAGTGAGGGTGAGATCTTTCGATCTTTTTCACTACCTTGAGATTAATCCTGATCAGCTTGCATTCTCTCAGCGTTGTAGATGAGGGTTCCCTGTCAATGAACTTCCTGAGGAAGTGCATTGCTCTGTGGTACGCCTTCCTCTTTTTGGCCCATTTACTAGCAGAGCTATCTGAGGTGGTGGGAGCTTTTCCGGCCGGTATTTTGGTCGGAGCTCCTTCCTCAACAGCAGCCAGTCCTTTTGAGCCAGCAACATCGGCTGCGGCCGATGGTTGGGTAGCTGGTGCATCGGTTGGTCCAGAGTTCATACAGAGTTCGTTGACTACAGTCGCTGGAATGACTGTGGTGTTCATTTCGTCATCCGATGAGCCGTCCTCGGCCCCAGTAGAATAGCCACCCTGACTGAGACGCAGGGCCAACGTCTGCTCCAGTATCTCCAGGAGTTTCCGGCTTTGTTCAGCCAAACTGTCAGTGACAGCTCCCAGAGTGGGTACCTTCGGTCCGTCCCCTCCCGACACTACCGTCCCGTCAACCGTTGGCTGGGTTGCCCCAGACTTGGTAATAGATTTTGAATCTGAAGAATTGTCCTTTGGCATTGCATTGTTGTCATCAATCGGATTAGTTTTGGTTGTTTTTTTGTTTAAATTTTTGCTCTCCATACGTCATAGATTTAGTGGGGGAAGTGAGGTCCACCATGGCATAGCCCTCCTGTACCATGGCAAGGACATGACAACTAAGCCATTACTGCGTTGAGATGCCCAGGTATCAACGAGGCTCCGTTCTAATACAGTTGGTACCCTAACTGCAAACCTTAGAACACCGATGGGCACGGTTTCGCCTGACACCCCGGCGTTAGGGGGTCTCTAATAAGTAGGAGACCGCTACTTGGATAACCTTTGGTCGGTCACAGTTCCCCAACTAAACACTTCCAGGGTGTTGAGTGTGGAAACTGTGACCTTAAGCCCCCGCATCGCGTCAAGATTGTTATCCCTGGCGAGGGTATGTTTCAGTAAGTTTACGACCAAAAACGTGGTCGTTAAGTTCTGCCTATTGCAAGAGTCCCGCCAAATTTTATTTAAACTTTTCATTCGTCATTTTGCCTTTTTATTTTTACCGATTTTTGTCGGTAACTCAAAAAATTACCAAGAAAATCTAAATCTTAAAATGAAGCTATTAATCCTAACGCTTTAAATGTTATAAACATTTCAAGGTAAAATATCATTGGAATACAATACACAGTTCCAAGGGACTTTCTCACGAATGGGAAGCCTAATAAACTAATTCCTTTAGAGGAAAGGAACACCTAACATCGATTTTTAAGGGAACTAGGCTTCTCAACACTGGGTTCAACATACTGTTGCTTATCGTCATCCATCGATGGTTGAAGGGTAGAAAATTATTCGACAGATTCAAATAGTTAATTCTATATTAACTGTATAACTTAAAATAAAATTTGAAGAAGTTAATTTTTCTTATTTATACACAAATTGGTACTGCTAAGAACGTAAACGTCAATGAAATAAATAAGAATCTAATGCCCAAGATAGGAAAAAAATAATGATGTCCGGATTATCGAGGTACGAAAAAATCTGAGATGTCCGGATTACCGTGTCTACAATGTAAAAATATTTAGTGTCCGGATTAACGAGTGTCCGGATTATCGAGACTGTATATATACAGTTAGTCAACTTAATTATTGCAAAACCAAAATTATTACAAAATTTTAAATAAAACATCATTTTATTGGTATAAATAAATATCATTTTTAATATTTTTGTTAACAATATAATTCTTACACATGTTTATTAATATAATAAAATAAAAAGTAGCTAAATTTCACTAAACATTTTCTTAAAATTGACAAAAATGAGTACAAAGAATTGCAAAATTCACAACATTTCAGTCTTTCACGGTATTTTTGGTTCTAACATTTGACATCAAAAACATCTGTAAACGTATCCGAATTTAATAAATAAGTTTCGGAATGTCACAATCCAATGGTATTTTTTAGACTTTCTTCTTTATTGCATTTTTTAGCCCCCCAGGTTAGTGGGCGACCTATTTCCGACTTTTTCCTTCAGGTGTACCTATGAATTTTCGATGGGGTTAATATCTAGACACTGGAACGGGATGTAAATGACCTTGGTACAGTTGTATATAAATTAGATTTATGCTTAGGGTCGTTGTCTTGGTAGTAATTATATTGCAATTTGTTTGAATTTTCAGGGCCAACAGGCCCAAATTTCTTGACGCTTTTGGTTAAATCTTTTCTCAAAACATCTAAATAAAGCTGCTTGGTATACAACCCCATACCATAACTGACAGTTTTCCAAACTTTACGGTACGTACTAAATTTTTGTTTTCCATGGCTTTCAAGGGTTTTCCCAATACTTTTTGAGGTCCATTGTGATAGTACAACATAATTTTAATCTCATCAGAAAATTTAGCGCCATCCCAATATTAAAGATGGCGTGAAAAGTTGTTTATAACAAGTCCGAATAATTTCTATATGGTTTTTACCTAGTCAAGTCAGAAAAGTGCTTGTTATTATGTAGCACTATTCTGACTTTTCCATGTGACACACTTACTCCAAAATCATTTTTAATTAGAAAAGGCTATTTTCTGGTGCTGCTTTGGACTATATCGTTAATTTCTTTGATCACTCTACAGTCAATTCGTGTGGTTACTATTTTGGAGCTGCCATGTAACGCCCTCAGTTTAAGCCTGGCTTCTTTCTCGGTGCGGTATATGATGTTGTATACACTTCTCAGCTTACGAGAGGTGTTTTTAGGGATTCTCTTACGGATTTACCATTATTATAATTGGAATAGACCAGATGTAGCATATTTTCCGAAAGCGTTTACCTGACTTCTGAATATACCGTCTATGTTACGCACACAAAAATTACGGGGGAAACACCACGATTTTATTACACATTAATTCATTTTGCAATTATTTAGTTGACAATACAAAAACCAGGTACCTATCCTTTTTGCCCGTTGTTTTTGTTATTTCCAACCGATTTCTGGATTTATTGGCTTGATGCTGTCATTAACAGGTAAGTCAACAGATACATATTTACAAAAAGCCCAACATTATTGAAAGAGTTTCTTGTAGTAATTCCTAATTAAACTTCTAAATTTTTAAAAATTAATCGTTTGCAATAATATAGTTGACTAAATGTATATACAGTATAGTCTCGATAATCCGGCTACTCGTTAATCCGTTAATATATATATATATATATATATATATAGCGAAAACCAAAAATCCTTTGCAATTCCATTTGAAAAAAATTACAAATTTTTTTGCGAGCACATCTACAATTTTTGGCATAGATGTTAAGAAAAACATTCTGGTTTCAAATCTGTTCGCGTTCACAAAATTGGACCAAATACGCCACTTTTCACTTTTTCGCGGTACTTTTCGAAAAGCCGGTTCTATATTTCTTATGCCCACCTTGGGAATGAATAATAGCTTGTAAACGTATCTGAATTTAATAAATAAGTTTCTGAGTGTCATATTCCAATGGTATTTTTTGCCATTCTTCTTTAATAAAGACCCCCATGTTAGTGGGTGACCTATTCCCGACTTTTTTCTTTAGGTGTACCCATGAATTGTCGATGGGGTTAATATCTGGACTTTGGACTGGGGTGTCAATGACTTTCGTGCCTTTGTATAACGGCCAACTCCTACATAAATAACATTTATGCTTAGGGTCCTTGTCTTTGTAGTACTTATATTGCAATTTGTTTGAATTTTCAGGGTCAACAGGCCCAAATTTCTTGACGCTGCTGGCTAAATTATTTTTTAAAACATCTAAATAAACCACCCCTGTCATTGTTTCCAAACTCTGGATGTTACCAACGTCACTGCTTGATATACAACCCCATACCATAGCTGACAGTTTTCCGAACTTTACGGTATGTATTAAATTGTTGTTTTCTATGGGTGTACGCAATACTTTTTGAGGCCCATCGTGATAGTACAACATAATTTTAGCCTCATCAGAAAATATAAAGTCCCAATACTAAAGGTGGCGTGAAAAGTTGTCTGTAACAAGTCTGAATAGTTTCTATATATTGTGCTTAGAGGGCAATGGTTTTTACCTAGTCATCCGTGATGAAGGCTTGTTATTATATAGCACTTTTCTGACTTTCAATATGACACACTTACCCCAAAATCTTTTTTAATAAGAAAAATCAATTTTTCGGTGCTGCTTTTGGGGTCTTTCGTCAATTTCTTTAATCATTTTCCTGTCAATTCGTGGTGTTACTATTTTGGACCTGCCGTGTAACGTATTTAGTTTGAGCCTGCCTGCTCTCTCAATGCGGTATATGATGTTGTATAAAGTTATCAGCTTACGAGCGGTGATTTTAGCGATTTCTCTGGCGGATTTACCATTATTATAATTGGAATAGAGCAAATGTAGCACATTTTCCGAAATCCGTTTACCTGACTTACTCTTTTTCTGTTTCGCTGGGAAAATCCCACGATTTTATTGCACTAATTCATTTTGCGATTATATAGTTGACACCACAAAAACCAGGTACCTATCCTTTTTTCCCGTTGTTTTTGTTATTTCCGACCGATTACTGCATTTATTGGCTTGATGTTTTCATTATTGGCTTGATGTTGTATGTACAAAAAAAAACCAACATTATTGAAAGAATTTCTTGTAGTAATACCTAATTAAAAATATAAATTTTTACAAAATAATCGTTTGCAACAATTTAGTTGAGTAACTGTATGTTCAACACCAAACTAAGCATCGTTGGACCCGGCGGCATGTCTAAACTAGTTTAAACTTATATCTTTGAATTTTAATTTTTTACCGACACATATGGTAAATACCAAAAATGTTTTACAATCGATTAATCCGAGTTTCACCCATTCAGAGTTCGCGAACTGTTAACATATTCTATATAGTATGACTGAAATTCTTAAAAAAAATGTTTTAGGAGGGATCCCATAATGTCGACCATTAGAATTAATTTTCGTGGAAGCTGTGTTGGCATCAATGTTAAAAATGTGTTGAAGCCAACAAGTTTTTTATATTCTCTTCCGATTTTTGGCTTAACCTTACGTTTTATTGACCTATGCCCAAAGAAAGAATGACATTTTGAAGCCAGAATTTCGGGGTTTTTTAATATTCCGAACTCATGATAGGATTGTATAACTTGTGGTTTTACGTCTTTTAATATATATCTCATGAGTGTGCTCCTTGCAGTATCCTAGTAATTGGAGTCTAAAGACCAAAATTTGATGCGTGAATTTTCTTAAAATAAAAATGTTATTTGCGTTTAAAAATTTACAAGTGTCATTCAATTCCCTTTGAATCCAGCGTGAATTTATTTTTTTACGCGAAGGATCTAATAGCCCTTCCGCGATCGAATCCATCCACTAAAATCGGGGATATAGATACCTTGGAAGTAGGAAAATCAGCAAAAATATATACTGACAAATCCGCGTACGAAACCGTGATTTTCGTTAAAAATGTTTACATGAATGGAATCCTTTATACGCGATAATAATACTAGAGGAAACGCGTGTCATAAGTTACAGAGATACGCGAGAAATATGGGTATTTTACGCAAAGTAGAATGTGGAGGCACATCCGCGGTTCTTGAAGAATCTGTTTGAATTAGGTGCATATTCACGTATTTTTGATAGGCGCTAATGAAACGCATGCGCATGAAAATCGTATGCATATTGCGTGACTTTTACCCACTTTAAGCTTTTTCGCATTGTGTGATGTAACTGACGGCATACTTTGGCCGCTGAGTGAAACATCGAAATATGCATAGTATTGAAAGAGATTGATTCGATGTATCTAAAATCGGATGTGCATCAACCGACTTTAACTAACTCGTTAAATTATATATATTAATGGATTATATTATATATTAACGGATTAACGAGTGTCCGGATTATCGAGACTATACTGTATATATATATATATATATATATATATATATATATATATATATATAATATGTATATATATATATATACGAAATGGCGTATATCGTATATGGCGAAAACCAAAAATCCTTTGCAATTCCATTTGAAAAAAATTAAAAATTTTTTTGTGAGCACATCTGCAATTACAATGGCATAGAGGTTAAGAAAAAAATTCTGGTTTCAAATCTGTTCGCTTTCACAAAATTGGACCATGTGCGCAAAAGTTATAGTGGTTTTTATTCTCATATAAAGAAAAAAAAATATCTTATTTGTTGTTATGAGAAAATGTATGCATAAATCGGTAACAGCATTCAATATCTATCTATTAGTAGATGTTTAAATAGTTATTAAATTTATTATTATTATTTTCGCGGAAAATCAACAAATAATACAAAAAATTTGAAGAAAATCCCCAGAGTCCGTACAAACTTTCAATATCTATGCTTATTTCGATGTTTCACTCAGATGTCAAAGTGTGCCGCCAGTTGCACCACACAATGCAAAAAACATTAAAGTGGGTAAAAATCGCGCAAATTGACTACGATTTTGATGCGCATCCGGTTTCCGTAGCACCCATCAAAAATACGTCTATATACACATATTTCAAACAGATTCTTCAAGAACCGTGGATGTGCCCCACATTCTATTTTTGGTAAAAAAAACCATATTACTCGCGAATCTCTGTAATTTATGACACGCGTTGCCACAAATATTATAATCGCGTATAAAGGATTCCATCTACTTAAAAAAAATTTAAAGAAAATCTCGGTTTAGTACGCGGATTTCTCAAAATAAATTTTTGCTCCGCGGTTTTAGTGGATGGATTCGATCGCGGATGGGCTCATTAGATCCGTCGCGTAAAAAAACTAAATTCACGAGGGGTACAAAGGAAATTGAATGGCACTTGTAAATTTTAAACGACAAAAATTAGGTTTTTTAAAAAAATTCACGCATCAAATATTGGCCTTTAGACTCCAATTACTAGGAGCACACTCATGAGATATGCATTAAACGACGTAAAATCACGAGTTTTATAATCCTAATATTAGTTTTGAATGTTATCTTGTTGCGCGTCCGAATTATTAAAAAAATTCAAAAAACCCCGAAATTCCGGCTTCAAAATGTCAGCATCAATTTTAGGTGAATGCAGTGGATATATCGAAAAATGATACACTAGTATCATATTGCCCATGGAGTATTCTGTCATTCTTTCTTTAGGCATAGGTCTATAAAACGTAAGGTTAAGCCAGAAATCGGAAGGGAGCATAAAAAAACTTGTTGGCTTCAACCCATTTTTACCTATTTTTCTACATTGATGCCAACACAGCTTCCACGTAAATTAATTTTAATGGTCGATATTATGGGATCCCTCCTAAAACACTTCATGCATCAATTTTAGATGGACGCAGTGGATATATCGAAAAATCATACACTAGTATCATGTTGCCCATGGAGTATTCTGTCATTCTTTCTTTAGGCATAGGTCTATAAAACGTAAGGTTAAGCCAAAAATCGGAAGAGAATATAAAAAAACTTGTTGGCATCAACCCATTTTTACATTGATGCCAACACAGCTTCCACGAAAATTAATTCTAATGGTCGACATTATGGGATCCCTCCTAAAACATTTTTTTAAGAATTTCAGTCATACTATATAGAATATGTTAACAGTTCGCGAACTCTCGGATTCATCGATTGTAAAACATTTTTGGTTTTTACCATATGTGTCGGTAAAAAATTAAAATTCAAAGATATAAGTTTAAACTAGTTTAGACATGTATGCTTTAGTTACTGGGCTGTTGCGAAGTGAGGAACTTTTTAATTCAATTGGGCCGGCAAAATCGACCCCGCTAATGGAGAAGGGAGGTGACTGGGAGCACCTTTCAGTAGGTAAAGGAGCCATGATTTGGGAACTGGATTCATGTTTATACGGATTCATGTTTACTCTTGGCTTCAAATGAGAAACATGCCGCCGGGTCCAACGATGCTTAGTTTGGTGTTGAACATACAGTTACTCAACTAAATTGTTGCAAACGATGAATTTGTAAAAATTTATATTTTTAATTAGGTATTACTGCAATAAATTCTTTCAATAATGTTGGTTTTTTTTTTGTACATACAACATCAAGCCAATAATGACAACATCAAGCCAATAAATGCAGAAATCGGTCGGAAATAACAAAAACAACGGGAAAAAAGGATAGGTACCTGGTTTTTGTGGTGTCAACTATATAATTGCAAAATGAATTAGTGCAATAAAATCGTGGGATTTTCCCAGCGAAACGGTATATTCAGAAAAAGAGTAAGTCAGGTAAACGGATTTCGGAAAATGTGCTACATTTGCTCTATTCCAATTATAATAATGGTAAATCCGCCAGAGAAATCGCTAAAATCACCGCTCATAAGCTGATAACTTTATACAACATCATATACCGCATTGAGAGAGCAGGCAGGCTCAAACTAAAGACGTTACACGGCAGGTCCAAAATAGTAACAACACGAATTGACAGGAGAATGATTAAAGAAATTGACGAAATACCCCAAAAGCAGCACCGAAAAATTGATTTTTCTTATTAAAAAAGATTTTGGAGTAAGTGTGTCATATTGAAAGTCAGAAAAGTGCTATATAATAACAAGCCTTCATCACGAGTGACTAGGTAAAAACCATTGCCCTCTAAGCACAATATATAGAAACTCAGACTTGTTACAGACAACTTTTCACGCCATCTTTAGTATTGGGACTTTATATTTTCCGGTGAGGCTAAAATTATGTTGTACTATCACGATGGACCTCAAAAAGTATTGCGTACAGCCATAGAAAACAACAATTTAATACATACCGTAAAGTTCGGAAAACTGTCAGCTATGGTATGGGGTTGTATATCAAGCAGTGACGTTGGTAACATCCAGAGTTTTGAGGAAACAGTGACAGAGGTGGTTTATTTCTATGTTTTAAAAAATAATTTAACCAGCAGCGTCAAGAAATGTGGGCCTGTTGACCCTGAAAATTCAAACAAATTGCAATATAAGTACTACCAAGACAATGACCCTAAGCATAAATCTTATTTATGTAGGACTTGGCTGTTATACAACGGCACGAAAGTCATTGACACCCCAGTACAAAGTCCAGATATTAAACCCATCGACAAATCATGGGTACACCTAAAGAAAAAAGTCGGGAATAGGTCGCCCACTAACATGAGGGTCTAAATAAAATTCATTAAAGAAGAAGGGCAAAAAATTCCATTGGAATATGACATTCAGAAACTTATTTATTAAATTCAGATATGTTTACAAGCTGTTATTGATTCCCAAGGTGGGCATACGAAATATTAGAATCGGCTTTTCGAAAAACTGAAAAGTTGCGAATTTTGCAATTCTTTAGTTGACAGCACAAATAATGATTTGTTCTTCTTTTGTTAATTTTAAGAAAATTTTTAGTGAAATTGAGCAACTTTTTCTTTTATTTTATTAATAAATATTTGTAAGAATTAAACTGTTAACAAAAATATTAATAATGTTGTTTATTTATACCAATAAAATGGTTTTGCAATAATTAAGTTGACTAACTGTATAAAGAATTTGGGGATCAAGAGCGCCTTCATTTTGTTGTCTACCACTTCTTCTGCACATGTTTGGTGAACGGCAGTCCCGAAGACGGTGGCTTCTTGGCAAACAATACACGCAATATGTTTCTTTTAAAACAAGTAGATTCCTTTACCGTGGAGTCATATTGAGGAACATTGGACACGATATTAGGGCGTGAAAACGATCGCAGAGTGTGCATTTGTAAATGTCAAATTGGGTTGAGATCTGCAAATGTATTAGATTAATTAGTAAAAAAGAACAGGGTAATAGTGTATCATTTAGGTGTTAGTTGTAGTACAAATGATACTTATTGGGGGATTTCATTGTTGCTGTAATTATTTGTGACTTCAACATCGGCTACTCGCAGGCTTCCATAGGAACCGACGTATGTTTTAACAATTCTGCCGAGACTCCATTCGTGGGGAGGTAGCATGTCGCATAACCAAATCGTCTACTTTTAAATTGTCTGATTTAGTTTTTCATTTATAACGCTTTTGGAGGGATTTAAGGTAATCTTCTTTCCATCGAACTGCAAAGGTTTGGTGGAGAGCTTTCAATTTAAACCGCCGATTAATGAGAGATATGTTTTGCGATGGAACGTAGGGAAATGCCATTATTGGAGAGCCTCTTAAGAAATGTCCGTCGTATCTGCAGGATCTTCGGATATTGCGGAAAAGGACCGAGAATTTAATATACCTACAATTCGAGCGAGTAATGTGGAGCACTCTTCAAATGTTAATTTTTGAGCACCACAGATCTTCCTCAAATGAGTCTTAAAACTCTTGACGGCAGCTTCCCATAAGCCGCCCATATTGGGTGCATGTGGGGTAATAAATTTCCATTCAAACCCGTGCTTTTTTAAGATATGTGGAAATTCTTTAAGGAGCGTTTTGGTTGCTCCCAAGATGTTACGTCCATTGTCCGACATTAAAATGCTGCGGAGGGCAAACTTGAGCAAGGTTCGAGATATATTCCATTTGTAGAAAAGCAGATAAATACACTTACATACGTATGCTTTAGTTACTGGGCTGTTGCGAAGTGAGGAACTTTTTAATTCAATTGGGCCGGCAAAATCGACCCCGCTAATGGAGAAGGGAGGTGACTGGGAGCACCTTTCAGTAGGTAAAGGAGCCATGATTTGGGAACTGGATTCATGTTTTTTACGGATTCATGTTTACTCTTGGCTTCAAATGGGAAATATAAAATTAGGTTTGTGTGAATCTGCATATGAGATTACATTCTGCGTGCCCCACGAAGCTATGCAAATGAACAAGACACATAGGTTTCAATCAGGAATTTTTTGGCCTTTTTGAAGTTTAAAAATTTTAATTGGTTTTTGCGCAGAATAATAGAAAACACATCAAGTCAACCGAAAATAATCAGTTTTTGTAAATACCGTTAGTTTCCGTTAATTGGCGCAGTACCAAAGTTGACACTTTTTTATGTAAAAATAAAACAGACTTTGTGCTGTAAAATATACAATTTTTGTTCTATTGCGTCGCTGCATAAATATACAGAAGTGAGACCAAAGTTATTATGAATCGAGAAGCAGTTAATGAGTACCTTCATAATATTTACAAAAAGAACGATGAAATTTGTAAAATTAGCGTAATAAAATCAATGTTTTTATATATACTAAAAATTATTTTTTACAAATATTTTTAAATATACTTAAACTTTTAAAAAAAATGTCCAAATATGTCCGCCCCAAATCGAATGTAAAAGATGGCAGGGGGTCTTTACTAATAAATTCAGAAGTCAAATCGTGCTCAAATTTGCCACAGTTAAAATAAAGTTGATTCTTCTATTTTAAGATGGGAGAATTTTCTGTAAATACCTGTTGTAACTGTACGTAGTATCCAATTGAAATAGAACGGTAATACCCACATCTATCAACCGATTTTCCTTAAAATTCATATTTAAGGGTTTCAGAGTGTAGAAAACAAGTATGTATAATTTTTTTGAAAATAGGTCAATTTTTTGTCATAGCCCCCACATAAAAGTACCGTCCGATTTTAAATATTTTGTGGATATTAGCGACACTTTATGACCGATTCGGCTGAAATTTGGTATATTGACCTCTTGGAAGATATGAATCCTTCGTACCAAAAATTATTAACATTGATCAATGTTTTGGTTTAGAACCCACACAACGGGACCAGCCTAGCCTGTTCAACAAATTTTGGCAGTTGTTCGTCATTTTGGTCGATAAAACGTAAGAATTGCTGTTTGTACACATTTATTATAAATATTAATTAATTTCAATACAAAATGGACGTTGAAATAGTTTTGGCCAAGAAATTTGGATTTAGGAACATTGTGCAAGGTAGAGATGACATGGTCGAGAGTTACCCGGAAGTATGATTGGGTGACGTTCTTTTTTTTTTTTTTTTGTTTTTTTTTGTTTCGAACGTTCCCACGCCTCACTTTCTCACCCCTGCCGACCGAGGGGGCGACCTCCCTTTTACGTAGGGATCGCGTACACACCATGATCCGCATCATGATGGGGTATGAGAGGGAAATTGAAAACCAGCTACAGAATTTACTTCATCAGCTAGTTAGTTACTTACTAATACATTTTTATATACTATTCATTTAAAAATAAAATTATGTTAGATTTTATAAGGTCAAGGCTCATGCCAAAGTCTACATTACAATACATGGAATTAAAATCTACACACATTTTGTTAATAGGATCTCCCATAGAGTAATTCGTGCGGTGGAAATCTCTAAATAAGGGTTGATAGTTTCTAATTGTTCTACAAGGAACATTTATTCTAATAGATTAGGAATATTACCCATTAAAATTTTATGCACCATCATAGTGTTTAACATTGTGCGTCTACTTTTTAATGTAGGTAATCGAATTAATTTTAACCTGCTTGTATATGAAGGCAAGACAAAATCGCTATTCCAATGTAAACCTCTCAGTGCAAAAAGCAAAAATTGTTTCTGCACTGATTCAATTTTATCAGAATACACTGCGTATTGAGGGTCCCATACAACAGAACCATATCCTAATATAGATCTTACAAGTGACGTAAATAGTTGTTTTGTTATATAGGGATCTGAAAATTCTTTGGCCCATCTTTTTATAAATCCTAAAACTCCATTCGCTTTATTAACAATAGAAATTACATGATTATTAAATTTTAATTTTCGATCCATCAAAAGGCCAAGATCAACAAATGATGCTACAGTTAATAATTGAGAACCGTTAATATTGTATTGCCTTATTAAAGAAGAAGATCTGGAAAAACACATATGTTTACATTTTTTAAGTTTAAGTCCATACAGTTGATTTTACACCATTGAAAAAGGCTATTTAAATCACTCTGAAGAAGATCAGCTTGCTTTTCCGATTTATGAGTAATGAATAGCTTGACATCATCAGCGTACATTAGCAATCTAGAATGCATTATTGAGTTTGGCAAGTCATTTATAAATAAAAGAAAGAGAACCGGTCCGAGGTGACTTCCTTGCGGAACACCCGATGGCACGTCAATCGATTTTGAGACACATCCATCAAACAAAACTGTTTGTGATCTATTTTGTAAATAAGAAGATATCCATCTTAGTAAATTAGTATTAAAGCCCATATAATCTAATTTATACAACAAAAGCCTATGGTTAACCCTATCAAATGCTTTGCTGAAATCTGTATATATTGTGTCAGTTTGATTATGCCGAACAAATCCTTTTATTACATTCGATGTGAATTCTATAAGGTTTGTTATGGTCGAAAGACCACTACGAAAACCATGCTGATATGGACTTAGCATGGGTTAAATTTTATGGGAAATTACAGAAGTAATTAATTTTTCGAACAATTTAGGAATTGCACTTAATTTTGCAATTCCTCTATAATTGGATACATTAGTCAGACTGCCTGACTTATGTAAAGGTACAATATAAGACTTTTTCCATATTGCGGGGAAATGACCGAATTTAAGGGAATAGTTAAACAATAGAGTTAAAGGGGTTGACAATGCAACTGAACAATGCTTCAGAATTAAACTAGGTATTCCATCGGGACCTGGACTTTTAATGGGTTTTAAACATCGCAGACTTTTGGAAACGTCTTGGTATTGTAAGAAAGGCATGTAAATTTCATCAATCTGAGATAATTTATAAGGATATGTATCTCTAATTTGGCAAGATGCACTTGAATAAGTTGTAGCAAAAAATTCTGCAAAACATTCAGCAATATCTGTGTTTTTAGTAAATTCTTGATTATTGAATTTCAATAAAGAGGGCTTAGAAGGTGTTTTTCTTTTTAAATCAACAAAGTCATAGAAGGACTTAGGATTGGACTTAAAATTTTCTTTAATCTTGTTAAGGTACTCATTATATGATCTACGAGATTCTAGCGTATACTTAGACCTAGCTACAGAATAATTGGCGTAGTCAATTGAAGAACCTGACTTTTTATATTTACGAAAAAGTTTATTTTTGGAATTTTTTATAGTTGATAACTCAGGAGTAATCCATGGAAATTTATAAGAATTTGTGACTTTAATAGTTGGAATACATTCAAGCATAAATTTATTTATGATCTCATAGAATTTGTTAATTTTAATATCAAGATCAATATCACTGCTGCAAAGACATACCGATGTCCAGTTAACAGAAGAAATAAGAGAATTGAGTTTCCGAAAATCTGTTTTTTTATAATTAAGGACCGTTTTTAACACTTTGGACTGATTTTCCCCAAAGGAATGATTATGGGTCATGGTTATACATAATGAGGGATGATGAATATCTTCAGGAATAGAAATTGGTGGAATTCTAATTATTTCAAAATATTGAGTAACATTTACAAATGCTAAATCAAGGATTCTATCGTAACTATTCAGTATATCGTTTATTTGATGAACATTGAGGTCACAAAATCGACTAACAATTTCGAATGTATCTTGATTAGCATTCGCCCGGGATGTTAGTGGTGTTAGAGCTTCAGAATCTGGTAATAAGAGCCATTTAACAGAGGGCATATTAAAATCGCCCAGAACCAAAATTCGATCGGTTTCATTCATATTTCCAACGATTGAACTGATTGCGGATATATGTTTTTTATATATGTCAAGTTGAGAAGAAGGAGGAATATAGGAACAAGTTATAAATAATTTAAAATTGCCTAGTTCAATGGATATACTTAAAAATTCAATATCAGGAATATTATTTATTTCAATTAAATTAGTGGAATAAGAGGAGTCAACTGCAATAAGGACTCCACCACCTTTTTTAGCAACACGATCATTTCTGAATATTTGATATTTCGGACATAAAACTTCACTATTTAATACAGCTTTTTTTAACCAAGTTTCAGATAAAACAATTACATCATAATTAAAACCGAAGCTATCAGTATATAAGCGAGTTAATTTTGTATTTAACCCCCTTACATTCTGATAGCATATAGAAATAGAATTTTTTAGTTTTTTGAAACTGTAGCTGTTCGCGGAGGCAAATGTGCTAACTTGTCGTTTCTTTCCACAAATTCTTTTATAAAAGCATTTACAGGCCAAAATTCTCTCGATATAATTTGATTAAATATTGACTGATTAGTAACAATCCTGAAAGATCTACTTTCCGAAAATGCTGAACGAAGCTTGTAACATTTAAGAAAGTAATCTCCTTGAATACTTGATCTTATATAATCATAAATTTCGTCAGCCGTCGTTTCGGGAGGGAACCTTGACGCAAATACCATTTTCATAGCTGGAGGCATAGATAATGATCTTTGCACAGGTTGTTGGGTATGGCCTACATTGGCAGATGAGCCCCTTGAAGAGACAACAGGCAAGGATGTTGCCAACTCCTGAATGCCTTGAGCAGATTGTGAGGTCTTTTCAAGACTAGCACCATCAGTACTCATTAACTCAGGAGATGCTACAACCTCCTTTAACTGCTTGCTTATTTCCAAAGGCTTATCCATCACAACATTGGCGTATAACTGAGCACGACCAGATTCAGTTGTATCAGAAATATTAACTGGATCCGATTGTACTACAGTATCCCGAAAAACACTAGGTTTACGACTAGAAACAGTTTTACCTGTACTCTTTTTCGTCGACCTTTTGCGTTTCTGCCCGATAACCGATGGTGACGATGCAAATTCGTCCAAATCCGGATATTTGCTAAACAAATTTGAAACTTTATCAAAACGGGAACAAATTATGGAAAGTTCCCCTTTAATTGAAACTAGTTCGGAATGTAGATTCTTTGCAAAATTGTAAAAATCAGCAGAGATTTTTCTACAATTGGGACAGCACCAACGAATTCCATCATTTTCTTTAATTATGTCAGTAACTATTACTCTCATACGAGCACACTTACAATGCCATTGATCTAAACAAAACCAACATGTAACACAAACTTCACTATCATCACGAATATTACATATTTCGTATGAACAGACCATGTTAACTATATTTCAGTTCACTAATAAGTTAAAAAATTTTTGGAGATTTTGTAGCTGAATTTCTTAAACCTTTAATTAAAAAAAGCAATATTTGGCAACTCTGTTTTGATATGATAACCAAGCTGTTACAAACAACACAATAAGCTAATGTAACAGAATATATGCACAAAACGAAATAGCCAATTAGACAAATTCAACACAAAAAAGCAGCTTATTAGCACAAATGTAATTAATAACACTTCACCAATTAGCACAATATTTAGACAATAAGTTATTTAATAATTTTAATAAACTTTTAATAACGTATACACGCTAATTTAATTAAAAATTGAATTTTTTTAAAAAATGCACAGAGCACACAAAAATTTGACACTACAGCGAACAGGGTTGCCAACCAATTTGTATGGAAGATTTGAATCAGTTTTCCGTCGGAGTTTATGGTCATAAATTGCTTTTGTTCGAGATCGGATTCAAATTCAATAAAAAGACTCATAATCTTGTTGATAATAATTTTTCTGGACAAGATTGATTAGACGTGATTTAATAAATTGAACTTCAGTAAGCGTAAAATCTGTTGTTCTAATTCTAGGAAAGATTCTGACTTTTTTGAGAGAGTTATCGAAAAATCGGAAGACATATGATATAACTCGTGAGGCTCAAGTGTAACTAGAAAATCGTCATCTTGAGTTATTGTGTGAATTGTTTCAATTTTTCGAGTTTCAATGGGAACCACTAACGGGTTTTCTTGGGCCAAAGGCATTCTGATTTGGCTAGCCAAGAGGGTCCCTAGCACCATAACGTGTTACTGCAAGATCTTAAGTATTAGAAACTCGGGCGCCTAAATCGGCGGGGTTGTCTTGAGCGGAAACGTATTTCCATGTTGCGTTAGGACTAACTCCATCATTTGAAAGGAATGGTTCTCTACATACGTTTCCCAGGACATGGGAATTTTTGAAAGCCAACCCAGAAAAATTGAAGAGACAGACAACAGCATTATTGAAGAAACATTGAATTCGAAAGTGTTGGTAACATATTTGATTAACTTGGCGGGTAGAAGTGCTCCATTGAGTTCCAATTTTGGAAGAAAGACAACTTTTAGGGGAGCTACTTTGCTCTTGGCTATAAAAAGATTCGAGAATATTGTGGAAGAAGCAGTTTGAGATCGAATGTACACACATGCACAATATGCATTTAAAAGCATCACAAAATCCGTTTATCTCTACGTTGTTTGAGGGCATGTATTGGATCCACCTTGGAATTTTATGGTTTCAATGGGGGCAATGTCGGAAATCATCATCGCAATGTGAGCTTTGCAACCATAGTTGTTGCATTAACATTTTGGCTTTTATAATTATGGGAGTAATTGAGAGAACTTTGCGTTTAGTCACTGTTAAGTGGTTTTCAAGAGTAAACAGAGATGTATGTCATGTTCACATAAGCGTTTCAATTACGTTGTTCGCCTGTCGCACGACGTACACCAATTAACCCGTTTCCATGACACCATTCATAATTAACAGAAACATAAACAAAATTTTCTTCATTTTTGTTTCTTTGTTTTCACGAAAATTTGAACCGAAAACACATAAAATATACACTAAATGAACAGGAAAAGCAATAGACCTTCCTTCAAATGTATCTTCTATATTTAACTACACACTTTTCATTATTTTTTTGCATAAATTCTGAATAATTTTGTATTTTCAATATATTTTTATATGTTTCTATTTTCAAAATTAAAGAGAGGGAGAGACATATCAAAGCAATGTTTGTGTATACAGACTTTCTGTTATTTCTTTCCTTTTTGTTTCTGACTTTTGCGCGATTTTGAACTAATGGACAAGAAATGTGTATGAAATTAAGAAGGAAAAAACCCACATTCCTTCTGCATCTATACAAAATATTTAGTTTATTAATTTTCATTCATCTTTTTCGTTTTTTTAAATATTTTTGTGTTTTCAAAAAATTTTTCAATTTTGAATTTAGACATGTCATCATTAACTTTTTCGATAAATTCTCTCATTTGTTAGGGATGGACATATTTATTCGTCGTTCTGAGAGTATTTCTACTCGAACAACGTAGAAAAATCGTCGTTCGTTCAGAGAATTTTGTGTGGGGAAATAAGTAATGCCTTGTTCAGACTGATGGTGTGACGAATTGAGAATTCGTTGTACGACCCCAAATTACGATGTAATTACTTCATTTCCCATACAAAATATTGAGAACGAACAACGATTTGTGTACATTGTTCTATTTAAATTACTCTCAGAACGACGATAAAATATGTCCCATCTCTAACAAATGAGAGAATTTATCGAAATAAATTAATTATGACAGGAAAAATACAAAATTTAAAAATTTATTAAAAACCCAAAATTTTTTAGAAAAACCACAAAATATGAATGAAAAGTAAACGGTTTAACGACTAGTATATATTCAAATCATAGCAAATTGTGTCTTCTCTTCCATTGCACTTGCATTTCTTGTCCATCGTTTCAAATTCGCGTTCAAATTTAGAAACAAAAATCAAATGCCCGTCGGAAAGTCTGTATACCAAAAGTTATTTTGGCAGGTCTTTCTCTCGTTAATTTTTAAAACAGAAAAAATTGAAAATATACTGAAAACACCAAATTGTGAGAAAAAATAGTAAACATGAATGAAAATAATATAATGTAATATTGAATAGATATCTGTAAAAAGGACAAATATTTTTTCAGTTCCTATCAATTAATTTTACACGTTTTTGTGCTGAAGCTTTCTTTAAAACCAGTAAACAAAAACTATGAAAATATGAATCATGTTGCTATGAATTGTGTACCATGTCGTATGAACGGGTTAATTCGTGTACGTAATTATGAGAACGAACGACTTGATTCAAATGCTGGTATGAACATGGCATAATTTATTCGTAGTTATGCGTGGAACAACGAATAGAGAACGAGCGACGTACCGTGGAAACGGCACATAGGACAATTATCTTCTAGGGCATTCCATTTAATTCGGAAAACTTCAAGAGATCTAAGTCATATATGTACATGATCAGTAGGCAAATGAGAGAATAATGAATAGTTATTAGCTATAAATTTTTTGAGTGGGAATTAGAGTTTTACAATCTAGTTCATTTGAAAGATCTAGTTCAATAGCTTAGCTCTCTTATATGAACTAGTTCACCATCCAGTTCAATCATAGGGATCAGAATCGTTCATACACCAAATAGGAACAAACATTGGAATACTAAAAAATATTACTTATTTGAAAATGTTTGCCTTTTTAGGCGAAGATCATTTTTTAAGATTAATTTTTTAATCGAGCTTTATGATCTATTATGCAAGTGAAAAAGGAAAGCCGACGATTCGAAACCACACACCCACCACTATGTGACATGCATGTTTCGTCTTCGGTAAAGACTCTTCAGACATATCGGATGTGGAGCGGCTTCGATGTCCTCGAACTTTTCTCCTTTCAAATGCATTTTTGTTTTGTATTTTACAACAACAATGAGGATTTTCCCATTTAGTCGTGCTTTCATGACAAACGCTTAGCGCTGCCTTTGAAAGTTACGAGTTTGGCTCTGAACGCTAACACGCCGTGACAACACTTTTTTCCTGTGTTTTTCAAGGACGTGGGTTCAAACCCCACCATGGCTCAGCTGATTTTATTTATTTGAAAATGTTTGCCTTTTTAGGCGAAGATCATTTTTTAAGATTAATTTTTTAATCGAGCTTTGTGATCTATTATACAAGTGAAAAAGGAAAGCCGACGATTCGAACCCACACACCCACCACTATGTGACATGCATGTTTCGTCTTCGGTAAAGACTCTTCAGACATATCGGATGTGGAGCGGCTTCGATGTCCTCGAACTTTTCTTCTTTCAAATGCATTTTTGTTTTGTATTTTACAACAACAATGAGGATTTTCCCATTTAGTTGTGCTTTCATGACAAACGCTTAGCGCTGCCTTTGAAAGTTACGAGTTTGGCTCTGAACGCTAACACGCCGTGACAACACTTTTTTCCTGTGTTTTTCAAGGACGTGGGTTCAAACCCAAGCCTGGCTCAGCTGATTTTATTTATTTGAAAATGTTTGCCTTTTTAGGCGAAGATCATTTTTTAAGATTAATTTTTTAATCGAGCTTTATGATCTATTATGCAAGTGAAAAAGGAAAGCCGACGATTCGAACCCACACACCAACCACTATGTGACATGCATGTTTCGTCTTCGGTAAAGACTCTTCAGACATATCGGATGTGGAGCGGCTTCGATGTCCTCGAACTTTTCTTCTTTCAAATGCATTTTTGTTTTGTATTTTACAACAACAATGAGGATTTTCCCATTTAGTTGTGCTTTCATGACAAACGCTTAGCGATGCCTTTGAAAGTTACGAGTTTGGCTCTGAACGCTAACACGCCGTGACAACACTTTTTTCCTGTGTTTTTCAAGGACGTGGGTTCAAACCCCAGCCTGGCTCAGCTGATTTTATTTATTTGAAAATGTTTGCCTTTTTAGGCGAAGATCATTTTTTAAGATTAATTTTTTAATCGAGCTTTATGATCTATTATGCAAGTGAAAAAGGAAAGCCGACGATTCGAACCCACACACCCACCACTATGTGACATGCATGTTTCGTCTTCGGTAAAGACTCTTCAGACATATCGGATGTGGAGCGGCTTCGATGTCCTCCAACTTTTCTTCTTTCAAATGCATTTTTGTTTTGTATTTTACACCAACAATGAGGATTTTCCCATTTAGTTGTGCTTTCATGACAAACGCTTAGCGCTGCCTTTGAAAGTTACGAGTTTGGCTCTGAACGCTTACACGCCGTGACAACACTTTTTTCCTGTGTTTTTCAAGGACGTGGGTTCAAACCCCAGCCTGGCTCAGCTGATTTTATTTATTTGAAAATGTTTGCCTTTTTAGCCGAAGATCATTTTTTAAGATTAATTTTTTAATTTTTTAATCGAGCTTTATGATCTATTATGCAAGTGAAAAAGGAAAGCCGACGATTCGAACCCACACACCCACCACTATGTGACATGCATGTTTCGTCTTCGGTAAAGACTCTTCAGACATATCGGATGTGGAGCGGCTTCGATGTCCTCGAACTTTTCTTCTTTCAAATGCATTTTTGTTTTGTGTTTTACAACAACAATGAGGATTTTCCCATTTAGTTGTGCTTTCATGACAAATGCTTAGCGCTGCCTTTGAAAGTTACGAGTTTGGCTCTGAACGCTAACACACCGTGACAACACTTTTTTCCTGTGTTTTTCAAGGACGTGGGTTCAAACCCCAGCCTGGCTCAGCTGATTTTATTTATTTGAAAATGTTTGCCTTTTTAGGCGAAGATCATTTTTTAAGATTAATTTTTTAATCGAGCTTTATGATCTATTATGCAAGTGAAAAAGGAAAGCCGACGATTCGAATCCACAGACCCACCACTATGTGACATGCATGTTTCGTCTTCGGTAAAGACTCTTCAGACATATCGGATGTGGAGCGGCTTCGATGTCCTCGAACTTTTCTTCTTTCAAATGCATTTTTGTTTTGTATTTTACAACAACAATGAGGATTTTCCCATTTAGTTGTGCTTTCATGACAAACGCTTAGCGCTGCCTTTGAAACTTACGAGTTTGGCTCTGAACGCTAACACGCCGTGACAACACTTTTTTCCTGTGTTTTTCAAGGACGTGGGTTCAAACCCAAGCCTGGCTCAGCTGATTTTATTTATTTGAAAATGTTTGCCTTTTTAGGCGAAGATCATTTTTTAATATTAATTTTTTAATCGAGCTTTATGATCTATTATGCAAGTGAAAAAGGAAAGCCGACGATTCGAACCCACACACCAACCACTATGTGACATGCATGTTTCGTCTTCGGTAAAGACTCTTCAGACATATCGGATGTGGAGCGGCTTCGATGTCCTCGAACTTTTCTTCTTTCAAATGCATTTTTGTTTTGTATTTTACAACAACAATGAGGATTTTCCCATTTAGTTGTGCTTTCATGACAAACGCTTAGCGCTGCCTTTGAAAGTTACGAGTTTGGCTCTGAACGCTAACACGCCGTGACAACACTTTTTCCTGTGTTTTTCAAGGACGTGGGTTCAAACCCTAGCCTGGCACAGCTGATTTTATTTATTTGAAAATGTTTGCCTTTTTGGGCGAAGATCATTTTTTAGGATTAATGTTTTAATTTTTTAATCGAGCTTTATGATCTATTATGCAAGTGAAAAAGGAAAGCCGACGATTCGAACCCTGTTGTAGAAAAGCAATCATAGTAGTTATTATTTAGTTGGCCATGTTAATAATAACCATAGCAGCCTATGAATTTTATTATTATATATACTAATGTTTAATGAAATATGTATTCAGTTTTCTCTCTGTTTTTCTTGTCAATAAATATACTTTCATATTATAAAACATTCTTGTTAGAACCAACGAAATCTATAATAGGTTATGGGCGAACAAAAGGATAGCGTTGGTATACCCCAATTTAATGGATGCGGATATGATGAATGGCAGTTTCGAGTTCAAATTCATTTTGAGAATTTAAACCTGGAGGATGTTTTAACGGATAATCCTCCCGCAGAAAATGCTGCAAAGCAAGAATTTTTAAAGAAGGATAAGAAAGCAAGAGACAAATTGGTATCCTTTATTAGCAATGATTGCCTGGGATACGTTCGAGGAAAGAAGACAGCCAAAGAGATGTGGGAGAGTCTGAAGAACGTATTTGCTAAGAAATCTATAACAAATCAAGTCTTGACCAGAAAGCAGATTCTGAACCTACGTTTGAAAGAAGGAGAGTCTGTAGCGGAACACCTAATGAAATTTGAAAATTTAATCAGGAATCTTAAGATGGCTGGGGCTGAAGTTGGAGTCAGGGACGTTATTACGCAACTTTTTATGACATTGCCAGAGAAGTTCGATCCATTAATAACAGCTTTACAAAATTTGGACGAATCTCAGTTATCCTACAATATGGTAAAAGAGCGACTACTCTTGGAAGAAACAAAAATGACCCATCGTTCAGAAGGAGACGAAATTCCAGCAAAAACCGCATTTGAAGGTAAAAAGAATTTTAAAAGGAAATTTCAAGGTCGATGTCACAAGTGCCACAAATTCGGTCATAAAGCAATTGATTGTCGCCAAAGTGAAGAGAGAAGTGCCTCTAAAGGAAGCAAATTTACACAAAAGGAGAATAACAAATCAGTTTGTTTTATGGCAGATGCAAATTTTTTCAAACGTTGGTAAGTCTTGTGTAACATTTAAGCTTGATTCTGGTGCAAGCGATCATTTGGTGAATGAGAAATGGTATTTCGATTCAATGTCAATGTTGGCAACTCCCGTGGAAATAAAAGTCGCTAAAGATGATCAATATCTGATTGCCAACCATAAAGGCGTAATCAAAGGAATGAGTAACCGAGATTTTGATGTAGAACTAAAGGATGTATTATATATACCATCGCCAAAAAGTCTGAAGTATTTCAAAAATTTGTTGAGTATGAAGCCATGGCTGTTGCACAATTTGGTGTGCCAATTTCAAAACTAACAGTAGACCAAGGCCGAGAATATTGTTCACATGAGCAAAGGAAGTGGTATGCCATGAAGGGAATTCAAGTGGAGGAAACAATTGCCTACACCCCTCAGCAGAACGGGGTGGCCGAAAGATTCAATAGGTCGCTAATGGAAAAAGTAAGAAGTATGCTTCTAGAATCAAATGTGCCAAAGAATATGTGGAACGAAGCTGCTTTGACAGCTGTTTACTTAATCAATAGAAGTCCAACAAAATCCTTAATAAATACAACTCCAGCAGAAATGTGGTACGGCACCAAGCCAGATGTTGGGAAATTCAAGGTGTTTGGTTGCAAAGCTTATGCTTGGGTACCGAAACAAAAGCGAAAGAAACTAGATTCGAAAAGTCAAAGGTTAGTTATGTTGGGCTATGTTCCAAATGGATACAAGTTATGGAATATGCAGGAAAGGAAGATAATCACTTCCAGAGATGTCAAATTTGATGAAACATGCTTTCCATATAAGGAAGATATCAACACAGTGAATCCTTTGAAAACACAAATTATAAGAAGTAACATGCAAGAAGGGGATGATGAGAATAGCGTGCCTGTTACTCCGACACCTATCGACATTACAGAGAGCACACCTGACGTGGAGATTATTGATGAAGATAATGTAGATTTACCACAACAAGTTACCACATCAAATGGAAATACTACCAGAAGAAGTCAACGTACTAAGCACGTTCCCAACAGATTCATGGGATTTAAATTAGGATTTTCGGCATACATTAAAGAGCAAACACCTATGGACATTCCAGAAAAATTTTCCAATATAGCTGGTAGATCTGATGAAAATTTGTGGATTCAAGCAATAAATGACGAACTGCAGTCATTGGAATCAAACAAAGTTTGGAAAATTGAACGACCTCCCAAAACAGCAAAATTATTGAAATCAAAGTGGATTTTCAAAATCAAGTACGATGGAGATGGGAAGCCATTAAGGTACAAAGCGCGGTTAGTTGTAAAAGGGTTTCTACAGAGGAAAGGTGTGGAATTCAATGAGGTTTATGCACCTGTGATTAAGCTTTCTACTGTCCGTGTTTTATTGGCCATCGCTGCAAACAAAGATTTATTTTTATATCAAATGGATGTAAAGACTGCCTTCTTGAATGGTGACCTGAAAGAAGAAATTTTTATGCATGTACCAGAGGGGGTTTCAGCAAGCAAAGATATGGCATGTCGACTTTTAAAATCTATCTACGGTTTAAAACAGGCGCCAAAGTGTTGGAACGAGACTCTTAATAAATACCTTATCACATTGGGATTCAATAGATCAAGTCATGACTATTGTCTATACACCAAACTTATGACCGATGAAGTTATTTATGTCATACTATATGTTGACGATCTACTTATTGCTGCCAGTAATATGGAACTTATTGCAGAGTTCAAAGCGCAAGTAGAGAGAAAATTTCAGTTGTCACAATTTGGAGAACTGAAGTACTTTTTGGGAATAAAGGTAGAAAAGACCGCATCAAAAATAATGTTATCTCAAGAAGCAAACATATCCCGAATATTGGAAAAATTCTCTATGTAAGATTGTAATCCCGTAAAGACGCCAATGGAAAAAGGTTTGAAATTACAAGTTTGCACAAGCGAAACGGCATGTAATAAACCATACAGAGAATTACTTGGAAGTATGATGTACGTTATGCTTTGTGTAAGGCCAGATATATGCTACCATGTCGGTTACTTGGGACGTTTCCAACAAAAACCCTCAGAAGCACATTGGCAAGCAGCTAAAAGGGTGTTGAGATATATAAAAGGGACATTGCAAACAAAATTGAATTATGAAAAAGAAAAGGATGAACCTCCCTTGGTAGGATTTGCCGATGCAGATTGGGCCGGAGACGAAGTTGACCGAAAGTCAGTAAGTGGTTACCTATTTAAAGTATTCGGATGTACCGTATCCTGGTCAAGTAGAAAGCAGCAGACGGTGGCTACCTCATCTGAATATGTCGCATTGAGTTCTGCTGTTTCAGAAGCAATCTGGTTACGTGGCTTACTTCAAGATTTAAATGTCATTCAAAATGAACCTGTGACAATTTATGAAGATAATCGGGGATGTATATTCATGGCGTCAAATGTTGAGACTAAGAAATCAAAGCACATAGACATAAAGCATCATTTTATAAGAGACTACATCGATAAAGGAATTGTCAAGATAGAACCTATCGGAACATGTGATCAATTGGCCGATATCTTCACGAAATCCCTGGATAATAATAGATTTAAAAAACTATCAAAATGCATTGGCTTATATGATTGAGAAGGGGTGTTGTAGAAAAGCAATCATAGTAGTTATTATTTAGTTGGCCATGTTAATAATAACCATAGCAGCCTATGAATTTTATTATTATATATACTAATGTTTAATGAAATATGTATTCAGTTTTCTCTCTGTTTTTCTTGTCAATAAATATACTTTCATATTATAAAACATTCTTGTTAGAACCAACGAAATCTATAATAAACCCACACACCCACCACTATGTGACATGCATGTTTCGTCTTCGGTAAAGACTCTTCAGACATATCGGATGTGGAGCGGCTTCGATGTCCTCGAACTTTTCTCCTTTCAAATGCAGTTTTGTTTTGTATTTTACAACAACAATGAGGATTTTCCCATTTAGTCGTGCTTTCATGACAAACGCTTAGCGCTGCCTTTGAAAGTTACGAGTTTGGCTCTGAACGCTAACACGCCGTGACAACACTTTTTTCCTGTGTTTTTCAAGGACGTGGGTTCAAACCCCAGCATGGCTCAGCTGATTTTATTTATTTGAAAATGTTTGCCTTTTTAGGCGAAGATCATTTTTTAAGATTAATTTTTTAATCGAGTTTTATGATCTATTATACAAGTGAAAAAGGAAAGCCGACGATTCGAACCCACACACCCACCACTATGTGACATGCATGTTTCGTCTTCGGTAAAGACTCTTCAGACATATCGGATGTGGAGCGGCTTCGATGTCCTCGAACTTTTCTTCTTTCAAATGAATTTTTGTTTTGTATTTTACAACAACAATGAGGATTTTCCCATTTAGTTGTGCTTTCATGACAAACGCTTAGCGCTGCCTTTGAAACTTACGAGTTTGGCTCTGAACGCTAACACGCCGTGACAACACTTTTTTCCTGTGTTTTTCAAGGACGTGGGTTCAAACCCAAGCCTGGCTCAGCTGATTTTATTTATTTGAAAATGTTTGCCTTTTTAGGCGAAGATCATTTTTTAAGATTAATTTTTTAATCGAGCTTTATGATCTATTATGCAAGTGAAAAAGGAAAGCCGACGATTCGAACCCACACACCAACCACTATGTGACATGCATGTTTCGTCTTCGGTAAAGACTCTTCAGACATATCGGATGTGGAGCGGCTTCGATGTCCTCGAACTTTTCTTCTTTCAAATGCATTTTTGTTTTGTATTTTACAACAACAATGAGGATTTTCCCATTTAGTTGTGCTTTCATGACAAACGCTTAGCGCTGCCTTTGAAAGTTACGAGTTTGGCTCTGAACGCTAACACGCCGTGACAACACTGTTTCCTATGTTTTTCAAGGACGTGGGTTCAAACCCCAGCCTGGCTCAGCTGATTTTATTTATTTGAAAATGTTTGCCTTTTTAGGCGAAGATCATTTTTTAAGATTAATTTTTTAATCGAGCTTTATGATCTATTATACAAGTGAAAAAGGAAGGCCGACGATTCGAACCCACACACCCACCACTATGTGACATGCATGTTTCGTCTTCGGTAAAGACTCTTCAGACATATCGGATGTGGAGCGGCTTCGATGTCCTCGAACTTTTCTTCTTTCAAATGCATTTTTGTTTTGTATTTTACAACAATGAGGATTTTCCCATTTAGTTGTGCTTTCATGACAAACGCTTAGCGCTGCCTTGGAAAGTTACGAGTTTGGCTCTGAACGCTAACACGCCGTGACAACACTTTTTTCTGTGTTTTTCAAGGACGTGGGTTCAAACCCCAGCCTGGCTCAGCTGATTTTATTTATTTGAAAATGTTTGCCTTTTTAGGCGAAGATCATTTTTTAAGATTAATTTTTTAATTTAGATATTTTCATTCCATTCATAAAGAAAGATTAATGTCAAGTTTACACTTACGCTCCAAAATCCACTGGATTTCACGAAATCCTGAAATACACCCCAGTGTTTATACTTATTTTTTTGTTGATTTCAAACATATCACAATTATCAAGGTAGATGCATATGTATGTGCAGCTGATCGAACATGAATTTTCAAAACAAGCTGTTGTAAATTGAATTAGTCATCAAAAAATACGACAATATAGAACTTTAAAGCTTTATTTCGAAAATTATAGTAAAATTATCAATATATCGTATTAATTGTGTATTATACTAACAAATGAAAAAATAAAAAATGATTTTATCATTGAAACATCATAATAATAAATTTTTGTAGATAAAAGTTGTGTTCAGAACCTGCAAAATATTACTACTTGCTGTAGTTTTCCCGTTTAGTGCTACAAATGCGTTCCCGTACTCCGAAATTTAGCAAGACTTGCACTTCTCTTTAAACGAAAATGGCGCTGAATAACAAACACCATCTGCTCATGTTTTCTGCCACACAAATTTGGCATAGTAGAAAGTAGCAGCATGTTTATTAGTACCTGAATATGTTAGCTGATACGTTGATTTTGACATTTCTGGAGTTATTGCAATTTCCGTCAGTTTTCCTTTCACGTATTTTTTAAGAAATTTGTATGGGAAAGCAATTTTTGACAATGCGCTCTTCGTAAAAGTGGTGGTGAACTGCTCCCATATAAATTGTGTGCTTTTTAAAGTAAAGAAACGCTTTGCAGGTTAAAAATGGTAAGAAATGGTAACCTCATGTACGTAAAGGAACAGAGCAATTTTTATAATAACATTTTTTCTTACAGCAATTGACCATCTACCTTGTTTATTGTGATACGTGAAAAGTGTTGCAACGTTTGGTACTTTTTTAAGGAAAGACTGTGTTGTATATCATGAGTACTGTGATTTCGATGTTGATTTCGCTGAAATCACGAAATGAGATGATTTCATTTTTGTATGCGAAATCATGATAAATTTTGCTTGATTTCGCTCGAAATCACGAAACGCCTTCCAAATCACGAAACGACGCCGAATGTAAACCAAACATAATACTATGTTTACATTTACGAAATCCACTCGACTTCAACTGTCAATTCCTTTGTGTATACGTCAAATGAAAACTCATCTGAAATCGAGTGGATTTCATTTGACGTTTGAGGAATGGAATTGACAGTTGAAATCGAGTGGATTTCGTAAATGTAAACATAGTATAAGATTGCATTAAGTTTAGAAAAAACTTCTTTCGGAAACAAATTTTAATTCGATGGTCTGCTTAATGCTGGGTACACATTGTCAGTTTTGAATGACGATATTTCGCAATTATCGATAACTGTCAAACCGTCCAGCAACCACAAAACAGCAAGCAACAACAAAGCTGTCATTCAAAACTGACAATGTGTACCCAGCTTAAGTGCGGCAAGAATCTAATGTTTTTTTTTACTATTTTTTTCAATATGTATCATAAAGGAAAAATGGTTATCGTTGTAAAAGGTTCTGGAACAGGAATACAATTTTATTTAAGTGGCTGACAAAAATCTTATGGGGTTTGGCACTTCACATTGATCCAAAACATAAACAAAACTCATTACATTACGAAGTAGAGCTGGCAAAAAATTGATGGCACTATCGATAATATCGATTATTTTTTAAAAAATTCAATATCGATAGATAGTTTTGTATATCGATATTATCGGATTAACGTAAAATTCCCTCTTTCATTTGGCGTTGAGACTTTTGTGTACGTTTTTATATTGTGGCTTCCAGAGCCAATTTTCTATGTTGACCACCAGTTGGAAACCAGAAAATTGGAAACTTTGTTCTACAAAAAACTGACCTGGAACAAATGGAGTGTGCCAAAATGCTCGTGAGGACTCCTTCTTTCCTTTTATGTATATTTTCTTGTGTACGTTTATACATTGGAGCTTATTTTTTAATAAATAAATAAATTTTTATTTATTATTGTCTATTTAGGACGAAGGCCACTATTTTTAATTAATTAATTAATTAATTAATTGGATTAATCCATGGTTTAATAAGAAAGGTTAGCCAAAGCTTTATGTCAATTTAAATTTTTTCATTCGACTATGCCTAGAACTTCAAAACAATATAAACAAACTGTGTATGTGTGTGTGGTGTTTGAATAATATGCCAAACAATTTTAAAAACAATCGAATTAAGTGATTTTTAAAATTGTTTTTAGACCATTTGTATGGAAGAAATTGAAATTGGTGAGATATGCATTGAAACAATCAGTTTATCATATTCACAACTCGATTATGTGGAGAAAACTTAACTCTTCATTCATTTTTTCACGTTTTTTAAAAAATGCTCAAAAAATGCATTGTAAACAAACCCACTTGTTGCTTTTATTTTGAAGTTTTAGGAAAACTAGTCGACAATGTATCATATCAACAAACTAGTCGACATGATATCCAAAAACTTCTAAAACTGAAGGCATTACAATTCATGAAGGAAACCCCCCTTCGATTGTATATGTGTATGTATTGAGAAAATGATTCCTAGACAAGACACTAAGGTGACTTGATAAAGAAAAAGACTTCAATAAATACTTCATAATTACAAATTTGTAAAAATGTTTGTATAAATAGAAGTTATCAAAATCAGCCTTTGTCTTCTAGCCATTAGCATTCAAATACGCCTGATGAGCCTGGCTTAAACCACCAGGCGAAACGATCGTAGCGTAATGGTTGAGTGTGTGGTATTTCGCTAGAATTAATTTTTCAATACAAAACTCCTTAGGCCATGTTAGCTCGATTAATCCAATTAATTAATTAAAAAAATTTTTATATTCGTAGCTATTTTTCGTCCCCACAGTTGGAAAAAACGTATTAAATGCAAATTTTGGGCGTTCTGTGTCACCCTGTATTTTTCGATAACTTTTGTTATCGTTGCTAACTTCACGCAGGTTACACATTTGGTCTGTTCCTTTACTTTAAAAAATGGTAACAGTGGCAAAAAATGGTAAAAGTGGTGAACTGGTCTCATATAAATCGTATGCTTGTTAAAGTAAAGGAACGTTTTGCAGGTTAAAAATGGTAAGAAATGGTAACCTCAGGCAGGTAAAGGAACAAAGCTATTGTCAGGTTTGAATGTCGATATTTCTCAAGTATCGATAACTGTCCAACCATCCAGCAACCACAAAACATTTTGTGGTTGCTGGATGGTTGGACAGTTATCGATACTTGAGAAATATCGACATTCAAACCTGACAATAGCTTTGTTCCTTTACCTGCCTGAGGTTACCATTTCTTACCATTTTTAACCTGCAAAACGTTCCTTTACTTTAACAAGCATACGATTTATATGAATGTTTTGTGGTTGCATGATGAATGATAAAAATGAACGGCCACACTAGCAAGCAACAACAAAGCTGTCATTCAGAACTGACAATGTGTACCCAGCTTTACAGAATAGCACTTACCGACAAATATCGCTAACTATCGACATTTGTCGTTAATTCCATCGGTAGAGAGCTACAGAATAGAGCTTGCAAAAAATCGATGTCACTATCGATAATATCGATTATTATTTAAGAATTCAATATCGATAGATAGTTTTGCCTATCGTTATTATCGGAATAAAAACCCCTAACCTGAAATCCAGTGAAATAAATAGAAATTTCGCTGCTTTTCGGTTATGTGTGTGTAAGAAAGTTAGTCCGTAGTCACACGTACACATTTTTCGGTAAAATGAAATGTATTTTTTTACATTTTTTATAAAATTAAAGTAGTTTTTTATTCTCCTTTACATTTCTGTGAACTACTTTCAAGAAAATCATTGACATTTCCGCCACTTTATCTCCAAATTAATGGCGATGACAACTTAACGATTATATCGATAGCAATCGATATTTTAAAACATTATATCGAAAATATCTAATGTTGGGAATATCGATGGTTTGCCAGCTCTACTACAGAATCGCATTACTGGTAGTTCTGCCACGGTAGAGTTGTACAATCTAGTTCATTTGAAATATCTAGTTCAATAGCTCAGTTTTTTTTAACTGAACTAGTTCAGTAATCTAGTTCATAGTTCAATCATTCTCATCAGAATGATGAAAACACATACATACACCGAATAGGAACAAACATTAGAATAGTATAATTAAACTATAAAAATATTACATTAGATTTTATTCCCTTAATACAGAAAGATTTAGTTTGCATTGAGTTTAGAAAAAAACGTCCTTTGGAAAAAATTGTAATCAGAATTTCATTTAAGTGGCTGGCAAAAATGTCTTTTGCTGTGTGTGTAGAAATTATCACCGCGAAAAAAGCTTTGTGTATGTACGTTTCTATTTATTTTTCCTTTTTTCTATCCAAAACAAGGCACATTGAAGGTAATGGATTCGATATATTGGGATATGTTATGTCAAAAATGTTCTTTATGTAGAAATTACTTCTATTACAGTGGTGGTTGACACTTCACATAGATCAGGCCTGCTCAGACACATACAAACACATTTTGTAATTGTGTTGGTTTTGAAATACACAAATTTCAATTTTCCTTTGTCTCTCTGTATACTGTGAGAAATATCGTAACAGTTTTTTTTTTATTTTATATTTCAAAATATAGAGTAGAATAATTATTTTATTTTGACCAAATGTGACTGTTGATGTTATAATTTGTTGCAAATCAAGTTCGTGACAAACCAAAGTGCGTTGACAAACCAAACACTCTAATTTGCCGTAAAAATTTTAGGCAAATAAAAATTCGTATTCAGTATCTTCATTCATTTTTTCAGTGTACGCATATAAATTCATAGACAAATTCGAAAACAGAACCTTCCTCATTGAATGTTCAATAGAGACTGATTTTTAATTATGAAAATATTCAAAACAAAAACAAAAGCTCTCTTTTTAAATTGTGTGTGTGAGAAAATTGACACACACCGACAGCTCAGGTGCGCACCTTGAGCAGGCCTGTAGTGCAATTCTCTAACACATTTTTCGAGTCTCCGACAAAAATCGGTAAAATTAAAATGCTTATAATTTCGGTAATTAACGATATTTTTCGGTAAGTTAGCGACGAATAAAATGTAGTCGTAAAGTTCTACCGATAGCAAGAGTGTTGTCAACTTTAATTTGAACTTTTCATTCATAATTTTGCGTTTTAATTTTAACGACTTTTGTCGTTAACTCAAAAAATGAGTTAGAGAATCGCACTACTGACATAGATCCAAAACATAAACAAAACTCATTACATTACGAAGGCACCAATTATTAGCACATAAGACGGCGTCACTTTATTCATATGTGAATGACATGCTGAACTAGATTGTGAATCGTTCGTTCGTTGATCGTTCTTCGTGGATCTTTCGGTCGGCGCTCAGTGAGCTATTGAACTATATCTACTGATCTAGTTCATATGCTCTTTTCAATGAATCGTTCAATTGAACTAGTTCGTTCATGAACTATACAACTCTAGTACTGAGAATTGCTGTCAATTTCTCGCCACTTTGTAAAAGCCGCCTAAATAGTCTAAAAACAGAGTAAGTTATGGAGTATTAGTATTTCGTAATTACATAGCATCTTAATATGAAAAATATGTTATTATAGTCTTCCCGTAATGAATACGTTGGTGCGTTCCTTTTGTACCGCAAGGTTTTGCAAACAAGTACTTCCGGAGGAGTTACATCAACTTGTAGCGATTGACCTGGATAAACTGGAGGAAAACGTTATGCTAAGACAACACAACAATAACGTTCCACAGATACGAAAACTCTTAAGTAGTATTCGACCTGACAATGCACAAGATATAAAAACATTGAAATCTGAACTTTTTAAACTTCCAAATTCAACGCATCCTAGATTACATGACTATGGAACGGAACCCAAGCAAGTTGAATTGTTTGTACCAAAAGGCTTTAGGAATACAAGGGCAACTGAATTTTCCGAAGCTTCCAAATATATGAACTTATTTCGAATGGACCACCTGGGAAATTACACAGGTCACAAGAGTTATTACTTGTTCGGAAAAATAGCGGAAATGGAGCACGCTTTGAAGGAGTATGCCGTTGACATGCTCTGCGAAAATGATTTTAGTTTTCTTTCTGTACCAGATATTTTACCAAAGAGCATAATCGAAGGGTGTGGAATGCAGGCGGATGGCGAAAGGACGCAAGTATGAAGAACATTTAATACATACATATGTATTTGGAAAGTAATGCTTGACCGACTTGCAAAACGAAACAATGCAATAGTTACATGCAAGTATTGGATCGACATCTTAGTTGAAAACAGGTGCAGCAGGTTGAATGTTCGGACTGGATTCGAATGGATATGAAATGTTTGCCACAGTTAAGTCTTACAGTGTTGATCACGACATTGTATACATATATGTATATGTTGATCACGCCATTGTATACATATATGTATATGTATACAATGTCGTGATCAACACTGTAAGACTTAACTGTGGCAAACATTTCATATCCATTCGAATCCATTCCGAACATTCAACCTGCTGCACCTGTTTTCAACTAAGAGGTTTCCATACCCTTAAAACTCGAGATTTATAGGGTGTATGTAGACTTTTTGGTTGACTATATAACATAGGCGGCAAGTACATACTTGACGAGATATTGGCCATAAGTTGAATATACTGACTGAATTCGGATCGATGATAAAAAAAATTTCGGTTTGAAGGAAAATTTTGTTCGCGCTAACCGAGATTTGTTCCTGTCCATAGAAGAAAGTCTTAAATCGCCGGCCGAATATATACGAAAAAATTTCGATTTAAACCAAACATCGTCAATCCCAAGGGATTTTTTGAACTTTCGGAGCCTATATGTCGGGAAGTATGGACTTCCTGCCCATGATATAGATTGGCGCGATCAGCACTGCAAGAATATCGATCCGAATACAGACCAAACATTCGACCTGCTCCAGATTTAGGATTCGAAAGTTCAAAAACTCTATGGATTTGGCAAGTTTAAAATTGTTTATATACAGTTAGGCAAAAAATGTATTGCAAAGACCAAAATTGTAGAAAATTTCATATTGTTCGTTTAGGGCAAGGCATATTTATATAAAAAAGTGCCTTGGTTTAGGGCAACAAATTATGGCCTGCCTGGGTCTGTGGTCTGAATTCTGCTACCATCGACCACGACATTCAACTCTTGTTCTAAACCCGTAGATTTATTGGCTGATATTTGTATATTCCTCGCGTGGAAAAAAGGTGGTAAGATCAGCAAAAAAAGGAGTTCAGCCTTTCACAAATGTCATCAGGGAAGGCACCTGACGCCAAGATCGTACAATCATCCGCATACTTTACGATCTCAATGCCGTCTGCAACGGTTGGTTAGGTTATAGTTTAGACAGTTCCGGCAATATAACCCCACCATGGACAACTCCCTGTTTCATTCTACGGGTCTTGGACTTCTTGATCCTAAATTCTACGTACGTCTGGCGTCCACACATATAATTTATTATCCAATGTTTCAAACTTGGACAGAGCGTAGTCTGCTCGATGACCTCAAGCAGCGTGGAGTGCTTGACAGTATCAAAGGGGTTTGATACATCAAGAGCCACTATCACTTTTCTCTCACACGGCTTGCTCTGATGGAGTCCTCGCCTAATATGTGTGGAGATGGCCTGCAGCGCAATTGTTGTTGTTGTTGTAACAGTTCGGTTGTATTCGGAAGCTCTTTCCTGAAAATTATAAAGGAAGAATGGAACAAGAAAAGAAAATGGAATATATTATTAATTAGTTGTGTGAACAGGATTTGATGTTGGCAATTGAAGGAATTGTGCTACTTCAATTGGATGTGACCACAAATCAACAGGGGTTAGATTTGTGGGGGCGGACGGACAGTTGAATAGATGTGAAGTATCGTGAGGGCTTTGATGGCAGGAGGGGCACCTGTTTATGGTACCGGGAACAATGCGTTCTCTGTAGGAATTGAGAATGCTACTGTAACCAGACCTAAGTTGTGCCAGTATGGAACGAGTTTGCCTTGGAAGAAGCCTCTCACTATCCGAAATTGCTGGAGGATGTTGATTTAGGACTTTATTGTTTTTGTACACACTTATGGCTTCGGAGACCGCCCGTTGGTGCACAATGTTCAGGGAGTCCGTGTAAGACAATCGGTTGACGTCCGATGGAATGACGTCTTGGATGTCATCACGGTAACACCTGAAGTCCTTACGGATGCGTCTAGGTGGTGGATCTTCCATCACTACGTGATGGTTAGGGTGAGCGCAATTGTTGTGCTGCTTACTGATCCCATGCTATTGATCGGCAACTGGACAGTTATTTCTGATGCTGGGGAGGATTAAAGCACCAAGGGTCTTTGCTACGGGCGACAATATGCCTTTGCTGGCATTCTTGCAATGCATCAGTAGCTGGGTTATTTTCCAGACTTCGGGAACGATGTGTTTGGCAAGCGACAGGTTGAGAACTTTAGTGAGATACTCGACACCCGGAACATCAAGCTGTTGCAGTTTAAGTACCGCTGCTAGCAACAGAGTTTACTTCCTCCGCAACTGATTTTGATTTATCTTATATCGATAGATAGTTTTGTATATCGATATTATCGGATTAACGTAAAATTCCCTCTTTCATTTGGCGTTGAGACTTTTGTGTACGTTTTTATATTGTGGCTTCCAGAGCCAATTTTCTATGTTGACCACCAGTTGGAAACCAGAAAATTGGAAACTTTGTTCTACAAAAAACTGACCTGGAACAAATGGAGTGTGCCAAAATGCTCGTGAGGACTCCTTCTTTCCTTTTATGTATATTTTCTTGTGTACGTTTATACATTGGAGCTTATTTTTTAATAAATAAATAAATTTTTATTTATTATTGTCTATTTAGGACGAAGGCCACTATTTTTAATTAATTAATTAATTAATTAATTAATTGGATTAATCCATGGTTTAATAAGAAAGGTTAGCCAAAGCTTTATGTCAATTTAAATTTTTTCATTCGACTATGCCTAGAACTTCAAAACAATATAAACAAACTGTGTATGTGTGTGTGGTGTTTGAATAATATGCCAAACAATTTTAAAAACAATCGAATTAAGTGATTTTTAAAATTGTTTTTAGACCATTTGTATGGAAGAAATTGAAATTGGTGAGATATGCATTGAAACAATCAGTTTATCATATTCACAACTCGATTATGTGGAGAAAACTTAACTCTTCATTCATTTTTTCACGTTTTTTAAAAAATGCTCAAAAAATGCATTGTAAACAAACCCACTTGTTGCTTTTATTTTGAAGTTTTAGGAAAACTAGTCGACAATGTATCATATCAACAAACTAGTCGACATGATATCCAAAAACTTCTAAAACTGAAGGCATTACAATTCATGAAGGAAACCCCCCTTCGATTGTATATGTGTATGTATTGAGAAAATGATTCCTAGACAAGACACTAAGGTGACTTGATAAAGAAAAAGACTTCAATAAATACTTCATAATTACAAATTTGTAAAAATGTTTGTATAAATAGAAGTTATCAAAATCAGCCTTTGTCTTCTAGCCATTAGCATTCAAATACGCCTGATGAGCCTGGCTTAAACCACCAGGCGAAACGATCGTAGCGTAATGGTTGAGTGTGTGGTATTTCGCTAGAATTAATTTTTCAATACAAAACTCCTTAGGCCATGTTAGCTCGATTAATCCAATTAATTAATTAAAAAAATTTTTATATTCGTAGCTATTTTTCGTCCCCACAGTTGGAAAAAACGTATTAAATGCAAATTTTGGGCGTTCTGTGTCACCCTGTATTTTTCGATAACTTTTGTTATCGTTGCTAACTTCACGCAGGTTACACATTTGGTCTGTTCCTTTACTTTAAAAAATGGTAACAGTGGCAAAAAATGGTAAAAGTGGTGAACTGGTCTCATATAAATCGTATGCTTGTTAAAGTAAAGGAACGTTTTGCAGGTTAAAAATGGTAAGAAATGGTAACCTCAGGCAGGTAAAGGAACAAAGCTATTGTCAGGTTTGAATGTCGATATTTCTCAAGTATCGATAACTGTCCAACCATCCAGCAACCACAAAACATTTTGTGGTTGCTGGATGGTTGGACAGTTATCGATACTTGAGAAATATCGACATTCAAACCTGACAATAGCTTTGTTCCTTTACCTGCCTGAGGTTACCATTTCTTACCATTTTTAACCTGCAAAACGTTCCTTTACTTTAACAAGCATACGATTTATATGAATGTTTTGTGGTTGCATGATGAATGATAAAAATGAACGGCCACACTAGCAAGCAACAACAAAGCTGTCATTCAGAACTGACAATGTGTACCCAGCTTTACAGAATAGCACTTACCGACAAATATCGCTAACTATCGACATTTGTCGTTAATTCCATCGGTAGAGAGCTACAGAATAGAGCTTGCAAAAAATCGATGTCACTATCGATAATATCGATTATTATTTAAGAATTCAATATCGATAGATAGTTTTGCCTATCGTTATTATCGGAATAAAAACCCCTAACCTGAAATCCAGTGAAATAAATAGAAATTTCGCTGCTTTTCGGTTATGTGTGTGTAAGAAAGTTAGTCCGTAGTCACACGTACACATTTTTCGGTAAAATGAAATGTATTTTTTTACATTTTTTATAAAATTAAAGTAGTTTTTTATTCTCCTTTACATTTCTGTGAACTACTTTCAAGAAAATCATTGACATTTCCGCCACTTTATCTCCAAATTAATGGCGATGACAACTTAACGATTATATCGATAGCAATCGATATTTTAAAACATTATATCGAAAATATCTAATGTTGGGAATATCGATGGTTTGCCAGCTCTACTACAGAATCGCATTACTGGTAGTTCTGCCACGGTAGAGTTGTACAATCTAGTTCATTTGAAATATCTAGTTCAATAGCTCAGTTTTTTTTAACTGAACTAGTTCAGTAATCTAGTTCATAGTTCAATCATTCTCATCAGAATGATGAAAACACATACATACACCGAATAGGAACAAACATTAGAATAGTATAATTAAACTATAAAAATATTACATTAGATTTTATTCCCTTAATACAGAAAGATTTAGTTTGCATTGAGTTTAGAAAAAAACGTCCTTTGGAAAAAATTGTAATCAGAATTTCATTTAAGTGGCTGGCAAAAATGTCTTTTGCTGTGTGTGTAGAAATTATCACCGCGAAAAAAGCTTTGTGTATGTACGTTTCTATTTATTTTTCCTTTTTTCTATCCAAAACAAGGCACATTGAAGGTAATGGATTCGATATATTGGGATATGTTATGTCAAAAATGTTCTTTATGTAGAAATTACTTCTATTACAGTGGTGGTTGACACTTCACATAGATCAGGCCTGCTCAGACACATACAAACACATTTTGTAATTGTGTTGGTTTTGAAATACACAAATTTCAATTTTCCTTTGTCTCTCTGTATACTGTGAGAAATATCGTAACAGTTTTTTTTTTATTTTATATTTCAAAATATAGAGTAGAATAATTATTTTATTTTGACCAAATGTGACTGTTGATGTTATAATTTGTTGCAAATCAAGTTCGTGACAAACCAAAGTGCGTTGACAAACCAAACACTCTAATTTGCCGTAAAAATTTTAGGCAAATAAAAATTCGTATTCAGTATCTTCATTCATTTTTTCAGTGTACGCATATAAATTCATAGACAAATTCGAAAACAGAACCTTCCTCATTGAATGTTCAATAGAGACTGATTTTTAATTATGAAAATATTCAAAACAAAAACAAAAGCTCTCTTTTTAAATTGTGTGTGTGAGAAAATTGACACACACCGACAGCTCAGGTGCGCACCTTGAGCAGGCCTGTAGTGCAATTCTCTAACACATTTTTCGAGTCTCCGACAAAAATCGGTAAAATTAAAATGCTTATAATTTCGGTAATTAACGATATTTTTCGGTAAGTTAGCGACGAATAAAATGTAGTCGTAAAGTTCTACCGATAGCAAGAGTGTTGTCAACTTTAATTTGAACTTTTCATTCATAATTTTGCGTTTTAATTTTAACGACTTTTGTCGTTAACTCAAAAAATGAGTTAGAGAATCGCACTACTGACATAGATCCAAAACATAAACAAAACTCATTACATTACGAAGGCACCAATTATTAGCACATAAGACGGCGTCACTTTATTCATATGTGAATGACATGCTGAACTAGATTGTGAATCGTTCGTTCGTTGATCGTTCTTCGTGGATCTTTCGGTCGGCGCTCAGTGAGCTATTGAACTATATCTACTGATCTAGTTCATATGCTCTTTTCAATGAATCGTTCAATTGAACTAGTTCGTTCATGAACTATACAACTCTAGTACTGAGAATTGCTGTCAATTTCTCGCCACTTTGTAAAAGCCGCCTAAATAGTCTAAAAACAGAGTAAGTTATGGAGTATTAGTATTTCGTAATTACATAGCATCTTAATATGAAAAATATGTTATTATAGTCTTCCCGTAATGAATACGTTGGTGCGTTCCTTTTGTACCGCAAGGTTTTGCAAACAAGTACTTCCGGAGGAGTTACATCAACTTGTAGCGATTGACCTGGATAAACTGGAGGAAAACGTTATGCTAAGACAACACAACAATAACGTTCCACAGATACGAAAACTCTTAAGTAGTATTCGACCTGACAATGCACAAGATATAAAAACATTGAAATCTGAACTTTTTAAACTTCCAAATTCAACGCATCCTAGATTACATGACTATGGAACGGAACCCAAGCAAGTTGAATTGTTTGTACCAAAAGGCTTTAGGAATACAAGGGCAACTGAATTTTCCGAAGCTTCCAAATATATGAACTTATTTCGAATGGACCACCTGGGAAATTACACAGGTCACAAGAGTTATTACTTGTTCGGAAAAATAGCGGAAATGGAGCATGCTTTGAAGGAGTATGCCGTTGACATGCTCTGCGAAAATGATTTTAGTTTTCTTTCTGTACCAGATATTTTACCAAAGAGCATAATCGAAGGGTGTGGAATGCAGGCGGATGGCGAAAGGACGCAAGTATGAAGAACATTTAATACATACATATGTATTTGGAAAGTAATGCTTGACCGACTTGCAAAACGAAACAATGCAATAGTTACATGCAAGTATTGGATCGACATCTTAGTTGAAAACAGGTGCAGCAGGTTGAATGTTCGGACTGGATTCGAATGGATATGAAATGTTTGCCACAGTTAAGTCTTACAGTGTTGATCACGACATTGTATACATATATGTATATGTTGATCACGCCATTGTATACATATATGTATATGTATACAATGTCGTGATCAACACTGTAAGACTTAACTGTGGCAAACATTTCATATCCATTCGAATCCATTCCGAACATTCAACCTGCTGCACCTGTTTTCAACTAAGAGGTTTCCATACCCTTAAAACTCGAGATTTATAGGGTGTATGTAGACTTTTTGGTTGACTATATAACATAGGCGGCAAGTACATACTTGACGAGATATTGGCCATAAGTTGAATATACTGACTGAATTCGGATCGATGATAAAAAAAATTTCGGTTTGAAGGAAAATTTTGTTCGCGCTAACCGAGATTTGTTCCTGTCCATAGAAGAAAGTCTTAAATCGCCGGCCGAATATATACGAAAAAATTTCGATTTAAACCAAACATCGTCAATCCCAAGGGATTTTTTGAACTTTCGGAGCCTATATGTCGGGAAGTATGGACTTCCTGCCCATGATATAGATTGGCGCGATCAGCACTGCAAGAATATCGATCCGAATACAGACCAAACATTCGACCTGCTCCAGATTTAGGATTCGAAAGTTCAAAAACTCTATGGATTTGGCAAGTTTAAAATTGTTTATATACAGTTAGGCAAAAAATGTATTGCAAAGACCAAAATTGTAGAAAATTTCATATTGTTCGTTTAGGGCAAGGCATATTTATATAAAAAAGTGCCTTGGTTTAGGGCAACAAATTATGGCCTGCCTGGGTCTGTGGTCTGAATTCTGCTACCATCGACCACGACATTCAACTCTTGTTCTAAACCCGTAGATTTATTGGCTGATATTTGTATATTCCTCGCGTGGAAAAAAGGTGGTAAGATCAGCAAAAAAAGGAGTTCAGCCTTTCACAAATGTCATCAGGGAAGGCACCTGACGCCAAGATCGTACAATCATCCGCATACTTTACGATCTCAATGCCGTCTGCAACGGTTGGTTAGGTTATAGTTTAGACAGTTCCGGCAATATAACCCCACCATGGACAACTCCCTGTTTCATTCTACGGGTCTTGGACTTCTTGATCCTAAATTCTACGTACGTCTGGCGTCCACACATATAATTTATTATCCAATGTTTCAAACTTGGACAGAGCGTAGTCTGCTCGATGACCTCAAGCAGCGTGGAGTGCTTGACAGTATCAAAGGGGTTTGATACATCAAGAGCCACTATCACTTTTCTCTCACACGGCTTGCTCTGATGGAGTCCTCGCCTAATATGTGTGGAGATGGCCTGCAGCGCAATTGTTGTTGTTGTTGTAACAGTTCGGTTGTATTCGGAAGCTCTTTCCTGAAAATTATAAAGGAAGAATGGAACAAGAAAAGAAAATGGAATATATTATTAATTAGTTGTGTGAACAGGATTTGATGTTGGCAATTGAAGGAATTGTGCTACTTCAATTGGATGTGACCACAAATCAACAGGGGTTAGATTTGTGGGGGCGGACGGACAGTTGAATAGATGTGAAGTATCGTGAGGGCTTTGATGGCAGGAGGGGCACCTGTTTATGGTACCGGGAACAATGCGTTCTCTGTAGGAATTGAGAATGCTACTGTAACCAGACCTAAGTTGTGCCAGTATGGAACGAGTTTGCCTTGGAAGAAGCCTCTCACTATCCGAAATTGCTGGAGGATGTTGATTTAGGACTTTATTGTTTTTGTACACACTTATGGCTTCGGAGACCGCCCGTTGGTGCACAATGTTCAGGGAGTCCGTGTAAGACAATCGGTTGACGTCCGATGGAATGACGTCTTGGATGTCATCACGGTAACACCTGAAGTCCTTACGGATGCGTCTAGGTGGTGGATCTTCCATCACTACGTGATGGTTAGGGTGAGCGCAATTGTTGTGCTGCTTACTGATCCCATGCTATTGATCGGCAACTGGACAGTTATTTCTGATGCTGGGGAGGATTAAAGCACCAAGGGTCTTTGCTACGGGCGACAATATGCCTTTGCTGGCATCCTTGCAATGCATCAGTAGCTGGGTTATTTTCCAGACTTCGGGAACGATGTGTTTGGCAAGCGACAGGTTGAGAACTTTAGTGAGATACTCGACACCCGGAACATCAAGCTGTTGCAGTTTAAGTACCGCTGCTAGCAACAGAGTTTACTTCCTCCGCAACTGATTTTGATTTATCTTACCAAAGGTTTTTTACTTCCCATTACCAGTGCAGATTTCGACATGGACACCAACTCCAACTGCAAATTACGGGTGACTTCCGAATCGTCAGTTACTTTGTATTCGTGCATGAAACTAGGGGTTATTGGATCGAGTTCCCCACTACTGCCATTTCATAAAATTACTCTAGTGTGGAACTCGATTTAAGAACCCCTAGTTTCATGCACGAATACAAAGCAACTGACGATTCAGAACCAGTCCTACTATTTCGTGAATTTTATTTTACAAAATTTTGTGAAATGTATACTCTTTTGTTCTGTAGGGATCTACAAATCGACTTGTAGAGCAGGCAAGAAAATTTTTATAATACCAAAGAGTGCGGTGCGAATTTATTTTTAACTCAATGATGGAGACGTGCTAGCATAATAAATCTTACTTATCTTTAAACATACATATTTAGATAAATAAAAGAAAATATACATGTGTATAAATAAAAACACAAAATTCATCTCTATTGGATCGATGGAATGGGTTCAAATGCTGATGAAAATATCGGATCTATCACGACTTCCTTTGAATTGTTTCAAATGCTGATGAAACGATCGGATCTTTAACGACTTCCTTTGAATGGGTTCAAATGCTGATGAAAAGATCGGCTCTATCACGACTTCCGATCGAATCTTTCATGATTTCCATTGAATGGGTTCAAATGCTGATGAAAAGATCGGATCTTTCACGACTTCATTTGAACCAATGCAAAAGATCCTGTGAACTCATGACATCTCATGTAACCGCTTCCATAAAATTTTGCTGTGTAAAAACACAATATTCATGTCTATAGGATCGATGAAATGGGTTCAAATGCTGATGAAAAAATCGGATCTTTCACGTCTTCCTTTGCATTGGTTTAAGTGTTAATGAAAAGAACGGATCTTTCACGACTTCGTTTGAACCAAAGCAAAAGATGCCATGAAATCACGTCATCGCATGGAACCCCTTCCTTCAAATTTTGATGGGGTATTTTAACCTTAAGGTCTCAAGGGTCTTTTCTACTGGCGACAAAAGCGTAATCAGCCTGTACGATTCACTTTTGCTGGCATTCTTGTCAGGCTTCAGTAGCTGGGCTATTTTCAAGACTTCGGGAACGATGTGGCTAGAGAGATGTTTAGTGAGGTACACCACTTCAGCTGTTGCAGTTGCAGTTTAAGCACCGCCGCTGCTCGCAACAGAATTTACTTCCTCCGCAACTGGTTTTGATACATCTTACTTACTTCCCATCACCAGTGCAGATTTCGAAGTGGACTCCAACTGTAAATTACTATTTCGTGAATTTTAGTATGTAATTATATTTTACAACATTTTAGAAATGTATACTCCTTTGTTTTGTAGGGATCTATATCTGATGAAAAGATCCGATCTTTCACGACTTCCTTTGCATTGGTCCAAATGCTAATGAAAAGATCTGATCTTTCACGACTTCTTTTGAACCAATGCAAAAGATGCCAAGAAATCACGTCATCGTATGGAAACCCTTCCTTCAAATTTTGCTGGGGAACTATACAAAATATCAATTAATTTGTTAGAAAACTACATTATTTGTTCTCGAAGTAGAGTGACTTGACCAGGCAAACACAAAAGCTGAACGCGCAATGGTTTGATACGACTACATTTTTAGAGCTACTTTAACAAATTATTACGTTTTGTCTTTTTCTCTAAAATAATTTTTTTTTGTTTTTGAAATTTCAACGAAAAACTTATATTCTTGAAGAAGAATAGTTCTTCTGAAGGCTATGTACTGAAAATGTACTTTATTAACAAGTTGTCTAAGAAATAGTTAAACATTTATTCTTTAAATACTCTTTTTGTGAGAAACTTCCAGTAAAACTGAATTTCTTTGTTATGCCATGTCGGTGTTGTGGAATTCTGTAATGAATTTAAAGGCCAGTATTGTGCAGATTAGAAGTGCATGAAATGAAAAGTCTATTGGACAATATGTACGACATATCAAGGATTCTCTGTGGAGTATATCTTGAAATTGTTTTACTGCCCTAATCAACATTTTGTATTCCTATTTCATATCAACTTGTTGCTAAATATTGGGAGAAAATAATGGAGAAAAATTTATTGTTGTGCATCATAAAGTGATAATATCTGCTATAAATAGCATGCACAACTGAAAAAATAACGAAAGCCAATCATGTAGAGAATTTTCAAAGCTACAACATTTTCTTTAGTCACATTTCGATAGGACTGGCAGTTTCCAAGCAAAACCGTGAAAACCTAAAAAACCCTAAAAATGTCAACTTGAATCGCGATTTATTTAAAAAAATGTTAATCTATGAACATTGTCGTTTCAGAATCCGCAAAAACTTCCCAGGTGTGAGCGCCTTCAATTTAAAGTTGCTTCAAGAGCACCGTGCGTGAAAATCACTCCAGCGATTATTTCTTATTTTTAGATTGTTCTCATCTATGAACATTGCTGTTTCAGACTCGGCAGAAATTTCCAGTTGTAAGCTCCTTCCATTTAACGTTGGTTCAAGAGCACCGTGATGTTGTACACTCAGCCGTTAGGCTAACTATAAAAATATACCTCAGCGAAATAATGTTTTGACGAAACTAGCGTCAAACAATTTGGAGTCGATTTATTGCAGTTCTGTCAGGCTCGATCGTATTATAACTCTCGAGCAGATCAAAAGATTTGGTCCAAATTTTCGATCTTCCAATATTTTATCCAAACTTTAAGTCATATCGGTTCACTCCTTGGACATTTCCCCCGCAAGACTTCAAAATGTTTCCCGAAAATCATGAGCACAATAACTCTCGTAAGTCCAAATCGGTTTTTTTCGAGACATAAATTAGGTTCGAATATGAATTATATCGATTCACTTCTTCAGGTACCTCCAACACAAAATTTCAATTATCCGATTTGAACATCCTAAAATTATCCTAAAAACATCTTCGGATATATCCCTCACAAAGGTTCAACATAACTGTATTTTAAGGGCTATTCGAGGAGTCATTGCACATTTTGACCAATGGTACACCTTGCGGTCTTGTTCACAGCTGTTGTACTCTTACGTTTGAGTAAAAGATTTAGTTGTGCTTTTATGTTGTAAATAAAAGACTTATTGATAAATTAACAAACTTAAGCAAGATTTATTCTGTTTAATTCTGGAAACTGAAAATACGTTACAATTGATGTGCGTGTTACTACTTGTGGTGTAATACAATGACTGTGTTGTCTGAATGACTGAAAGAGACTGACTGAGTGAGAAAGAGTATAGCATGAGGGTAGCAAGTGTGTGTGTGTGTATGTATAATAACAATGATGCCTAGTTTCTGATTGTTTACAGTAGAACCCTAACATCTCCCTTTTTGAGACTTCTCGGGGGTCCGGGATACTGGCTGTACAGGGTTTCTTCGAGAAGTGATGCGTTGTGGGTGCATAACCGGTGATGATGGTGGAGTTGTGAAATCTTCTTCCATTGGTGGACTAATGTTGAAGTCTTCTAGTAGGATTTGAAGAGGAAGATTATCATTTTGCTCTGCAGGTACATTTTGATCGGTTTCTCTTGCTCGGAGTTGATCTGCGTGAGATCTCACAAGAATTTGTCTCTTATCCACTTGAATGAGAGTGTTGTAGGTAACATTTCCCACTTTGTTGATAATTTCACCTGGAACCCAGTAGCTTTTATTACCTTTGAAGTGTTTAGCGTAGACAAGATCTCCAGTGATGAAATTTCGTTGTTTTGTACCATGTTTCCGGTTGTATAGTTTCTCCATTTGAATGTTTCTCTCTCTGCTCGCTGGTGGAGGCTTTGTTATTAAATCGAAAACTGTTCTCATTTTTCGACCTAGGAATGATTCCGCTGGAGAGAGTTCATTAGGTGAGTTTTTGTTCGGTGTTGAACGATACACTTCTAAGAATGTTTGTAGTGCATTAGACGCCGTCTCCTTTCCCTCTGATTTTTTTAAAGATCGTTTGAGAGTATCGACGAATCTTTCTGCTTAACCATTGGAACTTGGGTGATATCGAACTGTTCGTGTATGTTTGATTCCTCGTTGAGAACACCAATTTTCAAAATCCGCTGAGGAAAATTGTGTTCCATTGTCGGATACGATTTGTTCAGGATTTCCAAACTGTGAACAATAAGTTGTTAGTAACCTTAATGTTGCTGCGGTCGTGGTTGATGAAGTTTCATATATGACGGGATATTTGGAATATGAATCCACTATTACGAGGTAGTAAATGCTTTTTACAGGACCTGCGTAATCTATGTGAACACGTTCGAGAACGCGTGTTGTTGTGGGCCAAGGACAAAGGTTGGTTTTGATGGGACTTTTTGCTGCGAGTTGGCAATTGTTGCATTTCTTGACGTAAGTCTCTATGTCCTTGTCTATGTTTGGCCAATATACGTAGCTGCGTGCGATAGATTTGCTTCTTTCTGTTCCTATGTGTCCGCGATGCAGTTATTTGAGAATTTGTTTTCTGTAGCATTCGGGTACTATTATGCGCGTATTGAACATAAGACAATCATCTGTTATTGATATTGAATCTTGCCTGTTGAAATATGGAAGAATTGAAGAATCTATGCTGTTTTTGTTTTCTGGCCAGCCGTTGTATACGTAGTTTGAAACTGTTTGTAAGGTTGAATCCTTTTTGGTTGCATCCTGTATCATTTTGAAGCTAACTGGCAGTGTTGATACGGCGTCTGTGATGTCATATCTTATGTCATTTTCTAGGTTGATTGAAGCTATGATGTACTCGTCTGATGGTTTTTCATGTGCGCTTATCAATCTTGACAGAACGTCTGCATGTCCAAAATCCTTTGTATTGGTAACTTTATATCGAAATCGTAGGTGAGAAGGATGAGAGCCCAACGTTGTAACCTGTTCGCGGTGTAGACCGGAATACCTTTTTTGGAACCAAATATGGTGAGCAATGGCTTATGGTCGGTATGTAGGGTGAATTTTCTTCCGAAAATCATTTTGTGGAAACGTTGTACGGCGAAAACTAGTGCTAGTCCTTCTTTTTCGATTTGACTGTAATTTCGCTCCGTTGGAGTAAGTGATCTTGAGACGTGATGAATGGCTTTGACACTGTTGTCTGGGTAAGTATGGTATATTACCGCTCCGATGCCATGTGATGATGCGTCCGCTGCAATGTGAATTGGCAATGCTGGATTGTAATGAGTTAGTAGTAAATCCGATGTTAGAATGCGTTTGAATTCGTTGAGAGATTGTTGACATTCTTTGGTCCAAATGAATTTGTGATCTTTTTTTAAGAGATCATCTAGTGGTTTTCGGATGTTTCTCATGTTGTGGACATACTTTCCATAGTGGTTTATGGAGCCAAGTAAAGATCGTACTTCTGAAATGTTTTCAGGGACCTTCAGATTCTGTATTGCAAGAATTTTATCTGGATCAGGTCGTATGCCATTTTTATCTATGATTTGACCTAGATACTTGATTGATGGTTTGAAAAATTGACATTTTTCGAATTTGAGTTTGAACCCGTAATCTTGAATTTTCTGTAATAACAAATTAAGATTAGTTTTGTGATCGTGAAGAGATCTACTTGCCAAGACTATGTCGTCTATGTACGCTCGTGCTCCTTGGATGCCTGTGCATAGCTCATCCATGATTCGCTGGAAGGATCCTGGTGCTGATTTTATACCTGGGGTGAGGCGATTAAATCTGTATAACCCTTTGTGAGTATTAATAGTTAGCAAGTCTTTGCTTTGATCGTCGACTTCTACATGTAGATATGCGTCAGAGAGATTCAAATGACTAAATATCATACAATCGTGACAATCTGAGAGAATTTCTTCAGGAGTGGGCAGAGGATACTGATTTGGTTCAATTGAATTGTTGAGACCCGTGGAATAGTCTGCACAAATTCTATTTTTTCCGTTCCTTCTACTCACGACTATTGGCGCTGCAAATTTTGAAGAATTGACTGGTGTGATGATATTTGCTTTTTCAAGTCTATCTAGCTCTGTTTCTATTTCTGTTCTCACGGCATATGGTACTGGGCGTTTTGCAATGAATGTTTCTTTTGCGTCTGGAAGAAGTTTAATATGCACTTTGGTTTTTGTACAAAGGCCAAGACTACTGTTGTCGAAAACAGGTTTGAACTTGCTTCTCGGGTTTGATATGTATTCATCGTTTGATATTTGGCGACACCAAGCTGAAATTGGTTTGTCCCAAAGGTTAAAACTTTGTATCCAGTCGATACCCATTATGTTTAAGTTATCGATTTCCGTGACGTAACATTGTAGAGTTAGCGTTTTGTCTGATACCGTTATGTTGCATTGACACTTTCCGATTAGGCTGATGCTGTTGGAATTAACGTCTGTTGCAGTATCATTTGTTTTGTGTACGTGAGGCTTACCTATGTATTCCCATGTTGATCGTGATATGATTGAAATATCGGATGCTGTGTCGATTTGTAATTTGACTTGTTTCTTGTTTATTTCCACGGTGGTATATTTTCGCAATTGTTGAAATTGGAGTTGCTTTGAAGAGAATACAGCGTTGGCGTTGTATTTTGTTTTGTCCGACTTGACTGCAGTTTTGTCTGTAGTGGACTTGCCTCGTTTTGCGCTTTTGCAAAAGTTATCCTTGTGACCTGTCTGCTGACACTTTGAACATTTATGATTTTTAAATGGACAGTATTTTGAGTAATGCATGTCTCCGCATAACCAGCAGGGCGTTTTAGGAATTTTATGGGAATGCTTGTTGTTGTTCTTGGCGAATTTCTTGACTGCGCATATTGATTGCGATTGATGCTCGATCAATGTATTGTCTGTTTTCAAATCCATGAGTCGTTGAGTTTCATCTACAAGCGTGTCTAGAGTTGTGGAGTCCTTTGCTTCGTCTAGCAATTTGAGTACACGTAAGCGAATGTCGTTGTCTTTGCTTGATTGTAAACCTAAGACATAGATTAGACACTTGAATTGATCCACTTGCATTTCATTTAGCTTGAAGAGTTCGCACTGTAAGTTGACTCTACCGGCGTATTCCTTATAGTCTTCTCCTTCAAGTTTTTTCATTTGCAAACACTTGTAGCGTTGAGACACTTGAGTTTCTACCTTACCAAATAGTTTGTTAAGTTTCGCCAGGGTGTCTTTGAGACTCATTTCTGTTGGATTCTTTGGAAGAACGTAGTTCCTGAATCTTTCGTGAACACTGTTTGACATCTTTCTCCAGAGTAACGCAACTTTGTCATGATCGTCCAGAGATTGGGCTTCTTTTTCGAAGACATGTTGGTAGCGATTGTACCACGCTTGAAAAATTAATCCGCTTTCCGGTTCATAAACGAAGTCTGTCATGGAATGTGAAAGAGATTCCATCAATGCTGCTTTTGAAGTGCTGGGACTCGTAGCATCTTTGGTGTTTCCAGTACTCTGTGCTTGAAGTAGATTTGTTAATTGTTGCAGTAACTGCGTTTGAAGATTCATAGCCGCTTGCTGTTCAGCTAGTAATTTCACAATGTTCTCGCTTGACATTTTATGTGCAGTTGATTTTTGCGTAGATGAATTGAAATTAAAGAATTTATTTCCTTATTCACCGTCCTCGTCGCCAGTTGTTGTACTCTTACGTTTGAGTAAAAGATTTAGTTGTGCTTTTATGTTGTAAATAAAAGACTTATTGATAAATTAACAAACTTAAGCAAGATTTATTCTGTTTAATTCTGGAAACTGAAAATACGTTACAATTGATGTGCGTGTTACTACTTGTGGTGTAATACAATGACTGTGTTGTCTGAATGACTGAAAGAGACTGACTGAGTGAGAAAGAGTATAGCATGAGGGTAGCAAGTGTGTGTGTGTGTATGTATAATAACAATGATGCCTAGTTTCTGATTGTTTACAGTAGAACCCTAACAACAGCGATATTGTATTTTTCGTGGGTAAGTCCATGGTTACGCCAGGATTGGTCCAAAGGCTTTAAATATTACGGCGACCAACCGAATTGACGGCTTGGTACCATAACTATCAAAAGGAATGACTTACAAAATTAGGACCACTTCCAAATTGGACTATATCATTCGATTCTTTCAGGTACAAAAGTACAAAACATTTGCGCTTTCATTAAGTCAAATTTTTGAGCACAACATAAACATTTATCCGCAACACCAACAATCGTGAAATTATATACCCCAAATATTATCGATTCGATATAAAAATCTCAGCTCACACACGCTGAGGGTATATTTCTATATATATATGTATATATATATATATATATATATATATATATATATATATATATTTTAATTGAAAAATACATTTTTAGAAATGTTTCGTGATATCTCTGTCGACAAACCCGACCGATACTTTTTATCATAAGTTTGCCTCCGATGTGTCGACAGAAATGATAAATCTTTGGGCATAGTCCTTGGAAAGTTTTTAAAGTCATCGAGTCCATAAACATCTACTCGTACCATTAAGACAGAAATAAGTCTAATCTGCACTTGCAGATTCGAGTTATTCTTTTTTTGAGGTATTTATCTAAATTAATTTATAATTGGTATACAAATAACATTAAAAAGTTTTTGAGATAGATCTTCTTATCAGAATCAGTCCTCGTGATCAAAAATGTGTTCAATTGTAAACTTAATAGGGCAAAAATAATACAAAATTTTTTTAATGGGAAGGTAGTGTGTTATGTTTGGACCGAACTGTTTATATCCTCCACCACATAAACACTGTATATCTACATTCGTCATATTCGCTCATGCAATCCCTAAATTCAAACGTGGATCTATTTTAACCACTTTCGGCAAGGTGGTTCTCCCACCAAAAGAATTTCCAAAATCCATATTACGGACGTTTTTTTTTAAATAGCTTTTAAATACTGAAAATCTTTGTTTAGCGAAAACTTGGACCTATATTAGCAATTCTCTGCGGGAATTAGAACCCAAAAGGCCAAAAAAAGAGCTAATGTGGTTGAAATTTTTGGGATACACCAAAAGTTAAACTAATATGGGTAAAATTCATTTCAAAGATTTTTTAGTTAGTGCGTCAATTCTGTTGGGGGGAATTTGTATTGGGACTATACCGAACATGGGCGGGTTCATTTTCAATTCTAAACATCCAAGGACTAATATCTAAAATTGGCGAACTCTCTCTATTGAATTTATATAATTTTTGTCAATATTACATATAAAATCAACTAAAAAAAAATAGATTTACGTAACGCTACACAAAATTTTTAAATTTCATGATTTTTGGTCAAGTTGGGCCCCCCCGAAATGATATCCTGCGTACGTCCCTGCTGGGGCCTGCAAGTTTCCATAGTAATTTGTATGGGACAAAGATGAATTTTCACGAAATTGCTCTAAAGGCAACATTTATTGTCCAATCGATAAGAAAATTTAACCAGTTCATGGCTAGAAAAAAGCCTACAAAAATGTATGTATATAGGGTAAGATTTGACATTTGTAGTAAGATTTGATTTGTAGTTTTGTTTATAGAAGTAAGTTGTAGCTCGGGCATGGTTGACAATGCTACTATATAGGGATAGCGCTTGTCCTGTTCTCAGCTCTTTGGAGCCATTTTAGGCCTTTTGCCATGTGTAAAAGACCCGACGGCTCTGCTTGGCAGAATGCTGTAAGAGCATGGATGGTGTGCACACCCATGGTGCGTTGTCTTCTAGAAAGGAGCATAGGACAGCGACATAAAAGGTGCTCGATCGTTTCAGTTTCTTCCTCATCCTTGCATAGTCTGCAGTAGTCAGCCGTGTGGTCTGCTTCCCATTTGCTCATCATGGATCCTATTCTACAGTGACCCGTGATGATCCCCACTGCTAGTTTGAGGTCTGATTTCCTCATTGAGAGCAGTGAGGCGGTTCTCGACTTGGACGGGATTGGCCAGATTGCCCTTGATATGCTGCAGTTTGGCGTGTTTTGCCATTGTTGGCAGAATTTCTCCCGACATTTTTTCTCTATTATTTTCCTGAAATGGCACAGTGGTGGCTTGATGGAGTAGTCGATTTCAATGGTTTGTGACTCCGATCCACAGCGTGCCAGTTCGTCGGCTGCCTCGTTACCTTCGATGTTGCAATGCCCTGGGACCCAACACAAGGTGACGGTTGATTTTAGTGGCTCCAAAGCGTGTTTGCAGTCTAGAACAGCCGCGGACTTGATGTATTGGGATTTGAGTGATTTTAGGGCCGCTTGACTATCAACGTAGATAGTCACCGGTCCAACTATTTCCCCTCTCAAGTTGTTTATGAGTTCCGCGGCCTTTCTTATCGCAAAAACTTCGGCTTGGAAGACACTACAATATTCGTTCAGCTTGTATGATTGTCGTAGACCAAGGGATTTGCTGTAGACACCTGCTCCTGTGCCTGTTTCCATCTTAGAGCCATCAGTATAGATCTCTATACCGTCTAGAGGTTGGCTACTGTGTGTCCATTCATCCCTGTGGGGTATGTGCACCTTCGTTGCCTCGAAGCACATTTGTGGTGATATATAATCACTGATGTTCCCCGAGGCCGTTGATAGTCCGAATCGACGTAGAATTGCAGTTCTTCCGTGTTCGGAACTGCGCCATGAACCTAGCTCCTTAAGACGAAGTGCACTCATTGCTGCCAGTTCCTGTACTACTAGGTCTAGCGGATGTAGATCCAGTAGCACATTCAGGGCAGCTTGTGGAGTGCTCCTCATGGCACCAGTGATTAGGACTGATGCCGCTCTTTGGACGCTGTTCATTTTGTTTAAATATGTCGTCTTATTTAGAGCATTCCACCATACCAGAGAGCCATATGTAAGAATTGGGCGTACAATGGTCGTATATATCCAGTGGATTACCGTTGGTCTCAGACCCCAGCTCTTGCCAATGGAATTTTTGCAGGAGTATAGAGCTATTAGACCTTTCTTGGTGCGCTCCTCGACATTCCTTTTCCACGAGAGTTGCTGGTCTAGGATAATGCCGAGGTATTTGGCTTCCGAAGAGAGTTCAAGAATAACTCCGTCCAGCACTGGTAGGGTAAATGGTCTGACCTTCCTTTTGTTTGTAAATAAAACTAGCTCAGTCTTTGATGGGTTCACTCCGAGGCCATTGTTGAGTGCCCATCTTGATAACTTAACCAGAGCTCCTTGCATAAGTTCTGATAGTGTCTGCGGAAACTTCCCGCTAAACATGATGACAACGTCATCAGCATATGCGATTGTCTTTATACGCAGCCTATCAAAATCCTTAAGTATTTCATTTATCACCAGAAGCCACAGTAGTGGTGATATAACACCACCTTGGGGTGTGCCTCTGGTGACATGCTTCCGGATGGAACTTCCACCGATACTTGAATTGATTATACGACTGCTAAGCATATTGTCAATCCAATTGACCAGCGTGGACGAGACACCTAGGTTTATCAGAGACTTATGTATGGACTCGAGCCTAACGTTATTAAAGGCACCCTCTATATCAAGGAATGCAGCTAGCGTATAGTCCGAGCCCTCCATATTTCTCTCAATATATCCTACTACCTCGTTTAACGCTGTATCTACCGATTTGCCTTTTTGGTAGGCATGTTGGGCGGAACTTAGGTCTGTGGCTGAAAGCTTGGCTCTGATGCCAAGATCCAGCAGCCTTTCTAAAGTTTTCAATAAAAAGGAGGAGAGACTAATTGGTCTGTAGTCTTTTGGAAGTGTGTGACTTGACTTCCCCGCTTTAGGGATGTATACCACAGTTACTTCCCTCCAAAGAGCCGGTATGTATGATAAGCATAGACAAGCCCTAAAAATAAGTTCCAGGTGTGGAATCAGTGACTCCAGTGCGTTATGTAGCATTGCAGGTATGATTCTATCTGGTCCAGGTGACTTAAAGGGCTTGAATGTGTTTATGGCCCATTTTATTTTTGGTTGACTAATGATTTCCTCTATAACTCTCGCATCTACGGTGGTGTGGTCGTGTATCCTTGGAACATCAGGGTGTTCTGATACATCCACACAATTAGGGAAGTGAGTATTAGCAAGGAGATCAAGAGTCTCTAGGCCGGAGTTAGTCCATGTGCCGTCGGCCCGTTTGATACTACCAATGGTTTTAGGGTCCTTTGATAGTACCCTACGAAATCTGGCCACGTCCTTTACTCCTTCAATCGTTTCACTAAAGCAAATCCAGGATCTGCGCTTAGCCTTCTTAATCTCACTGTTGTATTTATTGAAAGATACTTTGTAGTTCTCCCAATCGCTTGACAACTTTGATTTGTTGGCTTTATTGTAAAGCCTTCTGCTAATCTTTCTTAGATTGGCGAGATCTTTCGACCACCAGACCGGTTGGCTTCTCCTGCCAGGGTGGGTTAGTGGGCAGGAGGCCTCGTAGCTATCCACCATAACCTCTGTTACATGTTTCACTGCATTATCGACCTCTTCGGCTGTTGTGGGATAGTAAGGAACCCCCAGCATTGAGGTTGTTAATTCAGTAAACTTGCACCAGTCGGCCTTCCGTGGATGGTGGTTGCCGAATTCCTTCAACAGAGACCTTGAAGAGTATCTTCCGGTGGTCGGAAAAGGAGCACTCTTCGGATACCTTCCAGTCAGTGATATGGGATTCGTCTTTATTAATGAGGGTTATGTCGATAACTTCCTCCCTGATGCTGTTTTTAAAAGTACTTTCATTTCCCCTGTTGCATATTCTCATATTATATTTTAGTATAAATTCGAAAACGGACTCACCCCGGGCATTCGTGTCACTGCTTCCCCAGTGGAAGTGATGGGCGTTGGCATCGCACCCCAGGATGATGAGGCAGGTGCTGCGCATCTCTTCAACGAGTCTCACTACGTGTTGGCCAGGTGGGTCAGGGCTCTCATATGGCATGTAAATTGACGCAAAGATGGTAGATTTTTGTGACCTATCTTGCATTTTTACAGCCGTTATATCTCCCGAGCTGAAATTGTAGAGATACATTAGATTTAAATTCTTCTTGGCAACTATACAGGTTCTTACCTTGTCATCGCTGGATGTGGCAAAGATGGTATAGTTGCTATCGCTTAGCCCAGCAACATTATTTTTATATAAATAAGGTTCCTGGACTAGAGCGATATCAACTTCAGACTTCGAGAGGGAGAGTAGAAGTTCAGCAGCAGCCGCTTTGCAGTGATGCAGATTGATCTGCATAATGCGAAGCGGCTGCTGCTGTCGTTCCTTTACTGTCTTTGACCTAGACGGAACCTTATCCATCCTAGGCCAAAGTGCAGTTTACCCTCACGAGCCCGCAGGTATTCCTGCCCTTGTATGTCAATTGACACCCTTATAGCCATACCCTCCCCCTCCGGACTGTGGCTGACGAGCTTCCATGAGCTAGTCTGGAGGTTAGGGTTCTGTCTACCGAGTATTGTCAGTATCCTTGTTGGGCCAACCGCGGGCGGCGGCACCCATGCCGACAATACTCTTCTGCTGGGAATCTCATTCACACCCACAGCCGCCAATTGGCAGCCCTCCCAGAGTTCACCAAGTCCATCTATTGTGCTAACAAGGAAGTTTAAAGATTCCTTGTTCTCACAGCAGATGATCTTGATGCCTCTGAAAGGAGCTGCACTGCCGAAGTGAGTATGTTTGGGAGGTTCCCCTTCACCTGCAAACACTATCTCCCGCAGTTGATTTTCAATCAACTGCCAGTGTTTGTCACTGATCTTGCCTTCGGGATCAGACTTGTCGATGACCGCTATGCGCAGTTCATCAGGCACCAACGGTCTGTCCGTCTTCTTTTTTCCCCTCCCGCTACTCTTGGGAGGAGAGCGAGGAGTCACCTTGTGACTTAAGTCGGCCTGGGAGGCTGCCTTAGTAGCGGTTGACTTCTCGCTCTCGTTCGTTTGGCAGCGGGCAGAGGAGGTGGATGGCTTTGAGTCCTGTCTCGGGATGGGTCTCTTGGCCTTAGGGTGTGGTTCCTCCGTGGATCTAACCCTCTTCACCGGGTTCTTCGCTGAAGAGGGGTTGGAAGGTGCCACGCACCCAAGTGTAGGGACCGTAGCCGGTACAGGCATCCCAGTTCTCCCCTCCTCTGAGTTTTGGGGTCTCTTACCAGACGATGATGGCTTCTCTGGGAGCTGGGTCAGGTCACCATCCCTCGTTGTTTGACCTTTACAGGTAGTGGGAGTAGATGATGGCTCTGACGACAGCAAGATCCTATCGACCATCTGGATGAGGGAGAGCCTATCAATCTCAGGATTTCTCTTGGGCAGGTGAGGATACTTTTTCTCGTATTTACTCACCGCCTTGAGATTGATTTTGATTAATTTGCAATCCCTCACCGAGATAGTCGAAGGTTCCCTGCCGATGCACTTCTTGAGGTAGTGCAAGGACCTTCGGTAGCCCCCCTTGTCTTTTGCCAACCGATCTGCAGTTGTGCTTGAGGTGGAGGGAACTTTGTCGTCCAAGGTTTTGGTCGTGGTTTCCTCCACAGTGGCAATCTGTCTCTGCAGGTTTGGCCTATCGGCTACGGCCGATGTAGCGATACCCCGGGTTAATGGTGATCCCGTGTCCGCAGGTTTTGTAGTTTCCGCTGAGTTCGAGGACAGTTTATCCGCAACTGCAGCTGCTGGAACAACTGTGTTGTTGAGTTCGTCGTCGGATAAACTGTCCTCGGCCTCGTCAGAAACACATCTCCGACTAGGGCTCGGGGAAACCATCCGCTCCAGCATGGCCAGGAGCTGCCTACTTTGCTCGGCAAGACTGTCCTCAACGAGTAGAACTAGTCCGTCCCCTCCCGAAGATCTTTTCCTATCAACCGTAGGTTGAAACTCGTCAGATATGGTCGTGGTAGTATCATAGTCCATGGGCGTTGCGGTTTTGTTGTCATCATTGGGTTTTGGATTTTGGGGGGTTTTTGTTTTGTTTTTGTTTTTAAAATTGTTCGGATCCATGTGTCATTGATTAATGGGGGAATGGAGGTCGACCATGGCATAGCCCTCCTGTACCATGGCAAGGACTTGTCAACTAAGTCTATACTACATTGATGCGCCCAGGTGTTCAATGAGGCTCCGTTCTAATACAGTTGGTACCCTAACTGCAAACCTTGGAACACCGATAGGCACGGATTCGCCTGACACCCCGGCGTTAGGGGATCTCTGTTACGTAGGAGATCACTACGTGGGTAACCTTTGGTCGACCACAATCTCCTCGGCCCAAGCTTCCAGAAGATTGGGTGGGGGGGATTGTGACCTTAAGCCCTCACATCGCGTCAAGATTGTTACCCCTGGCGAGGGTTTCGTAGTAATTAATAATTTCACGGTATTATTATCGGCCAACTTCTATGGGTCTGTTTTCTATTTGATTCCCCCATATCTAAATTGCACAAAATGGATATGGAACAATTTGAAAAAATTTTTAGTGAGTTCAGTCTAGTTAACTTCTGCATTATGGGAGATCTAAATGCTAGACTTGGTGGTCAGTGTCTTGAAGAAAGTATTATTGATGGGTTTACAGATATAACTGGATTATTTTTTTATTTATTTTTATTTATTTATTTCAATGTTCATATGCCCAGTCTTTCGACCTTAAGGCTGTATACTACAGTATAAAGTTCAATTTAATATTATATAAAATAGCTTAAATATAACAAGGGAGGGATGTTAGAACTACTCAAAAAAAATAATTACTATGTATAAAAAAGGGGGCAGTAATTAAAAATAAAAAAAATGTAAATAAAAAACATTTTGATTAATTGAATTTTGATACTCCAAGAATGGAAAGGATAACTACTCCAAAAGAAATACAGCATTTATAATAAGAGCAATATAAATATGCATAAATAATATTAAATTTTTTATTTTTTTTTTTTTTTTGATTAATGAGAATTACAAAAACAAATATTTTATGAAAATTCATTATTTTTTATGAAACTTCAGATCATTAAATGCAAAGTAAGTACTCCAAAAAAACTACATTTACATCTGAATATGAAATGAACCACTCAGTGATGTGCCTAAATATTTCAAATACGACACAGTGACTACATTCAAATTCACATGTATGCAGCATAGGAAAAAAAATATTTAAAGCATTTGAGCTATAAGCGGATAATATGAAAATTAATATAAATAGATCACAATTGGGAGTAACGTGAAACAATATACTCCAACATTTTTCTGCGGAATACAACTAATGAAAGACCAAACACTCCTCTTAAGGGCAGTGGCAATACATTATATACTCTAGCTACTCGAACAAGAAACGATCTCTCTAATGGAGGTGTGAGCAAAGGAATGCGAATTTGGGGGTTCCGATATGATCTTGTAAAACTGAATAAATGTACAAAGTAAAGTGGCGTCTGCATCTTAAAGCATTTGTAGAAGAGAAGGCATTTTCGTAAATTAATAAAATCACGAAATTTGCAACCTAAAAAATCAATAACAAAAGGAGTGACATGCTGCAATCTTTTAAGCGAATAGACAAATCTTACTACTCTATTAAAGGCAATTTGAAGCTTCTTAAGCACAAAACCAAATGTTCCTGAGAATACTTCTATGTTGTACATGATTATTGGCATTATCAATGCTTTTACAAGGTATTTTTTAATATCATTCGAAAGACATAATTCGGTGCTATAAAGCTTCCTTAACATAAAGTTAATTTTGGAAACCAATGAATTGATATGAACTTCAAAAGTCAGCGCATTGTCAACAATCACACCAAGGCATTTTATACAATCAACAAATTCAATTTGTATATTATTATATCGGACTTCAATTTCCGAATCGACAGGAAAACCAAAGGACATAGCCTTCGTTTTGTTGGCATTGATAGATAACTTATTTGTAAACATCCAATTAGCTACTGTTGAACTAACATGATTTACAACACTTTGCATGACATCAGGGAAAGCAACATCACACTTAAGCAATAGTTGGATATCATCCGCAAAAGTATAAGGAAGGCAATTTTCAGAAGCAACTGTAGCAAAAAAATCATTCAGAAACAAGATAAACAATAATGGGCCTAGCACTGACCCTTGTGGGACACCACTCACAACTGGCAACAAACTTGAATGATTACCACCGGCATAAACATATTATTATCTACAGCCAAGATACGATTCAATTAGTGCACAGAATGTAATTGAAAACGCAAAATTATGGGATAGTTTAAAAACCAATAGTTCATGGCTAATCCTGTCAAAGGCTTTCTCCAAATCAATAGATACAAGAACACAACAACCATTGTTACTTGTAATATGCCGAATCTTGTAAGTTAGGCCCACTAATAGAGATGTTGTACTCCTATTAAGCCTAAGGATTAAGGATTAAGGCAATCAAAAGACAAAACATTCAACAATAATGGCAGAAAGCTGTTAACGTTTGTTGATGATATTGGAGGGAGAACATCAGGTGATTCTGATGGAAATTTTACTTTCTGTGTAGCTTTTTGCAGTTCGTTACCAACTTACACGTTGATTTAGAAACCTTCTCTGATCATATGACCTTACATTTGGAGTTAAAAATACCAAATAACTGACCTCTCGTTCAGAATAATCAAATATCATTTCAAAGGCTATATTGGCAAGATAAACATACTCTTCAATATAAAAATAAGTTATCGGAGCTGTCAACATATTACAGATATATGCCAAATCAGTCTGTTAATTACTTGGTTAATCAAATAACTTCTAAAATAAAACAATCTCAAGTGAGAAAGAAAAATAATGTGGTCTTTGAACCCAAACAAAAATGGTTTGATTGGCAGATCCAATATGATTCAGATCCAGTATGATTAAACATTTAAAAAACTATAGAAAATCTCACACAATAATTAACAGTCAACGCTATTTCATATCGAGGTCCAAATTCCGATATTTGTGTACTAAGAAAAAATAAGCATTCTATAATAACAACCTAACCAAGCTAGATAGGATAAACTGCAAGATTGGTGGGCGCTGTCCAAATCTTTGAAAAAGTCTAATCAATTGCGTAGAGGCAATATCAGTTCAAATCAATTTAAGATTCATTTTGAGAGTATTCTGCAAAATGATATTGATGATAGCTCTATATTGTGGTGCATTCCCTCTTACGTAGATCTCTTTATTGATTCTCCATTTTTTGAATTGGAAAATGTCATAAAAAAGCTCAAAAGCAAAAAGTCGTCGGGTCAAGATGGAATACCCTGCGAGTTTTACAAAAACGCACCAATGAATTTTCTCAAAGAAGTACTCCATGTGTTTAATAACATAATTTTTATATGAAGATATCCCAGAGTGTTTTAAAGGATCCGTTCTTATCCCATTATTCAAGAAGGGTGATCCGAATGTTGCCTCAAACTATAGGGTTTTGTCCCTTATGGATACAATATTCAAAATTTCCAATAACATATTGTTGAATCGCAAAACCTTTTGGCTTACCAGAAATAATGTTCTTAACGAGTTCCATGCAGGTTTCAGAAAGGGGTACTCTACTGTAGACAACATTTTCAATCTTGTAAATATTATACATCTAAAAAGGGTTAATAATAAATGTACTTATAGTTTTTTTGTTGATTTTTCAACAGCTTTTGACTTGATCCCGAGGAACAGTCTTTTTTACAAGCTGTCTTCTATGGGTCTATCTACAAAACTAATAAGAATACTGCAGGCATTATATGATAATACAACAACAAAAGTTTGGGACGGATTCACATTCTCTAATTCATTTACAGTTAGCTCTGGTGTTAAGCAAGGCTGCATTCTAAGTCCAACATTGTTTTCGCTGTACCTTAATGATTTGCCGGATGAATTACCTGGAGGCGTCGATGTAGCTGATACGATCGTCAAAGTTCTACTTTACGCTGACGACATTGTTATGCTATCTGAAACACCCAAAGCTTTACAAGTAATGATAGATGCTTTACACAGATATTGCATAAAATGGGGTCTTAAAGTTAATCTGTCTAAATCGAAAGTTCTTATTTTTCGCAAAGGCAATCGAATTGCATCCAATTTAAAATGGTTTTATGGAAATGAAGAAGTTGAGATTGTCAATTAATATACGTACTTAGGAGTCGAATTAACTTACAATTTCTCATTTACTACACATTTACAAAATAAACTAGCGACATCCAAAATGGGATGGAATGTAGACTACTTCTTTCAGGGCATGTTTTTATGCAGTTCAAACGGAGTCGTGAAAAAGGCACTCCATTCCTCACATTTTAACCGCATTTGGATGCAATCCAAAGAATCACATCCATTTGTCACATTTTAACAACATCCGGAGGCAGTTCAACGGAGTCGTGAAAAAGGCACTCCAATTCCTCACAATTTAACAGCATCCGGATGCAGTGCAAACGGAGTCGTGAAAAAGGCACTCCATTCACTACATTTTATTAGCAGTTGTTAGAGATTCCTACATGTACATAAATCAGTTTGTACATCTCTACAGGCTGCGGAATACATTTCCAAAAAGAGATAATCGTGTTAACATTTGCAAACATTTGTTAATACTAACTAAATAATATTTAATTTGTGAACATTTTTCCGGTAACTCACGAGAAGAAAATTTCCCAATGGAGTGCTGTTGGAGTACATGTCGAAATCTTAACTAGTGATGGGAAGACAATATCAAACCCATTTAGCAGATGAAGCAAAAGCACTTAAGCTTGGATTAAATGAAGAGCGGAGGAAACACACATGTTTGCGATTGAATTCAATAGAGAATTTTCATAATTTGTGTTAATTTACGTTATAAAGTTATTAATATGTTTGTTTTACACAAATAATAAATGCATTTGATTTTGTTATTCAAAACACGTGCTCTGGACTGCCTCCTATTCTACCGAAAGGAAAGGGTCAGTTAAAATGCGGTGCAATGGAGTGCCTCTTTCCGGGGTCACTCCCTTGTAAAAATCATGAGGGAAAATGCATAATTTGATGCACTTCCAAATCACTTGTACATATCATTTAACTGCCTCTTTGGAGGCAAACTTTTCGCTGGGTGCTTGTTCAAAATGTATATTATTCTATGCGGCACAAATGTGGGGGTTTCAGCGCTATGAATGTGTTGAGAAATTTTTGCGTTTCTTTATTAAAAAAATGTTGTTACTTCACAACAATACGCCCAACTACATGCTTTACTTAGAAACTGCCTTAACCACATTATATGCTTCTACTTTAAAGATGCATTTCTGTTATATAAACCGGGTGTTAAGACTTAGTCCCAATAGATTACCTCGTATACTTGCCGAAAAGACCAAGGAATTAAACATCTACTGGGCAAAAGAATGGTCCGACCTATGTGAAAATCTAGGTTATACTCCTCCCAATAACACCGTACCAATATGTATGTATTGGAAGGAGATATTTATTGCATTGAGTACTAGGGAACGTGATGACTTATCCAATACTGCGAGGAATTCGCAATTCCATGATCTGTATTCGAGTTTACAATATAATCAGATGCAAGAGTTAACTAATGGCCCCGACACATACGGTCCGTTGTGCGTCGCGTCGCGCTTTAGAAACAAAAAAAACATGAAAAAAGTGTAAGTGATGCCAAGTTTGTTGTTGAAGTTTTCATGTGTTTGTTGAACGCGCCGTATGTGCAGAAGCCTTAAGGATCTCTCCTCACATGCGACAGGCTGGATTATAAAAGCCAGAGGTGGTTTGCTAAATCTAGCCTCTAAATCGTTTACTTCTAAAGCTGATGCAAATATACTTTGTACAATTTGCAACATGAATGGAATTAAAAACACATTTTATTGGCGTATGTCCCATTTATTCGGAATATAGAAATATGTACTTCGGGAAGAATAGACTCCAAGACAATGAAATAATCGATATATAAAATGGCACAAACTTTCTCTCTCTATATAAATATGTTCTTACATGCTTCAAATATAGGCAACTAATTATAAATTAATATAATATGTAAAAAACTATTGTTACTATTATATAGATGTATGTATATTATTATATAAATATAACTTTAATATGGCTAACAGCAATATCGCTAAGCCAACTATTAGCTGTTTACTATAACTAAGAATACTTATACAACAACTGGATTTACTATAAATGTTTATAAAATCATCTATTAATAAAATAAAAAAGTAAAAAACGTTCTAAGCCACTGTCAATCTACCAAACTTCCGAACTGGAAGACATTGCAAATCATGAAGGAAAAAACCTTCGATTGTACATATTGTTAACTCTTGTGCTTCACTCTACAGAATGGCGTTCTTTTTATTTCATCATATTTTTGTGTATATCAAATACAAATACATAGATCTTAAGACTACTCAGTAATTGATATCCGTTTACATAGTTGTATTTCCTTTGTCAATGATGCCAATTCTACTACAGCTCGGCTAACCTGACGGTACTGACCGACCCGGTCACCAGATACTTAATTTAATTACATGCTACTATATACAAAATAATACAATACTAGGGAAGAGAAGCCCTAGGCAACTCAACCAGAGTCTTCCGATTTCCAGAGCCTCATATTGCAGGCCTCAATAACACCATCATAAGGAATCTGTGTAATTTGGCAGTTCTCAATGTCTCTCACTACGTAGCGATCGTTCGGTAGCACCTTATGTATCACGTAGGGCCCTTTAAACTTAGGCAATAATTTTTTATTTACACCCACGGTGGTATCCACATTTCGGATAACTACAAAATCCCCTACACTGTATGAGTTAACTGCACCTCCTTTCTCCTGTGCCCTTTTCGCACTATACTCCTGCGACCTCGCAATGCAAACGGCAGCCTTATCTCTTATTTCCTGAATACCCCTCCCCGGGCCCAAAAAGTTTTCCTCCAGGTATTCAGATAACTTGTCGATAATTTCTCCCCTTTGAGGAACGCCAAACAATAATTTACTTGGCGTGTCTCCTATTGACCGATTGACTGTGTTATTAAAAGCAAACTCTATCTTGCTCAATTGCTTTGCCCAATCTGAATGCGCCACCGGCTCACTGAATTTAGCTAACATTCCCACCAAGGTTCTATTTACTCTTTCGACCTGACCGTTCGCTTGGGGGGAATGTACTGCTACCTTCACATGATCAATATTCCTCTCCGCTAAAAATTCTGAAAATTCCCCCGATGTGAAGCAACTTCCGCGGTCCGTTATACATCTCACCGGTCGACTATAATAGTCAAAATATTTTAACAATGCTGCCTTGACTTCCTTAGTACTCGTGGACAATACTGGATATAATCTAACAAACTTTGTGAACGCATCAATAATTACCAGGATATGCTTCCTTTTAGACTGAAGTGACGGTAAAGGTCCTAAATGATCTAAATGAATTGTGTGAAAAGGCCTAGGCTCTTTCGGAATATTATGCAACTGTCTTGCATTAGGTCTATGTGGGGCTGAGTACATTATGCATTTCAGGCAATTTCTCCTATGCTTTTCTATTTTTTCTTTCATGTGAGGAAACCAATAATGGTCTTTCATCTTAAGGTAACATTTGTCTACACCCAAATGCCCTATTTTTTCGTGGGTAGTTCTGATTACCTCTGTTTCCATCTCTACGGGGACATAAAACCTTAACCCATCCTTTGTTTCTTTGTACACTACACCATTTACCATATCATACCCTCGCACATTCCCTTCTTCCAAACCCGACTTTAACTCACTTATTAGTTTATCCCTAGCCTGCGCCGCACATAACTGAAACTCAATGTCCTCCGTTTCAATAGTCGCCACCACATCTCCACCCTCCTTATCTACCCGTGAGAGGGCATCTACATGACTCATCTTAGTCCCTGGCCTGTGCACTATAGTGTAATTAAAGTTTTCTAGTTCCAGTGCCCACCTCGCAATTCTACTATTTAAGTTCCTCTTGGATAAGGTTAGCGCAAGTGAGTTACAATCTGTCACAATTTTGAAATTAATCCCCTCCAAGTAAACTCTGAACCTTCTAAGCGAATATATAATTGCTAAGGTCTCTAATTCGAAACTGTGATAGCGTGACTCTGCATCCGTTGTTCTTTTTGAAAAATAAGCTACCGGATGAAATAACCCATCATCTTGTTTTTGCACCAGGATGGAACCAAACCCTATTGCACTAGCGTCGCAATGCAATTCTGTCTCCCTCCGAGGGTTATATATCGCTAATACAGGGCCAGATGTTAAATATTTCTTAAGGGTCTCAAAAGCCTGTCTACATTCGTCCGAAAACTCATACCTAGTATTATCCTTTGTTGCGTCATGCAATGGTTTCGCTATTATTGAAAATCCTTTTACAAATCTTCTAAAATATGAACAGAGACCCACAAACGCCTGCATCCCCTTTACGTTTTTCGGCTCTGGGTATTCCTTGATGGCTTTCAAATGTCCCTCGGAAGGTTCAATTCCCTTTCTAGATACCTTATATCCGAGATACTCTATTTCCGAGTATGCAAATTTACATTTCTCCAGCTTAAGTTTTAGACCATGCTCAGCTAGCCGCTCTAAAATTTTTCCCAAAAGTTCTTTGTGCTCATCCAAAGTTCTCGACGCAACCACTATATCGTCCATATAAATCACTATCTCATTTCTGTCTAAAAAGTCTCTAAAAATGCCAGCAATAAAACGCTGAAATATAGCCGGTCCATTTTTAAGTCCAAAAGGCAATCTTAAAAATTCGTATTGTCCACTCGGAATTACGAAAGATGTATACTTCACAGCGTCTTCTTCTAATCTGATTTGGTAAAATCCCGATTTCAAGTCCATGATTGTAAACCACGACTTTCCCTCAAGGTGTTCCAAGCAGTCTTCTATTAACGGAATTGGGTAGTTGTCCCTAACTATCATTTTATTTAGTGACCTATAGTCAATACACATCCTTGTTTCTCCACTCTTCTTTTTTGTTAACACTATCGGAGAGGCATAAGGTGATTTGCTGTGGCGTATTATTCCCTTTTCTAATAAGTCCGAAATAATTTTCTTCACCTCCTCTTTTTCTGCGAAAGATAGCCTTCGAGGTGAACAATAGGTTGTGTTTCCCGAATTCAATATAATATTTGCCCTAAACTCAGACGGTTCTGGACTTTCTTTAAAAATCTCAAAATATTTTTCCGTGATTACTTTTTTTACCATGCCCCTTTCCTTTTCTTTGAGATTCGGGTTAACATCCAATTTCTCCAATTTTCCTTTTCCTACATCGATGTTGCTCACCATTTGAAAATGATCATCCCCCTTTTCCTCCCTATCCCCAGTGTCCTGCAGGCCAAAATCATACACAGATTCATAATTTTCATTATTTATTATGAGCGATCCAGAATTCAATTCACTTTTTGGTTTCGACTTCTCACACAACTTAAAAAAATCATTTCCGGAATTTTGTTTCATTTCATTGGGTTCCGGACACTCATCTTTGAGATATAAAAATATTGAGAACATAAACAAAAAATCCCTACCGAGTACTAAGTCACAAGGGGCATTATTCATTAAAACATATAATCTAAGGGTATTTCTTTTTCCTGCATATTCAATTGTCGCCGGTATTGTGCCGCACGTTCTAAGCTGCTTCCCATCGAGTCCTCTAAACTGTGACACGCTTTCCTTCTCGACTTCTAAACCTGGACACAACAACCGTACCACCGACATACTCACGAAACTACAAGGGCTACCGGTATCAAAAAGAGAATAAACGTTTCGGAAATTAGACTCTGATATGTTACTGCCTAGAGCTACTCTTACCTTTACGTTACAAAATGGGTTATGGTTGGGCACAGTGGCTACAGCTCTCACTGGGCAGTGGGCTTTCAAATGCCCCATCTTTCCGCACTTAAAACATGATCCAGCTTGTCTCTTTTCTTTTTGGCAATTGGTTGCATAGTGACCAAATTCGGAACAGTTAAAACAGCGTACATCTTGTAAGGCAACCATCGCTCCACCACTCTGCATCACTCGATTATCCATCAACTTCTCATATCTTGGTATGAGATTCTTAAATTCGGCTATTGACGTCACGTTGTAAAAAATAGATGCAGCCGGAGATTTGTCACGTAAGCCCTCCACGATATATTCAATTTTTTCGGCTTCACTGATAGGAGCGTCTTCCGCAATCTGCTGCATAATAAGCACGTATCTATGCAAACTCTCACCACCTTTACGCCATACTCTGCTTTCCAACTTTTTCAAAATTTCTTTGGCTCCAAGATCTCTCTTAAACTCCGCACACAGTTCTTCTTTAAATCCAGGCCAATCACGAGACACCGATGTTCGCATGAACAAGATGGCGCTTCCCGCCATCATACGGCGTGCGAACAAAAATTTTTCTGCTGACGTGCAGCCGACCACTTCGGTAACTTTCTCGAATTCCTGTACCCACTTCAGTATATTTTCTTCATTGTCTCCGCTGAACTTGGGTAGCGCGCCTTCTATGTCGGCAAATGTAGCTGTTGTTTTGCGCTTTGAGTCTTTCTGCTCTTCCAACTCTTCTACTTCCTTCTGTAGTCGGAGTATTTTCATTTTGTTTTCTAGATGTCTTACCAATATGTCAGTTTCCGTTTCTGTTGCTACCTCTGCTGATGCTGAAGCAGCTGCTGTACTTGTATTATTGGCTGCGTTGTCACCAATTACATTCTTTAACATTTCTCGCAATTGCATTATAGTTGCGGTATCTGGAAATGATATTCCCAGGTTCTTCAATTCCGTCATTATTTCTTCACGCGTCGTCATGTTGGTATTGCTCTTTTAAACACCACTTTGATTATTTTCTTCTTTTTCTTTTTATTAGATTCGCAGTTTTATTCTTTTTTTATTTCTGAAGTTTCTGAAGTTTTTTCTGAAGTTTTCTGAAGTTTTTCTGAAGTTTTCTGAAGTTTTAATTTTTAACCCCGTTCTATTCAATTAATTTCTTAACTTCTTAAGCTATTTTTGTTTTACTGGAGCCTTTTTCTTTCTTTGTTAATTTCACAATGTTCGTTTGGCTTAGGTTGTACCACACCTGACGATGTTAACTCTTGTGCTTCACTCTACAGAATGGCGTTCTTTTTATTTCATCATATTTTTGTGTATATCAAATACAAATACATAGATCTTAAGACTACTCAGTAATTGATATCCGTTTACATAGTTGTATTTCCTTTGTCAATGATGCCAATTCTACTACAATATACACACCTGCTCAAAATAGTAGATACACCTAGTACATTTGTCTTGAAAGTTCAATAGGAATAAAAAAGTATCAGTCAGCTTTGCCGACAGAGATATACCCTCAGCCTATTTACGACAGATCCAATGTATTTAGGGTCTTTTCAGAATTTTGTGGCCCTTTTTGGGCATTTGAACAAAAATGTGGATTAGGATTAAAGTTCAAAAGTGTTGCGGAGGAGGTACTTGAAGTAATGTACCGAAATAGTCCATTATGGAAGTGGACCCTATTTTGAAAATCATATCTTTTCGATAGACATCGCGGCCAGTAGTCATTTCAGTGGGTCATCGTATAACTTTTGGACCAGTATGCCAGGAAGCATGGAAGCACTGTGCACGGAAAACATAATATCGAAAACATAATACCGTCAATATCTTTGGATTTTGGAACCTTGCAGACACTTGATCCAAGACATTGGTTCCGAGATTAATATTGAAGACCCGATTAATTTTTGGAAGCGGCCAGGAAGGATCTTCGCGAATTTTTAAACAATTTTTTGCCTCTGTTCTTGATTTTCATAATTCTAAACTGTAATTTATTTCGCTATTTGCGATTCATCTTAGCTTTTTATTTATTTTTACGAATTTGTTATGATTTGAAGGTGGCGTCGAATCATATTTCACTGATTTTCTTAGAGATTAATGTGGGTAATGACCAAAATTAATGTAAAATATTGTCGAAGAAATTAATGTAGGAAAATTGGAGAAAATAACAGCGAAAACATGTCGCAAGATGGTGAAACTGGTGCCGCAACGGTTGTATAATGTTATAATCTCCAACGGTTACTATAAAAATCTTTAGCGTGTAACAAAAATGTCATTTTCTCAAAAAATATGTAAAAGGCAAAATACATTTTTGAGGTAAAATATTTTGCGTTGTTGTAGATTTTTGTCAATATCTCGAAGACCATTTAGCCTTTCGCAGCGGTTCTTGCCGATATTGGACACTAAACTATCCACAAACATACTACATACAAATTTTCCACTTTCTGACCACTAATTTGATGGTTTTAAACGAATTTATTGAAATTTTTTCAATTTTCTAAAGAGGCAAAATGCTTAATTGACTCACTGTACGTATTTAGAAAAATGTGTATAAATAAAAACACAAAATTCATCTTTATTGGATCGATGGAATGCGTTCAAATGCTGATGAAAAGATCGGATCTTTCACGACTTTCTTTGCATGGGTTCAAATGTTGATGAAAAGATCGGATCTTTACGACTTCCTTGGCATTGATTCAACTGCTAATGAAAATATCGGATCTTTCACGACTTCGTTTGATCCAATGCAAAAGATTCCACGAAATCACGTCATCGCATGGACCCCTTCCTTAAAATTTTGCTGGGAATATTAAGAGATCCAATGTTTGGGCCAAATTGGTTGCCCCGTTCAAGAGAAAACGGTTGATCAGTTTGAGATTTATCGTGCTCTCCTACCACTACATATGGTGCCATAGGTGTTTTTACACCTTTCGGACTGTTTTCTCAAGAAGTATGGACTTGCCCCTGCAAAAAACTTTACTGTCGTAAGGGAGGCAGCGAATGCAATTTGCTTCAACATAAATCAAAATGATTCAAGAGCAGGTATTACAATTAACTTATCCGAAATTTTAAGTGGGAGGTTCCCAAAGTAGTCCACAAATGTTCGAATTTGTTCTATATCTGGTAGATATATTAGGATGTGTAAAGTATGGACCAAATAGGTCACTCCTTTCAAGAGTTATCGTGCTATTGTGCGCAGGATAACTCTTTCCGAACATGTTTGTACTTTTGTGGGGGAGGTACCTGAAGGAGTAGACCGATATGACTTATTATCGGACGTGAACTAACACCCTGTTTTTGTTCGTTCGTCTAAAATCGTAAAAATTTAGGCATCCATAGCGCAGCCCCCAGATGACATACGGACCTAATTTTTCTTAGACGCGTTCCATATGTAGTTAAGAATTCCTCTTTTAAAAATCAGAGCTGTACATTTGCGCTAAGGTGAGTAAATCGATCTACAAAATTTGACAATTCGTGTGAGAAGAATAAAAAATTTTACAAAAACAGGGGGTAAGTTTGGACAAAATATTACCGTCGTATAGGGACAGTAAATACAAGTTGTTAAAAAAAATCAAAACGATTCGAGAACTTTAATGAACTTTTGTGTTGGAGCTACCCGAAGAAGTGGACCGATTGAGACCATATTGAAACCTAATCTAAGTCTGGTAGAAATTTCACGATGTGCAAAGTATGGGCCAAATCAGTTATTCCCTTCAAGAGTTATCTTGCGCACAAATTTTCCGAACATTTTCGAACTTTTGTGGGGGAGGTACCGGAAGGAGTGGATCGATTTAAAACCATTATTGTGCCTATATGAAAGTGTATATGACGAAAAGTCAAAAAAAAAATTAACATTGATGAAGCCAAGGTTTGCACTGTTATAATTCGCGAAATATTGCAGTGTACCACGAAATATGGTCATAGTTGGATCAAACGAAGTGTTTTTATCAAAGCTCAAAAATGTGGCTAAAGAAGTTAATTTGCGCGGAAGCTATGACCGCGTAAATGAATAAAAATAGACAAAAACACGTTGAAGCAAACGAGAAGAATACAAAATGAAGATTAGACTTCTAATGTACCACTTTTCAAAATCTCCACCACATTCACCTTTTATGAATGCTGACATTTTGAAGCCAGATTTGATGTTTTTTGTGTATTTGGTGTAACTGCGACGCGCATTCGGGTATTTCAGAAAACATATAATAGTATCAAAGTACTCGCGATTACGCATAATTTAATATGTATATTGACTATGTAGCCCAGACAGCATCACAGTAATCCACTGCCAAAGGCCAAAATTTACTGCGATATTTTTTCGAAAAACCCCAATTTTTGGGTACAGTATATACAATGTCTTTTTGATTGTGCTGGGACCCCAAGATATATTAGTTTTTTGATGGTCCGGATCATATAAATCATAGATCGTGAAAATCCATCCACTAGAACGGCGAAAACAGCAACTGCAAAAACCGAAAATGTGCGTAAAATGTTCTTGCGGATAGTTTCCTCTTCAATGAAGAAACTGACGCATTACTCGAGTTTTTGCGAAAACAGCGGTTTAAAAAAATTGGTGGCATGGAAGCAGTATCCGGTTTATACCAAAAATAGTGTGTGATGCTACATCCACGGTTCTTGATGGATTTTATCGACATAGGTTTAGTATTTTGTATTTTTTCATGGATGATAGTGAAATCGGATGCGCATAAAAAGTGTATGCACTTTGTGCAAATTATAAGCGTTATACAGTTTTTTGCACACATAACTGCAGACGATCCTACATCTTAGCGGCAAAAACATCTTCCTGCCAAAAGTGTAGAAATTAAAAGATAATTCGCTCTATTGGTAAACCGCATGCGCACTAAATGATTTTGAGGATTTCGCGATTTACACGCATTTCAAAATGAACATTACCCGATACAGTTTTATTTCAAGATTTTACCCCATTTAAAGGAACCCAACATTTATTTAAACGATATCGAGAAGTGATTAGAATAAAAAATTTGATTTTTTTGCGTGAAATTTAACTAAAGCAGAAAAATAACTTAGACCTATTTTTCAAACATTTTCTTCAACTAACTAACAAAATAAATTTTAATAAATATTTTCTCATACAAAAATTGTATAAATTTCCTCAATATTTTTTTTGTTTTCGCTATAATATGCAAACCACTAAACGGATTTATATAGTTTTGGTTTCATTAGAATCTTCGCGATGTTTAGGTTACGTACATATTTTATATATATTTTTCAGATGCATAAACAGCTTGAATTTTATTAAAGCAAGTTGCAAACTACTAACTGTTTTGAATTCTTTCCTAATTTCCTCGAAAATTTACAACTTTTTCACTAAAGTTATGGGACCTCAGTAAACATATAGTATGTAGGAAGCCATAAATTAACAATGTTTCTCGATATAATGAATAGCGTTTTTATAAGATTTTTTCTAATAATCAGAATTGAAACCGCCATAACTTTTGCGCGCAATATCCAAAATTAGTATCTCGAACAGATTTGAGAATGGGAAGTTTTTCTCAATCCATGTACCAAAAACCGTTCATGTAGCGTCAAAAAAAAATTTTAATTTTTTTCAAATGGAGTATTAAAAAATTCTGACTTTTCCTCATATACCCTCGTTAGCATAAATGTATAATGAATTAAATTTAGGTAATGTTTCAGCTAAGGGCAGTAGATTTGCTGCTCATAATAATAGAAATAATAAACTTTTATTAATTTTGCATGTGAAATACTGTTGAGAATAATACAACTTTCCTCACAAATTTTGTAATTTGACTTATCCCAGTTGACTTTTTATAGCATACTTTCATCGTTCTTACCCATAAATATTTACCATAATCCCAGCAAGCATTTGGAAGGTTGTTTTTTTTTTTTTCAAAAATCACATTGCGGAGTCTTTTTACAGTCCTTTTGGTGTTAAAAAACTGATTAAGTCGCTTGTATGTTCATAAAGGGACTCGAAAGTGACTCCCTATAATGTTCAATTTAAAATACAACAGCAAATGTGTAGCAATCATAAATAAATCATTGAGGCGTTTAAAATGTGACTGTATATTTTTTTCGTTATTTACTGTCACATTTTGATCATCGGAAGATTGAAAAATGCCTTATCAAAAAAGGGTCATGCAGGTGTTTGAAAACTAATTATAATTATATACCTTCTGATCCTTCTGATTGAACCGATAGGTGATTAAAAACTGATTGTTTTGTTTTCTCATGTAGACTTTCTACAAAACTCTGATGGAAATGTAACGTATAATATTAAGAGTAAAGACAAACATAACACATTTTCAGATTTTGCCAAGGAAAATGAAGAAGCAGTATGCTAACCACCGCGCAACATAAAGGATAAATAAAAGTCATAACAAAGTAGAAAAGACAACGAAACAAAGGAAAGAAACAAAAAGCAAAGAAGAATTAAATGAAAATTCTTTTAATTTTCGTCTAATAAAAAGACTCATAAATAACTCCCTAAAGACTCATAAACGATAATAAACATGACTCGAAAAAGAGTCCTAAATTAATCAACCAATCAACAATAAATGATAAAAATACGGCTCGAAAAATACTTTATATATCATCAGAAAATGGGCAAAAATGACTCGAAACTAATGCAGAAGAAGACTCATTTGTGATTTGTTTAGAAGAGACGTCTGAGGTTACGTTTTCCACCCGACGAAGGAGCCATTTATGATCAGAAAATGAGCTCATATTCATATTTCAAAAAATGCTGGCTGGGATGTTTCTATTCTGAGGGGAAATAATATTAAATGCAATAAAAATCAACAAAAATAAGAATCCAAATGCGAAATATTTGGACATTTTTAGATGAAAAATGTTGTGTCCTCTAAGGACTCCACATCCTTTTCCCTAGGAAAGTAGCATTAAACGAACAGGAACGACTTTAAATAAAAGATTTATTAACTAACAATAATTTCAAAGTGGAAATAGGACGAACGGATGAATATTTTCCATTGTACGGATGAAGCTACATGAGAGAAACATGGGTTCCTTCAAAAGCGCACTGGCACCTTACTTGGCTCGAATACGATGACATCACATTTTGGAGAGAAATGAACCAAAGTGATTATTTTTTAATCGAACGTAAATTTGGGCGCTGCAAGAGTACATATTACAATACTTTTGTGTTCAAAAACAAATTTTAACCAATAAATACTGAATCAGGAGATTACAGTCCAGTACTCCCAACAAGGCTACCTTGTTTCACCCATGTAGATTCATCCGTACAATGGAAAATATGCATCCGTTGGGCATATTTCCACTTTGAAATTATTGTTAGTTAATACATATTTTATTTAAAGTCGTTCCTGTTGGGTTTATGCTACATTCCAATAGGAGAAAGTCTTAAATCCCCGGCCGAAGGCCTGCTATTGCAAAAGAAAATTATAATTTAAAAGAAAATTTGGAACTTTAAAGGACTATATCTCGGGAAGATGGACTTCCCAGAGTTGGTATATATATTTTTGTGTTCAGGACGACGAGACCTACCTGTGGTAAAAATTTCAAAGAAATCGGGTGTGCGCTCGTATTCCCGACTTATGCCAAAAATTTTGCGTTTTTTGTCCAAAAATAGAGACATTAAAAAAATAATATCTATCTCGCTTAAGTACAGGATTTTTATGTGTTTAATAAGCTCACAAAAAAGAAGATCGGTTCATTCGTGTCTACGCCTCTACACACAACGGGTTATTCACTTTGAACGTTCATATCACAGCTAATTTTGCTCCGATCGACTTGAAATTTTTTGCGGCATACTCTATACTACCTGCACCTCAAATAAGCCAATATATTTCGTAGGGGACTAAGACGTTTTATGAGAATTTCAGTTCCCGAGTATGAACTGCCATCAATTACAATATATATTACATTAGGCCGGGGCGATTTGAAAACCTTAATGGGCCCTTCGCGTTTCTGATTCCTGGGGTTGAACTGAGCAAAAAAGTCTACTGGACCATATGTCTACGCTGAAAATCGAGCCTCCCGATTTTGACTTTAAGTTTTTTATTGACGTTTTTTGGATATTTTGGCATATAACAGCCAAACCATTGAGATTTTCGATCCAACACAATGACAAACATTGTAGCCAAGACAGTAATTGAAAACTCTCTAATATATCGCAAAAGCATTGGAACGTTCCTTCAGGCAGTTTTGGCCTTAAGAATGTGCAAACTTTTCGGAAAATGCCGATAAATGACATTGTGCTACAAAATTTGACCCGAAAAATATTCAAGTGTTCTGATGCAAAATTATATCGTGTTGGGATCCGTGGACAACGACAATGCCTTTATTTCGTTTGGGTCACTTCGTTTTATTTTTTTATAACGGTAAAAGTAGTGAAAATCTGGGTTTCTTACATTTTCAAATTTAAACGGGCATATCTTATTTTTTCCACAACGGATTTCTTTTGTTCCTTCTTCCTTTTAAAAGGGTGAATACTGTCTTTTGAATAAGCTATTATTGTTTTAAATCGGTTAACAAATGGCTAAGTTATAGTGGTTTATGTTTGAAAAACCCCACAAAAAAACTATAAAGGAATTTCTCATAATTTTCAAAATAAATATTGAACAAAACAAAAAAAACATTATATTTTTGAAAATTATGAGGAATTCCTTTATAGGTTTTTTGTGGGGTTTTTCAAACATAAACCACTATAACTTAGCCATTTGTTAACCGATTTAAAACGCCTCACTCTCCTATGATAATTCTACTTACACTAGCTATCAATTAAAATAGCACTACTCTAACTATTAATACTTCATTCGGCCGTCCTGACTTAAATATCACCTGACTTTTTCCGGAACGGTTGCCTTATGGAACATTATCATTATTTGCAATAGGTGGTTCTGGATGTTGTTCCGTATCTTGGTTAGGAGACAATTCGGTTTGCTGTGAACTTTGTAAATTATGTTGAATTAACTGACTAGACCACCTATTCCAATGCTTCATATTGTGTGCTGCCCATACTCCTTTATAGGGTATTCTGCTTTGTTGGAAACCTTTTACATCTTGTAAAACATAACGATCATTTTCCAGTACTTCTGTTATCACAAACGGGCCCTTAAATTTTGGCATAAGTTTTTTAGACGTAGTAGCGTCAATATTTTTTATTACGACATTATCACCTTGATTGTACAGCACCGGTTGTTTTCTTTTGGGGTCTGTATAATCATCTGCACTTTGTCTTATTGAATTTAAATCTCTAACATCTTCGTTCATAATATTTTCCCTAATCTGATCCGACATTTTCCCTCGTTGATTTACACTAAACAACATTACACTAGGATGTTCATTAATCATTCTGTGGCAGGAATTGTTTAACGCAAATTCACAATATTTCTCCCAGGTTGGATTGCGTGAAATAGAAAAGAAAAGAAAAACACAGGCGGAATCAATATGTCATTTTGAACAGAATCTTGCTCTTTTTATTGAAAACAATAGAAAATACGTTATTGGAAATCGATGCTTACCGAATGGATGGTTGAATAGCAAGTGATTTGTGTTGAACAAAAAGAAAGTAAGAAAGTCCGAGAAAGTACAGACGACAGAACGCATAAATGTATGTTTAGGTGAGCGGTAGTGCGAAGAAAAATAATTACATAGAATGTCAGAAAGCCTGAGTTGCCAGAAGCAAAAAGGGCATCTATGACACAGGACTTTGACATTAACATCCACCCACCTTGCAGTCTGGCTGCAATGAAAGAAAAGACAGAAATTTTATGTCGTGTGCACTTTTGTGGATTACAATATAATATGAATGCAGCTGAAGCTATTGAAAGAAAAAATTGGAATGTATATGTAGCTGAAAAGGAAAGTTTGTGTTTCGTCCATAGAAATAGAAATAAAAACAGATCAATGCAAATTTTTCTTTATAATTCAGAATGTTCAGTCTCAGAAAAAATACGTATTATTTCAGAATAGAAATAATAATGTTTCAGAATGAAACGAGTTACTTCAGAATAGAAGTAACTATAGTAAAAGCAGGACTGGAACTTCACTGAATGTGGTGCTTTGGAATATAATGCCCACGAAGGAGTGTTCAAAGCATCGTCATTGCAGTATGGAAGGATGGCAGGTGTCTTCAAAGCGGCGATCAGGACCAACGGATGGCAGCTTTGGTAGATGCGGCAAGAATTCGCCGGATTCTGGTTCTCTGGAGCTGGCGTTAGATATAGCACGGGGTGGCTAGATCTGCTGGACATATGGCTCTAGTATACGTAGCAGGAACGAATATGGCGGATTGTTATACATTGGGCATCAGAAAGAATATAACGGATTGTTATAGATTGGACATCAGAACGAATATAACGGATTGTTATAGCTTGGACATCAGAACGAATGAATAGTACTAGAAAGAAGTACTAGTTTTGGGCGGATATTACGACGAGTTTCGTGAATGAGCCGGGAATTAGAGCTGGCAAACTATCGATATTCCCAACATTTTCGATATAATATCGATTGCTATTGATATTATCGTTAAGTTGTCATCGCCATTAATTTGGAGATGAAAATGGCGAAAATGTCAATGAATTTCTTGAAATTATGCAAAAGTAGTTCACAGAAATGTAAAGGAGAATAAACAACTGCTTTAGTTTTATAAAAAATGTAAAAAAACACATTTTATTTTACCGAAAAATGTGTACGTGTGATTACGGACTTACTTTCTTACACACACATAACCGAAAAGCAGCGAAATCTCTTGCTCTGTTCCAGAAGCTACTACTTTTTACTAAGATAACAATTGTTCCTTTATGTATTCGAAAAAATTGTAAAAATGAGTGGATTCTTGCAGTACTGGAACAGACCATCTATTTATTTCAATGGATTTCAGGTTAGGGGTTTTTATTTCGATAATATCGATAGGCAAAATTATCTATCGATATTCAATTTTTAAATAATAATCGATATTATCGATAGTACCATCGATTTTTTGCCAACTCTACCGATAATGCGACTAAGGCAGGGACGAGCTTCTTTGCTTAGATCGTATAGTGAGGGCGCCCACTGAGTTGTTTTTGCATTTGCTTCTCTCTCTCACGTACAGTGTAAATGAATGAAAACAAACAAAAACATAATGTGGTTGTTGCTTTTTTCACTCATACGTTCATACAACCAAAGCGAAGTTGTATTTCAGTGGTCGTCGCTGGACTAAGGAATCATCGGTGTCGTTAGGCTCGGAATTTTGCCATTTATTGCGCTTTTGAAGTTCACGCAAGTATTCGTTCTTCGATCGAGAGCAGAAAGTTTGATGAATAGCCTTAAGCGTTTCCCAACAATTGAGAATAGAAGTGGAAGAAATATCGACTCACGGATCCACGGGAACTAGAATAGAAGTCCCAATTAGAAAATGACCTGCAGTTAAGGACGCAAGATCGGTGGGATTTTAAGAAATAGGGGATAGGGGACGCGAATTCAGGCATGCCTCTATGCGGAAAAGTAGTGTGGAATATTCCTAAGAGAACTTCATCGTACCTGCGAATTTTCGAAAGTGGGCTTTGAAACTTTTAACTCCTGCCTCCCACAAACCACCCATGTTAGGGGCACCTGGTGGAATGAAGTGCCACGTTAGCTGCTGAAGTCCATAGTGAGCAGTAACACCCTCACGAACGGCCTGAAGGAAGTTTCGAGCAAGAAGTTTCGAAGCACCTACAAATGTTGTACCATTGTCAGAATACAAGTGCAAAGGGCAACCTCGTCGTGAAACGAATCTATGAAACGCGGACAGAAAAGTGGATGTTGAAAGATCCGACGTGGCCTCCAGATGAATAGCTTTCGTGGAGAAACACACGAAAACACATACGTATCCCTTGGCGATACGGAAAGAACGACCATTATAGGTTTTAATATCGAACGGCCCTGCGAAATCGAGACCAGTTCGAGTGAACGACGAGAGAACTCAGCTCTTTCTGGAGGAAGGGCAGCCATTAGCTGTCGCTGGCAACGATGCTTGTACAGAATGCAAGTTTTACATTTTTTTATGGTAACCTTGATGAGATTCTTGACCTTAGGAATCCAGTATTGAGATCGAATTATCCTCAGAACGAGTTGGTTACCATCATGAAGATTTACCGAATGAACGAATGAAACCAGCAACTATGAATAATGACAATTGGATGGAATGATTATTGGATGTTTCTCATTATAAGATAATCCAGGTGAGGAAGAAAGTCGGCCACTTGAACGAATTATTCCTTCCGAATCGAGGAAAGGATTAAGGTTTCGAATACAACTGGAAGCAGGAATGGAACGTTTAGCGGATATTGTATTGTACTCGTTCGGATAGAATGCTTTCTGACACACTTGAATCCAGCGATTCCGTGCCAGGTTTAGATCATCACTAGTCAAGGGACCAGATTGAGGGATAGAATTTGAACGATGCAATGGATGCGTACGGGAGATGATTCGATAGACTATAGCGAGAGAACGAAGGGCCTTGCCAAAGCAAGAGAATCTTTCTAGGACATCTTCAAATTCGGAAAAGTAGGCGAAGTTTACGTGAATGGATTTCCTCTCCAGAGTGGTATCCGGAACTGGAACGTTATCTGCGCACCACGTTGTCGATGAATCTCGCAACCAATGAGGGCCCTGCCACCATAAGTCATTACCGACTAGGTCGGACGGAAGAACGCCTCTGCTTGCCAGATCGGCAGAATTCGTCTCTGAAGTGACATGACGCCACTAGGAAGAATCAACAACCTGAATTATGTTGGAAACTCTATTCGCCACGAAACAAGGTAGCTTAGCTAGCCACGAAAAAACAATTGTGGAGTCCGTCCAACAGAATATGGAATATGACGGAACGTCCAACAGCGGAAGGAGGCTATCGATCATCTCTGAAAGAAGTGCTGCTCCACATTACTCAAGTCTCGGAATGGACAGTGCTGGCTGGAGTAAAATGTACCCAGCGTGGAATTCTGATTTTATCAATGGAAGGAAAATCAGCCTGGAAACGTAGCCAGTCTAACACTATGTCGTGGGATAAAGTCTCATCCCAATCGATACCAGACGTCCGGATTGTCTGCATCAGAATTTTTGCCAAAACCACACAAGGAGATAGCCAGCCGGCTGGATTGAACAATTTTGCTATTTGCGAAAGAACTAAACGTTTAGTGTACGTAACGGAATCTGAAAATGGTTTGGCTATGCAAAAGAGCGATTCAGAATGAGCATCCCATTGTATGCCCAACATTTTGGCAGTACTACTTTCTTCGAACTCAAGAAAGTCTTTGTGAAGAAGTTGTTCGGACGGAATATCAGCCAGAATATCTTTTATATTTGCGGTCCATTTCCGCAAGGAAAAGCCTGCGGATTTCAAAGCAGATTGCAACTGCTGAATAGAACTTAGAGCCAACGAAATTGAATGCGCACCACCTAGAACATCATCGACGTACATTAAGTTGCGAGGAATATCGCTCGCCCTAGAAAGCTCAGAACAAACATCGTGTGTCAGGGCCCGAATGACAAGATAAAGTGCAGAATTCACGCCGAAAGCTGCGGTTTGTAACTGAAAATCCTGAACTTCCTCATTTGGATTGGAACGATATAAAATCCTCTGGAATTTGGCATCATCTGGATGAACTAGAATTTGCCTATACATCTTCTCGATGTCGGCATTGAATACGAAACGAAAGCACCTCCATCTTAGAATCAGCATGGTTAAGTCGGATTGTAGAATTGGACCAGTATGAAGAATATCATTGAGACTCAAACCACTTGAAGAAGGAGATGACTCAAAAAAGGACTGAAAACCACTCGAACCTTTGTGGATGCGCGATCAGTTTTGACCACCGCGTGGTGAGGTAAATAATAAGTAGTACGGGAGGAAGAACTGGAAGAAGGAACCAAGTGCATATGACCTAACTCACTGTATTCCCGAACAACTCGATCATACTCTTGCTTTAACTCGGGAGTTCGCATGAGTCGAGCTTCGTTCCTAAGGAACTGAGCCATAGCACTGGACCTGGAATGTCCCAAACCTACGCCATTAGAATTTGCGTCCTTAAAAGGCAAACGAACAATATACCTACCATCACCAGCTCTAGTAGTAGACACTTGAACATATCTTCACAAAATTGATCGGAAGGGGATAGGAAGTACTTCCTTGGAAGATTCTCCACCTCCCAAAAGCGTGAAATCTCTTCATGTAAAGAGATTTCGCAGAAATGTGAAATAATTTTAACTGACCTGGACGAATTATTAGCAATAGGACCTGTTAAGATTCATCCGAAGATAGTCTCTTGACCAAGAAGTGAACCACAAATCCCTGCCTTTGAATTAGGAAGCATTAGAGAAGGTAGAACGTCGCCACCAATCAGCAAGTCGATTTGCGAACTCTTAAAGAAATTTGGGTCAAACAACGAAATATTAGGAAGACTTTTAAAGAAGGATGCCGGAATAGAATGGCTTGGAAGATTGCCTGAAAGCTTTGGAATTACAAATGCTGTAACTGTCAACTCAAAATTGTTGCCAACCTTGGAGGAGAGAATGAAAGTGCACTGTTTGCGTACACTGGCAGAATTGGAATTGTTCAGACCGGAAATTTGTGAATTTACACGCTTGAAGGGTAACTTGATTTGGTTGAACAAGCGCTCCGTAATAAATGCGCCCTCTGAACCTGAATCAAATAGAGCACGAGCTGAATAAGTTACACCATTGTGCACAATTTGTACCATAGCTGTACCTAATAAAACTCCCTGAGTAATAGTCGCAATATAATTTTGCACATTCGCAACCCCGTTGCTAGTGGACTGTATACTTGAACGAGAGAAGGAAGCAGAGTTGGGATTGGGGTTTGAACTTAGAGTTGTGTTAGATACAGTTGTTGGTATGGAGGAAGCAGAATTCAATGGAACCTTATAAAGCAACGTATTGTGTCGCTTATTGCGAGTGTAACAATTATGCGTGCTTGGACAGTTCTTGACGGAATGAGTTTTGGAAAAGCAGTTGAGACATAAACCTTGTCGTTTAATGTCGGAACTGCGAGCATCAGGATTTATCCTCAGAAATTTAGGACACTTTCGAATAATGTGTGCCTTATTTGGACATAGGGCACACTTTGGATCAGAGACCTTGCTCTGGAACGAACTGAACTTTTTGAAAGGTTTAGACTTGCCTTCGGACGAACTTTCCTTGCGACTGCAACCAGGAACATCTCTTCGCATTTCGGAAACAGACTCTAACGTAAGGTACCTGTTAGTCAGAAATTTGTGGAATTCCGCCCGCCGCGGAATACTGGACTTGTCAGATAGAGTTTGTTCCCAAAGCGTGAGTGTGGAATCAGGCAGTCTGTTGGAACATAAGAAGACGAAGATCGGATCCCAGCTCTTTACATCAATATCATAGGTCTTCAGGACGGAAATACAAGAATTTATATCGCGCTGAAGGCGTTTTAAACCCTGAGAGGACTCGGAATGAACAGTGGGTAAATTGAAAAGGACTTTTAGCTGGCCATTGACGAGAACTCGCTTGTTTTCATAGCGATCGCTAAGACTGGACCAAGCTTGAGAGAAACCACTATTGGTAAGAGGGCTCTCTGAACGCTCTCTTTTGCTTCGCCTTTGGTCTTCTGAAGTAAATGGAAGAGTTTTTCTACAGAACTGGGGCGGGAATTATCAATGTACATAGCCGTGAACATGTCCCGGAATGTGGGCCATGCCATGGATTCCCCCGAAAAAAACTCAATATTGCAAGGCGGCAAGCGGAAAGAGTAACCAGTGGGAATATTGGAAGAATGGGCCTGAGGAGCTGGACTGGACGGGGTCGAAGATTGTTTAGGAACCGAAGCAGCCTGTAGTTCGTCTGAAATTTCGGACAACTTGGCAATACACTTACAATAAGTAAGGTATATGGTTTTGAATTTAGCGCGAATTGTATTCAGTTCAGGCGCTTGATCTTCGTCACCTGATTCTTCATCCTCGTGGACTTCTGAATCATAGTCTTTGAAGAAAGTGTCATACTCTGATTTGATTTTAGTCCATAAGGACTTTACTCGTATTTCATTGGTATGAAGCCGAATTAAGTGAACAGAGTTGACTGGAAGAATATTATTAGCTAAATCAGCATCGGCTAGACGGATGAATGAATCGAGCGCCATCTTCAAAAGGACTCTGAATATGAAAAAGGAATGAACAACAAACACAGAAATATATGTCGAATGGACAGAATTTAGAATTTCCGATTAAAAGCTGAAAATTCTGGTTAGAATGAAAATTCCTGTATAAATACCAAAAAGTAAATTTTCGGTTCAGCAGAATTCGAGAAAATTTTCGAAATGACGATTGGTTTTTTTCTTTTTCTTTTTTTTAAGAAATGGACTAAAATTCAGCAAAATATACATAAAATACATATGTGAAATTAAGAAAAATATTTAAATCACGCAATTTGTAAGTGTTTACGACGTTTTATACAAAAATATGTTTATTCAAAATAAATATACCTGTACCCAAAACCGCAGTTGTAATTATATCAATTAATGATTACACGATAAAAACTAAAATATTAAAAAAAAAAAACAAAATAATGTTTCAAAAAATATTTGGTCGTATCAATTCGAATAGAAAATTAAATAAATTTACTAATTTTTGAATAGAAGATATCGAAAAATATGAAAAAATGCAAATAATATTATTTAGAAAGAAAAAATCTAATTCGAGAACCCTGTGCGAAAGTCGAATTTCAAAATATCAAAGTCGAATTTTGTCGATTTTAACAACCCTGTATTTTGATTGTGCTCTAAGAGTCGAAAATCAATGTGTAGAACACTGTTAATACATGAATAGGATAGAAAACAAGCAACAACAACAAAAAACACTGTAATATCACCAGTACACAGCGGGAGCAAGTGTAATGGAGGAATAATGAGAATAAAGGAATTGCCGTTGTCACTTGTTGTGAATACAACACACGAACAGATGCAGCGCGAATTTCGAATTTTAATGCAGGAATGAAGCACAAAAGGATGAGAAATATTGCAATTATGTTTTAATGAAGGAAAAAGAGTAGAAAACTTCTCTTATTCTTTGTATAAATGCAACAACAAATCCAATCAAATTTAATGAAATAAAGAGAAAATATTAATCTTCATTAAAATAACCAATGAATAGGCAATTTCAATAGGAAAAAACACAATTGCAGTTTTCTCTTAGAAGATAGAACGAAAGAAAGATACTCTTCCACCGAAACCGCCTGTTGAAAGAAATATGAATGATGTTTTGCCGTCGGCAAATGCACTTTTTGTTTTCTTGATAGGAAATTTGCACTTTTTAAACAGAACAAAAGCACAAACTTGCCTTGAATTTGTTGAATGACGTGAGGATGAAAATAATAGCTGGTAAATCCAAACTGGAACAGAAATTTCAGATATTCGGCTCGTTGGATGCTTTCCTGTAGAAGTGGAAGAAAAGCTTAGAACCCGAACCAAAGAAATATTGTTTGGAACACAATATTTCTCCCAGATTGGATTGCGTGAAATAGAAAAGAAAAGGAAAACACAGACGGAATCAATATGTGATTTTGAACAGAATCTTGCTCTTTTTATTGAAAACAATAGAAAATACGTTGTTGGAAATCGATGCTTACCGAATGGATGGTTGAATAGCAAGTGATTTGTGTTGAACAAAAAGAAAGTAAGAAAGTCCGAGAAAGCACAGACGACAGAACGCATAAATGTATGTTTAGGTGAGCGGTAGTGCGAAGAAAAATAATTACATAGAATGTCAGAAAGCCTGAGTTGCCAGAAGCCAAAAAGGGCATATATGACACAGGACTTTGACATTAACACTAATGTTTTTTACCCAAGTAGTATTAGTTTCTGCATCTATGAGTTTTGCGATCTTCGGCCCAAATTTCTGTTAACCCGTTCTACTTGGCCATTTCCTACTGGAGAAAAGGTATCCATTTTAATACGTTGGATTGTCATTGTCTTCAACAAATCGTTTGAAATCATTCGAAGTAAAACAAGACCCTCTATCAGAAACGATGTATCGCGGCCATGTAAAGCATTTATTACTTCTTTGGTAGCTGTAGTTTTCGTGGGATATAACTTGACAAATTTGGAGCACGAATCGATAACGACGAATATGTGTTTCATTGAACTGTCTCTATCTACGGGTCCATAATGATCTATGTGTATCATCTCGAAAGGTTTCGTCGATTTTGGAATATTGTGTAAAAATCCTTCAACAGGACCGCTATACATTTCAAACAGTTTTGAATTTGATCTTTAACCTTGTGGTTTATATGGGGAAACCAGTAAGTTTTATTTATTAATTTTGTAACTTTGTCAATGCCGACATATCCCATTTCGTCGTGGTACATAAACAAAACATGGAATTCCATTTGAGCAGAGAAACAAAAAGCAATTTCCCGATCTTAAGTTTTCTGTATATGACGCCATTACTCATCTCATAATATTTATGGTCAGTTGTCTGTAATTTTTCTTTAATTTTTACGATTTGGTATCTTTGTTTTGAGCGATGATTAAATTTTCATCGAATGTATTGGTGTCTACAATCATAATATCTACCGATCGACTTAATGCATCTACATGTTACATTCGCTTTCCTTCTCTATGTTCGACGACATAGTCCTAATGTCCATCTAGTAATTCTCGCATTTAACTCTTTCTTATTTAAGGATAAAGTCAAGGAGTTGCAATCAGTATTTATTTTGGAAATTTTGCCATATAAATAGACGCGAAATCTTCTAAGTGCATAAACTATTGCCAAGGTTTCTAATTCGTAACTGTGAAACTTAGACTCAGCATCCGAAGCTCTCTTTGAAAAATAAAATACGGGGTGCCATTTTTTGTCTTCTCGTTTTTACTTGTGCAAAAAGCCCCGAAACCTAACGCACTCGCGTCGCAATGTAATTGTGTTTCAGCGGAAGGGTCATACAGTGTTAATACTAAAAGTTTTTCCTTTTAATAATTCAATTTCTAGATAGGTCATAAAGTGGTTTAGCTAGAATTGAAAAATCTTTAATAAAGCGCCTAAAATACGAACAAAGACCAAAGGCACTGGGAAACTAATCGGTCAATCGTATAACCTAAGTATTTGACTTTATCTCTCAAAAATTCACACTTATCGAAACGCAACTGTAATTTGTTTCGTACCAGTCCCAACATAACTTCTCTTAATATTTCTAAATGTCGTTTAAAGTCTAAAGTAGTGACCATAATGTCATCTAAATATATCTTGACATCTCCTGTTCTAATTATGTCTTTGAAAACACTGTTTATGAACATTTGGAAAACTGACGGAGCATTTTTCAATCTAAAAGGCATACGCAGAAATTCGTATTGTCCTAGCGGTGTAGTGAACGCTGTATATTTTATAGAATCTTCACTCATAAAAACGTTCTGGACTGGACCTTAGTTTAATAAATATTTTTTTGTTCGCCAAGCTTTCTAAAAGATGTAACTCTGTTTAATTTTCTGAAATCTACACACATTCGTAAGGCTACAGTTTTTTTCTTCACTAACACTATAGGCGAGGCATATTCAGATTCACTAGACCTTACCGCGCCTTTTTCCAGGTCATCGTCTAAAATTTTCTGTAATTCTTGTTTTTCAGCATAAGAAAGTCGTCTCGGAGAACAATTAAAAGGTTTGGAATTTTCTAACATTAATTTCATTTCGTAATGTATTTCTGGTAATTCAGGACGTTTCATATCCATATAAGTTTCCTTAAATAAAACATTTAACTCTCTCAAAGTATGATGGTTCACATCATCGCCGACTTTTACTTTAAAGTCTGTAGAATTTGACGAGACATCTATCGCTAATATGTCGTTCTCAAATTTGGCACATTCTTGATCTAAATTTGATTCTGGGGCTATCGATTTGTCACCTAACTCCAAATTGTTCACAATATTTTGTTCTGGCTCCATACCGAATTCACAACCAAACAACAATAATTTACTATGAGTATTTTCCAAAAAAAAGTTTCGTCCCTACAACACCGAATATTTCATAGAACCGTTATCAACTACCACCAATTTTACTTCAACACTTTTATTGTTGTATTTTAATAAACAAAAAGAAATTCCGAATGATATCAAATGTGAAAAATTCAAGCCATAATAATTCGTTTTTGGTAATGGAAAAACTTTTGTTCCGTCTGGCAACGCGTCTTTCCTAACTAATGGTCTGTTCCTTTACTTTTAAAAGTGGTAAAACCGGCAAAAGTAGTATAAGTTGTTATCTGCACTCATATGAATTGTATGGTGTCTGAAGTAAAGGAACGTTTTTCGAGTAAAAAGTGGTAAAACTTGAAGATTCTTGCACGTAAAGGAACAAAGCTTAAGCTAATTGGACTACCTGTATCAATGTTTCTAAAGGAAAATAAATTTTACCTCGATTACTAAAACTATAATTAAAATATTTTACATAATCATTGTTACTCGTTGCTGCATACTTTCTATTTTTCCCGCACGTAGCCAACGTATGATTTGATTTATCGATGGCAACACCTCTCTTTATATCGCTCACATTCCGTAGCTTCCGTTTCAACTCGTTCCCTCTCGGCAACTTGATCGCAGCCAAGGATTTACATAATTCTTTAATGTTGTTATTTAGCTGCATGATGGTTTGACGACGGAGCGCACATTAGAAATGCCGTCGATTATATACTCCACCATTTCATCCTCCTGAAAATTTAATTTTTCGCCCAACTGTATTTTTTCATAGCAGGAATTAGCAAAGTTTTCTCCAAATTGCCACACTCGGCGTTCACTTCTTCTTCTGGTCGCTAGCTTGCTGTAGTTTGAGCCAAACATCAGGCAAAATTGACTAAATACTTCAGAAAGTTCTTCTAAAACCGTGTGGCGACGGGATTGTAGCCAATACAATGGTTTACCAACAAGTTTCATAGGAAACAGCACACGTAACATGTTGTCTGACAAGTTGTAAAGTTGTTGTAATTCTCGCAACTGTGACACCCAGAAATTCGCGTCTGTGCTGCCATCAAAATTTGGAAGAAACTTGCTCACTAACTGAAGCAAAACCTTATCTGCAATTTGTGTTGTATTTTTGTTGTTTGTGCTGGACATCAGTTTTAGTAGTTCATGTTCTTTTGCCGCAATTTCTTTTTCTCTTCGCAGCAATTCATTCTCTTTGCGCAGTAACTCGATTTCTTTATCTTCAAATGTAGTCGCTGCATCATTTTGCTCATCCTCGGTAATTTTTTCCATAACCTCTTGTGGTTTTAGCTTTGGTAATCTGTTTGTGGTCGACTGTAAATTTTGTGCATCACCAAAGACGTCATCAACCAACAGCGCCTTAAATTGTGTTTCTGTATTTCTTTTCATGTCATTTGTTTTCTCCACATTTTGTTCCGTAAATTCGGCTGTAATTTTTTGTGTTTCCATTTATTTTTGTTCTCCAGTTTTTACTGTATTTTTCTTTAACTCGCGTCAGACTGCATTTTTTGTTCTTCTTCGCACTCTACCCCGCACTCCTCTCCTTCACTATCCGATGGCAAACTTATTTGTTTGTTTCGAACCTCTATATTGTTTGTATTTCTCTCCATAATGTTTGCTGTTGTCCTTCAAACAGGTTTTTTTAATTTTATTTTAGGCAATAACGATATTGGTGTCGGGAAACGAGTGTTTTTTCACTTTGTAGGCAAAAGCTTTATCCTTATAAGTAATTTGTTTGTAAGCGCGAAAATGTCTCACAACCACTTCTGAGGTTTGTAGTATTTATTTACAATAATTTATTTCGAGTGAGCGGGAGACGTCTGTTACTCTGTGTGTGTTTATAAAAACTGGTTTTATCAATCTGTCGTTGGTCGCTCGTCACCAGCAATGCTTCCACACCATTGATGCTCAAAATATTTTGTTCATTAGTCTCTCTGAGAGTGTCTTTCCGTTGCTAAACCACGGCAGATGAGAAAAAAAGAGAACACGTGTTGTTTTTGTAGTCACGTTAACGTATATGGATGATCTTGGCTGTTCCACACATAATAACAACAACGCCCCACTGCCTTATGTTCTAGAGAGTATTATCTTAATTATCTTAGATACTAATTGCTTACAGGATAATTCAACTTACACTAGCTATCAATTAAAATAGCACTACTCTACTCTACTACTACTCTACTCTATTAATACTTCAATATGGAGAATCATGGTCACGACGCTTAAGCACAAACACATAGCACATAACCCTATTAAACAACAGATTAGGTTTACGCAGAACATATCCACAACTACCACCAACAACCTCAATACAATACAAAAATGTGCCATTATTAGTGTATGTACTATCAAATTTTCTTCGGTAGGACAATATTCAGAGAGTGTAACTTTCATAAAACAGTTTTCCTTGGAAACCAAACAATTAATATGCACATCAAACACCAAACCATTATCAAGCAACAGACCAAAACACTTCATTGAGCTTACAACATCTATAGGCTCACTATAGATGGAAACATTTATAGAACTGACCTGTAAATTGCCAAAAAACATAACATTCGTTTTACGCGTACTTATTGAGAACCATTGTTGGACAACCACCTACTAACATGTTTAAATTAGAATTGATTATTACATTTAAACTGGTCCTATGAATTGCATAGACATATTCCTTGAAATCTCCTCATTCCCATTTATTACACCCCTGTAATAGTATGAGAGATTTCAACGAATATTCACTTGACAACCGCCCTCTTGAAGCATCTATGCAGATGCCAACAAAAACACCAATAATAACATAAGAAAACAAAAAGAGCGATCGACAGCTTGACTTGCAAGCACATCACCCGCGCTTTATTGTAAGCATCGCGTACATATCGTTGTACATACATTAATCGAAAGGTAATATTGTTTACCATAAATAAACACCGGCAGTTGAGCCAAACCCTTTACTAAAACTATCGTGTTTTATGTCTATTTCTTTTCATTTATATCGACAGCCACTCGTACGCATTGGGCGTACTGGCTCCATTGGGGAGTCTTTGCAACACTTGTTCCCCCCAAGTCCCTATTATGTCCAACCGCTTTAGACTTAATCTTATTAAAGAAAAATCAAATTCATTCACTGATTTACTATACACAACCACCGGTTATATTGCAAACGCTCAACATCTACACATCAACTTCACCATCTTCAACTACCAAACCACTCTTATTTAGGATGTCGGTTTATTTGCAAATATGCCACCATGCGCAACAAGTTTAAGCCTCCTAATAAATTTCTTAGCAGTTAACAATATTCTTGTCACCAAGATACGTACTGTAGGCTATATCCCTAATTGAAAGGTGGTGATGTATGTCTGCAGATTTCAACCAATCATCATGATTGATTCTACAGAAAAAAATCTGCTAATCCATAACATTGCTTAAGTGGTGTTTACACTGCCATAAATGTCATATGACACGAAATACAAACATTCCATATCTACCCACACATACAATGCGGATACGTAATTTCATTGCATTTTTGCTGGTGTGGACGCAAACAGTAAATGGCGTAAGGCAAATTCCCAATATTGCACAAATTAGCGACTTTATAACGATGGACAATTTCATGTCTTATCACATTGATAGATAGTGTAAACTACCTCTTAACATGAGGACAAATCATATTAAGGCCTGGGTACATAAGCTGCCTCGCCTGCTTACCTTGCTTGCTTCCGATAAAAGAATAAAAAAGAAAAGGGCGACCCAGTTCGAAATTTGCTCGTCCTTCTTTATTCTTTTATTTTTATTATGTCATATATGATGCAAGAAAACAAGGCAATACGAAAGTCAGCCCATGTAGTAAATAAATTACACCAAAAAGCACCACATTGTTGTTCACATACACACAAAATATACACTCAACCACACCATAAGAACTACCTTTGTACACCAATTTATGTCTTATACGTTGAGATACATAAAGTACAAGTTCGATCGAATCGAATCACATAATTAGGCCCCAGGATGATAGTTGTCTTCAGGAACTACATATGGAGAACATCTGCAAGTCGAAATATTTTGCGAAGACGAGAAAATCAAGCCTAATAATATGTCTTTGATATTCAATATATGATTAACTTGATACAAAGTTCAAATATTTAATCCCAACAATCATCAAAACCAGCTGGGTATGTCGAGGGTACATAATCCAATATGTTATCTCCCGAAATTCAAGAAACACAACTAAGATTAAAATCACCCTTGCAAATTAACGAGGAATTATCTATCAGCAAGTAAAGAAGAAACTCTAGCAATTAGATCAGCATGGTGCAAATACACATATGACCAAAAGAATATGTACAAACTTTAGTATGCATATTTTTCTTTTAATTCAGGAAATGTATTTGATGTAAAACAAAGTCCTGTTTAAATTTAAGTTTTGCAACATAAAATGACCTTACAAATAACCTTTGAGAAGATCTTCAAGGTAAACCAACTTCTAAATGCGATATTAAGAAAAAATTCATAAAAATTGATGGACAAAATAAAAAGTACATTTTGGAAATAATAAATTAATATTGGTATATTCAATTGCTTTATTATGGATTGTAATTTAGGATGTTTATATTATTAATATATGGTGCTTCCACCTTTATTTTGTGCTATTTTTTGTATTCATATTGGTTAGAAGTTTGCTGTAATTGTCAAAAGTTATTTAATACCACATTTTTTGTATAAAATTCCAAATTTGATGTTTATTTTGGAAGGATTGTGTATCATTGCACTGTTTTAAGTGTCCGCAAAGGTTTTCTATAGGATTCATGTCCGAGTACTGTCTAGGCAAGTCAAGTAACCTCATGCTATCGAGGTTGTGCGAATTCTCTGAACCACGTACAACAGGGGAAATCGATGGCCAAGTTGAAGACCTCACGCGTGTCCTCCGGGGTTGCTATGAGAAGTCTTGCCCATTATCGTATCCTGGTAGGAGAACTCAACCAGTTTGGTGGAATAAAGAGCTAGCCAAGCTTAGGAAAAGCAGCAGGAAAGCTTATAATAAAGCTAACAGCACCAAAGCTGATACCGATTGGAATCTATACAGAGAGAGTTTCAACCAGAATAAAAGTGAAATCAGAAAAGCTAAGAGAAATTCGTGGATCAGCTTTAGTGTATCTATAGAGGGGGTTAATGCAGCAGCGAGGTTCCGTAAGGTGATCTCGAAGGACCCAAAACCCTTTGGGAGCATCAAACGGAATGACGGTACCTGGACTAATTCCGCTCTAGAGACTTTAGACCTGTTGACAGGAACACATTTCCCTGGAAGTGAGGATGCCAGCTTGAGTACACCTGGTGTGGACACAATCAGGACCCGCACTCCAGGAGAGGTGACTCTTGTCGACAGATTAGTAAGCTATCACAAAATCTCATGGGCGATAAGTACTTTTCAGCCATATAAATCTCCTGGACCTGATTGTATCATTCCAGCGATGCTTCAGAACGCACCGACTGTTCTGACAACCATACTTCAGAAGATTTTAGTGCTTGTCTACTACTATCGCACATACCGGCGCTGTGGAAAGTTGTAACAGTGACCTACATTCGTTGGAACCGTTGAGTTCGTACCACCAACACTGGATGGTGTGCAACTAAATCTCTCCACTGAGGCGAAGTACTTGGGAGTGATCCTTGACCATCGGCTTAGATGGAGTAGGAACACAGAGGAACGCACCAAGAGAGGTCTAATTGCACACTACTCATGTAAGAACACCGTAGGAAAAAGTTGGGGTCTGAGACCTTATAAAACAGTTGTCTGTCCCATTCTGACCTATGGATGTCTTGTTTGGTGGCAGGCCCTGAACAATAAGTCCAATTTGTCCAGGTTAGCTTCTGTGCAGAAATCTGCTTCACTTCTTATCACTGGAGCAGTAAATAGCACCCCTCAGGCAGCACTGAATGCGGTATTGAACATTCAACCCCTTGATATCTCAGTTCAATATCTAGTATCCCGTAGTGCCCTGAGGCTCAAGGAGCTCAACCTGTGGCGTTCTTCGGGGTCTGGATATGCTATCATTTTACAACAGTTAAGCAGTCAGATCGGATTAAGCAACGGGAGAAATGGAACTGACTACATTTCGCCTTCACTGGACTTTGATGTAGCGAATGTAATAATCCCTGACAGGAGTGAATGCGAGCAGGGTAGACCACTACCCGATAGCCTTCCCATATTTACTGACGGTTCGAAGATGGATGAAGGTACTGGAGCGGGGGTGTACTGCGAAGGGCTGAACATCAAACGCTCGTTTAAGATTAGTACAAATTGCAGTGTTTTTCAGGCGGAGGTTTTTGCAGTAATGAAAGCCCTAGAATTAGTGGTTGAAATGACGGACATCGCAGGTAGGACAGTTACAGTCTATGTGGATAGTCAGGCTGCCCTTAAGGCGCTGGGGTCTTATACTATTAAATCTAGGATAGTTCAAAAGTGTAGATCCAACGTACGCGTCAACCTATGTGGGGTACCAGGGCACTGTAATGTTGAGGGGAATGAGATTGTTGTTGAACTAGCAAGGCGAGGCTCTCAGTGCTGGGACCTCATGGTAGAGGACTATGTCAAGCCACCGCTTTGCTTCTTCCTCAGCAAACTCAGCCAGTTCTACGCAGAGAAAACCGTAAGAAAGTGGCAGGAAATACCTGGTTGTAAAGTATCGAAGTCAATCTGGCCGGCAATCTCAGGGCGTAGAACGGCGTCCCTTCTCTCACTTCGCAAGCCAGAAATCAGAGTTGCTACGGGGGTTAGAACTGCATAAGATCCATGACTTGTAAGTGGGATGAAAACAACATTGAGTATTGTAGGTTATGTGAGGATGAAGAGGAAACGGTCAAAAGGTATAGACTATTTATTGTTGTTGTTGTAACAGTGTTTTTATTATATTTATATGTTCGTTCCTCTGTTCAATCTGGCTCTGGGTCTATCTCCAGTTCCAGAAAAATGGCTGCTTCGATGGGATGTAGCCACAGATCACCTGGAGTTAGATGGGAAGGTTTGGCGGGGCAGTTAAAAAGGTGTTGTGTGTCGTGCGGGCCCATGCCGCATACTGGGCATATGTCTTGCACGGCGCGATCGATTTCCGCCCAATAGGAATTTAGGCGACTGCAATATCCCGAGCGTAGTTGAGCCAAAACTACTCTGGTTTGTCGTGGCAGCTGACGCTCCTCAGCTGCGATAGATGGAGGATGTACTCCGAGTACTTTATTCACACTATACTTGCTTAAGGCCTTGGCAAATGCGTCCGTGTGAATGCTATTCAATCCTGCTTGATATGCTTGTTGATCTAGGGGTTCTCTCCTGTATCGTTGGAACTCTCCCTCTAGAGCATGGATATCCTTCCTGATCTCCCTGAATGGACCGGGCCTACCCACAAGATGGTGATTGGGATGGCTCACACGATAACATCCAAGCAGGTACTCCATCGAAAGCATCTCATTGTGTTGCTTTACAGGAAGAATTTTTGCCTCTTCATGTAGATGGTCCACTGAAGATTTGAGGAGGCATCCTGTCGCTGTTCTCAGGGCGGCATTCTGGCAAGTTTGAATCTTTTTCCAGTTCGTATCACACAATCTCGGGGACCAGACTGGAGCCGCATAGCTTACCACAGACCGACCTATCGCGTTATACGTGGCCAACAAGGTTTCTTTATCTGCACCCAAAGTGCTGCCGGCCAGGGACTTGAGGACCTTGTTCCTACTTTCCAACTTGTCGCAGATAGGTGTGGCGTGTGCGCACGACGTGAATGTAGTGTCGAATGTGACCCCTAAAATTTTAGGGCAGTTTGTGGTCGGAATTCTGCTACCGTCGACCACGACATTCAACTCACGTCCAAACTGCGCTGTCCATGTGGTGAACAGAGTGGCTGTAGATTTTGTGGTGGAAATCTGCATATTCCTCGAATGGAAAATGTGGTAAGATCGGTTAAATAGTTGTTCAGTCTCTCACAGATGTAATCAGGATAGGTACCCGACGCCAGGATCGTGCAATCATCCGCATACGTCACGATCTCGATGCTGTCTGTTTCACTCTACGGGGTTTGGACTTCTTATTCCTGAATTCCACGTACGACTGGCGTCCACACATATAGTTGACTATCCAACGTTTCAAGCTTGGCCGGAGGGTTGTCTGCTCATTGTCCTCAAACAGCGTGGAGTGCCTGACTGTATCAAAGGCTTTTGATAAGTCAAGCGCCATCATCACTGTTCTATCGCACGGCCGTCTCTGGTTGAGTCTTTTACAGATAGATGTGGTAATGGCGTGCAGCGCTGTTGTCGTGCTGTGCTGCTTACGGAATCCATGCTGATGATCGGCAACTTGATAGCTATTTCTGATACTGGGGAGGAGCAAGGACTCAAGTGTCTTTGCTACGGGCGACAAAAGCGAAATCTGTCTGTACGAGTCACTTTTGCTGGCATCCTTGCCTGGCTTCCGTAGTGGGACCACCCTGCCCATTTTCCAGACTTCGGGAACAACGAGGGTGGCTAGCGACAAGTTGAAGACTTTGGTGAGATACTCGACTCCCGGCTCATCCAGCTGCTTCAACATTACCATAGAGATTCCATCAGGGCCCAACGCTTTGGATTATTTAGCGTTCCTGAGGGCATTGGCAACATCATCCATTGTAAATTGTGGTGGTTCATCCTCGGCAGGAAGAGATCTGATGCGACGTAATACTCTTCTCTTCGCCCTGTCACTCTCGGGAGGCTCGACAAACTGTCGATTGAAATTACTTGCGCACCTCTACGGGTCAGTCAACGTAACGTCGCCAAACGTGACTGAGGTCCTATCTTCCCTTCTTCCAGGGTTCGAGAGTGACTTAACCGTTGCCCACAATTCACCTATACCGGCTCCAATGTTGCAGCTCTTCAGATGATTTAACCATTTGTTCCGCTTATGCTCGCCGACCAGCCTGTTAACTTCCAGTGTCAGCTCTCTGACTCTGGGGTCATTGGGGTTGATACGACGAAGCTCATCACGCTCATTTGCTAATCCCATCGCCTCTGCTGGGAAATTTGGTCTTACTTCGGGTATTCGACCAGCAGGGATATGGCGAGCGGCTGCAGCAGGGATGATGTCCCGGAACGTCCTTTCCGCTACCCGAACATCAGAAGGATTGGGCAATTCTCTGAAGCTGTGATTGGTGAACTCTCTGAAACTCGGCCAATCAGCGGCGTTCAGAGGTGATGAAGTCGGGTGGTCTGCTAATGGAGACAATTATGGGGAGATGGTCTGATCCAAGGGAAATGACGGGTTGCCAGGTAACGTCATTTGTCAGACCAGGTGACACGATGGTTATGTCAGGCGAACTGTGACACTCTCCTCTAATTCTGGTAGGGGCGTCCTCATTGACCCTGCAAAACGTAGAGCTATCAATCTGCTCAGCCAGCGCTGTACCTCTCTGATCGTTTCCGAGGGCCGAATGCCACATCTCATGATGCGCATTAAAATCCCCCAGGACCAGACGATTATGACCTTGCAAGAGCGGGCTAATGTCAGGCCTATAATCAGGGATACAGCTATTTCTCGGCGGGATGTATATATTCAGCAACTCTATCTCGGCAGCTCCACACCTGACTGCTACCCCCATACATTCCATGTACGGGTCATTAGAGACAGGCTCAAGCGAGATAGGTCTGTATTGGACAGACTGGTGCAATAGGAAAGCCAATCCCCCAACTCCACTTCTGGTGCGATCTTTCCTCAGAACATTGTAACCATCACAATGCTCTAAGCTGTGGTTGTTGTTCAGCTTGGTTTCCTGCACCGCCGCGACTTTGATGTTCTTCTGACTCATAAAATCTACTATCTCCTCGATCTTACCTCGGAGTCCATTGCAATTCAATTGCAAAAAGGCTGCATTTTCGGGGATTGGGACAACAACGGCTGGTGTTAAAGACTGCGTGTGCGGTTGTTGCCGAGGGGTCTGCGGGGGAGTTTCGTAATCAGACGACGAGGGAGTCTCGTAATCCGACGACGACTCACTGGGGGCTGTATTCACGCAGCATGCAGCAACATAGTCCCTGTCGTAGTCCCTCACGTGGACGAGTCCAGAGCAACCCCTTAGATGCACCCACTCCTGACATCTATTGCATCTCACCGAAGGTTGGATGTGGGTGAAGATGCGGATGTGACAAACTGAACACAGATATATTGGTCCTGGGTTTTCCTCCGTCCCGGCTCGGACCAATAGAATTCGGAGCAGGCATTCCGGGATATGCTGCTCCCAATACAGAAACACGAAACAAATACAAACATGTACACACTGAGGTGGCAGCCGCTGGCCGGAACATAGGTTTTGTGTTGTTCCGGGTCAATCCGGTACGAAAGAACCCGCTGCCGTGGGATTGCACTATTTGGTGTATATATGATTGACTCTCTTTCTTACTTCTCTATTGACCCTACAGTTCTGGTTACATATTGTAAGAGCCTTAAATGGCTATGGGCGGGTCATTATAGACTTGAATAATCTATAAATCTTTCTCTAGACTAAATTTCTCTTTCCTATAAACAATCGAATGAATTCCCTGTACTTATTTTTTTCTTCATCTTTCCTTTTTGTTTTTCACCACTTCTCACCCTCTCTCCTCTCCTAACTATCCAACCAACTGCTCCCTCAATAGCTCCATACCACCATCTGCAGCCATATATGCCATTATGTACAACCACCCACACAGCATTACTCAATCCATACATACATACGGTGACCAATATTTTTGGATGAAAATAGAGTACACATACGAGGGATACTACATAAGTTTCTGTGTTTGACAACAATGCCAGGCGCCATTTACCATTTCCATTGGAAAGCTTAACATTTTCTAGCATAAGCGTACTCAGTACGGTTTGACGTACCACGTATTGCGTTTTTTACAGGACTTGACTTAATTTGCAAAAAAATTTGGAATTTACTTGTGAACATTTTCGTCCGACTATTTTTCACAATTTTCTACGTGATGACGACGCGATGAAGCAACATCCTATAGTTAGTAGACAATAGGGTTTCGTAGCCTGAGTTGGAGTCGAGCAATTATGCTGTAGTCGGAGACTGAGTCGAAAAAATAACTTGGCTCCAACTCCGGACAACAATTTTTTCTACATTTATCAAAAATGAATTTCAAGAACTTTATTGGTCCAATTAATACTCTAAAGCAAACTTAAAATTCCATGACAATCGAATTAGAGTTCCAACTTAAGCATGAATTTGCAAGCTAGGTCGATTTCTTAACCCAGATATGCCTAGTGTACTACATGTAGTACACCTACTATTTGCAGGTTTCTGAGCTTATTTTACGTTAAATTTTCTAATAAATTTGATGAGGCGCTACTGAACATAACGGTGAACAAAGCGTACTTTGATAAGTTTTGTCTAAGTAATCGCTTGTGCGTATTATTTGTGATCAAAGATTTCAGTTTTGTGAAATTTGGAAAAGTGTGAAGATGCCACGCAATCGGCGCGAAAAAATATTATATGCATATTTTATTTTTGTTGGTTTTCTACATTTTTCTAATTTTAACAGTTGTAAAAATCAATATGTAGCAAAAGTATATGCCAAAAAATTAATTATATGTGATTTTAGTTGACATATTTCTTAACGTACTACATGTAGTACGTTCGGCACTTGTGCGTAAAAAATAAAAATATTATTTTTACAGATTTTTATCACTAAATGAGATAATAAAGGCCTTAGAAGAAATATTTGAACAGTTTTCTGCACAATTTTTATGGCATCGCAATTGTACCCGCCGAAGGTGTGAATACGAGGGCTACTAGATAAGTTTCTGGCCTAGGCAATAACGACAAAAACGGCCGTTGTGACAGAAAATATTGATGCCGTGCAAGAACTAATAATGCAAAATCGTAATGTGATGTACGGTGAGATAGAGGCATCCTTAGTCATTTTTTACACCAGCATACATTCGATATTGCATGAACACCTGTCCGTAAAAAAGGGTTTGTTATCGTTGGAACCTCCACAATTTGACAATCGCTAAAAAAAGACTCGTGTCGATTGGTGCAGAGAAATGCTGAAAAAATACGATAGCGGTGCTTCACAAGACGTTTATACGTTCGTCACAGGTGACCAATCGTGGGTATAAGCGTATGAGCCTGAAACAAAACAGCAATTGACCATGGGGTCTACGAAGACGAGGCAAATTCAACAAAAGTTGTTCATTAAAGAAGCACTTCGAAACAAATGCCCGCCTGTTTTTGCGGCTTAGCTGATCATAAGGCGACTATGTGGCTTGAAAACCGTATGACGATAAATTCTGAGTGGTACTTTACAAGAAAAAAAAGGTGTGGTCAACGATTTTCGTCGCCAGAAGATGCTGTTGAAGCGTTCAAAACCCATGTTTTGGAGATGTCTCATCCGGAGTGGAAAAAGTGCTCAAACAATTGGTTTGAGTGCTGCCAAAAGTGTATAAATAATGATGTAGAATACTTTAGAAAACAACATAACTATTTTTGATGATAAATGTTCGCGTTTTCATTAATAGGTCAGAAACTTTTATAGAAGCCCGCCTAATTACATTATAGATGAAGATCCTGGAGTAGATGAAGCGAATTTTAAAAATTTATCTCCTCCATTATTAAATGTTGAAGCTGATTTTTTCGAAATCTTTATTCCACTGTTCAGATAGCGATGACGATATTGCACTTGCGTTATTGTAACAGATCTTGCTTTGCTCTTCTCACTGACGGCTTGATACATCAGTGAAAAGAGCGAAGCAATATCTGGAAGACACCGATTCTATTATTTCAGCATATGATAAGGAAATTTTACCTAAAACCCTGGAATTCTTTTAAAAAATTGTTGATGGTGATTTGGTGCAAGTTATTACTCAATTCTCCAGTGACTATGCCCCAAACATGATAAAACTATATTTCTCTTTTGCATACGTATATGCCGAGTGTACTACATGTAGTACGGCCTTAAAATCCAAGTTAGAAAATATTTTTCTTTATTTTTTCTTCAGTTTTGTAATATTATCTGTCAGAATAACACTATTTTGAAAAATCACGAAAATTGCTGCATTAGTTTGCCCGTCGGCATATCCGGGTTAATATACGATAAGAAATGTATAAATATTTTGGAATATTTGTTTTAGATCAAACACATTCTTTATCAAGATAATGATCAATGGTATTTCAAGAAGATAATGATCTTAAAATGCTCATATTCCCGAGCAAAAGCCTGCCCACTTCAGAACCTCTTACACAGAGTTTAAAATTTCGGTCATCTTGTATTTTTATTATAGCTGTAGAAGTTTTAAACAAGGAAGTTTTGTAGTTGTGTATTATATTCGACAAAAGTTAATTTCAAGGAACACCGCTGAAAATGGCCAGCATATAGGAAAAAATTGGAAACTTGTGTATATTTTATTCATTGAGTGCTAGTAAAAATTATCCTCGGGGTCGACTCCGATTCCGACAAAAATGGCTCGACTCCGAAACTTTGGTAGTCACACGTAAAATATTTTCCGTAAAGTAAATTGAGTTTTTGTGAAATTGATTGTAGAGGAGCTCTATCCTTCCCGCTCTCAACCAAACATTCAATATATTTTACGGCAAACTTTGTACGTCCAAGCGAAACGACATCATTTGTCACACGCAGAGAAAAAAATATGTTTGATCCAACAATATTCCAAGAGCAAAATATGTATTGTTAACATATTGTTGGATTCCTCATGTAGTATTGTAAATCCAAAAATAGTTTGTGTCAACTGAACAATATTTCTCTCTTTTCTTCGAAAATTTGTTTCTCTTCTCTCGCTATTCGATGCCGTGTTGAAAAAACAATTTTGGTGAGTTGTGGTGTGTTTGTATGACATGCTGCCTTTACCTTTGTTTTTGTGTGTATGTACTTGTGAGACTCTTGTTTTTATTTGTTTCTGTTTTGTTTCATTCTTCTTTCCTTTTCATGTTTGTTATGGTGTTTAATTATTCCTTATGTTGTGGTGGGTGCTTGTGGCTTTTTGTTTGTCTTTGTTGTCAGCCAATGCAGCAAACCATGTATTGTGTTCATCAATGATTGCAATATTATACACGACATTTATATCCAAGTTATGCGAAAAGTGTATATGAGAAGTATATGCACTCAAATCAAAAATTTCTGGGCTGGTTTTCTGTATTGACAATACTTTTTGTAAACAAAATTAGATTATGATAGTTCCTACAATCGGTACTGTTAACGATTTTAACAATATTGCGGAAATTCGAAAGTTGTTTTTGTTTTCTATGTTTGGAACAAAAGATGGTATTTTTGGATTTGGATTACAATGTTTGAACAAAACAAATACATTTTTGGAACCAAAACATATATTTTTGTTCCAACAAAAGCGAAAAATATTTTTTCTCTGCGTGCAGACTAGGTGACACTATGGTTTTGTCTGTGACACTTGCCGCTAATTCATCGGCTTACATCCCATACTGCATGAAAATCTGGCCGTAAAAAAGGTTTCTTATCGATGGATTCCGTATCGATTGGTGCAAGAAATTTCAAAAAAATACGATCGCTGTATGAAACGTGTACGATGCGTATAAGCCCGAAACAAAACAGCAATCGACGGAACATGCTGTTGACACGTTCAAAAACCACGTTTTGGGGGTGTTTCAATAACTGGTTTGAGCGTATGCAGAAGTGTTTAAATCAATAAACAGTGATTTGAAACGACTGATTTCATTTCAACAACGACAATATTTGGTTAAATTTCTGCCTAGGTTTCTCGGATTTCATTGTATTACCTTTGTATTCACATGTATTTGTAAAACAAATCAAAAATAGAGGACATAGAGTACATATGATGAAAATAGAGGACAAATAGAGTACGTTGGAATAATAGAGTACGGACACCTAAAATAGAGTACTGTCCTCTATAATAGAGTACGGTTGGTCACCGTATACATACAACAACAGCATCATCTCTACCACTCATCAACTCAATAAACACATACAACACCCAACTAATCTTAACACAAACATCAGCATCATCCAACATCAATAGCTCCATACCACTATCTGTAGCCCTATATGTCATTACCCTGCTAGCATTTGGAAGTGAGTTTCTCACCACTTGACTTCCTAGGCACCCCGGAGACACGCCAAGGAAGATCGTTGGTGAATTACACAAACAATTTCTATAGCCTTATTGTGATTACCTTTTATGGCGTATGCCGACATTTCGGAGTAACTTCTGAGTGACTTCCAAAGCGATTGTTTACATTTATTAAATGATTCCACACAGTTGAACACATACAGAACATTTTTCTCTCTGATGATTATATGAGTCGGTGGTGCAGTGGTAAGCATGCTAGCTTTGCACTCTGAAGGTCCGGGTTCGCTTCCCAAGTCATGCAACAAAACATCACATTTTTAAAATTACAAAATTAATGTAGGTGGAAATTGCAAAGAATAATTTCTCTTAAACAGAAGAGAAATAAAAATAAATAGAAAAAAAAAATAAAAAAATATGTTTTTTTTTTTAATTTCAAGAACTATCGCGGAAATGATCTTCTAGAAGTGTCGCTGGAGTGACTTCCAAGACGACACGCCGGCGTGGTTTATTTCTTCACAACGGAGGTCACTTCAGGGCACTGTTGGGCAGAAATGCTCGGCCTCATACACAAAAGTGTAAAAAATACATGAGTCTCTCGCAATTTGCCCACCATTGCTTCAGGGTGACTTCCGCGACTATCGCCGCGAGTGTTTTCATCGCCCTAGGCGACACGCCTAAGTCACTTCCGCGATAGTTTTTGCTTGCAGGGTATGTACAACCACCCACACAGCATTACTCAATCCATACATAGAATAACAGCATCATCTCTACCATTCATCAACTCAATAAACAAATACAACACCCAACTAATCTTGACACAAACATCAGCATCATCCAACATCAGCATAATCCAACATCATCACAAACAATAGTCGGGACGATCACAATGAACTTCATGGTCTCCGAGTGGAGTGGCTGTCAGTAAGACAGCTTCGCGTCCTAAACCTAACCTAACCTCATGTTATTTTAAACTGCACTGTACGTAACTTTTATTTACAAATAGTTATGTTGATAAAGGTGACGATAATTAAGATGATGCTGGTTACTTCTTTTACAAGCCATAGGAGAAAATCAAACCAAAAGACATCAATTGCAATGGATAACAACAAGAAAATCCAATTAGAAAAGGGCATTCAACGCTCTTATCAGTCTCGATTGGAACAAAATGTAAATGCGCCGAAATTGCGTTTCGATAAAGGGGGAGAAAAAGAAAAAAAAACACAGCGAAGAAAGGTAAACAAATTTTACCTGAATAATTAAACTATAGGTCCCATATCATTGAGCTAATATGAATCGGGGTGCACTTATTGATATGAGAGAAGTCTCCCTTGTCCCGCCTGGGATGTTTGTGGAACAGAAATTATTATAATTATATTATTATAATTACACGAGCTTGTAATGTTTACAATGTTAGAGCACTAACACTCAAACCAGAATGATGTAAACAAGGCGGCAAGTAAGACAACTTTCGCGCCAATTCGTTGAAATCTGTACATTGACATATCAACGTTGTGCAATTAAGTACTAAACAGATTTCATAGGATGTACATACGGTCAGTTGTGCAACAAACAGCACTACTGTTCCATTTAAAATAAATGGAGCCAATTTTTACTTAAACAGTAAGGACGGCATTTTACGTTTGTTTTTCAGTTCGTAAGGGGATAATCATTTGCGAACCTGAAAAGTATATACAGTGGTGTCCCCAAATGAGTACATGTTCTCTAATTTTTAAAGTGCTTTGTAAATAGTTACACAACAATAATAACGCAGTGCATTTTTGCCTTTGAGAGTAAATCAACATTCTAAACAGTTTGGAAGGTATGAGCCTGACAAAATAATCTATTTTGACATCCAGGACCCTAATCTCTGACGGTGTGTAGCAGCCAAAGTGCATGCGATACCGAAACACGTTGAAACACATATCTTGTCCTTTTAAGCCTTTCATCGCGCTGGTTCATTTCTTCGTGTTGCACAGTGTTATTATTTACAAAATACGTATGGGCACCCCACTGAATATTCTTGATCAGGGTAAATTCTGAGTCGATATATGCATGTCCATCCGTCTGTCTATGGTAATCACTCTAGCTCAATACCGATCTTTGGTATTGTTGAAGTTACGAAGTTTTTCGGCTATTCACACACACATGACCCGAACAAAACTAAAGAGCACACAAAAGAGAGAAAATGTTTTGATTTGTTTTTGTTTTGCAGCATGCGTGCATATAACCTGCAAAAAGAATTTTGTGTGCCTTCTTCCTGGTCGGCAGTGCTCTAGCTTTTAAAAGAATTGAGATAGAACGCTACAATTTTGATCACTTGGATTGCAAATGCCAACTTATATCTAATTCAGCCAGTAAATGTAGCGAAAAAAACTTCATAATATCTGAAATAGAGCGGTACTGCTATATAGATGTTAAAAAAAAAAACAAATTTAATATAATCTATACTTAGATGATGAGTTACTGACTGACTTACTGATAATCAACGCCCAGGCTAAACGGCTAAAGCTAGAATCTTGAAATTCTGGGTAAGGATCACCCTTGGACCGAAGGTGTCAGATAAGGCATGGTTTTTGGAAATTCGAACTAGAAGGGTACGAAAAGTACTAAAAGGCACTAAATATGATTTTGTATTATGCAAACGGGAAGAGCTAGAATTCTGAAATTTCGAACGAAGGTCACCGAAGGAAAGTTAGGGAACCAAAGGGTTTTTTGGAAATTCGACCTACGAAAAGTACAACAAGTTACTAAATTTAGTACAGGGTGCGGCTAAAGTAACTATATGATTTGTTTTTTAAATAACTATTGAATGAAATGAAAAAAACAAAAAAAAAATTATGATAAAAAGAAAGTTTATTTTATGTTATTTTTTACATTAATTATGAGAAATAATATCAGTTAAATGAGAACCGTTTGCTCTAACGCAAAAATGTGCTCTTTTTATGGCATTTCCATAACTTTGTTGAGTGTTTCTTGTGGTATACGATCAATTTCTGATTTCTGATGAAGATTTTTGGGATTTTGGGATCCCCAAAATCTGTTGTTTTGTTTATTTACGAAACCGTTCAAGTGAAAATGCGGTTCGTCGGTCATCATTAAATTTGAAAAAAAATTTTCATTTTGATCAACGAGATTTAAAACTGCTCTATCATATTCCAAGCGCAATACGAAGTCCTCAGGATTTAGTTTTTGGACTAGTTGGATTTTGTAAGGGAACAGGTGCAAATCGTGTTTTAAAATTCGCCGAAGAGTGCGGTCAGAAAGCTGCAACTGGGAAGATCGTCTTCTCGTTGATGTCTCCGGATTTTTCTTCGACGCTCTGTCGCACAGCATCAATATTTTCGGCCGATCTGCCAGTTCGAGGTCTGCCCGTACGTCTTGAATCTCCGACAGTCCCATATTCAGCAAAATTATTCACCAACGAACGAATGGTTGGGCACGTTGGAGCAGTTCTTACACCATAAAATCTTCTGTATGCACGTTGAGTATTAATTATCGAACGATGATTTTCAATGAATAGAAAAACAATCTTAGTTCTTTGCGCAATTGTATAGCGTTCCATTTTTAAATATTCTCCCAAGTTTAATTTCTGAAATAGGAAAAAAGAAAAAGTTAAATACTCGCAAGCAAAGAAGTTACAATTCTTTTACATCATATAGTAACTTTAGCCGCACCCAGTACCAAATGTATATATTGAAAGGATATACCTAGAATTTGGTGTAGGAATAAAGGTTGAGAAGTGATATTGATATAAGGAAATGGTTAATTTTACTCGTCTTTGGGCTGAAACTTTCTTTAAAATCAGTTAACAAAAAGTATGAATATATGAATCATGTTGCTATGAATTGTGTACCATGTCGTATGAACGGTTTAATTCGTGTACGTAATTATGAGAGCGAACAACGTGATTCAAATTCTGGTATGAACATGGCATAAGTCTCCGTTATTGCACTCTCTGTTTTTCGTACCGTGTTTGGTGTTGTACTGCTGTTCCATATTGTGATTGATGTTGCGCTTAGTTTGTTCTGGTTTTATTAAGGCATCGAAGACTGTCCTCATTTTTCTTCCGATAAAGGATTCTGCTGGAGTCTTACCTTCTGGTGTATTAGGATTTGGTGTAGATCTGTAGACTTCCAGGAATGTCTGAAGAGCTTCCGTATGAGTTTCCTCCCCTTCGAGCTTTTTTAATGCACGTTTAAGTGTATCAACGAAGCGTTCTGCTTGTCCGTTTGAACTTGCATGGAAGCGTAAAGTTGGCTTTTTGCTGCACCACTTTTCGAATTGTTCTGAACAGAATTGTGATCCGTTGTCTGAGACTAATTGTTCTGGGTGTCCGAAGAGAGCACAATATTCGTTCAGCATTTTTAGTTATAGTTGACGTCTCGTAAATAACTGGGTATTTCGAGTATGAATCGATGATAAGGAGATAATATTTACATTTTACTGGACCTGCATAATCTATGTAGATCCTTTCAAGAGGGTGTGTGGTTGATGGCCATGGACAAAGATTTGTTTTTACTGGACTCTTTGCCGTATATTGACATTTTTAAACATAGTCTTCAATTTGTTGGTCGATGTTTGGCCAATAAACTTAACTTCGGGCCATGGCTTTGCTGCGTTGTTTTCGTGATTGTTGACTAATCTTGATAAAACGTCTGCGTGGCCAAAGTCCTTTGTGTTTGTGTATTTGATTTCGATATCGTAAGCGAGTAAAATGAGAGTACCTTTCTTTGATCCAAATATTGCCAGTAATGGTTTGTGATCGGTGTGCAAAGAGAATTTGCGTTCGAATAACATTTTGTCAAACCGCTGAACAGCAAATATGAGGGCTAATCCTTCTTTTTCAATTTGACTATAGTTCTTTTCAGCTGGTGTGAGAGATCTTGATACATGGTGTATTGCTTTCATACTGTTGTCTGGAAACATAGGTTAAATAACTGCGCCTATTCCGTGTGATGATGCAGGTTTGGGTTATAATGTGTTAAAAGTAAATTTGATGTCAAAATGCTTTTGAAATCGTCTAAGGGTTTTTGACACTGTGACGTCCACTCGAACTTGGTGTCCTTCTTTAGTAGATCGTCAAGAGGTTTCCGTAAGAAGCTCATGTTGTTGACAAATTTCGCGTAATGATTTATAGAGCCTAGTAATGATCTTACCTCTGAAACGTTTTCTGGAATTTTCAGATTTTGAATGGCTGAAAATTTGATGGATCTGGCTAGATTCCATCTTTATTTATGATTTGTCCTGGATATTTTCAAATTTTAGTTTGAAACTATGATCTTGAATTCTTTGAAGAAGTTTGTTTAGGTTCTGAAACAGAGGCACTTGCTATCATAATTTCGTCTATATATGCGTTTGCTCCGTCTATGCCTGCGCATAGTTCATCCATAATTCTTGGAAATGCTACCGGAGCTGATTTTATACCTGAGGTTAAACGGTTAAATTTACTTTCGTCGCCGACCTCGACTTGTAAGTGACTAAAAAAATCTAAGTGACTAAAAATTACACGGTTATGGCAATCTGAAAGGATTTCTTCCGGTGTGGGTAATTGATATTGATTTGGTTCTACCATTGAGTTGAGACCTGTTGAATAGTCTGCACATATTCTTATTATACCCTCCACCATATGGAGGGTATAATTAAATTTGTCATTCCGTTTGTAACACATCGAAATATTCGTCGGAGACCCTATAAAGTATATATATTATTGATCAGCATAAAATTCTATGTCGATTTGACCATGTCCGTCTGTCTGTATGTTGAAATCAAGATACAGCTCGCAATTTTAAAGATAGAGAGTCAGAATTTGGTATTTTTTACTTGGTTGATTTTTATTACTTGCAGGATGGTTGGTATTGAAAATGGGATATATCGGACCACGTTTTGATATAGCCCCCATAGAACGGTACTCCCGATTTTCCTTATTTTTAAGGTTTCAGCTTCATTATCCTACCAAAATGGCTGAAATTTAGGGGTATACAACTTTGCCCCAGAATTTAGTCGGTATAGGTCCACACCTTCATATAGCCCCCATAGAACGGTACCTCCCGATTTACGGTATTTTGAAGGTTTTAGCGTCATTATCACACCGAAATGGCTGAAATTTGGTACTTAGTCTACGTTGGTGGTATAAAACTTTCCCCCAGAACTTTGTCGTTATCGGTTCATGCCTTCATATAGGCCCCATAGAACGGTACCTCCCGATTTTTGGTATTTTGAACGTTGTGGCCTCAATATTCCACCGAAATTTGGTATTTAGACTTCGTTGGGGGTACTCAAACATCCCCTTTAAATTTGTCGGTTTTGGTCCACGCCTTCATATAGCCCCCATGGAAAGTTCTTTGCGCAATTGTATAGCGTTCCATTTTTAAATATTCTCCCAAGTTTAATTTCTGAAATAGGAAAAAAGAAAAAGTTAAATACTCGCAAGCAAAGAAGTTACAATTCTTTTACATCATATAGTAACTTTAGCCGCACCCAGTACCAAATGTATATATTGAAAGGATATACCTAGAATTTGGTGTAGGAATAAAGGTTGAGAAGTGATATTGATATAAGGAAATGGTTAATTTTACTCGTCTTTGGGCTGAAACTTTCTTTAAAATCAGTTAACAAAAAGTATGAATATATGAATCATGTTGCTATGAATTGTGTACCATGTCGTATGAACGGTTTAATTCGTGTACGTAATTATGAGAGCGAACAACGTGATTCAAATTCTGGTATGAACATGGCATAAGTCTCCGTTATTGCACTCTCTGTTTTTCGTACCGTGTTTGGTGTTGTACTGCTGTTCCATATTGTGATTGATGTTGCGCTTAGTTTGTTCTGGTTTTATTAAGGCATCGAAGACTGTCCTCATTTTTCTTCCGATAAAGGATTCTGCTGGAGTCTTACCTTCTGGTGTATTAGGATTTGGTGTAGATCTGTAGACTTCCAGGAATGTCTGAAGAGCTTCCGTATGAGTTTCCTCCCCTTCGAGCTTTTTTAATGCACGTTTAAGTGTATCAACGAAGCGTTCTGCTTGTCCGTTTGAACTTGCATGGAAGCGTAAAGTTGGCTTTTTGCTGCACCACTTTTCGAATTGTTCTGAACAGAATTGTGATCCGTTGTCTGAGACTAATTGTTCTGGGTGTCCGAAGAGAGCACAATATTCGTTCAGCATTTTTAGTTATAGTTGACGTCTCGTAAATAACTGGGTATTTCGAGTATGAATCGATGATAAGGAGATAATATTTACATTTTACTGGACCTGCATAATCTATGTAGATCCTTTCAAGAGGGTGTGTGGTTGATGGCCATGGACAAAGATTTGTTTTTACTAGACTCTTTGCCGTATATTGACATTTTTAAACATAGTCTTCAATTTGTTGGTCGATGTTTGGCCAATAAACTTAACTTCGGGCCATGGCTTTGCTGCGTTGTTTTCGTGATTGTTGACTAATCTTGATAAAACGTCTGCGTGGCCAAAGTCCTTTGTGTTTGTGTATTTGATTTCGATATCGTAAGCGAGTAAAATGAGAGTACCTTTCTTTGATCCAAATATTGCCAGTAATGGTTTGTGATCGGTGTGCAAAGAGAATTTGCGTTCGAATAACATTTTGTCAAACCGCTGAACAGCAAATATGAGGGCTAATCCTTCTTTTTCAATTTGACTATAGTTCTTTTCAGCTGGTGTGAGAGATCTTGATACATGGTGTATTGCTTTCATACTGTTGTCTGGAAACATAGGTTAAATAACTGCGCCTATTCCGTGTGATGATGCAGGTTTGGGTTATAATGTGTTAAAAGTAAATTTGATGTCAAAATGCTTTTGAAATCGTCTAAGGGTTTTTGACACTGTGACGTCCACTCGAACTTGGTGTCCTTCTTTAGTAGATCGTCAAGAGGTTTCCGTAAGAAGCTCATGTTGTTGACAAATTTCGCGTAATGATTTATAGAGCCTAGTAATGATCTTACCTCTGAAACGTTTTCTGGAATTTTCAGATTTTGAATGGCTGAAAATTTGATGGATCTGGCTAGATTCCATCTTTATTTATGATTTGTCCTGGATATTTTCAAATTTTAGTTTGAAACTATGATCTTGAATTCTTTGAAGAAGTTTGTTTAGGTTCTGAAACAGAGGCACTTGCTATCATAATTTCGTCTATATATGCGTTTGCTCCGTCTATGCCTGCGCATAGTTCATCCATAATTCTTGAAAATGCTACCGGAGCTGATTTTATACCTGAGGTTAAACGGTTAAATTTACTTTCGTCGCCGACCTCGACTTGTAAGTGACTAAAAAAATCTAAGTGACTAAAAATTACACGGTTATGGCAATCTGAAAGGATTTCTTCCGGTGTGGGTAATTGATATTGATTTGGTTCTACCATTGAGTTGAGACCTGTTGAATAGTCTGCACATATTCTTATTATACCCTCCACCATATGGAGGGTATAATTAAATTTGTCATTCCGTTTGTAACACATCGAAATATTCGTCGGAGACCCTATAAAGTATATATATATTATTGATCAGCATAAAATTCTATGTCGATTTGACCATGTCCGTCTGTCTGTATGTTGAAATCAAGATACAGCTCGCAATTTTAAAGATAGAGAGTCAGAATTTGGTATTTTTTACTTGGTTGATTTTTATTACTTGCAGGATGGTTGGTATTGAAAATGGGATATATCGGACCACGTTTTGATATAGCCCCCATAGAACGGTACTCCCGATTTTCCTTATTTTTAAGGTTTCAGCTTCATTATCCTACCAAAATGGCTGAAATTTAGGGGTATACAACTTTGCCCCAGAATTTAGTCGGTATAGGTCCACACCTTCATATAGCCCCCATAGAACGGTACCTCCCGATTTACGGTATTTTGAAGGTTTTAGCGTCATTATCACACCGAAATGGCTGAAATTTGGTACTTAGTCTACGTTGGTGGTATAAAACTTTCCCCCAGAACTTTGTCGTTATCGGTTCATGCCTTCATATAGGCCCCATAGAACGGTACCTCCCGATTTTTGGTATTTTGAACGTTGTGGCCTCAATATTCCACCGAAATTTGGTATTTAGACTTCGTTGGGGGTACTCAAACTTCCCCTTTAAATTTGTCGGTTTTGGTCCACGCCTTCATATAGCCCCCATGGAAAGGTACCTCCCGATTTTTCGTATTTTGAAGGCTGTGTCTTCAATATATCACCAAAATGGCTGAAATTTGGTATTTAGTCTTCAATGTGGTATAAAACTGTTCGGCAGAAATATGTCTGTACATATGTCTGACTAAAATTCGTCGGTATAGGTCCACGTTTCGATATAGCCCCCATAGAACGGTACCTCCCGATTTTCGTAATACTGAAGATTGTGACGTCCAACCGAAATGGCTGAAATTCGTTATTTCGTCTTCCAAGAGTTATAAAATATTGTAGAATAGTATTATCAGTATAGGTCCACGTCTTCCTACATCCTCATAGAAGCGTACTTCTTGATTTTCGGTATAAGTTTTAGCCACATTCTCTTATCGAAATATAGGAAATTTGGTATTTAGTCTTCTTTGAGCCTAAAAACTTTCCGTCAGAAATTTGTCGGTATAGATCGACGTTTTGAAATAGCCCCCATAGAATGGTGCCTCACATTGTTTTACCGAAATTGCTGAAATTTAGTATTAAGTCTTCTTCATACACGAAAGGAAACTAATTATTCCATTTTACTTCAATACAACTTGTGGTGGAGGGTATAACAAGTTTTCCATTACGTTTGCTGACCACTATCGTTGCTGCGCATCTTGATGAATTTACCGGTGTTATGATGCCTGAATTTTCCAATCTTTCTTGTTTTTTCGTTTGGCAGTAGTTGTATGTTGACTTTTGTTTTGCACAGACCTGGGGTGCTGTTGTCAAATACGGATTGATATTTGCTTTTTAATTGTGCAATGTCGTCATCGATGAGGTTATTGGTTTTTGCCATAAATTGAAAGCTTGAATACAGTCGATTCCCATGATGTTTAATTTGTCTATATCTGATATCGATGCCTTACTTCCTCAACCTCGTATCTTAAAAATATGCGATTTTGACTTTTTCATATCAAACGATTGCTATTATTGTTTTTTAATACTTCAACCACTTATTATCTCAATATGTTGTCGCGGTTCTCCAAATATTAATAAAATATATTCTCGTATCTCGTTCATTCCTATTTTCATAACTACCTTAAACTAGTATCTTAATACCTGAGCAATGATGTCTGACTGACAATCAATGCCTAGGCGAAACGGCGGAACCTAAGATCTTGAAATTTTGGGTGAAGGGAGTAGGTGGTCGATTTGACTGGCTGTTTGAAAATTCGTAATAGAAGGGTTATGAAAAGAACTTAAATGTACTAAAATTTGTACCATTTGAGTAACTTACTGGTAATCAACGTCGAGGCGAAACGGCTAAATCTAGAGTCTTGAAATTCTGTGTAAGGGTTTCTATTGAAGAGTAGGTGTGTTCGAAAGAGAAACGTACTAAAATGTAAAAAAATTGTTCCTTTCGTATTAGGCGAACGAGTAGACCTACAATTCTGAGCGGGAAATTGGGACAGGGACGGAGTGCAAGATAGTTGTATTAAAAAGTTTTTGGAAATTCGAACAATAAGTTTACGATAAGTACTAAAAAGTACTAAAAGTGTACCATTTTGTATTATGTGAAGGAACAAAGTTAAAATCATCAAAACTGTTATGCTATTATCAGTTTATGTTAGGAAGTAATTTGGAAATGTGCACACATATATACGAAAAGTACTAAATATAGTACTATTTGGTATTGGGTGAACGGATACAACTGGAATACATACATACACATGTTTCCACAACACACCCTGATGGACATGGGGGATTTCTCTCCTATCAATGAGTGCACGCCAATTAATATTGGCTCAATGGTGTGGGACCTACTTCTTATCGCCGAGTCCGAACGGAGTGTCTTACGATACCACTTTTCAGTGAAGCTTTTCATGGCTGAAAAACTGAGGAAATGTAAGCCGACATTACACTGAGGGATTTGCCACCGCTGAAATGTTGATGTTCTGGTCAGGGTTTGAACCGCAAACCATCTGAATGCAAGCGGATGTGCTTACCACTGCACCACGTTGGTTCCCAATGCATATGCAACATTTGCCATAAAATCAGGCAGTTTTTACAGTGGTAAGTGGACGATAAAAGTGGAATAATGACATTTATTATTTACGTCACTGATTGTGTATATGGTTGAGGTACTACAAACAAAATAACCATATTCTGACAAAGCAGCGTGATAGAATACCAACAAAGAGGAGATACATGTCTCGGCGTTTTTCGCTATCACATGCACTTTTGCTGTTATAGGCCCCCAAAGATTAGATGTTATTTACTGTCTCAAACTCGTATCTCAATAAATGCGTTTAATGCTTAAACTAAAAAAGATTAGCATATTATTCCCACTAATATGCATAGATGTACTCTATTCCCTAATAATTGCCTGTTACACTTTTACCCAAACACCGATGTATCAAAAGATAAATCGTTTTTAGTCTCTCCTGAAAAGTTGTATTTTTTAAGATACGAGGTTGAGGAAGTAAGGCATCGATATATAGCATTTCAGTGTTTTTGTTGTATCGTCGATTGTGACGTCGCATTTAAATTCTGCTAGAAGCTTGATTTGCGTCGCTAGCGCTGTCTTCTGTTATGTACGCTTCTGGCTTACCTATGGCTTTCCATATGTTGACTGATATTATTGATATATCTGATGCAGTATCAATTTGAAGTTTGACTGGATTGTCGTTGATCTTGACTGTTGTATATTTTCGAAGATCACGGAAATTAATGTTGTTAGTTTTGTGCACTGCCTTTGTGTTGAATGGTTTCTTCGCTTTGTTGAGGTTTTTGGATTTGTTTTGATTGTTGTCTGACGATGACTTGAAATTCTTTCCAGATTTGGCGATGTTGCAGAAGCTGTCTTTGTGACCCATTTGGCGACATGTTGTGCACTTGTGTTTCTGAAAAGGGCAAAATTTTACTTAGTGGAAGTCTCCGCAATACCAGCAGGGTGATTAGAGTATTTTGTGTTTCTTGGAACTTTATGCGTGTTTGTTGAGTGAACAGACTGTTTTTGATTGATGTTCAATGAGACTTGTCTTCTTTGAGGTCGAGAATACGTTGTGTTTCGCCACTAGATCATCTAGTGTATTGTTTTCATCATCCTGTACCTTTAGTAAGCGAATTCTAATGTCGTTATCTTTTGCTGACTTGAGTCCTAGCACATAAATAAGACACTTGAACTGATCGATTTTCAATTCTTGCATTTTGAAGTACGATTAAGATTACTGTTGGTATTTTGTATTAATGCCAGTTGAGATATGTCGTTGTCGAAATACGTGCCATGGTACTCAATTTGTTGTTGGGTGTAGGGCAATGGTGGGCAAATTGCGAGAGACTCATGTATTTTTTACACTTTTGTGTATGAGGCCGAGCATTTCTGCCCAACAGTGGTGTAGGGACGGAGCTGGAATCTGTATTTTTAGAATTAGGGTGAGTATTGGTGTGTAACGATGGTATATGCACGTGTTTTAAGAAATACGTTCCATGAATTTACGAAAAGTACCAAAGCGTTCCATATGTTGTATCGAACTGAAATTCTAAAATTTGTTCTTAGAGTCACTGTTGGTATGTAGGTTTAAAATATTGAGATGGCTTTAGAAATGTATGAAAAGTACTAATTGGCTAGCAGGCATTTTTTAAGTTTTTAGGAGGAGGTTTCGGAAATTCGTACTTATGTGTTTATATGTAAAGTAGTATAATTGGGATTCGGGGAACTGATAAAGCTTTGAATGAGAATAGCGGTTGGTATATGTGGTTGATATAAGAAGGTAATTTATTAAGGTTTTATCCAGATATACGAAAACTAATAAATTTGGTACCATTTTGTTATTGCCTGTTTTTGGTATGTATTAGGGTCGCTGATGGCTGAAATGGTATTGGAAATACCTACTGTAAGGCTACGAAAAGTACTAAATGGTACCAAAATTGGTTTTGGGTTTATTTTTTATAACTGTTTAAGTTCGATACATTGGTTACGCCAAAGTATACGTTCGCTACATTGTTTTCCCTTCCGCAGGATTGCAATTAAACGCATTAATTCGCCGCTCTTTCGAGCTCAATGGGGAAATCTTCTCTGCCTTTCTTTTAGGAGTCATATTCGACTGGTTCGGATGCTGGGAGAGAATATTCATTTTTTCTCACACTGTCTCCTAAAAGTCACATTCGCTCAGTTCGGATGCAGAGGGGCGCTTTCCAATGCTGCGGTCGTCGTTGTTGATCACGACCTTGTTAGCGCTATTATGCTCACTGGCAAAGACACTTGTTATTTAACTTTCGAAGGAGTCACACTCCTATTGCTTTCGTTCGTAGCTTCACATACCAAAGGTAACCGTTTCTTATTCTAAGAAACTCACTTTTACCACCAATAAATCGAAAATATTTGAAACTGATACACTTGTATGTTTTGCCTTTTATTTCTTCTCTTTTTCATCACTGAGCTATCGACGGTCAGTGGTATCACGCCAACATTTTGATCCAATCGAGCCGGATCTGTTCCAGTCGAAGCCATTTGTTGTTGCCCGCAAAACAAATTACATTTGTTTAAGAAGGGAAGAAACTCGATTCTTTGTTGTTGCCATAAGAGCAATAGTTGTGGTGGATTCAACTCATCATTTCGCATGATTATCCATCTATCATCATACATTCCATCAACAAAACACAGGTACGTAAATCAGTTTCTGTGAAAAAATTGAGTATACGCGAGTGTTTGTTGTCTAAAAAAATAATCTCTCGAAAAATAATAAATTTTTCCTCTAAAAATTGTTCGCTACAACGCGCATTGGTCGCCTTGCCAATTGCACTTTCGCTAGTGTATCATTGTTGTTCCCTCACCTTTCGCACATTACATACAGTCAACTTAGTCGTAGCAGTAATTGTAGTGATCCTCGTCAACAGTGCTGCTTATTTTAATTTGTTCTTGTCCCTTTATTATTTTGGTTCTATTTTCGAAAATAAAACACTTTTATAATAAACACAACAACAAACTTCCTTCGTCGTTGATCTTTTCAAAGATCGGTTCTAGCAGTGCTGTTCCTTCGAATTTTTTGTTTTCTACTTTTCTCGTTTAGTTCTGTTTTCTAAGAACCCATTTAGAGAAATAATTACAACAATTTCACTACAATTATCCGCTATACGTTTCGTTCGTTTTATTTCTCACACAAAGGCTACTTAAACACCCCCGCTTTCTTTTTGATATCCCCAGCCAGCAGTGAGAAATAACGACATCGCTTTCGTCCAATTACTTTGCTATTTTTGAAATCTCGTTTCTAACACCATCGATCTCCTTTATTAGTAGTTATTGTTGTTGTTATTTCCCAAAGTCTTTTCTAACGAAGCCCTTTAGTGAGAATTTGCATTGGCAAATTTACCATAATGACACACATTGATACAGTCATACATTGTCGTTTGGTTTATTTTGTTGTTACTATCCTCTCCAACCAAAAAATATTTGACGTGTTGTAATTCTCCTCGTTTTACTCGTTTTACTAAAAACACTTTGAAAATTTGCAATAACAACACTCATTCTCGCACCTTTGGTTTATTTGTTGTATTGATCCTTCATCACCAACCAAACGCATTCGTTTTTTATTCTCCTGGAAGTATTGTTATTCCGATTTGAGAATTTGCATTCTAATTGTAATAACAACGTACATCTTTCCACACAATTATAAAGCGTTGGTTAGATTACATTGTAAACATACCAACAAAATTCTGTCCATCACTGCTTGGTCGTCTGTAGCGTCGGTTCTTGAGTGGGAGCTTTGCTGCTTACGCATAGCCATTTCTCTGCTTGTGTTTTATTACTTTTTGTGAGGTATTCGTAGTCGACACTCGCACAGTGGGACATATCGTCTCAAAATATTTATTTTTTTATATTTTTTGTTGAATATTTTCGAATAGATTTTTTTACTTTTTACTTCTTGTGCTACAATACCATTTGTTGTTGTTTATCTTCGGTTAAGGCACCCTACTTTCGGCATTTTTGCTGTTTATAAATATAATTATATTAAATTTGATTGAATTGAATTGCAAATAATATCGATATTATTTATCGATATTGTTTATACAAATTAGTCGTTTTTGAAAATATTCTTGCATCCAAAAATCGTGGACACTACAGTCGGTACTGGTACATTTTATCATTGGTCAAAGCAAATAACTTTAAAAATCCACCAATTTAATCATTTTTCGATTTTTACCCGCTGCTTTCGTTTAGAAATCTCATTCTTGAAATTTGTTTGGCTTTCTGACGTCTTGTTCATTGTACCCTACACCCTGCAAGCTAGGTTTGAAAAAATTGCAATTTTTTGGAAATTTTCTTCTTGTTTTTTGTTTGTTGCTCTAAATTCATATTTCGTCGTTATTCTTCAATTCTTTTAGAAACAATATTGATAATTTCTATATTCTCTAGTCGGCAAATTGTCCCAGTTCGGTACTTGTGTTCAATTTCTTATCATTCTTGGAACTGTGCTGTCTACTCACGTACTCTACTGGTGCAATTTTGCATTTTATATTTCATTGTCTCAAATTAGAATAGTTTTCGACCCTTTCATTGGTTGAGTAATCACACTCGTTTGTACTTCCTTGGTTTTTTCTTTCCCCAATTAGTAGGATTCGCATTTTCTATAGTTTGAATTTCGCTTCAAGTATTTCTATAGTTATCGCTTTTCTAAATTTGCGACGCTTGGACTCGTAAGTCTTGTCCTAAACTTCTGAGCCCACATACATTTTTGGATCTGTTTCGTTTCCCTCTTTCGTCCCCGTTCTCAAAATTTGTTGCAATCATGTCCATAACTCCCCTCGTGCGCTTCATTCGAGCTGCAGACGCTCTTCTTAAATTTGGTGCGTATTTCGAACGACTAAATCCAGATAAGCACACCGTATTTAATCTCGAAATATACGGTTCCGAGCTTAATCAATTATGGACAACATTCAAAAGCACTCATCAGAAGTGTCTTGACCATCGGCCTTCCCGCAATTGAAAAGGAATCTATCTCTGGTCTTAAAATAATTCAGCGCGGAATCAATAGTTGCATTTCCGCTATGTCTGCTTATGATGTTGTAACGGATCATTGGGATCCAATTCTTGTTTATTTTTGTTTGCAACGTCTTCCTAAACTGACAATCACTCTCTGGGAACAAAGTGTAAAAGAGAAGTCGTCTCTTTCGACATGGGAGCAATTAGACTCGTTCCTTTCGGAAAGAATACAAACATTGTCGTGCATTGAAAACTTCACAGCTATGGAAACTTCTATAATATCGAATTCTCCAAATTGTCGATCTCCACCAAAATCTTCACCTATTAGTCGTTCAAATTCTAAAACTAACTCGTCGACCTATCGATATCCAAAATCGTTGTTTAACCATACATGTATGATGTGCCAAATTACGGGCATCTACTTCAAAACTGTTCTCGATTTATAAAACTTTCGTTCGAGAACAAGTTTTCTATTGTTAAAAAACATCGCCTCTGCATTAACTGCCTCTCGAATGGTCACCAAGTTAAAAACTGCAATAGCAATCACAATTTTTCCGTTTGTAAAGGCAGACATCACACTCTACTCCATCGTAGCAAAAACCGTACCAATCGTACCACATCGTCAAACTCGTTGATTTCTCCCTCATCCAATCCATTTATTGCATCGAACTCCACTTCTATTCGCATATCTTCCAATCAGAGTTCGAAATCTAGTTTCGTTAATCGACAAGTTCTGCGCACAACACAGAATAAAAACGTGTTATTGGGAACCGCAGTCGTTAACATCGTACACAATCACAAAAATTATGCTGTTCGAGCCATAATTGATCCTTCGTCGGAAGTCTCAATCATCACAATATATATATATATATATATATATATATATATATATATATATATATATATATGTCCTTTTTTATTTGATAAAGAAATGTGATACAAAATGATATGAAAACATCTCTAAACAAACAAAGTTCATGTTGAACATAGGGCGGTAACAAATTCTTTCCATCTTCTTCTGTCGTTAGCTAAACATTTGACCTGGTTCCATGTTTTGTTGAGGGCTTCGTGTTCTCTTTTAACACATCTAATCCATGTCGTTCGGGGCCGCCCTGGTCTTCGGTAACCCTGTGGATTCCACTGCAGTGCCGTCTTCGTAATATCATCATTGTTATTACATTGGGCCAATGTATATGAAGAATACGTCTGAGGCATTCAATCATCACAAAGAGACTACAAAACACAATTCGAGTTAAAACTCGTCCTGCTCGTCCTGCCACTCTGGCGTAACTAGTAATTGCACTTCAAAAGAAATTTGTTCTCTGAAGTTATCGTCTCCTAAAGATCCATCTCTTACTTTACCAACAGATGCTTTAATTTTACCAAACATTTCGAAAAGCGTATTGTCTTTGTCTTCCATCGAATCTGCGTTCTAATTTGCCTCACCTCGAACTAGCAGATACTTCCGAAGACAAGCCAATAGATTTGTTATTGAGCGCAGATCTATTTGCTAAAATTTTGTCGGCTGAGTCACCCCACCTTGTTTTGGATTCGTTGGTGGCTCAGAAAACTATATTCGGTTATATTCATGCTCAATTGAAACTTGATTTGCGTACCTCTAACTTGAAATCATCACTACTAACTCTAGTCTAAGCTTGCTCGCGATTTAGTCTAACCCTGTTGCCTTGCTGATAGCATGCCAATGTATACGTTCGATACATTGTTTCCCCTTCCGCAGCATTACAATTAAACGCATTAATTAGCTGCTCTTTCGAGCTCAATGGGGAAATCTTCTCTGCCTTTCTTTTAGGGGTCATATTCGCCTGGTTCAGATGCTGGGAGAGAATATTCATTCTTTCCCACACTCTCTCCTAAAAGTCACATTCGCTCAGTTCGGTTGCAGAGGGGCGCTTTCCAATGCTGCGGTCGTCGTTGTTGATCACGACCTTGTTAGCGCTATTATGCTCACTGGCAAAGACACTTGCTATTTAACTTTCGAAGGAGTCATACTCCTATTGCTTTCGTTCGTAGCTTCACATACCAAAGGTAACCGTTTCTTATTCTAAGAAACTCACTTTTACCACCAATAAATCGAAAATATTTGAAAGTGATACACTTGTTTGTTTTGTCTTTTATTTCTTCTCTTTTTCATCCCTGAGCTACCGACGGTCAGTGGTATCATGCCAACAATAACAATGTTTACCTTCTGTGAACTGAACGCCCTTAATTGTCGAACACTGAAAATGTTGTAATAATTCATTTTTTAATCAATAGTTATTTTTATTTAAGTACTGTTCATACCACTTTAGTTCGATTTTCAAAAATCACACTTACACATCTAAAGCGACCCAAAAAAACTTCAAAAAGGTGGCTCGCTTTAGATGTATAAGGGTGATTTTTGAAAATCGAACTAAAGTGGTATGAACAATACTTAAATAAAAATAAATATTAATTAAAAATGATATTATTACAACAACATTTTCAGTGTTCGCCAATTACATATTAAATATTGTTTGTTTTTTTTATAACCTTTCCGCATACGAAGTAGCGGACACTTTGCTAGTATAATATAAAAAGCTAGATTCAATATAACTTTTAACATAAACTGATGAATCTTCGTTTTGGCGATTTTTGAAGATTTCTGATACTTGATTTGGCGATTTAGGTAGAAAAAAATCGACAAACCTGATCGCAATGTAATTAGGAAATTGGAACCATTTCTATCGTAGTTTGTGATATACCTGTTGGATCCCTATTAAAATACAAAATAAAGCTGCTTCCTTCGAATTATTTGATTGTTTTATAATTTATTTATATATTGAAATTCTGTATTGTTCTTTATATGTTTGCACAATTTACAAATTTTATTGTAACGTTTGTCGTAAAACAACACTTGCTGTTACCTGCAGTAATTGTACCATGCCCTTAACTAAATGTACATATATTATATATTTTATGTGGTAGGTTTATAAATTGGATTCTGGTTTATGTTTGTCCGGGACCTCGGAAATGGCCTTAGCTGGTTTTTATGAAAACAAAGTACTTGAAGAAAGCGAACTCCCAATAAAAGTTGCTGCAGTAAGTCGGTGTTATAGAGCAGAAACATCTGGATTAACTGAGGAAAAGGGCATATACAGGTAAGACAATCCTTATTTTGACATTTATTTTTTCTTTGAAACATCTTTCGAATCAATTTTAAGTTGCAATGAGAACCCACTCTTTCACGAAATATCTAATATTTCACAAAAGCTCAATTCTGAAGTAAAAACCTTTTTGTAAAGACTGTTACTACAATTTAAGAAGTATTTACTTCTCATGTATTACCGAAAAATGTGCAGTTTTGTAATATTTGTATAAAAAAATTTTGGAAATGGGTATTTATGTACGTGTCCTGTTAATTATACATACCTAGAACATTACTGGCCTTTTAATTCAATAAAATATTAACACATCAACAATGGGATTAAGCTGACTATAAAACAAACAAAACTGTAACAGTTATCCCAATCAATACGATATCGATACCGGCACATCTGCCGAAGTCGATTTCGGTGAACAACAAACGCGGGAAGTGATTCGGATGGAGTCGTCATGGCAATTATATTGTCTACACGAAAGATGCCCTCGATCTTGACGGACGAGTCATGCCTAGAGTAAAGGGTAAGTGGGCAAATTTTCTCCTCCTTCAAAGTAAGCCGGACCAGTTTGTGTTCATCGGCAAAACTCCGGGCGATATCCGAACCAGAGATGTGGGCAAAAGTATAATCCGATTTTTTAATCAAATCAGACAGGGACCTTTTTGAAGTAACGGAAGGCATAGCCGGTTCAACAGCGCATTACGACGATGTCCTTGACGTAGATGGCAGAGGGGTGTCGTGAATCTTAGGGCAATGATAACAGTCACGATCGCTAACTAGGCGTTTACACACAGACAGTATTGGCAAGACAATAGCAAAGTTACAAACCATTTTCACCAATACATTCATACTTTTCTCTATACATATTTAAAAATTTATAAATGTATTTGTAAAAAAGGTTTGTATTTTTGCTATTGTTTATGCCGCCGAACAGCAACGGACGGCAGATGAAACGGCCTTTTCTAAAAGGCGCTTGGTTGGCACGAGCTTTGCTTTGGCTGGTTCTGGATGATTTGGGCATGGTTCTTAGAGACAATTAGGTATAGATTGAAGGAAACTAAGAAAACAGTTAATGCAAAAAATGTAGAGCTTAATAATCATAAGAAGAATGAACAACAAGGACGCATAATGACGGCCTTGTGAAATACGACATCCGCGATTCTAACATGGTGATCTGAACCAAATATACGTGTTAGTGACTCTAACAAGCCGCCATGAATTCGGCGGAAGATTTTTCTCATGAATAGCGACCAGAGTGTTCTCCTCAATATCATTTCCGAAGTCTGCCACTGTGTACGCTTCTGGAGTTCTAAGACTGAATACCTTAGCCTTCCCTCGAAAACAAAAGTTCTGGTTAATTGTCTTAAGACGTTGCCATCTATTCAGCAAGGAAACAGGACTGTCATCAATCCTGGACTCAGAGCAGTGAAATCAGAAGGCTCACTAGAAATCGGACATTGCAAATTTAAATACCCCTCAATTTGAACAGAAGTGTCGAATACTCGAAAGCAAATTTAGATGAGCCAGCGAACTTACGGAAATGAATCTTGAAGCTTTTTACTCCTGCCTCCCAGAGGTCACCCATATGAAGTGGGCAATTCTTATTCTGAACAGAATAATTTGAAACAACTGCCTAAAGTGAGGCTTCAATTAATTCTCTTGCAAGAATCCTGGATGCCCCTACAAAAGTGGTACCATTAACTGAATATAGATGTGAAGAGAATGTCCTCTTCTAGAAAAGATGAAATGCTTTCAAGAACGTTGGGGTAGAAAGGTCGGAAGTCAGTTCAAGATGCATTGCCTTTCATGATGCGACTACGCCCGCAATAGCTCTTTATATGAAACGGTCCCGTAAAATCAAGACCGGTATGGGAAAATGGACGAGATAGAACCGTTCGCTCTGGAGGAAGAGTATCCATTATAAGCTTCTGACAGAACACAAATTTTAGAGCCTGTTATAACAGCCTTTGTCATGTCCGTTATCTTAGGGATCCAGTATTGGGGTCTTACCACCCGAAGAACAAGTTGGTTTTCGCTATGAAGTGTGATCAGATGATCTCCGATCATATCGGAACTACAAAGAGAACGATACCTTGGATCGGTACGCTGAACGAATCGATATACATAGGAAAATACTCTATGCGCTCGTTGATAAGATAAAATGCCTCCCAGAAGATTCTCCTTTGCATTGAAGTATGAAAAATGAACGCGAAGAGACTTTCGCTCCTCGTCTGTTTCTGTTGGATGAACACACTCTGGCCATTGATCGGAATTTTAAAGAAGCCACCGTGGTCCGTTCCACCGAAGATAATTATCAATGATGTCCTCTGGTAACACATCGCGATTCGCCAAATCGGCAGAATAAGATTCATGTACCCTGGTGGAACCTTGAAGGAGCCACCACTTGAATAATATTTGAAGTTCAGTGTGCTACGAATGTTTGCCAATGACCTGCAGGTTTGAAAGCCAGGAAAGAACTTTACTGGAGTCTGTGCAGTAGTATAAGGAATATTTCGAACCATTAAGCATTGGTAGTAAAGTATCGATCACAGCCCCACATAGTTCTAATTTTGGAATGGTCAGTGTTTTCATTGGAGCAACTCTTTGGAATACACCAGGTGAGTAAATGCGGACATAAATCTAGCTATTCACACTTTTAAAGCAAAAGCCATGCAAATGAATATAAGACAACGGAGTGAAATGTAGCCATTTTGGAAATCGGACTTTATCAAGAAATTAACAAGTAGATTGGCACGTTTTCCATTCGGATCTCAGACCCTATTTTTTAATTAGACTACAACTATGCATGATGAAAGCCAGCCAGCAGGAACGAATAACAGGATCTCCCTTTTTGTATATGAACATAAAGAAGCAAACGGTGTTGTGGAAAAGAAGAAAGAATCTGAAGCATAGTACACACGGTCCAACAAAACTGACAGTCAACGTTCTTTTTCGGCAATTTTCTGGCAAATAAAAACTTTTTGTTAGCTAAAAATGATTTAAATACAACATTTAAGGTATAATTTAGTGATTATGGAAGTAATTATTCAGCTAGACTTTGATATTAACGAAATAGACCTCGATGACTGTCAGTTTTGTTGGACCGTGTGTACTATGCTTGAACTAGCGTCCCACTGAATTCCTAAAGAAAGCTATCATGAAGTAAATGATCATTGTGAAGATCTGCAAGAATATCCGAAGAGAAAAAACCAGCTGATTCTAGGGTCGATTTGAGCTCATTTCTAGATTTAATTACGGAAGGAATTGAATGCGCTGCGAAATGCACATCATCGACGTACATGAAGTTACGAATAATCTCACTAGCATTCGGATACTGACATTGGACGTCATCAGCTAGTTGGAGAATAGTGCGAATAGCCAAGTACGGAGCACAATTGACACCGAAGGTGACAGTTTGTAACCCGGTACACTTGCTCAATGTTCCCATTGAAAACATATAGAAAGAGACGCCATTTGAGAAGTAATGTGGTGAAATCAGATTGCAACACCGGGCTGTGCGCAAACCGTCATTGAGACTTTGACCATTGGACGTATCCGAAGAAGCATTTAAGACCATGCAAATCTTAGTGGTATAACTCTCCAGTTTAACGACAATGTGATGTGGTAGATAATAATAGCTCGAATCTCTATCTAGACGTGGAGGCTGAACTTTAACTGTACTCATTGAGTACCTGATCATACTCATTTTTGAATTCTGAATTTCGGAGTAGGCGGCTCACATTACGAAGGAATTGTGTTACAGCTTTCGAACAAGATTGGCCAGGTCGCGTCTTCCCTGGAAACCCTTGGTTGAAAGGAAGCTGTATAACATAACGACCTCTTCATTTCTCTTAGTACTAGACACATAGAGCTCCTCACATTATTTGTCGGAATCTGAAGGGAACTTTCGTTTAGTAAGACTCTCCACATCCCAGAAACGGCAAATCTCTTTGTCTAAGGAGATCTCGAAAAAGTTGGAAATTAAAGTGGCTCATGGAGAAATATTCGGGACCGCCCAGTATATTTCCATCCAAATGTGGTTTTTTGACCCATTAGTGGGTCAGACAGGTTGATTGGATGATGGTAACGTGTGGGAAGGATGACTTCCAGACCAACGCTCGAAGGGAAGTCTGAAATGAATCATCAAATAGCGAGCACAACACTAAAGAACATATTTTTTTGCACAGGAGCAGCTGTCGAATTATTAAGACCAGAAATCTGAAGTTTTGTACTTTCTTATGAGCAAGCTTCAATTTGTTGAAAAATCGTTCAGATATAAATGGAACCCGAATCTAGTAGTACGCGAGCGTGATATGCAACCACTACAACACTATTTTATTTTGTTTAGCTCTGAAGCAGATTCTGCATCTTCTTCCTGCTCATCATCTTCCACACTCTGTTCTTCGTTAGCGCGATCGGACATGAGTTGATCATAAGCAGACTTGATTTCTCTCCACGAGGGCTTCACTTCGGAAATATGTATAAATTTATAAATTGAGAAGACGCCAAAGGAATATTACCACTAATAACCTCGGCATTAAAGGTAACCAGACGACCAGCCTCACGAATAAAGGCTTCCAAATACATGATTGTTCAGGAAAAGAAGAAGAAACCCAATCAAAGATAACAAAACTGCCAGAAAATATGGACACACCTCTCGGTAAACGAAGAACAGTAAGAATTGGAAGGTTTAGTATGATTTTCGTAGTGAATTTATGAAAAACGATCGAGAAAGTACATTGTTCCAATGAAATGAACAGATTTTCCCGCTTTCTACTACAAAAACAGTAAAATTTATCTGAATTCAGGTATAATTGCTGAATTGCAGGTCGTATAACAAACGCAGGAAGTCCACAATATTGAGAAAGAACGAAACAACTGGAAGAAACTAGAAAATGTAGAAATAGCTAGGATTTTAACGTATTTTCTTGTTTCCATGTCGTTTTATGCACTATTCCGGAATATATCAGGAAATCCATAATACTTAAAAAGATCTCAAGAAATAAAAACCCACAAAAAACGCAAAATACATAACTAAAATATATAAATTTTACAGCGTATTTTCCTGTACGCACTGTGACTCCCAGCGGCGGAAAGGCAGAAAATTTGGAAAAATTTAAGGTTTCATATGTATTTTCTTAGTTGCAGAGTACAACCTATACTTTTGCGTTTTTAGGGTCTACGTGTCTTTGACTAAATGGAACAAATATTGATTCTCCCATGTCATCCGTATTTTGCCTCTAGGCCTTCGCACCTTGCTTCCATCACTTGTCGAAGAAGCAGAGTAAAAAAAAACACAATGGTACCGTACCATAATGTTCTGTACCGTACCACTGATCCGGAACACAAACACTAAAAAATATTTTAGTGATACTGTACCGGAGCACAACGATAATCGTAGTGTACCGCATGCCGGAGCACTAAATATCGTATTGTTCCGACTGCGGAGCACTAAAAGTTTTAGTGTTCCGACTGCGGAGCACTAAAAGTTTTGGTGTTCCGACTGCCGGATCACTAAAAATCGTAGTGTATTATGTTTTCTTAGGAAAATGAAATATTTGGTTAAATTTGATTAAATAAAAATTAAGATAAACATCCATGTATGTTTAAATTAGTTAAACACATTGCGAAATTTGCTCAAAAATATGAAAAAACAATATTTAGTTCTTGTGGAATGAAGCACTAAAAATTTTAGTGTTCCGACTGTCGGAGCACTAAAAATCGTTTGTACCACATATTAAAACGTTAAGGTAATGCACCATACGTTAATTTATTATGATTTGTCAGGAAAATTAAATATTTTACATATATATATTTTTTAAATAAATAAAAATGAAAAGAAAATGTGAAAAACATCTGATTTGATTTTTGGAGAATGGAGCACTAAAAATCGTAGTGTTCGACTGTCGGAACACTAAAAATCGTATGTTCCACGAGGAAAATTTAATATTTTATGTTTTTTTTTTTTTTTTTTTTTTGTACAAATATCAGCAGGTACTATTTCACTAAAATAACACTATGGAACGTTATCAAGGTAAGTTTGTGCAAACAGCTTCTAATGCGGTTTTTATGAAAGTATAGACACAACAAACAAAATCTATATTAGGGTTTTGTTTTACTAGATCGGGTTCGGATTTTATGGCCCTTGGTTAAATATTGACTTTTTAAAGCAAATCGGAGGTTTCTTTGAGGTATCTTTGAAACCAATACGAATCTTTCCATGATATCCGCAGCAAACTTGCCACAAATTTTATAATATATCTAAAAATACCGTAATATGTATATATTTCGCAGGGTATCTCCAAAACGCTTATATTTTTCTTAATGTTACCATTGTTGTAAAATGCCTCTATCGAGTTGTTTCTAGCATATTTTTCAACGACAATTTGATAAATTTATCGACAATGCATTGAAATTTCAAATATGAGAATAAACAGCCTGTGCGAACGTTGTTTGAAATATGTTTTGTAGAAAGTATGGTATGAAGTATGGTATAAACAATATGAAATAAGAGTTTTACAGTTTCAGAATGTTCTGAATGTGTTCAGCAATTCACATTATATGGAATATGTTTGCGAAAGGTTACTCGGTTCAACTCTCAACAGTTTGGCTGTTACTGACCATAATTCCAGAAATTATGTAAACTTTTCTGTATTTTATAATTTTTTATGCGAGAGGTGTGGTTTTTTTGTTCGTTTTCAGTGCTTACTTAAGTTCTACTACTTTAGGACTATATTGCTGAAGACCGCAAAGCAAAATTCTTATTAGTTTCTGAGATAAACCCCGGATCAATGGAAAAACGGTTTTTTTAGCCTTGTAAAGATGAGGCCATAAAATCCAAACCCGATCTAAAAACACAAAACCCAACTAGGAGTTTTGTAGTCTCAATATGTACTGTTAGAAAATGCCCACTAGAATTTGTTTGCATTTTCAGTGTTGCACAGTGTAATAAGTGACTTTAAACGTACAAGTCTACTTGGGAAAATCTACATACTTCCTTCATCTGCAGTAATTGTGGAATATTGTTTTTCATACAAAATGTTACAGGTACAATTTCCGCAATCATTGTGTTGTTATCAATATTTTCCGTTCATTATTTCTTCTGTTCACATTAAAAAAATTAAGTAATTCATGAAGATCAATTTTTCAACGAAAATGTACATCGTTATGACACTAAGTATTGTTATTCTGATACATACATACTGAGCATCTAAATGTGCAACCACAGTAACGTGTAATACTTCTGATTATATGTAACAGAAAATGTAATAAATAGTGTTTTATAAAAATTTGTAGCAGATACATTTTGTCTGGGTGCCACCGTTGTTGTTGTTGTAACAGTGTTTGTTATTATGTTCGTATGTTCGTTCTTCTGTTCAATCTGGCTCTGGGTCTATCTCTAGTTCGAGGAAAGTGGCTGCTTGGCTGGGCAGTTGAAAAGGTGTTTTGTGTCGTGCGGGCCCATGCCACATACTGGGCAGTTGTCTTGCACGTACATGCTTGGATGCAACGAAAGCATCTCATTGTGTTGCTTTACTGGAAGAATCTTTGCCTCCTCATGTAGATGGTCCACTGAAGATTTGAGGAGGCACCCTGTTGCTGTTCTCAGGACGGCATTCTGGCAAGTTTGAATCTTTTTCCAATTCGTATCACATAATCTCGGGGACCAGACTGGCGCCGCATAGCTTACCACAGATTGACCTATCGCGTTATATGTGGTCAACAAGGTTTCTTTATCTGTCGCCAAGTGCTGCCGGCTAGGGACTTGAGGACCTTGTTCCTACTTTTCAGTTTGTCGCAGATAGCTGTGGCGCACGGCGTGAAAGTAGTGTCGAATGTGACCCCTAAAATTTTGGGGCAGTTTGTTGTCGGAATTCTGCTACCGTCGACCACGACATTCAAATCTCTTCCAAACTGTGCTGTTTATGTGGTGAACAGAGTGGCTGTAGAATTTGTGGCGGAAATCTGCATATTCCTCGAATGGAAAAAGGTGGTAAGATCGGTTAAATAGTTGTTCAGTCTCTCAAAAATGTCATCAGGATAGGTACCCGAAGCCAGGATCGTGCAATCATCCGCATACGTTGTGATCTCCATGCCGTCTGGAGGGGGCGGAATACAGCAGAGGTAGAGGTTAAACAGTTCCGGAGATATCACCCCACCTTGGGGAACTCCCTGTTTCACTCTACGGGATTTGGACTTCTTGTTCCTGAATTCCACGTACGACTGGCGTCCACACATATAGTTGACTATCCAACGTTTCAAGCTTGGCCGGAGGGTTAGATGCTCAATGTCCTCAAACAGCGTGGAGTGCCTGCCTGTATCAAAGACTTTTGGTAAGTCAAGCGCCACCATCACTGTTCTATCGCACGGCCGTCTCTGGTTGAGTCCTTGACAAATATAACTGGTAATGGCGTGCAGCGCAGTTGTCGTGCTGTGCTGCTTACGGAATCCATGTTGATGATCGGCAACTTGATAGCTATTTCTGATACTGGGGAGGACTAAGGCCTCAAGGGTCTTTGCTACGGGCGACAAAAGCGAAATCGGCCTGTACGATTCACTTTTGCTGACATCCTTGCCGAGCTTCCGTAGTGGGACCACCCTGCCCATTTTCCAGACTTCGGGAACAACGAGGGTGGCTAGCGACAAGTTGAAGACTTTGGTGAGATACTCGACTCCCGGTTCATCCAGCTGCTTCAACATTACCATGGAGATTCCATCAGGGCCCAACGCTTTGGATGATTTAGCGTTCCTGATGGCATTGGCAACATCATCCATTGTAAATTGTGGTGGTTCATTCTCGGCAGGAAGAGATCTGATGCGACGTAATACTCTTATCTTCGCCCTGTCACTCTCGGGATGCTCGACAAACTGTCGATTGAAATTACTTGCGCACCTCTTCGGGTCAGTCAACGTAACGTCGCCAAACGTGACTGAGGTCCTATCTTCCCTTCTTCCAGGGTTCGAGAGTGACTTAACCGTTGCCCACAATTCACCTATACCGGCTCCAATGTTGCAACTCTTCAGATGATTTAACCACTTGTTCCGCTTATGCTCACCGACCAGCCTGTTAACTTCCAATGTCAGCTCGCTGACTCTGGGGTCATTGGGGTTGGTTCGGCGAAGCTTATCACGCTCATTTGCTAATCCCGTCGACTCTGGGAAGTTTGGTCTTACTTCGGGTATTCGACCAGCAGGGATATGGCGAGCGGCTGCAGCATTGATGATGTCTCGGAACGTCCTTTCCGCTACCCGAACATCAGAAGGATTGGGCAGTTCTCTGAAGCGGTGATTGGTGAACTCTCTGAAACCCGGCCAATCAGCTTTCTTATGATTGGCGAATGTGCGGCGCTCAGAGGTAATGAAATCGGGTGCTCTGCCAATGGAGACAATTATGGGGAGATGGTCTGATCCAAGGGAAATGACGGGTTGCCAGGTAACCTCATTTGTCAGACCAAATGACACGATGGTTATGTCTGGCGATCTGTGAAACTCTCTTCTAATTCTGGTAGGGGCGTCCTCATTGACCGTGCAAAACGTAAAGCTGTCAATCTGCTCAGCCAGCGCCTCTCTGGTCGTTTCCGAGGGCCGAATGCCACATCTCATGATGCGCATTAAATTCCCCCATGACCAGACAATTATGACCTTCCAAAAGCGGGCTAATGTTAGGCACGTAATCTGAGATAAAGCTATTTCTCGGCGGGATGTATACGTTCAGCAACTCTATCCCGGCAGTTCCACACCTGACTGCTACCTCCATACATTCCATGGTATGCACGCCCGCCTTGCACGCAGAAGGTCGGGGGTTTGATTCCCCGGCCAGGCAACATCAAACATTTTTCAACTGTGGGAAAATACCCCTCAGTAATGTTGGCGACATTTCCTGAGTATTTCAGCCTTGAAACACTTATCCACAAGTGGTGTCTTAAGACACACCCTTCGGACTCGGCAAAAACAATAGGTCCCATATCATTGAGCTAAATATGAATCGGGGTGAACTTATTGATGTGAGAGAAGTCTCCCTTGTCCCGTATGTGATGTTGTGGAACAATGTTTTTTTTTTAATTTTGTCATATTTTCTACTAAAGTTCTCAAATTTTGTAACAAAACGTACATGGATATAACATGTTCATCTTAATTTTTATTTATTAATTTTTACTTGTCCCAAAAGCCATCACATATTTAATTTTCTTCACAAATCATAATAAACAGAAGATTACCTAAAAGTTATTTTTAGCGTTTCGGCTCGTGGTACACTACGATTTTTATGATCCGGCAGTCGGAACACTACGATCTTTAGTGCTCCGCAGCCGAACACTACGAGTTTTATTGCTCCATTGTGCACAAATTAAATCAGATGTTTTTTACTTGTTCTATTAATTTGTATTTTGTTATTTGTAGTTATTAACAAGTAAGAAAAGCGTTAAGTTCGGTCGGGCCGAACTTTTTATACCCTCCACCACAAATTTCAGCCATTTCGGTGGATTAATGTGGCCACTACCTTCAAAATATAGAAATTCGGAAGGTATATAACCCAACTTTGGTAGGAATATTTTTTGGCCTCAGGAGACACAAAGTACCAAATTACAACCAATTCGGTTGTAAAATGGGCCAAATATCTTAAAAATTCATTAAAACGACGACGCGTCACGCGTCATTTTGTATGGGGGCTATACGAAAGCGTGGACCTACATAGCCCGCTTTCAATACCAAAAGTCCTACGTAAATATAACATATTTTCCCAAAATTTCATCAACCTACGTCAATCCGTTCGGACGCTAGAGTGATTTCCACAGACGGACAGACGGACGGACATGGCTATATCGATGTAGAATTGCACGCTGATCAAGAATATATATACTTTGTGGGGTCTACAATGATTATTTCGAGTAGTTACAAACGTAGTGACAAACTTAATATACCCCCATCCTATGGTGGAGGGTATAAAAAACAGGAGAAAAGTAACAAATTAATTATGAAGTTGTTTGATTTAAACTTAATCAATGAATCAGAAAAAAGAAGGTTAATAAACAAAACATCGGTAGCACCCAGAATATATGGGCTACCAAAAATTCACAAGGAGGATACCCCTACGTCCTGTATCTTCCAGCATTAATTCTCCAAAATATGCACTTTCCAAATATATGTCCAATATTTTAAGAATCATAACCAAGGATTCAATATACAATGTAAAAGATGCTGTGGAATTTAAAGAAAGGATTTACAACCAACACATTGCTGACGATGAAGTACTGATATCCTTTGATGTAGTATCTTTATTTCCAAGTATACCGGTAAATTTGGCTATAAATATAATAAAAGAAAAATGGACTCATATCAAGGAACACACCAACATCCCAATGAACATATTTATTGAAATGTTGACGATTTGTATCAAAGATTCGAGATACTTTATATACAACGACAAAGTGTACGAACAACAAAAAGGGATGCCAATGGGGTCACCTATTTCACCAATTGCAGCAGATATTGTTATGGAACATCTCCTCGATGAAACTATAGAAACATTAAACGCAGTACCAAGAACATTAACCAAATATGTGGATGATATTTTTTCTGTTATTAAGAAAAATGAAGTGGAAAACAAACTTTGGGCACTTAATAAATTTAACAATCAATTTATATTCACAATGGATTGTGAATCACATAATAAATTGTCATATCTCGATGCAGAGATACATAAACATGGCAATAGTCTACTTTTAGACTGGTACCAAAAACATACTTCTTCTGGGAGAATAATCAACTTTCATTCGAAGAATCCAAGAAGAATTAAAATTAACACGGCAATTAACTTCATAAACCGTGTTTTGAACATTAGTGACCGAAAATTCCATGCCAAAGAACAGAGAGAACGAGGCGAAAAATCGTATAAAAGATCCACATATGTTCCTGGGTTTTCGGAACGATTTTCAGGCTGCAACTTATACAATATAAAAATCTATATCGCACTAAATAGCACTAATACTAACAACAAGTTTTTCAGTCGTACAAAATCAAAAATCTCAAACGACGATAAATCAAATGTAGTGTATCAAATAAAATGCAATGGGAATAAGTCCAACCCGTGCGAAAAACTATATGTTGGCACCACAAAAAGAGTTAGTTCACATAAAACTGACCAAAAAGCCAAACATAACCAGCTGGAACAAAAGACAGCCCTCGCGGCACATTGTGCTACAACAGGTCACACGCCTAATTTACAAGATGTTAAAATACTCACGCAAGAGGATAACCACAAACGCCGATATATGATGGAAATGCTGCACATAATTAATGTCCCCACACAAAAAAGAATGAATTACAAAACAGATACCGAACAAATCTATCGAAATGTAATACAGAAACAACAAAAATTGAAATAATACAGAAACAGAAACAACAAAAAGCTTCAGATGAACAGCGACAGTGATGGAGGATTGACACCTGATATTTGCTTAATAATACCAAAGTATATTATTGTTATGTATTTTATATTCATAATAATATTTATGTAATCAATTTTTTATGTTTGTTTTTTCTAAAAAAGATCCCTGACGCTGACCGTCGATGACGGCCGCAATATTGGAAATAAATAATCAAAATAAAACAAATGTTTCGTTGTTTTATTAAAAGGCCTACAGCCGAACAAAACTCACAAGAAGAAATATAAAAAACCATAAAACATTTAATTTTCCTCACAAATCATAATAATATTTTGTATGTATCCACAGTCAGAACACTACAATTTTTAGTGCGCCATTGTACAACAACCAAATCAATGTTTTTCATATTTTCTACTCAAGTTCCCAATGTTATTATTTAATATGTATATATACATGGTTTAAACAGGTGTATCTGTGTTTTTTCTGTCTTAATTTGTACTTATCTCAAAAATCATAAAATATTTAATTTTCCTCACAAATCAGAATAAACTCGTGTGTGGTACATTATCATTACGTTATTTTTAGTGGTCCGACATGTGGTACACTACGATTTTTAGTGCTACGACCGCGGAGCACTACGATTTTTAGTTTTCCGACTGCTGTACCCAACGTTTTTAGTGTACCAAAATGTGGTACGCTACGATTATCGTTGTGCTCCGGAACAGCATCACTAAAGTATTTTTTAGTGTTTGTGTTGCGAAACACTAACGCTAACAATATTTTAGTGATACTGTGCTCGGAGCGGTACACTATGTTAGTGTGCTGTTTATTTTCGAACTCTGCGAGGAAGTCTATCTGCTGGTATTCTTACAACATGACCAAACCATCTCAATTTTTATTCCTCAATTCGGTCATTCAGAGGCTTGATATCCAGACTGCTTCTTATTGTTTCGTTTCGTAATCTGTATCCCATGGTTTTATTGGCGACGCTTCTTAGATACCGCATTTCTGAAGCATGAATTCAGGTATAATTGCTGAATTGACAAAAAAACAAAAAAACTGGAAGAAACTAGTCTTTTTATGCACTATGCCAGAACAAACGCAGGAAATCCATAATACTGAAAAAGATCTCGAGAAATAAAAACCCACAAAAAACTAAAAATACATAGCTAAAATACATATAAAATTTTTACAGCTTATTTTCCTGTAAGCACTGCGACTCCTAGCGGCGGAAAGCCAGAAAATTTGGACACAAAATTGGAAAAATTTAAGGTTTCATATGTATTTTCTTAGTTGCAGAGCACCACCCATATTTTTGCGTTCTCAGGATCTACGTTTCTTTGACTAAATGGTACAAATAGTGATTCCATGTCATCCGTCTTTTGCCTCTAGGCCTTCGCACCTTGCTTCCATCACTAGTCGAGGAAGTCTGTCTGCTTGTTGTTCCTCAATTTGGTAATTCAGAGGCTTGATATCCAGACTGCTTCTTATTGTTTGTTTCGTATTGTCTCTCATGGATTTATTGGCGACGTTTCTTAGATACCGCATTTCTGAAGCTTGAATGCGAATTTGCATTCGTTTGGTATGTGCCCAAGTCTTGTGTGAATAGGTCAGTGTAGGCTCATACGATTTGTAAACAGCAAGTTTGGTTTTCGCAGTTACTTTTCTTTATGAAGTTTTTATTTATTGCATTGCATAATTTACCGGCGGCTGCTATTCTCTTGTTGATATTTGTCGGTTTTCAATCGTCGCTAATTATTACGCCGCACAGTGGTTCCGAGTCGTTTTTCCTGGTCAAAAATCTGTAACTTTTGAACGGATAGCGATATTTTCATAATTCTTTTTTTTTTAGTTAGATAGATAACACAATCAGCTTTCGGATGAGTTATAAGCGGTCAAATTCGGTCTAGTAGTTGCAGAGAAACTCAAGGTCAAAGTTAAATTTTTGAGTTTTTTTTACTATTTTTCACTATTTATATATGTATATTAAAGATGGTCAAACGCCAATAAAAACTATAAAAATAACAAAAAAAAATAGAAAAAAGTTTTTACCAAACGTTTTTTCACAAATTTTTAAAAAATATGTACAAAAAAATTTTTTTTTTAAAACAAATACTCCTGGTGTTTTCATAAAACTTATATAACTCGTATAAAAACTCATATACACAAAAAATGTCAATTTGTGTTAAAAAGCTGTAATTCATATTGAAACGATATGGAAAAACACACATTTTTACCCATGTAATTTCAATAAATTTAAAAAAGTGTTAAAAGCGACGGAACTGGACTGGTACAAAAGTTATAGAGTATTTGTGTTTACGCTCCACCCAAATACATATTTTAGTACGATACATCCTAATATACAGTATGTGATCTTCTTTTTTATACCCTCCACCATAGTATGGAGGGTATATTAAGTTTGTTTTTCCGTTTATAACGCATTGAAATACTCATTTGCGACCCTATAAAGTATATATATTCTTGATCAGGGTAAAATTCTAAGTCGATCTGAGCACGTCCGTCCGTCCGTCTGTGGTAATCACTCTAGCATCCACAAAAATAGAGATAGGACGCTGAAATTTTGGGAAAATGCGTCTTTTGTTTGCAGGCAGGTCAAGTTCGATGATGGGCTATATCGGTCCACGTTTTGGTATAGCCCCCATATAACGGTACCCCCCGATTTACGGTATTTTGACGTTTTTAGCTACATTTTCAGACCGATTTGGCTATAATTTGACATTTAGGGTTCTTAAGTGTCAACAAACATAAATAACAAAACTTGTGGACATAGGTCCACGTTTTGGTATGGCCCCCATATAACGGTACCCTCCGATTTGCGGTATTTTGGCGTTTTTAGCTACATTTTTAGACCGATTTAGCTATAATTTAAAATTTAGGGTTCTTATGTGTTAATAAACTTATAAATTAGAAGTTGGGGACATAGGTCCACGTTTTGGTATAGCCCCCATATAATGGTACCCCCGATTTGCGGTATTTTGACGTTTTTAGCTACATTTTCAGACCGATGTAGCTATAATTTGACATTTGGGGTTCCTTAAAGTCAGTAAACTTATATAACAAAAGTTGTGGACATAAGTCCACGTATTGGTATAGCCCCCATATAACGGTACCCCCCGATTTACGGTATTTAGACTGGTTATCTACATTTTCACACCGATTTAGCTATAATTTGACATTTAAGGTTCTTAAAAGTCAATAAACTTATATAACAAAAGTTGAGGACATAGGTCCACGTATTGGTATAGCCCCCATATAACGGTACCCCCCGATTTACGGTATTTTGACGTTTTTATCTACATTTTCAGACCGATTTAGCTATCAATTGACATTTAGGGTTCTTAAATGTCAATAAACTTATATAACTAGTGGACATAGGTCCATGTTTTGGAAAAGCCCCCATATAACGTTACCGCCCGATTTCAGGTATTTTGAGAATTTTACCAACAAGTTTTAGCCAAATTATTTGTAATTTGAACATTTGACATTTGAAATTCTTAGTGGTCACGATTTTCAGTAATTTGATGATTTTAGCTACAATATTAAACCGAACAAGCAGTAATTTGACATTTGAAGTTCTTAGTGGTCACAACACCTCTCCATCAAAAATTGTCAACATAGGTCCATGTTCGTATATAGCTCTCATGTAACGGTACCTCCCAATTTTCAGTAATTTGGCAATTTTATCTACAATTTTTAACAGAACTAACTGTAATTTGACATTTGAAGGTTGTAGTGGTCACCACACATCTTCATCAACAATTTTTAACATAGCCCCAATATAACGATACTTCCCTATTTTCGGTACTATGAGGATTTTACTTAAAATGTTTAACCGAACGTAGGTCCATGTTTTTGTATAGCCCCAAAACAAACCTCCCGATTTTCCGTACCTTAGCTTTATTTTTTGGACGAACTTTCTGTAATTTGAAATTTAAAAGTCAACAAAAATTCTGCAACAAAAATTGTTCATTTAAGTTCATATTTTCGTATAGCCCAGATACCTCCGAACTAGCTGTTAATGACATTTGAAGTTCCCATTTTTTAACCGAATTAGGAGTTATTTGACATTAAAGGCTCCCATCAAAAACTGTTTTATTATAACCCCTATATAACAGTACCTCCCAATTTCTAGTCCACCAAAAATTGTCAACAGTTAGATATAGGCACCATAAAAAAGGCCCTCCCGAATGAAGTATTTTATGTACATTATCTGACATTTTAACGTACTCACTTAAAGTTGGGGACAGGAATGAATATTTTATGGTGGAGGGTATGAAAAGTTCGGCCCGGCCGAACTTAATGCTTTTTTACTTGTTTTTGTTATATTAGTTACTGTATGCAGTTACAAGTCGCATTTACTCTCACTCTCATTTTATCTTTGAGTGATTAAGATACATGATTGCTTGTATATGCATACACACATAAACATACATACAGGTTGTTAGTTCTAAGCTTTGCTATGTTGGTAAATGAAAATAAACAACATTAAGCATTTGGATATCAAACAAAAGAGTTTAACTTGTGTAAATACACTACAATTTGGCTGCAAGGAAAAAACTTAAAACAACAAAAACATAAATTTTGTGGTTCAATAACCTAAAAAAAGTAAAATAACATTAACATATGCACATACATATAATTAATAAGAAAAAGACAATTTTAAAAGGAAGTAACAGAAACATACAAAACAACGTTACAAACCAAATTTAAAAACAAATTAAAGGCAGATAAAAATTAAATAAAAGTTTTTACTAGAAAAATTAAAATAAAAACGCCAAACAAAAATAAAAAACATAAAAAAAGACAGTAAATGCCATTCGTGTGGTAAAGTTGGACACCTTGCTTCAGTTTGCTACAACAAAAAGAGAAGTATCAAGATAAAGACAATTATGATAATGATAACCTTTTTTAATTATTCAATTTTTAGTATGTCGAAGTGCAACTCTAGTGGAGTATATTCTCTTCCAGTGGTCATTGATGGTATTGAGTTGAAAGCTGTGTGCGATACAGGTGCTCCGTGTACGTTGTTACCTAAGTCGTTTCTTTAGAAGAACAACATTAAGAAGATGCATCGTGCCATATGCTTTGCACCATATGTTGATTATAGTGGTGATAAGTTGAACCTAGTTGGTGAGTATGATGCCTCGGTTACTTTTCAAGGTAAAACAAAATCGATAGTTGTTGTAGATTCATCGAATCCTTCTTTATTAGGTCGTACGTTTCTATGTTCTTTTAATTTTGAATTGTTGCAAGTCAACGAAATAGATTGCTCGAATTCTACTTCAGTGATTATTAATCAAATTAAAAACGAGTTTTCTGGTGTTTTTGAAGAGAAGTTGGGAGAGTTTAATGTCACTAAAGTTTCATTGAGATTTGAGGAAAACGCAATTCCTATTCTTTGTAAACCGAGACCTTTTCATTTGGATTGGAAGAGCAAGGCTGAAAACAATTTGAAAGATTTGATTAAATCCGGTGTTTTGGAACCGGTTGATAATTCTGATTGGGGAACACCTTTAGTTCCAATTTTAAAGCCTAATGGGGATTTGAGAATCTGTGGTGACTATAAAGTTACCCTTAACAAATGTTTATTGGATTTTAAATATCCGTTACCCAGAATTGATGAAATTTTTGCATCATTGCAGGGAGGTGAACTTTTCAAAAAACTTGATTTGTCAAATGCTTACAATCAACTCGTTTTAGATGATGAATCGCAATTATTATGTGCTTGGAGTACATATATTGGTACTTCAAAAGTTAAAAGATTACCTTTTGATGTCAAAACAGCTGCGGCTATTTTTCAGAAAACTATGGAAAACCTTTTAAGAAATATTCCATATGTTGTTGTTTACCAAGATGGCATTACAGTCACTGGTAGCTTCAATCATCTGGATTGAAACTTAATGTCAACAAATCGTTGTTTTTACAAACTGAAATATTCTATTTAGGATTTCATATAGACAAAAATGGACTTCGTAAGAATAATGAGAGAATTTCGAGTGTGATTTCTGCTCCTATTCCCAATAATGTTTCTGAGTTGAGAGCTTTTGTCGGTATGGCAAATTGTTATTCTAAATTTATAAAAAATAATGCTCGAATTACGTGCCTTTTTATCATTTACTCAGTAAAGATGTAAAATTCGATTGGTCAGAAAGATGCAAAAAGTCTTATGATGAAATTAAGAAGGCTATAACCTCATACCAAGTTTTGGTTCATTTTAACGCTGATCTGCCAATTGTTTTGACTGCAGATGCATCAAATAATGCTGTAGCTGGGATTTTATCTCATAAATTTTCCAATGGCTTAAGACCAATTGCTTTTGTTTCAAGAGCTTTGTCAAAAAGTGAACGAAATTATAGCACTCTTGAGAAATAGGCTTTGTCTATTGTGTTTTGTGTTACAAAACTTCGCCAATATTTATTGAGAAATCCATTTGTTTTACGAACGGATCATCGTGTACTCTTGTCTTTATTTGGAAACAACAAAGGGTTGCCTATTATGGCTTCAGCGCGAATGCAACACTGGGTATTAATCATTTCAGGATTTTTTACACAAATGAACACGTAAAAAGTGTTAAAAATGAAGCAGATTGCATTTCAAGAATGCCCCAGAAATGCTTTGAATCAAAGAATTTTGTAAATTCTTACATAAATTTTATTGAAAGTCAAGAGAATAATTTGCACTTAAATTTCAAAGATGTATCTCGTGAAACAATTTTGTCAAAAGTTGCCGACTTTGTTTTGGAAGGCACTTTAGCTAACTGTCATGACGACAATCTTTCACCTTTTCGTGAAAAGTATATTCAACATTCAGTTGAGTATAAATGTATTTTGTGGGGATATAGGACAGTAGTTCCTAAGACCCTAAGATCAAAAATTTTGGACGAACTTCATAGTTCACATTTGGGTATTGTCAAAACCAAAGCTTGGTCTTGACAAGGATATTGAAAATTTAATATCAAATTGCATTTCTTGTCAAAAACTCCAATCAAGTACAGAAAAGAGTACTTTGATTCCTTGGGTGCCTAGTGATTCAGTGTGGAGTAGAATTCACATTGATTTTGCTGGCCCAATCAAAAACTTTTACTTTTTAATTGTCGTTGACATTTTTTTCAAAATTTGTTGAAGTCTTCAAAACCAAAGACATGACGACAAATTTTACCATTTCCAAGCTAAGAGAGATGTTTTCACGTTATGGACTGGTTGATACCATTGTAAGTGACAATGGATCACAGTTCACTTCTCATGAATTTCAAAAATTTTTATCATTGAGTGGTATTAAACATATATTGACTGCTCCTGGACATCCATCTACGAATGGACAGGCAGAATTTTTTTTTTAAACTTTCAAAAGGTCTATTTTGGCTAATTTGGACCAACATAAGTATTAAAATTTAGACAAAATTTTATGTCGTTTTCTGATGGACTACCGAAACATGGTACATCGTAGTACTGGTGAGTCTCCAGCAAAAATCTTCTTTGGTAGAACACTAGAAACACGTTTTTCACTTCTCAAACCTCCTAAAACAAAAGAAAGAATCATGAATTCGCAACAACACAACATTTTTAATCATAAGGGTAACCGTGACATTAAGTTTTGCGAGGGTCAGAAAATTATGGTGCGTGATTATCGTAACCCTAACAAACCTAGTTGGACTCAAGCAACCATAAAACATCAACTAGGACCTCAACCTTATTCCTGCATTTTAAATCACAACAACTATGTCATAAAACGACATCTTGACCAAATCCGAGGATAACGTAGAGAACAAAATCCACACGTCATTGAGCCTGATTTACAATCACATATAAATAATGATAATTCTTCACTTGTTGCTAATGAAAATCTTGCTCCAGAAGAGATTATACACCCTAGAAGAGATCTCAGACCAAGAGAAGGAGGTAGAGTTGTAAAGAAAATTAAACAATCCAGTTAATTCTTTAAACAAATTTGTTGAATATTCCTTTTAAATATCATATCAATATAAACTCATTATTTTCAAAAACCATTCGTAAAAAAATGCTCCTTTAAATTATTTTTGATTCAGACATAACTTTAATAAACTAATTGAAAGCTAACATTTAATGTTATACCCAGCAAAATCTTCGATGCCAAGGATGATATTAAATCATGGGTGCAAGTGATCTGGCATGTCATCTTTTTAGCATTTTCACTCATGAATTTTATATGAGCGTGACCACCATAAGATGACATTCATTTTCGGATCTTAAGATGACATTCATTGTCGGATCCTAAGCATGCCATTTTGACCAATGCTTTGACATGTAATTTTCACCTACCCTTTGGCATGACATTTTCATGTCTTGTTTGGAAAATGGAAAATTCTGTATTGAAATATGATTTTCATGACAAACCAAACTCTTTATTAATTCAAAATAATTCATGAAATAAATAGAACTAATTTATCAGCATAAAGTTTACACTCAAAATTTCACTTTTATCACCGCCGCTGCACCGCAACAGAGTTTACTTCGTCCACTCTCAGCCACTGATTTTGTTTCATCTTACAAAAGATTTTCTATTATCTTCTCATCACCAGTTCAGATTTCGACTAGGACTCCAACAGCACTCCTTTAAGAATTTGTAGTTCGTGAACCTACATTTAATTTGTAATTTTTTAATTTTATAACAAAAATTTTGGAAATCGCTACATGTAGGGATGTACAAATAAGACGTAGTGACTTACCGGACGGACGTGTCCTCTGTTGCTGCGCCAAACTCTCAAAAAAATAGCTGTTAGGAGCGTCTCTAAATAGGTGATTTGCTGTTTTCTTGGAGCACGTACCTCTTTGGAACACCATTTCATCGAATTGTAGCGTGACTGGCGGTGAGTCATTTCAATTTTTTACTTTTAATTTTGCCAAATTTTGGTTATCAAAGGCAAAATTAAAAAAACACACACACATTTTCCTCTTGAAAGAGACAAATAAACACTTGCGCCAGCTGAATATTCTGTTTACAAATAAACATATCAGCTGGTCGTTTCTAGCAATAATAGTGGTAAAGAGTTGCATATTACAGCAACTAAAACTGCAGTGTTGCATCGTATAGTGCCATACAAGATTTTTGTGTGGCTGGCAATGCCGTGCTTATATGGTGTGTGTCTTCGATATACACTAATATAGCAATATCGGTATGAGTCACCCTGTATCAAGGGAAGTCACGCCACGTTCCAGCATTGGCTCTTTCCGTTTGAATAAACTTCAAACACTAGAAAAGGCGAATGCTGAGTTAACCGAGAGAAGCGAGAAATATGAGAAACTTTGCTTTCAACTCCAAAAAGACCTTGAGCAACTTAAACAACAACTAAACAATCAATCCAAATCTTTTAAAACCGATGAAGACGAACTTGAAGAAGAAGTTGGTCGTTTTCACAGTCAACCAGTGGAATTATCCCAAGCCAAGCAAATCGATCCCAACTTGCAAACCCAATGGCAAGAAGTAAATAGAAAAAAACGTCCAAACCAAAGCCCAGAGCTTGCAAACAATAATAAAAAACCAGCCACGTCCACTAAATATTGGCTAAGTAGTTCACCTCAATCATCAAATAAATATGCATTGCTTGAAAATGAAGAAGAAGCTCAGTCAGCCACAAGCCATACTGAAAGGACTGTCAAACCGCCACCTATTTTTGTAGAAAAGGTATCCAATATTCAGCCCCTTATTACGCTGCTTTCCGAAAATGTCCCTAATCAGTATGAAATTAAATCCTTACGAAATGATCAAGTGAAAATACTACCTAAAAGTCATGAAACATACAGAAAAGTAATCTCGGAACTGGAACTCAAAAAAACTGAATTCTATACTTACAAGCCCAAGACTGAAAGAGGATTTAAAGTAATACTGCGAAGTTTGCATCCTACAGTAAACCTAGACCTTTTAAAAGAAGAACTTTGTCAAAAAGGCCATGAAGTAACTAATATATTTAACATAAAAAGTCGCTACACCAAAAAACCACTTCCCCTATTCGAAATAGAACTGGCAAGTAAGCCTAACAACAAGGAAATATATTCCATAACGAGGTTAATGGCAAGTATAGTTTCCTTTGAACCTCCACGTCCAAAGAAAACAGTTCCACAATGTTCCAACTGCCAACAATACGGACACACAAAATCGTATTGTCGGAAAACACCTGTTTGTGTCAAATGTGCAGGAAACCATGAAACTAAGATGTGCCACCGGAAAAATTGGGCAAATGACGTAAAGTGTGCTCTTTGCAACGGCAATCATCCAGCAAATTACAAAGGATGCTCGGTATACAAACAAATATACACTCATCACTATCCTTCAGTAAGAAAATCTAGAGAAGACCAAAATAAAGAAGCCCAACCTCCAGCCAACCCAGGACTACGCACAGAGGGTATCCCATACTCCAATGTAACCAGAAGTGAGGCTCAACAACAGAAAAATCAACCAACTCCTGATAACCAAGCCCATTCACAGCCCTCTAATACTCTGGCCGATATTCATCAAATGCTAAGTAGTCTAAATATGTTAATGCATCAAATGACAAACCTTATTGCAAACATTGCACAAAAACTCCCAAATAATTAAACAAATGGATTATCTAAAAATAGTTTTTTGGAATGCAAATGGTTTGTCACAGCATTCCTTGGAAATAAAAAACTTTCTCTTGTCAAACAAAGTTGATATACTCCTTATATCAGAAACACACTTTACCCAGAAACACCATTTTTCTGTTCCCAAATATAATTTCTACTATGTTATGCACCCAAGTGGGAAAGCAAGAGGTGGATCAGGTATTATAATAAGTGAAACCATAAAACACCACCAAGGTACTCACTATTGTACAAATGAAATACAGGCTACAAATATTACTGTACAAAGTGCGCAAGGTCCATTAACAGTATCATCACTTTACAGTCCACCAAGGCATAACATAACGAAAGAACAATATATTAGTTACTTCAATACTCTTGGCAACAAGTTCATTGCGTGCGGAGATTACAACGCAAAACACACTCTTTGGGGGTCTCGACTCACTACTCCCAAAGGTAGGCAATTGTATTTTGCTATACAAGAGCTGAATCTAAGTACGATTTCACCAAACTCTCCTACATATTGGCCCACTGACCAAAATAAGGCACCGGATCTTATAGATTTTTGTGTCTCTAAGGGTATTCCAGAAACTTCTGTAACCTGTCTAACTAGCTATGAGTTATCGTCTGATCACTCTCCAGTATTCCTGACATTGCATACACATCAGATTGAACAGTACCAAAAATGCAAACTACACAATAAGAGAACAAACTGGCATTACTTTCGTTATCTTGTTAGTAAAAATTTAAACCCAAAGCTATCTCTAAAAACAGAGGAGGAAATCACGGAGAGTATTGAACATCTTGTATATGTTATACAGAACGCTTCATGGAACTCCACCCCCGAAAAAAGTTTCAAAAATACACCAACAGTTCCGAACTCAGTTCGTAAAAAAATATCTGAAAAAAGAAAGGCTAAAAAGCGGTGGCAGCAAACCAAGTCACCTGAAGATAAACGTACTCTAAACACAGCTACATCAGAACTTAAAAAACTACTAAAAACTCTAAATGATAGGCAAATCGAGCAAGAGATTCGGAACTTGGGGCCAACTAGTTCATCAGATTATTCTCTATGGAAAATATCGAAGAGGACCAAACATCAACAAAACACGAACTACCCAATTCGGAAGAGTGACAACAGCTGGACGAAAAGTAACTCGGAAAAGGCTGCCACGTTTGCCAATTACTTGTACGATGTTTTTACACCCAATAGTACTGAAAAAACTCCACCTTATATTGAAACTTTTCTAAATCAAACATACCAACTTGATCTACCTATAAAAAAGTTTACAAAAATTGAAGTTTCACAAGCGATAAAGAATCTGAAAACAGCCAAAGCTCCTGGCTATGATTTAATTACACCAAAAGTACTGAAAGAGCTCCCACAAGAAGGTATAAATCTAATTACTTATGTCTTTAACGCTTGTTTAACCCGTAACTTTGTTCCACCGCAATGGAAAGTGGCCCAAATTTCTATGATTCAAAAGCCTGGTAAACCAGTTGATCAAGTGACTTCTTATAGACCAATTAGTTTACTTCCCATTCTCTCCAAAGTTTTGGAATCATTGTTTCTCAAAAGACTAATGCCAATCATTGAAGATAAAAAAATAATTCCACCTCATCAATTTGGTTTCCGAAAAAAACACGGAACAATAGAACAAATTCACCGTCTGGTAGAAACAATTAATTCTGCATTTGAATCAAAGAAATATTGTACTTCTGCATTTTTGGACATTGCACAAGCCTTTGACAAAGTGTGGCATGATGGATTACTATATAAAATTAAAAGTCTCCTTCCTATAAACTATTTCTTATTTATCAAATCATATATACAGAACAGATTCTTCTATGTTCATGAGACAAATGAAATGAGTTCATTAAAAACCATCAGAGCCGGTGTTCCCCAAGGCAGCGTTATGGGACCAATATTGTACCTACTTTTCACAGCTGACATTCCGCAATCTGATACTACAGTTATCGGTACATTCGCCGACGACACTGCTGTTCTTGCCGTGGATAAAAATCCGTCAGTGGCAAGTGAGTTACTTCAAAATTACCTAGTTACACTTAGTAACTGGCTAAAGAGGTGGCGTATAAAAGCCAACGAAACCAAATCAACACATGTTACATTCACACTCAATCACGAAAGCTGTCCTCCAGTCCAAATGAATCAAATTGAACTTCCAAAGAAAAGTGAGGTCAAATACTTGGGCATGTACCTAGATAAAAAACTTAGTTGGAAAACTCATATCAAAACAAAAAGAAAAGCTTTGGATATTCAAGTCAACAAAATGAAATTTCTTATTGGACAAAATTCAAAAATGTCACTTGAAAATAAGCTGCTTATTTACAAGTGCATTATCAAACCAATTTGGACTTACGGCATTCAGCTTTGGGGAACCGCAACCAATACATCAATCAAAACATTAGAACAATTTCAAGCAAAAACATTACGAAAAATTACTGGTGCCCCGTACTACATTACTAATAGACGTTTACATGAAGAACTGGATATAAGAAATGTCAGAGATGAAATAACACACCAATTGATAAATTACAAAAAAAGATTAGAAATGCATCCAAACCCCTTAGCAACAAGTCTAATGACTAATGTAGAAACATTTTCAAGACTAAGAAGGAGAGCCCCACAAGACCTTTTATGAAACATCAAACATAAAAATACATACATATATTATAAAAAAAAAAATAAATAAATAATAATAATAATAATAATAATAATCTGTAATAAATATCTGAATGTTATATAGGCGAACCACTGGGTGAACCTATAAGAATCACTTATAAATCATAGTAAGCTAAGAATAATGTAAATATCATTACTTGATAGAAGGCATTAATAAAATTAAATTAAAAAAAAAAAAAAAAAAAAAAATCGACTTGTTTGTTTCTAGTGATCTGTACAAATGATTCAAATGATGATGAAAAGATCGGATCTTTCACGACTTCCTTTGCATGGGTTGAAATCAATGCCGTTCTTTGGTGTTACGAAGTTTTTTGGCAATTTACACACACGACCCGAACGCAACGAAAGAGCACACAAAGAGAGCAAATGTTTTGATTTGTTTTTGTTTTGCCGCATTGCGTGCATACAGCCTTACTAACACTGTCAAAAGATGCCAACATTCAAAATTTTGTGTGCCCTCTTCTTGGTCGGCAGTGGTTTAAATGCTAATCAAAAGATCGGATCTTTCACGACTTGCTTCGAACCAATGCAAAATATGCCATGAAATCACGTCATCGCATAGAACCCCTTCCTTCAAATTTTGCTGGGCCCAGCAAAATGTTCGATGCCAAGGATGCTATTGAATCATGGGTGCAAGTGATCTGTCATGTCATCTTTTTAGCATTTTCACTCATGAATTTTATATGAGCGTGACCACCATAAGATTACATTCATTGTCGGATCCTATGCATGTCATTTTGACCAATGGCATGACATTTTCAAGTCTTGTTTGGAAAATGGAAAATTCTGTATTGAAATATGATTTTCATGACAAACCAAACTCTTTATTAATTCAAAATAATTCATGAAATAACTAGAACTAATTTATCAGCATAAAGTTTACACCCAAAATTTCAATTTAATCACCGCCGCTGCACCGCAACGGAGTTTACTTCGTCCACTCTCAGCGACTGATTTTGTTTCATCTTACAAAAGCTTTTCTATTATCTTCTCATCAGACTTCGACATGGACTCCAACAGCACTCCTTTAAGAATTTCTAGTTCGTGAACCTACATTTAATTTGTAATTTTGTAATTTTGTAATTTTATAACAAGAATTTTGGAAATGTATACTCTTTTGTTTTGATGTCGCTACTTCTAGGGATGTACAAATCGACTTGTTTTTTTTTAGTAGTGATCTGTACAAATGATTAAAATGCTAATGAAAAGATCGGATCTTTCACGACTTCCTTTGCATGGGTTTAAATGCTAATGAAAAGATCGGATCTTTCACGACTTGAACCAATGCAAAATATGCCATAAAATCACGTCATCGCATAGAACCCCTTCTTTCAAATTTTGCTGGGATATAACCTAGATATGCCGAGTGTACTAGGTATATCACACCTATTATTTGCAGGTTTCTGTGCTTATTTTAAGTTAAATTTTCTAATAAACTTGCTGAGGTGCTACAGAACATAACGGTGATAAGTTTTGTCTAAAGTAATTGCTTGTGCGTATTATTTTTGATCAAAGATTTCAGTTCTGTGAAATTTGGAAAAGTGTGAAAATGCCACGCAGTCGGCGCGAAAAAATTGTATGTGCATATTTTTTTTTGTTGGTTTTCTACGTTTTTTCTAATTTTAACAGTTGTAAAAATCAATACGTAGAAAAGTATATGCCAAAAATTAATTATATGTGATTTTATTATGTTGATTGGGTGAGCTTGGTAGACCTAAGCGTATGTAAATAAAAATTCCTTTTTATTCCATTCTCCCCGACGTTTCGTCAATGTTTGTTGGTTGACATCTTCAGGGGATTCGTCTATTTTATTAAAAACATCAAATATAAACGTCATGACAGTATAAAATTAACTTACAATAATTAAGAATATATTATTGAGGTTTTTCGTCATAAAGCACACGTATTAACACATATTTAATTTTAGAGACAACTTAAAACTGTATCACAGAGGTTTGTATTGCAGCGCGGTAACTAATGCTAATATTGTTCGTGTCTTCTTTCACGTTCATCGTCTTATTTATTTTCTGTTGAATTTGACATATTTCCTAGCGTACTACATGTAGTACGTTCGGCACTTGTGGGTAAAAAATAAAGATATTACTTTTACGGATTTTTTCATTAAATGAGATAATAAAGGCCTTAGAAGAAATATTTGAACAGTTTTCTTGCACGATTTTTATGGCATCACAATTGTAGCCGCCGAAGGTGTGAATAAGAAGGCTACTATATAAGTTCCTGGCCTAGGCAATGTCGTCCAAAAACGGCCGTTGTACCACAAAACATTGCTGCCGTGCAAGAACTAATAATTGAAAATTTTCATGGTGATATACGGTGAGATAGAGGCAGCCTTGGTAATCTTTTGCACCAGCATACATTCGATATTGCATGAACACCTGTCCGTAAAAAATGTTTGTTATCGTTGGAACCTCCACAATTTGACAATCGCTCAAAAAAGACTCGTGTCAATTGATACAAAGAAATGTTGAAAAAGCACAATAGCGGTGCTTTACAAGACGTTTATACGGTCCTCACAGGTGACGAATCATGGATATATACGTATGAGCCCGAAAAAAAACCGCAATCGAACATGGGGTCTTCGAAGACGAGCCAAATCCAACTAAAGTTGTTCATTGAATAAGCACTTAGAAACAAATGGCCGCTTATTTCTGATGCTAAACTGATCATATGGCGATTATACGGCTTGAAAAACATAGGACGAGTGGTACACCACAATTTGTTTGATGTCTGATGTCTACGGAAACGAACACTAAAAGTCGAATCATTGTGCACTATAACAATTGGTCTGTTCCAGAACTGCAAGAATCTACTAATCTTCACTATTTTTTGATAACACAAAGAAATAATTGCTAACGTAGTAAACAATAGTAGCTTCTTGCAGGTTCTGGAACAAAGCAAATTTGAGCTGTTACACAACGATTCAAACCAACGCATTTTTGACCGAAATTGATGGGTCACCCGCCGTACAGCCCTGGGTTGGCAACCAATGTCTTCATTTGATTCCCGCACATAAAGAAAACAGGCGTGGTCAACGATTTTCGTCGCTAGAAGATGCCGTTGAAGCGTTCAAAAATCATGTTTTGGAGATGTAAGTTTTGCGAGGGTCAGAAAATTATGGTGCGTATAAACACCTTAACAAACCTAGTTGGACTCAACCAACCATAAAACATCAACTAGGACCTCAATCTTATTCTTGCATTTTAAATCACAACAATTATGTCATAAAACGACATCTTGACCAAATCCGAGGACAACGTAGAGAACAAAATCCACACGTCATTGAGCCTGATTTACAATCACATGTAAATAATGATAACACTGTGCTACAAAAGTTGGCAAAATTTTTTGCAGGGGTTCTAATGCATATATTCAGTTTTGTGGGAGTCCATAGAAGACGAAAATACCTTTGGTTTCTTTGGGTCACTTCGTTTTTTGATTTTATAACGGTAAATGTAGGTTTCTTGGATTTTCGAATTAAAATGGACATAACTTATTTTTCCAAAACGGATTTTTACAGCTTATTTTTTATTTAAAAGGTGAAAATCATGTCCTTCAAACAAGCCATTATTTTTTTAAAAAAAAAGTGTGATAAAAACGCATTAAAAACAGAAAAATGCTTTTCCTCGTGCTGTAGGCTGCATAGGAGACACCAATGTGCGTATTTATTTATTTTTTTCAAGAAGGAAATTTAGTTAGCTTTACAAAATGGGAAAAATCAATGAAATCGGTTGAAAAATGCGTGAGTTAAGCCATCTTTAGTGTTTTAACTTTTTGGTTTTTCCTTTATAAAATCTTGGTACCTTGTGCGTAATTATTAAGTAGACAAATTCAAATTGCAATCATACGCCCAAAGGTACCAACATTTATAAAGGAAAACCCAAGAAGTTAAAACACAAAAAATGTCATAACTCATATATTTTTCAACCGATTTCATTGTTTTTCCCCATTTTGTAAAGCTAACTAAATTTCCTTCTTGATAAAGGTAAATAATTAGGCAGATAGGTGTCTCCTACTCAGTCTAGAGCACGAGAAAACACATTTTCCTGTTTTTTAACGCGTTTTTGTGACACTTAAATCACTATAACATAGCCATTTGTTATCCGATTTTTAAAAATTATGGCTTGTTCGAAAAACATGATTTTCACCTTCTAAATAAAAAATAATATGTAAAAGTGCGTTGTGGAAAAAGGTACTTATGTCCGTTTTAAGTTGAAAATCCAAGAAACCCCGTTTTTCACTACATTTACCGTTATAAAATCAAAAAACGAAGTGACACAAAGAAACCGAAGGTATTTTCGTCTTCCATGGACATCCACAATACCGAATTTACGCATCAGAACCCCTGCAAATTTTCACTGTAGCACAGTCCAGAAGAGATTATACACCCTAGAAGAGAACTCAGACCAAGAGAAGGAGGTAGAGTTGTAAAGAAAAATTGAAATAATCCAGTTAATTGTTTAAAAAAAATGTTTAGAATTTTCCTTTTAAATATCATATCAATATAAACTCATTATTTTCAGAAACCATTTGTAAAAAAAATGTTCCTTTAAATGATTTTTGATTCAGCCATATTTTTGATAAAATAATTGAAAGCTAACATTCAATGTTATATTATTTCATCATATTGTACAATATTTCATTGTTATTTAATTTATTTTGTATATAAATAATCACTGAAAACGCAATTTGTGGGTGTTCTCACTAGAAAGAAGGGCGGTTGGATACTTGTCGTGAGCCTCGAAAATATTTCAGTAATGGAAATAATTTCCTCAAGATTCATCCACCAAGGAATATAGAAATGGAAAAAAGGAAAGAAAATGCGATGTATTAGAATTTGAAAGCAAGAACAATAATGGTTCTTTATTGAATTCGTTGAAATGGAGCGACTTCTTACCAAGAACAACAGTACTGGTTGATGCTTAGTTCACAAGTGTTTTATTTTCAAGAAAAGTTTTAAGGAAAAGCTAAGTATGACAATTCAGAGAGAGAGAATGAGAGCATACAAAACACATGTCTGAGCAGAACTAGGGATGGCGATTGCAAATATTCCTCCGGAATATTGCATATGTATGTATCTGGACAGGAAGTTTGTGCTTTGCAGGGTTGAAAATACAATAGTGCTTACGAATAGTCGGATGAACAGAAGTGAATCTGGAACTTGTACTTCGGAAAGAGTAGCATAGTATAGAAAACGCTTGCTGGAAACGCAAACTTGAATCTGTACCACGGAATGAATACAAAAGCACAGAGAATGGCTCCTGGGAATATAATTTTGGAATTGTACTCCGGAAATAGCTCAATAATATAGAAAATATTTCTTGGAAATGGAATGTTTTAGTTGTACTTCGGATATAATACACTAAAGAGGAAGAATGGAAATTGCATTCGGTTGGAATTAATGCATGGATGATTTCCGGAACGGACAGTGTTTCCACTGGAGCAATACTTACTTTGGAATAACCCAAGTGACGAGATACGGACGTAAATGTTGCTATTCGCAGATCGGATGTAATAATGGACGAGGCTTTCCGAACTTGGAAGAAGCCGAAAAGTTGTACATCACTTGATGGAGTATAACCATAGTAGTGGTTATGAATTTTAATGCAGCCTGGAGATGGGTAATGTGCTCGTAATGAGGATCTTCCTGATTGTAACATCCTTTTTATAAGTGGATAGAGTCGGATTACCGAATGTGTACTACAAAGATTTCGGCTTGCATCAGGAATTATAAATGGAGAGTTATCGGATAATTGGAAGAAAATGCGAATGGCCCGGTACGGGTTACCAACGACAAATAATGTGTCGGTTAGTAGCTGGAGTTCATGAATTATGTCAACTGGGTGGTTGCTAAATTTAATTATCTGGGATGGAGTAAGATTAGATGGACGAATGTTGGGTATATGAATAATGAAGTTGCTTCGAACGAACCTCAGTTTTGGAGGATAGTGTGGAAAACTTGAAGCATGCAAGAAACTCATTTTTGAAGTCTGGTTGCCAAAAAGGAACATATACAAAATAAAAATCAGTCGGTGTGTATTTGATGAATTATTCGCATTTGTGGCGACTTTTCGTAAGAAGTAATTCTTTATGGGACAGAGAGGCTTAGTTGGAAATGCCTCTGTCAATCGAATACATTATGGAATTAGTTTGTCATATTCCGTATAGTGCAGAATATGAACGTTATTTTCGAAATAGATAAGTATTGCGACTGATTTATAATACCCGTGGATTGAAATTTCATACTGTGGACCAATGTATTTGGATATGGTGTTATCATACTCCATCAAGCCAGAAAAATTCATGTTCTGGAACGGAAGAACCTCTCGGAAGCGGAGGACTTTTCTGGACTCGGATCGAGTGCAATGATGACGAACATAACTGACATTTTGGAAAAGAACATGTGGTTTTAGTAGGAACTGGAATCTCTGGAGTACATAGAGTCGTCTCATCTGGGATGCTGTGTAAGATAGATGAGATGTTTGGATTCGGAAAGTGATCCAAGACTTCTTTCAATTTTGCTAAACATGTAAAATAAATTGAGGAAGCGATTTGGAATTTCTCTTGAAGTCTATCCTCCTTCAGAGAATGATCAGATCTTGTATTTGTTCCCAGTTGAACACATTCATCGAATGCGGATCTTATATCAGTCCACGTGGATTCCAGCTCGCTGATGTGAATTCTCAATAGCTGAGGTGAAGTGAGTGGAATAATGCCACTATTCAGACAGGAATTTAACTGCACAAGCCTTCTAATGGGACCTATGAATTTAGGATAGGCCATTTTGCGATTGTTCACGAAAATGTTTGGAGGAGGAAAATATTAGGAATAGGACTGAATACTCTGAAAATCGTATCGTAGGAAGTAAATGGAACGAGAATAAACCAACAGATAATATGTTCTGCTGTGATGGTTAGAATAAAAGCAACAACTATCAGCAATCGAAAATGGTAGTGTCCCTTCAGAAATAAGAAACTTTATAACGAATGAAGAAAAAGCTCTTCGGGAAAGATGCGTAGGAAAATAATGATTTACTTCCCAGAAAATAGCTTAGAATGTGTAATAATTAAAAAAGTACTGAAGAAATTACAGCTTTATAAGTATTTACTTATATTGAAACTCCCTCTAGGGGTTGTGCAGGTGTACAGGTGCAGGAAACCACAAATATTGAAAAAGAATCCGGAAAGTATCCAAGAACCGAAGGAAATGTGTTCAATAATGGAACAATGGATGTTTGGACTTTCTTTAGGCAATTTCTTACTTTTGGTGCACTATAAATTTACAACAGGCGATAGAAATTGCAAATGTGGAAATTGGTTTGAAAAGATACCAAAAAATCACCTAAAGTTTGAAAAATTTATGTTTTTCAGTATATATGGAGCGCACCCTATCGGAAGGATGGGACACTAGAAATCAGGAACAATGGAAATGTTAAAGCCTGCTCGGATAGAATAACGAAAACCCCAAAAAATTTGGAAAAATACTGAAAAATCAAGGATTTTCGCTTAATTTAATTAATGTGTAGCGACACCTAGCGGCGGGATGCGAAAATACTATCCGGAACAGCAAATCGAGTCGTCGATTATGAAGAATTCTCAGAAGAGTTATCAAAATTCCCGAAAAATGGAAAAATAATGGTACATCAATTTTTTGAAGTATTTCCTTATTTACGGGGCGCCACCTTTCGGCGGAAAATGGAACAAAAGGTGACGGCGGGTTGTGGAATTGAATAATATATTCACAGGATGCATAATAATCGCACACCAACAGAATATTTGGAAGAAATAGTGAAAAAATTAAGATTTATCAGAAATGTTTGGTATATTAACAGCACCCTCTAGCGGTAATATGGTGCACTATAAATGGGCAGGAATAAAATGCCTCGACCCCTTACTTGTATATATACCTTAATATATAACAATATGTATATGTCACAACAAGTATAGTGCGACCATGTAAACGGGCTTGCTGTAGGGTGCACGCATAAATGAAGAGAATCGCAGTGAGAATCTGTTGAGTGAAAACACAGAATCGATCACTGCTTGGTGGCTGAACGAGTAAACGACTCAACAGAAACCAACAAGAAATAATGGAACGAATGTGTGTGTTTATTTGACAAAAACAGCGCTTGTGGTAAAGAGACTGCAATGCTGGTTGGGTCTCTAACAACAACAACTTACTGTTGTAATGACTGACCGATTGTGGATGGGTAGGAATAAACACACCAACAAACCAATAGAAATTGAATTAAAATGCTCTCGCGACAAAGTGGAAAGAAGAAATGTTATGCAGACAGCACACTGTCACTGAAAAAATAATAATTTTCGAACCAATTAAAATGAACAATTTAATTGAAAACTGAATGAATATTTAAATGTTCGAATTTAATTGCACAGAATAAATTGAAATTTGAAAATAGAATGCGAAATAAAAATTTGAAAAATCAAATTGCCGACGGCAAAACGCACTTGACCTTTGGACTTGAATATCACTTCTTGTATACACTATTGTTTCACTTTAGGGAAATGAATATACAAAGCACAAACTTACCTTTTTATTTATGAAATGGAATGACGATGGAATGGAAGGATGAACTCGATGAAATCTCAGCAACAAAAACTCGCAATCCGGCTCGAAGGACAAAAATGAAAACGCCAATTGTGGGTGTTCTCACTAGAAAGAAGGGCGGTTGGATTCTTGCCGTGAGCCTCGAAAATATTTCAGTAATGGAAATATTTTCCTCAAGATTCATCCACCAAGGAATATAGAAATGGAAAAAAGGAAAGAAAATGCGATGTATTAGAATTTGAAAGCAAGAACAATAGGTTCTTTATTGAATTCGTTGAAATGGAGCGACTTCTTACCAAGACAACAGTAAGGGTTGATGCTTAGTTCACAAGTGTTTTATTTTCAAGACAAGTTGTAAGGAAAAGCTAAGTATGACAATTCAGAGAGAGAGAATGAGAGCATACAAAACACAATTCTGAGCAGAACTAGGGATGCCGATTGAAACTATTTCGGAACATAGAAAAATGGAAATAGGGTTGCCAGTTGGGGAAATCCGGCGTGAACAATCACATTTTTCAATTTTATATTTATTGCCAACTTTAGAGTATTTGTATTTATGCTCCACCCTAATAGATATTTTAGTACGATCCATCCTAATATACAGTATATGATCTTCTTCCTTTTTGTTATAATAGTTACTGTATGAAAGGTTTAAATGCCAGCATCCAAAAACATTAGCATTAGCTGTACACTTCAACTGCTACACAATATTGACACACACGGCTAAATAAGCAACTAAACGCATATTTATTTTTGCGCATTTTTGCTTATTTCGTGTTTTTACCCCTAATCTTTTTTTCGTTAGGCATAATCGACAACTACGCAACATATTTTGCGGTCGGCTGACCATTCATCGCAGCGAATTAGCAACCGAGGGTGGTTTTGTGATTAGAGTTGCCAACGAAGTAATAAAAAATTTGTCATTTAATGTCAAAATGCCTCCATCATATGGTAGAACCTCTCTAAAGAATAATTATTATTGTTTAAAAATAAAAAATATATATTGGACGGCTTGACCAAAAATGCACATGTCCTTTGAACGAAAAAGTGAAATTAATTATATCGTGATTTTTAATGCATTACACTGGTAACCCTGATCTCAAAAACAATTGTGTGCTGAAAACCTGGCTAAGCCGTTGAAAATTTGTTCCTTTTTCTCTTTTCTGATATGTGTTGATCATGATTGCTGCAAAATATGAGTTGCGTGCCCGATGCTATTTTATTATAGCGACAATATCAAATAGCATCAGCATCGCTAGCAATATTTTTGTGAAATTTGTTGCTACATGGCTACGAGGCTATTGCTAATATGGCGTTAGCATTTTAAACCCTGACTGTATGCATTTACAAGTCGCATTTACTCTCACTCTCATTTTATCTTTGAGTGATTAAGATACATGATTGCTTGTATATGCGTACACACATAAACATACATACAGGTTGTTAGTTCTAAGCTTTGCTATGTTGGTAAATGAAAATAAAGAACATTAAGCATTTTGATATCAAACAAAAGAGTTTGGCTTGTATAAATACACTACAAAAGTATATATGCACAGTGGATCCACCCATTGGCCAAAAATAAAAAAAAAATAATGTCAACATTTTGGTACAACATCTGGCAACTCCGACAGCTATGACGTGGACCTTTTAAAAATATACTAGTTTTTGTTTCATCTTAAGAGTAGCTTCAAAAGTCGGAACATTTGACTAATATTTTTTGTTGTGAGTACGACATATATTTTAAGTGCAAGTAAATATATTCAAAATATCGCGAAACTAATACGTGTAGCAAAATATTATAGTGGATTTTGAAGTAGGAGGTAATAGCTTAATTTTCATTAAAAATAGTGTTTTAGCGTGTTGTGGAATTCTAGTTAGCTGCATATTTTCTTAGTGTATTTTGTAATGCCAATTCGATCATATACTTAAATGCCCACCTCGGGAATAATTTTCCAAAGTTGGTCATGGGTTTAAGATCATTCAGTATTAAAGTCAGTTCCAGACTATAAATGGTGGGTCGCTGACTAAAGCGGCCCTAGAATAGGGTTTCTATGGATATACGAGTATTAGCGTATAACTCTGTTATCTCACCACGTACATTAACATAATTGGAATCAGTGGCAAGATGAAATAATCTTCTTCCAAATTAGTCTTACGTGGGCGGTACGGTCTTCCAGACAAAAATATTAATAGCTACTTCCTTCCCCAGAAATTTGCAAAAAGTACGTATTTCCCAAAAATGGGAAAAATGTTCGTCTTTAGGGGCACCCCACACCTGCACCTTCCAATATTGTAACCTATTTTTTTTTTGTTTCATTAGTTTTAACCCGGATATGCCGACGGGAAAACTAATGAAGCAATTTTCGTGATTTTTCAAAATAGTGTTATTCTGACAGATAATATTACAAAACTGAAGAAAAAATAAAGAAAAATATTTTCTAACTTGGATTTTAAGGCCGTACTACATGTAGTACACTCGGCATATACGTATGCAAAAGAAAAATATAGTTTTATCATGTTTGGGGCATAGTCACTGGAGAATTGAGTAATAACTTGCACCAAATCACCATCACCAATTTTTTAAAATAATTCCAGGGTTTTAAGTAAAATTTCCTTATCATATGCTGAAATAATAGCATCGGTGTCTTCCAGATATTACTTCGCTCTTTTCACTGATGTATCAAGCCGTCAGTGAGAAGAGCAAAGCAAGATCTGTTACAATAACGCAAGTGCAATATCGTCATCGCTATCTGAAACAGTGGAATAAAGATTTCGAACAAATCAGCTTAAACATTTAATAATGGAGGAGATAAATTTTTAAAATTCGCTTCATCTACTCCAGGATCTTCATCTATAATGTAATTAGGCGGGCTTCTAGAAAAGTTTCTGACCTATTAATGAAAACGCGAATATCTATCATCAAAAATAGTTCTGTTGTTTTCTAAAGTATTCTACATCATTATTTATACACTTTTGGCAGCACTCAAACCAATTGTTCGAGCACTTTTTCCAATGTTTTGGAGATGTCTCATCCGGATCTCCAAAACATGGGTTTTGAACGCTTCGACAGCATCTTGTGGCGACGAAAATCGTTGACCACACCTTTTTTCTTGTAAAGTACCACTCAGAATTTATCGTCATACGGTTTAAAAGCCACATAGTCGCCTTATGATGCTTCTTTAATGAACAACTTTTCTTGGATTTGCCTCGTCTTCGTATTGCTGTTTTGTTTCAGGCTCATACGCTTATACCCACGATTGGTCACCTGTGACGACCGTATAAACGTCTTGTGAAACACCGCTATCGTATTTTTTCAGCATTTCTCTGCTCCAATCGACACGAGTCTTTTTTTAGCGATTGTCAAATTGTGGAGGTTCCAACGATAACAAAACCTTTTTTACGGACAGGTGTTCATGCAATATCGAATGTATGCTGGTGTAAAAAATGACTAAGGCTGCCTCTATCTCACCGTATATAACATTACGATTTTGCATTATTAGTTCTTGCACGGCATCAATATTTTCTGTCACAACGGCCGTTTTTGACGATATTGCCTAGGCCAGAAACTTATCTAGTAGCCCTCGTATTCACACCTTCGGCGGGTACAATTGCAATGCCATAAAATTTGTGTAGAAAACTGTTCAAATATTTCTTCTAAGGCCTTTATTATCTCATTTGGTGATAAAAATCTGTAAAAATAATATTTTTATTTTTTACGCACAAGTGCCGAACGTACTACATGTAGTACGTAAGAAATGTGTCAACTAAAATCACATATAATTAATTTTTTGGCATATACTTTTGCCTAGAGTTGTGTAGTTCCGGAACGAACTAGTTCCAAGGAACTATTCCGGACAAGGAACTATTGGAACTATATCCGGCTCTTGCATTTATATAGTTCCTTTAGTTCATATAGTTCCAGTCGTGCATTATACTTCACTTTCTTCTTTAATTCCACAATAATTTCGATCTTTTTCGTTCATCATTCAGATGCGGTCACATTGTGACATAAACGTAAATACGAGGATGTTATTTACGTTTATGTCACAATGCAATTTATTTATTCGCTGCAATTTATTTATTTGTATGTCAATTCATCCAACATAAAATGAAAACAACAAGAAAGTGAAAGATTCGTTAAACTAATTCAGTCTCGGAACTATTTGGAACGAAGGAAATAAAAAGAACGATGGAAGAGAAAGATTCATTGAACTATATCGGTCTCGGAACTACTTGGAACGAAGGAAACAGAAAGAACGATGAAAGAGAAAGATTCAATGAACTATATCGCTCTCGGAACTATGGAACTATATTGAGGAACTAGTTCCTTTTAGGAAAAGGAACTAGAAAGATCGATCCGCTCCAGGAACTAGATTGCCCAACTCTACTTTTGCCACGTATTGATTTTTACAACTGTTAAAATTAGAAAAATGTAGAAAACCAACAAAAATAAAATATGCATATAAAATTTTTTCCCGCCGATTGCGTGGCATCTTCACACTTTTCCAAATTTCACAAAACTGAAATCTTTGATCACAAATAATACACACAAGCGATTACTTTAGACAAAACTTATCAAAGTACGCTTTGTTCACCGTTATGTTCAGTAGCGCCTCATCAAATTTATTAGAAAATTTAACGTAAAATAAGCTCAGAAACCTGCAAATAGTAGGTGTACTACATGTAGTACACTAGGCATATCTGGGTTAATATATAATATATATAGAATAGTTTTAATATATATAGAATATAGAAATTAAATATCTTTGACAATACAAAATTTTGATTTTTGGCCAGGAAAATCAATTTCTGAACCACCGTATGCTGAGGTATTTGAATTCATGAACTGGTTTTAGCAGTGTCAAATCTGATGTTATTGAGTGGCTTCGTGGTTGTATTGCAATGACCATAGTTTCTGCTTTAGACTTACTTATACGCAGGCTTCTTCTTTCCAATTCTCCCTTAAGAGTTTAGAAGAACTTCTTCGGAACTTGCTAAGAGCACAAGATCATCAGCGTATGCAAAAGTGGTTGTTCGAACTGGGCTCATTACCCAGTGTCCTAAGTGTAAAGGTTTAAATTTACTTTTGCATTCTTTAAGAATGTCGTTCATAAGTGAGATGAAGAGGTATGTACAGTGTAGTCTCGATAATCCGGACACTCGTTAATCCGGACACTAGAATTTTTTACATTGTAGACTGAGTAATCCGGACATCTCATATTTTGCGTACCTCGATAATCCGGACATCAATATTTTTTCCTATCTTGAACGCTAGATTCTTATTTATTTCATTGACGATTTCGTTCTTAGCAATAGCAATTGATGTATAAATGAAAAAAATTAAGATTTTCAAAGTTTTCGGTCCACATCTCGTCTTTCTGTATAGCCACTGTTTACACAGTTATACAGTCAATTTGGAGTTAACTATTTGAATCTGTCGAATGATCTTTCTACCATTCACCCATCGATGTCTAAGTATGATAAGCAACAGCATTTTCAACCTAGTGTTTGGTAGCTTAATTTCCTTAAAAATCGATGTTCGGTGTTCCTTTCCTGTAAAGGAATTAGTTCTTTAGGCCTCCGATTAGTGAGAAATTCCCTTGGAACTGTGTTATGATATTTTATCTAGAAATGTTTAAAACATTTAAAGCAATGGAATTAATAGCTTAGTTTTTAGATTTTTTAGATTCTCAAACTCATATTTTGAGTTACCGACAAAAATCGGTAAAATAAAAACGCAAAATTATGAATGAAATGTTTAAATAAAATTTAACAGCACTCTTGCTATAGGCAGAACTTAACGACTACTTTTTTGATCACTAACTTACAATTTACAATTTATTCTACCGATTTTTTCGGTAACGCAAAAAAAATGAGTTGGATAATCACACCTCTTGTATAGAAATTGCAATAAATTATTAAAAACGCATGACTTCTTTTATTTTCATTATTTGATATACAAAATCACCGGCAACTACGGATTTTTGTATCGCATTCTTGTTATTATACAACCAATAGATTTAAATTGCGTAGTCTTATTCCAATATTTATATAAAGCAATACCTGTTTTGGTTTCGACGACAAGTAAAGCCAGTTGCTGATGTCCATAGAAATGGCTAAAATATATTCACCATAATGAGATGATTCCATTTGAATTCTAAACCTCCGATTATAATGATTTTAACTTACAAAATTATGTGTTTTTGTGACTACTCGGTAATCCGGACAATTCGATAATCCGGACATCGCCGAAACATGTGGTGTCCGGTACTGTTTTTATAAAAACTGTTTATTCTTATTATTAGCTCTTCATCGACATCCCTCTTTCTTAGTGCAGTCCAAATTTCTTCCCATCTGACGATATCAAATGCCTTTTAAATCCGCGTTGTTCGTCTTCTAGTAGATGTTTCACGGGAATAGATTTTTCCCGTAACACTTAAAAGTGGAATTCCTCTGAGGTTTTCAGATAGTCTGTTGTAGCCTTTTTGAAAATTTGTGATCTAACGGCTATTTCCCAGTCCCGTGGTATCGAAGCAGTATTCCAGCAGGTTTTTTACGATGAGAAGGAGGTTCTTATCCATCCCTCCCATTTATTTCAGCATATCAGGAGCATTCCGTCATGCCCTGCAGCCTTTCCAAGTGTCACTATCAGTAACGCTTCATTGAGTTCGTCCATTGTTATTTCTTCTACAGTATGTGTTGTATTCACGTTGCGTTCAGTTATACTGTTTATTATATTACGTTGTTCCGTGGCTGCAGTCGTGGAGTCGATTTGTTAGTATCCGGGAATAGATTTTTCCCGTAACACTTAAAAGTGGAATTCCTCTGTGGTGTTAACATAGTCTGCTGTAGCCTTTTTAAAAATTTGTGATCTAACGGCTATTTCCCAGTTCCGTGTTATCGAAGCAGTATTCCAGTAGGTTTTTATTACGCTGAGAAGAGGTTCTTACCCATCCCTCCCATTTATTTCAGCATATCACGAGCATTCCGTCATGAGCTGCAGCCTTTCCAGGTTTCACTTTCAGTAACGCTTCATTGAGTTCTTCCATTGTTATTTCTTCTACTGTATGTGTTGTATTCACGTTGCGTTCAGTTATACTGTTTATTATATTGCGTTGTTCCGTGGCTGCACTTTCTCCATTAAGAAGTTCCATGGTTTCGATTTCATCCCTCAGTATGCTGCCATTTATGTCTTTTATAAATTTGATTGTGCTTTCTTTTGGGCTTCTTAATTTCATGAGCGTTCTGTAGAATAATTTCTGATTTTTCCAAAGTGTGACCAAATTGCTCTCATGTCTTTTGTTTTGCTGTTCTGACTAGACCTTTTACATATATTCTTTGATGCTTATATTGCTTATACGTATCTACATTTTTGTTGACCAGGTATTTTTTCCACATATTCTCCTTTTCTTGTACTGCCAATTTTACCTCCTCATTCCACCATTTGGTGGATTTCAAACACCTTCCTCCGCTATAGGCTTTGCCGCATGTTTCTGTGGCTGCTTCTTGTAGGATATCTTTGAATTGTTTCCTGATTTGGGACTGCGTTCGCGGCTTGTAGTATTTCCTCTATTAGATTAGCATATTGTTGTTTAACTGCATCATTCCTGAAACTTGATATGTTCACTCTTTCTGTCAGTTGTTTCCTTATTTTAGGAGGTTTGTTTCTGTTTTCGGGGATCGTTCTGTCCATTACCACAAGATAGTGGTCACTACCTATTTCCGGTCCTCTCATTGCCTTTGCATTCCTACATCTTGGGAAGTCCTGTCGTCTTACAATTATGTAGTCTATCACCGACCTTTCTTTCCTTGTTGTTTCCTCTCTGGTAAAGCGGTGAATATTTTCTTGAGGGAACATTATGTTGGTTATAACTAGGTCGTTTTCTATGCAGAACTATAGAAGTCTTATACCGTTATCGTTTATGCATTCTTCACCGTATTGTCCTATTGTTCGTTTAAAATCTCGTGGTTTATTCCCAACTTTTCCGTTTAGGTCTCCAGGAATTATACCTGTACTGATTGCGTCAACTGTGGCCTGAAGCTATTCAAAAACTCATTTTTGATTTCAGTGTTCTCGCTGTCATTTGGTGTATATGTTTCCTGAAAATTCGACTTTGGGGCCTATACAAGGCATTATGGAAATAAAGATCGGTCAGTGGGCGCGGGTTGGTACATTTGTTGTAGACATCGTTTTTTAGACATAATAATGAACTGGTCCAGTGGTTTCGTTTCGTATTTTCTATAGGAACAATACAAAAACAAACATAACCCACGTTGTCCGAACTCCCCGTTTTGTTTCGTTTTGTTTACATTCGTGAGTGCGAACAAAACGAATAGCTAAATGTTCTCAATTCCGCAACAACACATAGAAAACGAAAAAGTTTAAAACACGTGAATGATTCATTTAGTGGTTGAAAACATCAACCATAGTATGTTTTAAGTCTGTTGATGTTAGCTGATAGGGTTGCTAAGCAATGAAATGTCTGTGTCTGAGTGTGGCATTGATCATTACAAACAGCAAATGATTGCCAAAAGTTCCTTTTGTTTCGGTGGTGAATGAAACAACTCGGCAAAGCATAGCCGAAGTATATTTCAGTAATCGTACGGTTTTTAATTTTGCTTTGAAAGTTTGTTGTTTTGTTTTGAGAGCGAAGCGATTCAGAGAAACTGAAAAGTTTGTGACTTTGTGTGATTGGTACGGAGATCGTTTTGTTTGTTTGCGTTTATTGGCCTTTGTAAAAATTGATATACAAATTACTATGGAAACCAAGATCCTCTGGTGACACGGGTTAACGTTAACCGATAGCCATAAAATTTCAGATATAAGGTTTTTGATCAAATGGAAAAAATTTGATCAAATGGAAAAATTTTGTCATAAATATATAAGGGACAAGGGAGATTTCTATCATATCAATGAGTGCACCCCGATTTATTATTCGGCGAGTCCGAACGGCTGAAACACTCAGAAAATGAGGGGTATTTTGCCGCCGTTGAAAATGTTGATGTTTCCTGGCCGGGGAATGGAATCCACGACCTTCAGCGTGCACGGCGGGTGTGCATACCATTGCGCCACGATGGAACTCTTGGAACTTTTAAGATTCATAATTTGACTCGGATTCCTCATTATTGCACTTTCGACAACAACGACAACCACAATCTTTTACTTCGTGTCTCCTCCGAAGGCAATTTAAACACAAACGATGCCTTTTTGCCAATCTTTCCAAACGGCGTACAATTAATTTCATTTGTGTTGTTGCTCTGTACACAACAAGACTTAGGATACAAACGAAGAGGAGTCCAAAAGTGTTGGGATTTCGATTTCAATTATCATATGTGGAATTCAATTCATTCCAACCAAGAGTGTAAAGTATGTCAGAGTACAAATTAAATAACAAATTCTGGCGAACACTGAGACCAACATATTTTTATATTTTGAATAAAGTATTTTATAAAAAAAATGTCCATTTTATTTTTGCTTTATTAAGTCGAAGGTCAGTTTATAGTGATATTTGAATTAATTCTCTTTTGAGATTTGAGCTGAATTTCTAAATTAAGAGTTCACTGAAGTCCCACACATTCAACCATTATGTTACCTTTCACGGATGGTTAAGTCCGATCCACAGGCATATTAGAATGTTATTTTTGTGAGTGAACGAAGACTAAGCTTGGAAACCAGCATTTATATGTAAATCATTCGAAAATTGTATTTACGAATTAAAGTTAGTTATTTAAACTATTCTATAAAAAAAAAAAACTTTTCTATAGTTCGACTTATCTGGCAACACTATTTTTCAATGCTATATTACAAATACTAGGCAGCTTTTTTCCACCTTTATGTGCATTTGTCTTTCTGTAACAGAATTTTTCAATTTTGCAATTTGACTTATGCATCTTAAAAATTATTATAAAAATAGGCATGAACCACCAATAAAAGTACGACCACTTTAACCACTATTAAAAGTGAAGATGCAAAAAAAGTTTCAACATTTTAAAAGCTTATCTAGTTCGCAGAACAATCAAAAACAAGTGATGTCAGAAGTGGGATAGTTAAACATGCCACTGGGTGCAGAGGACCTGAAAGCCATTACGGAAATATTTGGAAGTATTTCAAAACAGAATGCAGCAGGGAGAGCAACAACGACGCCGCTTGATGTTTCGCCATACAAGCTAAGTGATAAATTTACACCATTTTCAACTGTAATTCAGAAAATAACAGTTGTAATTCAGATATTTTATTTGCAATTCAGATGTTTTATTTGTAATTCAGACATTATATTTGGAATTCAGATATTCCATTTGAAATTCAGAAATTGTATTTGAAATTCGGAACTCGTCAATTTAAATTCAGATAATTCATTTAAATTTCAGAAAATTTCAGTTGAAATTCATAAATTCCATTTGAAATTCAGAGTTTTCACTTTAAATTCAGAAAATATCAGTTGAAATTCGGAGTTTCCACTTTAAATTCAGAAAATAACAGTTGAAATTCAGAATATCCATTTTAAATTCAGAACACGTCAATTGAAATTCAGAATATTCATTTGAAATTCAGATATTCCATTTGGAATTCAGAATATTTCAATTGAAATTCAGAAAATTTCATTTATAATTCAGAATATTAATAACAAATTAAAATTAATTCGACAGTCGATACGTCTGAGGAACTGCTTAACCAACAGCGAAACCAGGTAACGTAATATGGTGACTGTGTGGGTTCGTGTCCTTTCCTTTCACTTGCAAAAAATTTCCGATCATCAAGCTTAACTCTAAACGAGAAAATTAATAATTAACTTCACATAATTCCTAAAAACATAGTGTCCATAGGATTTTTAGCCTTCGAATGTATGTATCCTGGGCGCCTTGCACACAGATGGTCGTGTTTTCGATTCCTCTGCCACGCAACATCAACCATTTTTCAACGGTGTTTTGCCACCAAAATTTCATCAAAATTTTCAACGGTGGCAAAATACCCCTCAGTAATGCTAACGACATTTCCTGAAAAAATATAAAATATCATATATTAAATCATAGGAATAGAAATGGTGCAAAGGAGAACATATCAGAGACACTCGAAGCAAGATAGAGTACGAATAATTGAGACGGCAAACAGAGGAGGTGATTGGAAAGAGCTTGCAGCTTCTCTTTTAATACCATATAAAACAGCATTTACTTGGGTTAGCCGGGAATTCGAAGAGCCAAAAACACGTGGTGGTAACAAACCACATATACTATCAGGAGCAGAAGTCGATGAAATAATGGAATGGGTTGAAGATAACCCGTGTATAACCCTAAAATCAATCCAGGAAAACAATTTTCAATACCTTTCAAAAGATAGTCGCGAGTTCTACAATTTCGAATACCATCCATGGAAAAGTTTTTCAATTAAACGTGGCCACCGTCAACCTGAAACAATGAATCCTCCGCAAAATAAACAAAAACGATCAGAATATGTGCAAACAACTAAATGAATATATAGGTGAGGGAAAGCAGGTAATTTTTATGGACGAAACCAATTTCAACCTTTTTTGCAAAAGGAGCCACGGTCTCGCACTGGTACTAGGGCAGTGCAAATTCTCACAACGTCCAGAGGTCCAAATGTTCATCTCATTGGAGCAATAGGCGCGTGCGGCATAATAAAAATGGATCGACGCCGTGGAGCCTTCAGAGGAAAAGATGCAAAAGAGTGGATCCTGTCAGTTTTGTCCAAATGGGTGGAAATAGGGAACCAATTGTCGGAAATCGTTCTTGTTGTGGATAACGCTCCATGTCACAATAGATTGGAGGAAATATTTTTGCAATCCCCCGCGTCTCTCTTACGATTATATGGGGCAAAATAAAATAAAAACTTATGTTAAAGGGAATTCGGGCATTCCAACCGTAACACCACCAAACATCGGTCAGGAGAGATTGCAATATTTGGAATCTGTAATAGACGAAGCTTTGTTAACTATTAGTGTCGGCGACTGCATTCGACCCATTCAACACTCCTCAACATTCCACGAAGAAACCCTATCTCTGGAAGATATACCGGTGGGACGATAGATTATTTTACGTTTGTTTTGAACTGTTAACACTATGTATTTACATAGTATATTGATTATATGCGTTGTATTGTCATTGTAATTCATTCTTAATTTTCCGCCATTTTATTTACTATCCTATCATCACTTTAGTCGTTCGCTGTTTTTCTTGTTAATGTAAATAAAACTCAATACATTATTAAAAATATGTTTAATAAATTATTTTCTGAATATCAATTGAATATTTCTGGATTTCAATTGATGTATTCTGAATTTCAAATGGAATTTCTGAATTACAAATGAGAAATCTGAATTTGAATTGACGTGTTCTGAATTTAAAATGCAATATCTGAATTTTAAATGGAATTCTTTAATTTCAAATGGAAATTCGAAATTTCAATAGAAAAATTCTGAATATCAAATGGAAATTCCGAATTTCAAATGGAATATCTGAATTTCAATTGCAGTATTCTGAATTTCAAATGAAATTTCTGGATTTCAAATGGAAAATCTGAAATTCAAATGAAGTATTCTGAATTTGAAACGGAATATCTGAATCACAAATATGATGTCTGAATTACAAATAAAACATCTGAATTTCAAATAAAATGTCTGAATTACAACTGGTATTTTCTGAATTACAGTTGAAAATGGTGTACATTGGTGAATCATTTCGACAAAAAAATAAATAAACTTACTGCATTGCATTGAAGGGAAGGAAGAATCGTTAGCAGATTACACACAACGTCTTAGAAAAGCAGCACACTGTGGCTACGGAGAATTTTTGGATAGAATGCTAACTGAACAGCTTATTTTTGAGTTGGAATCGCGTATCATATGTCACCAGATAATTTCAAAAGAGCCAGAAAGTTATAAAACGGCATATGAATTTGCTCAGTGAGGAAAAATATAGCGGGTGCTACAGTGGAACCGGTAATAAATATACAGCATAAAGCGCTAAATGCTAAAGGTGCTCCGAGATTTTACATTTGAAATAGGATGCTAAATACCATTTGCTTTAAGAGAAACGTATGCAGCTCAAATTGACAGAAAAATTAAATCGGTGTTTTATGAGAAGGTCGAATTCTCAGAGTGGACGTCAACCACACACGTCGTTGCTAAGAAATAGGATCGAATGCAAATAACCGGCAATTTTAAACCTACTGTTAACTCTCGTATCATTGTGAATGAGCATCTGATTCCAAAACCGGGACATATTTTTTTTTATGACATTTTAATTTATACAGAGAGTTTCGATAAATTACTGATTGTAATGAAGACGACGTTGGCAGGATTAAAGGAAAATGCTTAAAGTTAAAATGTTCAAAATGTGTGTTTGGTGCAACAACAATTGAATTTCTTGGTCACATGATTGATGGTAGTAGAATACATAAATCCGATAAACATGTCGAAGCAATAGAAGATGCAATAAAACCTTCAAGTCAAGAGTACTTACAGTTGTTTCTTGGGAAAGCCACGTATTATGGGTCATTCATGACAAAACTCCGTTTCATTGGACGAAATTGGATGAAGTAGCGTACAACGACATTAAGAATGCGTTCATGTCACAAAAAGTATTGATTACGTATAATCCAGCATTACCACTATAACTGGCTACAGATGCCAGCAGTTCGGGGTTGGGTGCAATGTTGTCGCATCTTATCAACCCCACATTCCGCTGTTTTAAACCAATGCTGAACATTTATTTCTTGTCAAATAACAACCGTGCAGGCAAGTGGCTTCCAGGAGTAGCGCTAAATCGACTTCGAGACTTACACTACGAAATTCTTTATGATGGGAAACCTGTTAAAAGACGTGTTGATCAAGTACGACATCGCGAAGATCCAAGAATACCAATGGGCAATGCAACTGCGAGTTCTACTGTCGCGGAACAGAATAGAATGGAGCCAGTCATTCATAACGAATTTAATACTTCGAATACATGCAGTCCGAATGACGTTCAAACAACAAGGAACTCTTTTACTCCAAGACATGGTAGTCCTGACAATGTGACTTCATTGCCCGCTGGCTTCTCTACACTACAATCAAGCTTCGGTGGATTTAACCTTGCGGGAGAAGAAAATGAGAAATAAACCAGAATGAGTGCGGAACCAAAGCCAACTGCTACGACTCAATTCAGTCAACATCCAGTACGAAAATCTACCAGAGTACAGTACGTGAGGGTAGAAATGTTATGTATCAATATGGCAGACTTGCTTTTTAATGTTGACATTTGTAATATTAGTCTTAAGTTTTCTCTTGCGAGTTTACTCCTCAATAAACATTAAGTTATAGTATTAACAGATTGCTGTGTCAATATATAAAAGCAACTTTTGGCCTATACTTTCCAAGCAATTTGTGTCCATCAAAAAATGTCAATTTGATGACACCACAAAAATAAAGAAATGTCAGGAAGAGAAATATGATGATATTTTCAAAATTCGTCGAAATGTTGGCGCTCTCACTAAACAATTAACAAAAAACAACATTGACGAACAGATTTGTTCTAGAAGAATGTTTAAAAAATTTCGGCAATATATGACAGCACACACATATGGAATGTCCTTTGTGGCTCTGATGGTTTTTAGAACGCCAGCCTTTAGGCTAGAGAGTTTATATAAACTTTGATGACATGGAAATGTGCCTCACCGAACAAATAGATCCCAATTAAGACGAGATCCATTTCATCAGTTTTGAGTCGATTTAGCCATGTCACGATAAAAAAATAATAATATCACAAATTAAAACATTGTGTAACTAGTTTTTTTATTACGTTACCAGTCAGGTCCGCTTTTGGCGGTCAACAACTTTTCCTGCTAGAAGCTGAAATAATAAACAATAAATATTTTTTTAATAAGATAAAAACAATTGGCCTGTTAGAGGGTTAAGATGGGTAAACAAGATCAGTTTTGACTGTCGATTTTTAGGAAATATCGATAAATGTCAGCATTGCCTGATGACTGACAAAAATAAACGGCCACACTGGCCTGGCAAGCAACCGATTATTTGAGCAAAACTGATCGTGTGTACCCCACTTTAATAAAGTCTAACAAACGAAATGTGAAATATAAACAATAATATGTAGTATGTATGCATTTACCCACAGACAAGCTATTAATAGCTTCGTGCAAATTTGCACAAACTTTTACAAAATGCTGTTCGATAACTTGCAAAGTAAAAGAGAGAGAATTTGGAGACAATTGTTAGAGAATATTGGAGAGTTTTGGAGACTTTTGTTTACAAGTTTTTGAAAGGAAAATTTTGCTTGTAACAATTTGCAAGTTTGATCAGCTGATTTAAATTCGAATGTTTTGTGGCGAACTTCTTGGCAAAAGCATAAATAAACGTTTGGCTATTGAAATAAATTGATATAAAAAGGGAAAAAATTATTAAATAAATTATGGAAAACGATAACGTAAGTAAAATAACTTATTTTGTAGTTTGTGGTGACTATTTTTTTATTTTAAAGGTATCAAATTCCAGCAAAAAGCGGTGCATCCATGGAGTAGGAGAAACACAATGTAGACGACCAGGTATTCCCAACGATATCCAAAACATCGCACTGCGTTCCAGTATGTTTTATATTAGTGCTTTGGAAAGGGAATCATAGTTGTAGCAACACTAAGGGCCTCGTCACATAAGAGGCAGAAATGATTTCAGCCAGAAAACCATGCATCTTATGTACCGAGGCCTTAACGGGATAGCCGGGTGGAACTCAGTTCCGGATCATTGGCGCAAGTCAAGTCAACGGGGTTGCCAGCATAAGTCAATCGACTACTATCAAATAAGAACGTGGAAGGAGAGGCACTATATTTGTAAGGCACAAGCTACAACACCATTGGATTTACGTGTCTTGGATTTCCGTGTTGCCCTATCTCACAAACTTTTGTCATAATCAAATCCGCATTCTTGCACTCAGAACAAGATGTAGGAAAGGCCAGAGAAGGAGAGAAGTTTATTTTCATATCTGTTGACACAAAATCAAATAATATAGCTGTTAAGTGTGTACGAGATTTTATGGATCAAAGAAGAATATTAAATGGAAAATAAAAAAATGGTAGACACCTTCAATTGTTAAATTTAATCTTTTCCGCCAACTTCTGCAAATTTTTTGCTTCGAGAGAGTAAAATTGGTGGAGAGAGGTTACTTAGAACTTGCTGAGTGCTTGCAAGTACTTTTCACTTGCGAAGTTAATGTAAATGTACTATTACTATAACCATGGTAGAATAATTACAGTTAGGTTACAGCTAACAGATGACTAAATTTTTTCTTATTATGGCCTATTCTGTCAATAGCAGGGTTGATATTTTTATTGTTGTTGACATTATGCAATAATAAAGGTAGATGCATCGGTGAATTGTTCCAACAAAAAAACTTCTGCTGCAACGCTATATCTTAAAATTTAAAATAAGTTAGAGCAATTTTTATTCGCGTGGCAAAATTAAATTTTTAATTTTTTAAATAGTAATACTTGCGAAAGGACGAATCGTCAAATATTGATATTAATTGAAGTTTGTTCCAAAAATTTCGGAATGTGAACATTACAATTTTTGTAAAAATTCTAACTGAAATGTGTATGCAAATCGGATGCCAGGAATCACGAAGTTAGATCAGCCAAACGTGTCAAGTAGAAAATAAGAGAATGAAATTTTTTCACTGTCATAAGTTTGGTTTCAACTTTTGCTATTTTTGGAACACATTTCTAGCAACAATATTCTGGAGCCTAGCCAAAGCAATTTTTATATTTTACTCTATTCGGTACTTTAAACATATAAACAGTGGAGTTCTAAATTTCATATGTTTCTGTAACACGGGTAGCTGTGCAGATACATCTACCTTATTGTACCATGCCATCTGATAGATTTTCATACCTGCCATCTGATAGATTTTCGTACCTGGCCTACCTCTACTTTATTGTACAATGACTATAACCATCCGCTGAGGAGTCGATAATACATTGCTAAATTAGTAGCCCAGTCAAAATAGATATGCGTTTTTTTAATTTTTCTAAAAAAACGGTAACACTTAGCAAAAGCCGGGTAAAGTAAATGTTTTAGATTAACCAATTGTCTAAGAGAATGGAACCGCTTAAAATCTCCGCACTATGTTTAAGTTATTTCCATAAGCTTTCAAACGATATCCACTTTGCAGTAATCGGTTAAGTAGAACCGGGTCTAACCGGCCTTTCGGACCGGCGAAATTTATATTTTTTCCTTAATCAGCACAGCAAAGCCTACATTCGGACAAAACTTCAAAAAATTCGGAGAGTTTTCTTTGTGGTCGTTCCCGTTGGGCTTTCGATTACACACGTGGGTTAAACGAGCTATTTTTGCATAAAATGACTCTTACATAGAATAACTATACTAAACACGCTCCGATTTTGTTGGATTTTTTTTCCTCTTCAAGGAAACATATATTTTTTGAGAGGACGGAGGCGGTTACTTCGGTTATTTTAGCCGGTTCGTCTGAATACGTGCCCATTTCCCTTATATGTGCATAAAATTATGTGCTTTTAGAACAGCTATATCTCAAGAATGGCTCTTTCAAGGAAAAAAATATAAAGACCAAACATGTCTACAATATTTACTTTGGTCAATTTTTGATTAGATCAACCTTTTAAAAAAAATATATATCCGAAAACCTAAAAAACCCTTAAAATTTGACCTTCGACCCCGAATAACTTTTTTTGGCACACATAGGAGCGATGGGGACTTTTAGGACGTTGCTTCTAATGGCAAATCCTAGCTCTCCATCAAAATTCAGCTTTGTGGGAATTTTTGCTATTTCACTGTCTATTTTGACTGGGATGTAGGGGATCCAGCAGAGTTGCTAGAGCGTTTATGAAGAATCAACTATTACATCAGAGATTTTGACTAAAACCAACCAATTTTTTGAGCTGGCACAGCTTTTTCAAACGCTCTTTTTACGCCTTCTCGTTTCATCCAGGTACATGATCAACTTCAGTTGTATTGTTATTTTCATATATGTCTGTTTTTATCCTTATATAACAATTGTACATTTTTGAGTCACTCTTTGTATCCATCACTTGAGACAAGCTTTCAAATAACTTTTGGCCGATTAATACTTTTATATATATTTATATATACTTTTAGAGTTCACCAGTTTACAAAAGTTGAGATGTTTTCAATATGTACGGAAACTCAATCGGAAAATATGCTGGAAAACTTCAAAAATTTGCAACTGGACATTTTTAAAAAAATGGGTCTGAAAATTCGTTTATTGGATATGCCTCCTGTAGAACTTGGTGCACCGGCATATCAGAAGTATGACATTGAAACATGGATGCCTGGCCGCGAAACATGGGGTGAAATTTCAAGTTGCAGTAACTGCACTGATTACCAATCAAAACGGCTTAACATTAGATATCGAACCAAAAATGGGGACATAAAAAATACACATACCGTGAACGGAACCGCAGCTGCAATTCCTAGATTGCTAATAGGAATACTGGAAACAAATCAGGTACTTCGATAAAAAATTAATACTCCTTTATTTGTAATAAAAATATTTTTCCGCAGATCGACTCGAACATAATTCAAGTGCCTGAAGTTATTTCCAACTTCATGAGTGGTAATACAATTTCCCGAGACAAATATATCCCGGAAATAAAGCTATTAAAACATTTAAAACAGACATTGTAAATTTAATGGAAATGTTGTTATTGTATTTGAAGAAGATGTATTTATACAATTATGCTTTCTTAAGTGGTAACACGACTTGTTAAAATTTTAATCTTTATTTGAATCTTGGGTGTAAATAAAAATGAATATGTAGTATGAAGCGGAATTACAGCTCTAGTTGGATATTCAGATGTAATGTAAGATGTTGTTACAAATATACAGTTATATTTAAACTAGATTTTCGGATGTTGTAACAAATGTACAGATATATTTAATTTTGTTGATCCGATCCTCGATTTCGCTACTTCGGTATTGAAGTGCACTGGGGAATTCACACAGGTGTCATGGGATATTTGCATTCTTGCACGTTTTGTGTATTAAGAATGCATAATAAACAAGTTAACACGGCGAACTTGGTTCACATGTCTCACCACTGTCTTCTCTACATACCAAGGCGAATTTAACAAGGTGATCCAAAAGGCGAATTCAGAGCGTAGTCTTCATTTACTGTCAAAATTTTTTACGCGAAATATTCACAAAAGGTAGAAGAAAATGGTAAATATTCTTCGAGAAGCCTAACCAAAGATGTTGTACACATATATTCTTTGTAGAACCCTGCAAGCAAAAAACTATCGCGGCAATGACTTGGCGTGTCGCTCAGGGCGATGAAAGCAGTCGCGGCGATAGTCGCAGAAGTCACCCTGAAGTGACCTTCGTTGTGAACTACGCCGGCGTGTCGTCTTGGAAGTCACTCCAGCGACACTTCTAGAAGATCATTTCCGCGATAGTTCTAGAAATTTAAAAAAAAATAATTTTTTCTATTCATTTTTTATTTAAATTTTTTTATTTGTATTTATTTTTTTAATTTTATTTATTTTTCTTCTCTTTTAGAGAAATTATTCTTTGCAATTTCCTCCTACATTAGTTTTGTCATTTTAAAAATGTGATGACTTGGGAAGCGAACCCGGACCTTCAGAGTGCAAAGCGAGTATGCTTACCACTGCACCACCGCTTCATATAATCATAAGATAGGAAATGTTCTATATTTGTTCAAATTTGTTAAATCATTAAATAAATGCAAACAATAAGGCTATAGAAATTGTTTGTGTAATTTACCAACGATCTTCCTTGGCGTATCTTCGGAGTGACCTCTTAAGCGAGGGAGTGCGAAACTCACTTCCAATTGCTGGCAGGGAAGAAAAAGTGTGCTTTCTATAATTCTAACTATTTAAAAATGTCAAATCTCAAAAACAAACCAACCCTGAAAAAGGAAAAAAAAATTTTTTCCAAAATTGAAAAAAATACTCCTTGGGTTTTCATAAAACTCTTATAAAAACGCGTATATTTAAAAAAAATGTCCATTTGTGTGGAAAAGCTATAATTTATATGGGAAAGGGTATAAAAAAACAGACATTTTTATCCATGTAATTTCAAAAATATTTAAAAAGTGATATATGGACACTCTCGTGCATCATTCTGTGAAAACGGAACTTTGTTCCAAGCTGTTCCCTAAAAGTTCTAGTCCTACTAAACTTGGAATTTCAATAAAATTTAGTACCTAAGGAAAAAAATAGCTCACTTTGTGTAAACGCTACGGTAATTTATTAAAACGACTCTTACAGGCAAATATCCTACCTACCTATAAAAAAAACAAGAAAACACAATATCTCTTATAGTTTCTGAGAAATAGCTATGTCTTTCTCCAGAAATTTGCAAAAATTACGTATTTTCCAAAATTGGGAAACATCTTTCGTCTTTTGGAGCACGCCAAGACCACACCTTCCAATATTTTGATCTAATTTTTTGATTTCCTTAGTTTCAATATGTTTACTATCGAATACCATCCCAGTAAAATCTTCGATGCAAAATCATGAGTTGAATCATGGGTGCAAGTAATCTGGCATGTCATCTTTTTGTCATTTTCACTCATGAATTTTATATGAGCGTGACCCCCAAAAGATGACGTTCTTTTTTGGATCCTAAACATGTAATTTTAACCAATGCATTGACATGTCATTTTCACCAACCCCTTGGCATGACATTTTCATGTCTTGTTTGGAAAATAGAAATGCTCTATTGAAATATGGACAAACAAAACTCTTTATTAATTCAAACAAATTCACGAAATAACTACAATTAATTGATCAGCATAAAGTTTATATCCAAAATTGCAATGTAATCACCACCGCTGCAACGCAAAAGATTACTTCCTCCGTTCTCCGCAACTGATATTCTTTCGTCTTACAAAAGGTTTTTTTCTATTATCTTCCCATCACCAGTTCAGATTTCGACATGGACTCCAAATGCACTCCTTTAAGTATTTTTATTTCGTAAATTACTTTTATTTTATAATTTTGGAAATTTATACTCTTTTGTTTAGAGAAGAAAATATGTAGGGATCTACAACACGGCTTGCTTTAGGGATCTCTAAGAACAAAATGTAACGAACGGGGAGGAGAGACTTTTTATGGAAAATACCATTTATGCTTAATTAATTTATTTTTAATTGTTTTTTTCCAAAAGTCGTTTCTTCTTTATTTTCAGATTCTTGTTCCTTTATCAGATTTAGAACAGACCAATGAACTTTTAAAATAGCAATGTGTGCAGTCCAATTCTATTTTTAGCTCGATGATTGGGACTTCATTTTTATTGCAGACAATTCGAGCTTCATACAATACCAATTGTTTAGAAGTTTTAGTTGTCTGATATGCAGGAAATGTAAGACATCATGACGACAGTTCTAACAACTTTGGTCTGTTCCAGAACCTGCAAGAATCTACTTATTTTTACTACGATAACAATTTTTCCTTCTTTTATGTTATCAGAAAAAATAGTAAAAATTAGTAGATTTTTGCAGTACTGGAACCTACCAAAATGAAAATAAACAGGTGTGTAAATAAAAACACAAACATCATCTCTATTAGATCGATGGAATCGGTACAAATGCCGATGAAAAGATCGGATCTTTCACGACTTCCTTTGCATTGGTTTCAAATCCTAATGAAAAGATCGGATCTTTCACGTTTGAACCAATGCAAAAGATGACATGAAATCACGTCATCGCAAAGAACCCCTTCCTTCAAATTTTGCTGAGATATAGAAATTAACAATCGGTGACAACAACAAATGTGGGTTTTGGTAAGGAAAATCGATTTCTGAACCACTGTGCACCGTGGGCAATGGACTTTTCTTGGTCATTTCCCAACCTATGTGACAGAACTGCCACCAACCCGGTTGTACTTGCATCCTCGGCAAAAATAAAGAGGCAACTTCGGGTCGTACGCATAAGCGCATGAGGTGAAACAAGAATATGTTAGGTCAGGTATGAAGGTAATATAGTAAGATGCCTTCTCCAAAAACAACTGCAACTCCACTATTGGCAAAAATGAAGAGGCAACTTCGTTTCGTACACATAAGCGCATGAGGTTAAACAAGAATATGTTAGGTCAGGTATGAAGGTACTATAATAAGATGCCTTTTCCAAAAACAACTGCAGCTCCTCTATTGTTTGGTACATTCATTGTAGAACTAATATGTTTCCCTTCGGATCAAAAAAATGCCATGAAGAATCTACGGAAGACGTGCGCAAACACACACTTTTTCGAGTTTAATTCTGGCCAGACTCCCTCATTCTTTCCAATGTCATACCCAGAACACCTAACAGTTCCTGAAAATGTATAGCAATGATTGGTATTTCATCGAGTTTTGTCGGAAACACGGTTCCTTAAAATTATGCAGCCGGTAACCGTATCGATTATTAAAGTCAGACTTATTGTTTATCGATTGTTTATGTTGTTGTAATTGCATTCAATATTGTTTTGTTTTTGAGTTGTTCCTTTTGTTACTGCCAACATTTAAAATTTATTAATTTGTTTCGTGATATAAAAGGCTGAAAATCAGCAATTTTTTGTCTTGTAAATTGTCGCCTTAAAGCTTTTGTTGTCCCACAACAAGTGAGTCTTTGAAAATATCAATGTATTAAAATTCCAATTGATTTATGTATTTTATTTTATTCTATTTTACTTTATAGAGAATAAATTCTCAATATACAAAGAAATTTTCTCATTCTAAATTTAACACACCTACCGGAGTTTTTATTCTTTAACGACGACATCTTTATTCTTTGTTGGACACCTTGAATCTTCGCTGAAACAAATGGAGTTTTGTGGAGATCAATTGGATTTGTGTTGATTGTTTGAGACCACCTTGCGAGATTTGTGTATTTTCCAGATGTTTGTACAAATGGTGTACAATATTGAGAGACCAATTGAATATTTATGTTAATTGTTCGTGACGTCTATTTTCGGAATTATTGACTGCTGTTTCCGATTTCACGAATCAGGCATATCAAAGAAACCAATTCCGATCGAAATTGGAATTGATTCCGTATTGAGCTTCCTCAGAAACCGAAAAACGAAAAATTTTTTCGGAATGAAACCACTTTTGGTTTCTCACGTGGAATTGGTTTTTTTTGGAAACACTTCACTTTAAAACACCCCAAAACCACTTAAAAATAATAATAATATTGTTTACTTAACAAAACCACATTTAATTTTATATTTGTTTATCATTTTATTTAAAAAATTCGCACATTTCCATTATTTCTCAATCAACGAAACCAATTATTAACAACGTATTGCCACATAATTTTTTCATTGCAAAATTTGTAAGAACTAAACAAAATGGCATTACGAGTATAAAAGAGAGAAGAAACAAAATAAGAAAGAACTCAAACAAGGTATTATTCAATGTTATGGTTATTACTTTTTGTCTCGATTACAGTAACATTAGAAAAATTGAAATTCCGATAAAAAATTAACTTTATTTTCGCACAATCAAACTTTCTTTCAACACAATATTTTCACAATTCCCACTTCTACACTGTTTTCTAATCATATGTTTTTGTTTTGTTTCTTTTAATTCCTATAATGTTGCCATATTTATACTAAATAATACGATTTTCGAAATTCATCAAATCTATCGGAATCTGAAGAAGCTAAAACAAAAACGATCGAAATGAAATTAAGGAATTCAAAACATTCCGATCGAAATCTGTGTCATGCCTGTATGTCCCAGACATCAAGGCAAACTGAAAGGTCCAATAAAGGAAAAGCTCCAAAACGTTATGAAATGGAGGGTGGCGCCACAACAGACTCTCCCGCGACAACTCCCACACAGGATACAGACAGCCAACAAACAGACATATTGAAGGCACTGGTAAACATGCAGAAAAAAATGACGAAGCCAATAAAGGCATTCCAAGGTAATAAACACACAGAAAGATCAGACAGCCGCAAGTATAAAGTCACTACAAAAGGAAATCAAAGCTGTGGCAGAAAAGGTTGATGGTAAAGGGCAATCAACAGCAGCAGTGTCCGGTGAAGAGGAGCGTGTACAGAGTGGTGCTGCAGCTAGTGCAGCCCCGTCAAATAATCGTGAGTCTCTTATTAATAACTCTTTCCACAGCCAGGGTTCAGCATCACATAAGGCCAAAATTTAGGGGACTGCCAGAGGAATGGTCCACATATGTAGAAGACTTCCGGAAAACAACGGCAGAATTCGCGTACACACTCTGCACAACATTATAAGGATCCGCGAAGCTCTATATGGAGATGTAAGAGAAACAGTGGAATCACTTTTGTTAAATTCAAAAAATGTTGAAATGTTTATTTCCACTCTTTCACAAACATTCGGTCGTCCGGATCAATTGATACGAAGCCAAATTGAAAAAGTAAGTGCGATTTCATATGCTCCAGGGGGTAAGCTCGATTTGCTGGTAACATTTTCAACAAAGGTGACCAACCTGGTTCGGTTTCTGCAAACGGCGGATGCAAAAGACCATTTAAGTAATCCAACATTATTAAGCGAGCTTGTTTCTAAGTTACCACAGCCAAAACAAATGCAATGGGCTGAAAAGTACATTTCCCTGGATCGACATGTAGACTTGGTAAACTTCTGCAAATGGTTTGAAAGGTCGCAAAATAAAAACAAATTTGCCTTTACTGCGAGTGTTGGACACAAATGTGTAATGGAAGCTGCCAAAGTATTACAAATTGTCACCAGTTTAAGAGTCTTCCTAATGATAATCGTTGGAAAAAAGCCCGTGAATTACGTTTATGTTTTTCGTGCCTTAAAGGACAGCAGAAAGTTGTAAAATGTTTTAATAAACAACTCTGTGGTATCGGCGGGTGTGATAAATCACATAAATATATTTTACACAAAACAGCTGATGCTGGTAAACATAAACAAACAAACGTCACAACATGTTCAGAAACTGAGAGTCCAAGAAGAAATGTTCATGCAGGAAGTAAAAGTAGTGAGATCTTGTTTCAAATGATTCCAATAATGTTTTATGGCCCAACAAAGTGTATTTCAACCTATACATTTTTTGATGACGGCGCAGATGCCACTATGCTAGAGTGGGAATTGGGAAAACAAATTGGATTGCAGGGAAGAAAAGGAAATTTGCAATTGAAATGGCTAAATGGGCACTGTTCGAGTCAGCAGTCAGAATCTGTTGAAGTGTCTATTAGTGGAATTCAAGATGATTGCATGAAGGACAAAATTTCAAACATATTTTTGGTAAAAGATTTGGAGTTGCCAACCCAATCGTTCGCTTTCAATGGATTAAAGTGTAGTAGTAATCTGTCGAAATTGCCAATTGAGAACTATTTCAATATCAAGCCACAGATGATACTAAGTTTGACACATGCCTTTTTAACTGTGCCATTGTGTCCAGATGACAATGGCCCTATAGCAGTGAAATCGAGATTTTGATAGTGTATGGCCCCTGTGGTACTGCAAGTGAGCATATAACAAGAACAACATAACATGCAATACAGTCAAGTGCAGGGGATGTAACTTTAGAAAGTATCTTCTTCTTCTTTATTTGCACATCCGTGTTTCGGATATATGCGATCATATAATAATTACAGATTATTTGTTGATTTACAGTTTTTCTTATGTTTAACAAAAATGGATTTTATAAATATAGAAGAAGAATATATTTATCATTTCTCATGATATGTCCCAGGTATGACACTTTTCTGGTTTTAAGTGTTTTAAGGAGTTGGCGATCTTGATTCATTCTTCTTAGTACCTCGTCATTTCTTATACGATCTGTCCACGGTATTAAGTATTTTTCGGTATATCCAAATTTCAAATGATTTCAGTTTTCTTTCATCTATCGCCTTTACTGTCCATGTTTCTGATGCATATAATAAAACAGACCAGATGTAGCATTTGATGAATCTGGGTTTAGTTTGTATAGCGATGTCATGACTTGTCAGTATCTTGTTGTATCTGTAAAATGCATTCCTTGCCATTTCTATACGACAAGTTATTTCTTTCGAAACATCCCATTGTTCATTTATGGTAACTCCTAAATATTTATAGTTTTTTACTTTTTCTATTACGGTGTTTTGAATTTTCAACGTACTGTTGTTATACGTATTTTTTCGGCTGACGGTCATGTATTTTGTTTTCTTTTTGTTGATTTTCATTTCATACGATTCACTTACATCTGTGAGTTTGTCAGTGAGTTTTTGTAGACCGGATATGGTGCTAGCGAATATTGTTGTATCGTGCGCGTATCTGATATTGTTGATAATCATCCCATGTATTTGTACTCCTATTCATTGGTGCTCTATAGCCTCCATAAATATTCGTTGGGAGTATATATTAAATAACAACGGCGAAAGGATACATCCTTGTCGTACCCCCTTTGAAATCGTTACTTCTTCCGTCATTTCTCCGTTTATATCGATGTATGCCGCCTGTTTCCAATATAAATTTCGTATACATCGTATTTCCTTGTCGCTTATGTTAATCGTTTTCAAAATTTCCATTAGCTTATCATGGTATTGTGAGACAATCAGCCCTATTCTGAACGCATGGGAGTTGGGAATTTTTTCCCATTCCCACATTTTCGTATTCTGAATAAAATTTTGTGGGAGTTATTTCCCATTTCCCATCTCCCCTGATTCTGAATGAAGTTCGAATTGGGAATTTGTTCCCATGGGAAAAAAGTATACATTCTCTATCTTGAATTGTGGGAGAATTTTGTGTCTTTTTGTGGGAAAAATCTCCCCAGCAAACAGTGTGGGAGTTTGAAAAAAATTTTCAAGAAATTTCATATTTTTATGAAATTTCATATTTTAAGACATCTACACGACAAAATTATTGCTATTTTTTTTTTAATCGCCATGTGTTTGCTTAATAAAAGCATACAAAATGTACTGTAAAATATGCCATTAGTAGACTTCGGATTTTGCATATTCTTATATGATACAAAAACCTGCAAGAATCTAACATGTTTTACACCGATAAAAAATGTTCCTTTATGTTATCGAACAAAACAAAAAAAATTTAGTAAAAATTAGTAGATTTTTGCAGTTCTGGAACAGACCATATGTATTGAAATACGAGAAAAAGAGTCATGGTTGATTCTGTTAACGCACAGCACAGCAAGTAAAAACAAATCAATTTCAAAAGAATTTTTGGCAATAATTATTAAAATATATTGGAAAATAACCATAATACATACAATCTTTACAACTTGTATTCATTTTCGTAATATAATCTTCCGGTTTTTTAAATCAGACGACTAACGTTCTATTGAAAACGTATTAGTCTCCTCAACGACACGACAACTATCACACAAACGTACATACATATATGCTAAATTATTGCAATGCTATTCCATTTTCCGAAATGCCTTTTCTTGAATAGGATCGTTATTTTTGAACGTAGAAGCTTGAAATTTTGCAAGGGCATGTGTTTTAGTTTTAGATTCAATCAAAAACGTATTTTATTTATTTTTTTGAGATACGTTTTCTGAAATATGTAACAATCGAGAAAAATATCCGAATTTTTCTTTTTGAATTTTTTTTAAAATATGCAAAATACGAGTTCTAGCGATCATTAGGAATAAGTAAAACTAGCGATATACGCGTTAAACCCCTAACTAAAATTATTCCGAATCAACATACAATTTTTAAATTAGTTGCAAACTTAAAAAGTTCCTATTACTTTATACACAAAACTTATGTTTGCCTACTAATTAAAAAAATGCTTACACCAATTCGCAAGTTCTGAAGAAAATGTGCTTATTAGAACAACACCACACATCGTTGACTCCATTCACTTAAAAAATCCATAAATCAATGCACGGTTGTTGAATTAAGTGAGTTGTGCTTTGCTAATCTATTTCAAAAACCGCGAATTCAATGCAAATAGGCATTTTGTATTACAAAACAAAATTACATCCCCCCAAAAGTATGCTATAATAATTTGGTGTAACTGATTTCGAATTGCGAAATTCCAGCTCCCATCATTTGCTGTTCCCACGTCGTTGAGAATATGGAAAACGTGGGAATGGGAAATTTCGCTCCCATGGGAAACAGTTCCCATGGGAATGTTCAGAATAGGGCTGAATATTTTGATACGGAATCGTTCGTGGTGAAGCTGGACGCGAAACCGGTTCTATCAAAGGATGATCAGAGAGCACTTAAAGAATACCACTTCTTTACGTGGAGGTCGTTTCCAATGTGGTCTTTTATGGAAAAGTAACGAGCATAAATTTCCGGATTCATATTCAATGGCACTAACTTGTAGAAAGGAAATTCAAAACGAATAAAAAATTGGAAATGGAATACACATCTAAAATGCAGCATTTATTGAATGAAGGATATGCAAGACTCACTGCCGAGGAAGAGAGAATATATATAATATAATAATAACTGTTCCACAAACATCCCATAAGGGACAAGGGAGACTTCTCTCATACCAATGACTGCACCCCGATTCATATTAGCTCAATGATATGGGACCTACTGTTTATCGCCGAGTCCAAACGGCGTGTCTTAAGACACCACTTTGTAGAGAAGTTTTTCATGGCTAAAATCAGAAATAATTAAAATTTTTACGTATTTCCTCGCCTTCAGAGCCGACACCTAGTGGCAGAGAGCAGAACTATGCATAAACACCACAAAGCAGGTGAACAAAGTTGAATTTGCCCTAAAAACGTAGAAAATTCCGAGAAAATTTGAAAAATATTGGAAAGAATTAAGGTTTTATACGAGTCTTCTTAGTTGCGAAGGAAAGATATTTAGTGTATGGACGTCCAGAAAGAGCGAAGGAAAACCAGAAATATTTGAGAAAATTATCGAAAAGTAAAGGTTTTTCCTAGCGGCAAAATGGTGAACTTCGAATAGGCAAATCGACACCTCATTTATATATATACGAAAATGCACAATAATATTTATAAGTTACACGCCAGTTGTAGTCTGACCATATAAACAGGCTTGCTGTAGGGTGTAAGCACAAGTAAAGAGAAAACCAAGAGACACTGGTTGGTTGGACGAACAGAGACCAACAAGCAAGCAGTGGAAGGAATGTATGTATGTACGAATATGTGTTATGTGAGAACGAATGGCTATGTTGTTAGGAGACTATTGAAATTAGAACTCTAACAACAACAAATACAGCGGTATTTGACTGGCGATCCAAAAATAATAAAATAACACACCAGCAACATGTAAAAAGGGAGTTAGTACTAATATTCTCGCGGCAAAAAGAAATAAATGAAGTAAACACACTGTCGCGGATTGGAAAAATTAAATTATGATATTTTAAGCACTTGTTTATCGAAATATAAATAGGAAACAAATTATGAATGAATGGAAAGAATGAAAATAATAATTTGAAATCAAATAACAGAATATTCCACCAAATATATTTATGAAATTGTATGGACCAGTGGAGTGATCTTTGAAAAATCAAATTGCAAAAATTAACACTTTGAATATGGAACACTGTGCGTTAGAAAATATGAAAATAACCAATTGCCGTCGGCAAAACGCACTTGAACACAACACTGACTAATGCACTATTGTTTACTTTTGAATATAAAGCACAAACTTACCTTGCTTTTTGATGCTTTATGGAAAAAATAATGGGTGATTTAGGGAATTTTCGCAACTGCTATCCAAATATCCGGTACGAATGGACCAAAATAAAAATGCCAAACTCAGGATTTTTTTGAACAAATAGGGTGACCTGAACAGTTAACTTTGACGTTAACACAGTGATATGTGAAGTTCGTCGAAAGTACTGGATCCTATCCATTCTTGTCGTTCTGAGAACAGTGAAGGCTGCCTGCTACATGTGTATGCTGAGAAAGAGTAAACCAGCACAGCCTATTATGGGACCGCTACCAGAAGACCGCTTGATTGACAAAATTGATGCTTCTTTGCGACCACTTGAAATAAAGTGGAAGTTTAATGCTTCTTCGGACCCCAGCGCTGGTGGAGCATGGGAAAGGTTAGTTCAATCTGTGAAAAAGGCGTAGTATACAATTTTAAAAGAGCATGCCCCAAGGACTGAAACTTTATATAGCTTGTTGGTCGACTGCGAAAATATGGTGAATAGTAGGCCACTAACCCATCTGCCAGTGACTGCGGATGAACCTGAACCATTGACACGTAATCACTTCCTTTTGGGGTGTGCAAACTCCTGCACCGTTTGATCCAAAATTTTGTTCATTAAGGAAACAGTGGAGAATCCATCCATCCATCATGCATTTTTTGTCTTGTAATTTGTCGTCTTAAAGTTTTTGTCGTCCCACAACAAGTGAGTCTTTGAAAATATCAATGTATTAAAATTCTAATTGATGTATGTTTTGTTTTATTCTATTTTACTTTATAGAGAATAAACTCTCAATTTACGAATAAATTTTCTCATTCTAAATTTAACACAATGACCAGAGTTTTTATTCTTTAACGACGACAAGTTTAATTCAGACCAGACTCCCTCATTCTTACCAATGTCATAACCAGAACACCTAACAGTTCCTGAAAATGTGCAGCAATGATTGGTATATTATCGAAGAAATTTACAATGTTTGGTATCCCCTGCTAGACCAACTCCATCTTCCTCTGCCATATTACTGGTATATTTGTTTCTTTGATTTTTTTTTTAGATTCCGTCATGCATTGTTACTCGAAAATGCCTCTGCGACATCATCAGAAACAAATTGATGCCGCTTTGATTTTTGACTGCGTTAAAAATGCGCAATTGTGACGTTTCGGAAGTCACCCACGTTTATAGTTATCCCTGCTACTATCTTAGAAAAAATCACATATGTTACGTTAGGTTCATTTGATGGCCTTCTTAAAAAAATTCAGTAGTATATATTTTTAAAATGTTGTTAAGGCTTGGGATCATTGAAATAAGTGTTTGTTAGAGATATCAGAAGTAAGGGAACGCTTTTCGAGTAAAAACTGATAAAACTTGAAGATTCTTGAACGTAAAGGAACAAAGCTAAAATGTACATCAATTCGATGTCAATACTATCGGTAAGAAATTTGGCACTGAACTGAAAGCATTACAATTCGTTGTTACTGAATGTAAAAATTTGGAAAAATAATATGTCAATTTTCTTTATTTGCTAAAAAAAAAAAAAATAAAATTAAATTTTGGCAAGTCACTTTATTTTTGCACGGGGTCATAAAATTACCCCAACCTGTTATGTGTAGGTATTTTGATTAAACAAATAAATTGTGTATATCTCAATAATTACGGTGACGATAAATACGATTTTGTTCATCAAATGACCACCTCATTAACTACACAGCGTAGTGATGCTAGCGCCACGTTCAATTGATGAACTATAGCTACATTTATAACAGTTATCGAATTATTGCAATCTAATGGGTCGATTCCGTATTGCGACACGAGTCGTGTAGCGTTGCCAGTCGTATCTGCGACAAAATTTAAAAGTTGTATTACGTAAAGTGATAGAAAATAATCGCCGATAACAAGTTATGGTTATGAATAATATGAGAAACAAATTATTTATCCTTTGATCTTTAAGTTTTTCTTTCAATCTATTGTTCGGCTCAAGGCCCTTATACTTATAATAAAACTAACATTTATTTTGTTTTTTTATATTTGTACTTATTTCCGATATTTCGATCGCCTTCGACGAGCATCATCAGGGAGATTTGTCTTTAAGTAAAAGAACAAGAAAACAACATTTACTTACATGTAAATAAAAACAAAAATATTTAACAAATATGTAATAGTTACATTGTAACAAGTCAATAGATGACAACTTTAATCTTCTTTCTTCACAGATGATTTCTAACTAAAGTTTTTTTGTCATATTTTTGTTTTTCTATGAATTGCTGCACAGTATTCTGTGTCTGTTTTGAAGTTCATCCTTTTTTCCGTCGATACATTAATGATGTGGAGCATTTCAAGCATATGTCTCCTTTTGTAATTACTTTCCTGTATCAAAATCTGCACTTCGTCGAAGGCGATCGAAATATAGGAAATAAATACAAATATAAAACAAAATAAATGTTTGTTTGAGCCGAACAATAGATTGAATGAGAAAAATATATCAGAACAAATTGTAAACAAAAGGAATATTTTTCTAAAATTATAAGCTTTGCGGAACCATTTTTTGATGATAGAGGAGATATACTTAACCTAGCATCTATAAGAAGACATTTAAGAGGAAAATCGAATCCTTTATTGCATAGTTGTTTACAATTTAGGTTTAAATGCTTTTTTCGGCTTCCAAAAGACGCTGTTCTTTATATAGTAGAGACATTAATAGTGATTTTAAAAAAACCGTATGTCAACATCCATGCAGCCACTCCTTATAGTGTGTGCTGCTTTACGTTTTTTTTTTTTTTTTTTGCAGAAGAAGTTTTCAGAGATCCCATGGTAATGACTTTTACCTCGGTATGGCTCAAACCACATTGTCAGTGGTATCTGTGAAGTGTTGCAGTCAATAGAGGAAAAAATGTGTAAACGTTGGTGTAGTTGCGGTATTCTTATTATTAGCTCATTTTCTCTTTATTGTAGCTTTAAAATGAATCCACACTCTGCTCCATTCATCTGGTGTCCGGGTTAATGGACCACAATACGTCTTTAAAAGTGGCATTAATAATTAACTGTTCCACAAACATCCCAGACGGGATAGGGGAGACTTCTCTCTTATCAATGAATGCACCCCGATTCATATTAGCTCAATGATATGGGACCTACTGTTTATCGCCGAGACCGAACGGCATGTCTTACGACACCACTTTTTATAGAGAAATTTTACATGGCTGTAATACTCAGAAAATGTCGCCAACATTACTAAGGGGTATTTTGCCACCGTTGAAAATTTTGATGTTCCCTGGCCGGGAAATCGAACCCACGACCTTCTGCGTGCAAGGCGGGTGTGCTTACCATTGCACCACGGTGGCACCCTAAAAAAAAGTGGCATTAGTTTCGCCAAAAAGCCTGACTCCCCGAGCTACGTTGGGCTTCCATTTTTTTAACCTGCATTTCAAATTCCTGTTTTGTAGTAATTGTTGCCATTATAAGTACTCTTGGTGTTTGAGTACTTATAATGGCAACAACGTATATAATATTAAACAAATTCACTTAAAATAAACGAAAATGTTACTTATCTTTCAATTTTTCGTTTTTTTTTCAGTTGTAAATATGCACGTCGAAAGCTAAATAAAGAGAAAATTAGCTAATAATAAGAAAACCGCTACTACAACAACTTTTACACAATTTTTCCTCTATTAACTGCAACACTTCACTCAATAACACTGACAATGTGGGTTGAGCCATACCGAGGTAAAAGTCTTTAACATTTCCTCTATTAACTGCAACACTTCACTCAATAACACTGACAATGTGGGTTGAGCCATACCGAGGTAAAAGTCTTTACCATGGGATCTTTGAAAACTTTATTCTGCAAAAAAAAAAACCTAAAGCAGTACACACTTTAAGGAGTGGCTGCATGGCTGTTGACCTACGGCTTTTTAAAGTACATAATTTTAGTGCCTCTACTATATGAAGAAGATCATCGTTTGGAAGCCGAGGATTATCATATTCATTCTGCAGGACATTCCACGCTAGGCCAAAACTGAGGTGGGTCAAGGGAAATTTTGAGACGATTTCTCGAGCTTCTCCTCTGGCGCTCAATATCGCACAACTGCGAACTATTTATATATACCGCAGTAAAATCTCTAAACGTGGGCCAACTTTGAAAATTACCATAGAAAACGTCGACGTCAAGGGGTGGTAGAACTAACGAGCGAACAGTGTGAGGCGGATCAATGAAACCCGTAATGAGGCGGATCAATAAAACTCGTAACAACACTAGAATTCCCAATACTCAATATTGGGGAGCTACCCAAACTTCACGAGAAGTTTGGGTAGAAGAGCTCGTGTTTGTTAAGTTAACATCGCTCGACTGTGTTTCCCGAGGAATATCACAGCGATGATTCGATAACGGAGCCACCGAACTGCGTCGAGAAGAAGGAGGGTTTCTGCGACCGACTAACCTCATACATTTTATTTTTCAATTTGCTTAAACAATCGATATACTGTTCTCTAACTTCGTCAAATCTATCATAGGTGGAATTAATATCAGTATTTGTTACCACATCAGACGTTTCGAAAAAAATTTGACACGATTTAAAACTATCCCCAATTTCTTTCCAACTTTCTTGTATATTAGAGCTACGAGCCTCTAAACTGAAGATATCGTGGTCTTTTACTTTTGCTTTTCGAATTGACTTTAACTAGACGATTCGATTTTGCAATGAAGGTCTTAAGAATTTGCGACATGATTATTACTAAAATGAAGAAAATATGATTTCCCACAATAAATTATAAATTTTCGAAGGTACTCTAGGCGAATTCCTGAGCAAATTGCAATATTTTGAATCGTTTCCACCAAAATGTATGCGGAAGCCGACAAAATATTTGAAAAATTGCACGAAAATAAAAATACATTTTTGAGAAACCACGATATCAATGTATATTGTTTCCCAAAATTAATCAAAAAATAAAAGGAATTCGAAAAAGTTCACAAATTATCTCAAAAAAGTGGACAAATTAATATTTTCTAGATGTAAATATTAATTAAAACGATCTTTAATCCACACAAATGTCATATATGCCAACTGTAAGGTGCACACAATCCTAATATTCTACCAAAAAATTCAACTCTGTATCAAACGTGTTAAAAAAATCCCGATCGACCGAACCGATTGGTGTAGCGCACACGTAACAAAGAAAAAACCAACGTACATAAGTATGTTTCTAATAGGCAAGCGACGGTTGCCTGTAACTACCCTGCGGGGAAATAAATTAGTTTATAAGTAGTTTATAACTAGTTTAAAAAGGAAGTGTAACTGAGAAGTGAAAGAAAAACAAAGAATTAAAGTCATAAAATATAATAAATAAAAAATATTTTTTAACTATCTTTAAGACAAAAACAACAGTTTTAAACTGACTATAAAAAGTCAAGAAATAGTTAGATATAAATTAGTTAAAAGTAGTTGGTTTATAACTAGTTAAAAGTAATGCAGAGATGGACAATTGTCCACTGCCTAGCTCATCACCATGTGAAAATAGTTAGTTGGCGCAATGGAAAATAATCGAAAAATAACTACTTCTGGTTATTTTTAAACAACTTATAAACTATTTTTAAACTAATTTATTTGCCCGCAGGGTTGTTTTCATAATGTTGTCAAGCATACCAGCCTTGCGGGACTTTTGTCAACCGGTTAAAAAATAGTTAGTTATAAATGCATTATTCTACAACTGCCTACAAATTGCCTGAAAAGTCATCTATAGATCAACCAGATTGAACAATAAAAAATAATAATAATAATAGGCAAGCGACGGTTGCCTGTAACTAGAATATGTGCATATACAGTGTGTATGGTTAATAACTAAGCAACGAAAGTCAGTAGGGACGTAAATATGGCACTAGCATATATGTGCAACTAATTATGTATTTTTGAACACTGACCAATGCAATTTGTACTGAGAGAATTTGTGCGTATATGTATTTGTTGGTAGATTCTTTCTCAAACGAACATGAGATCGCAACACAAATGTGAGAATAATTTTTTAATTATTTTTAATAGATTATAAAGGGATATTTATTAAATTTTTAGATTATTATTTTGCAAAATTAACACAATTTGATCACAAAAGAAAGGCAACAAATTCACTCAATGTTTTCGATTTGTTCCAAATTTATTTTTTGTTGACACTTGCACTGTTCAATGTTGCTGTCTGTCCACGACGATTGGACTTTGACCACAAACGAAAAAAAGGGAATTCCGCGACGCGTCGTAAAGTGGCCGTTGTTGGTCTAATAGCCCATTTAGATATGACTTCATTAGCCGGATTTAGCAGATTATCAGGTTTTATTTGCTAAATCCAGCCAAAATCTACCAGATTTCCCATACAAAAATAAATCCGCCTATTGAGTGGATTTGTTTTAAATCTGGCATAAATCTTCGTATACAACTCTGTTTTTCAACATGTGGCTAGAAAATACAAAAAGTTGCAAGCTGGCACAAGAAACAAGGTAGATGCATCGGTGAATTGCTACACTAAAAATAATTTAAAATGTAAAAATGTGTGAACAAGGCGGAAAAATTAAATTTGCTTTGATATACAAAGTTGATTTTTATCAACCAAGACTAATATTTGCGATGCCTAAACGATAAAATAATTCTTTATTTGTTCATTAGTTAGCATTAGTAGCATAATGCGCTAACATTTTCAATATAAAACAATTAATTTGTAATTTGCCCTATGTTTTTTGAGACGAATTCAATTTACGACAACTTTTTCTGACGTTTCAAATTCGATCGGATGAGCTTATGCATCTACCTTGGTAATTGTGCTATGAACAAAAATCAGCTAACTACCATTTAAATTATCCAAAGGTATATCTAAATGCAATGAGATTTGTACTGGATTTATTAAATCCAGGGACTAAATTCTTGTTCTATGAAAATTTGAAATGAAAAATATTTTCTTTATAATATTTTTTATTTGACATTTCCATAGAAACAGAATTGACCCCCTGTTGAGGATTTATGGCTAATCTAAATGAGCTATAATAGTACATTTACATTCACGAAATCGAGTGGATTTCATCTGTCAATTCCTTTGTGTATACGTCAAATGAAATCTCATTTGAAATCCATTGGATTTAGTTTGACGTTTTAGCAATGGAATTGACAGTTGAAGTCGAGTGGATTTCGTAAATGTAAACCAAGCATAATATTTATCATGTCTAAATGATAAAATAATTCGTTTATTTATTTTAGATGGGCAAACTGCGATAGAATAATTCTTTATTTGCTCTTTAGTTAGCATTAGTAGCCTAATGTGGTAACATTTTCAGTATTAAACAATAAATTTGTAATTTGACGTATTTTTTTTGAGACGAATTCAATTTACAAAAAATTCTTTTGACGTTTCAAATTCGATCAGATGGGCTGATGCATCTACCTTGGTAATTGTGCTATGAACAAAAATCAGCTGACTGCCATTTAAATCCTCCAAAAGGTATATCTAAATGCAATGAGATTTGTACTGGATTTATTAAATCCAGTCGAGGATTTATGGCTAGTGTAAATAAGCTATAATGTGCGAAAATTATTTCGTTTCGCGAGCTCACAACAATAAAACTGTACTGTACGTGCCTTTTATTTACTAATAGTTATGTTGATATTAGTTGTGTCTTTTTACGTGATAATTTGTAATAATTATTAATAATAGCTGTGTCTTTTTACGTGATAATTTGTAATAATTATTACTAATGTTGCAGATTTTGACAGTTGGATAAAGGAAAAGTTGCTGAAAAAAATGTTTCAGCAACATTTAGTAAGTAAAAAGACACCCCTATTGATGACGATAATTCCCAGCAACAAATTTTGGAAGTTGTGCAATTCGACACCTCCAAATAATAGTATGCTAAGTCTAAAAAGTGAGTTTTGCAGGAGAAACTCTCAAAGTTTGGAAATTTTTTTGAACTTCAGTACTATGCTAAGTCAATATTTGTTTATAACTTCTGTTCGGATTGACCGATCATTACCAAAATTAGACAGAATTTAAGTTAAAGGACGTTCGAAACCTCCAAATAATAGTTTGCTAATTCAGAAAAGCGAGTTTTGCAGGACAAGCTCTAAAAGTTTGGAAATTTCTTTGACCTTTAGCACTATGCTAAGTAAATATTTGTTTATAACTTCTGTTCGGATTGTCCGATCATTACCAAAATTTTACAGAATTTAAGTTAAAGGACGTTAAATATAAAAATGTAAAGAACTTGAAAACATGCTAAGCCGACTTAGCATACTATTGTTTGGAGGCGTCGAATTGGAGTTATGATTTCACATCTTTCGATGTAGTTCAACAGAGTTATGAAAAATGCACTGTTCGATACATTTTATAAGCAGTTGCTGTAGAGATCCCTACAGAAAAAAACAGCTGGTTGATCCCAAGAGTGTATACATTTCGAAGAACTTGATAACATACATACATATATGCAATATAATGTAATTCATTTTAATGGCTTAGAATTATTGTAAAGTTGGTAATAAATAAATAAATAAAAAAAAGAATTTGTTATAAAATAATTAGACATTGGATTTTTGCATGGTTTTTATTTCTCATCCGATTGGACTAAAATTTTGGATCTAGGCGTTTTAAGGGTCAATTTTTCGATTTTTGGGGTCATATTAAAAACATGCAAAAAATATGCAAAATAAATGCAAAAAATATGCAAAATAAGCAAAAAATGCAAAAAAATATGCAAATTATGCAAAAAATATGCAGAATATGCAAGAAAATATGCAAAATATGCAAACAGATTTTGGCCGAAAATCGTCACAAATGTTAGAAAAACCATTAAAAAATACATGACAGTGTTCTAAAGTGAGACCGTTGACCGTTTAACGTCGATTTTTTTCAGCGGATTATTATGTTATTGAGACCATTTACGACAGTGTGGTGTAGGGCATAAAAATATGGTATAGTAATACCATTTTGTTATTATTAAACTATATAGAAATAGAATATTTGATAAAATATCAAACGTTCTATTTAAAATTCAATATTTTCTTTGTCATAATTTGTAGCATTGGGCTGGTTGTTCTCCAAAAGGGAACAAATCGATGTCGGATTTTTTAAGGCGGCAACCGCATAAAGTTTTTAGTTTGGTCAGATTTTAAGACTGCCAAAGTTTGAACACAATTGGAATATGTTAACACGTGTCACTGGGGCCTCGAAGTTTTGAAAATCTCGATTTTTGGGTTATTTAGCGAATTCCGCGACCCATTTCTCTGGAATTGTTAAAGATTGTCGATATTAAGCATTAAATTAAAGGCCATTCTGTTCTTAACATTTCTTGCTGAACAACAAACTACGTAAGTATTACTGAATTCGAGATAATAAAGCCAATGTCCCGAAAAACGTGACTATGTACGCCTTTGTCATCATCATCTTCCTCCTTTTTATCAATTTTTGGAATGAAAACAAATGTATTTAACATTTTGTTCTAATTTAAATTTATTTAAGAGTCAGACATCATGTGGTTTTGGAGCTATCTGGGTACAACTGACTACTTGAAGAACGCTCTGCTATGTAGTTCGAAACTTTCAAGTTGTTTACCATCCTTCGCGCCTCCTGGAAATTCGGAGTTAATGTTTATCTCTTGAACAACAAGAATAATGCCAGACCTTTTTCTAGGAATTTCGGCAGTTGCTCTTTTGGAAGTTTGGATCGAATATTTCTGAAGAAATTTGAATCTTTGCTTTGTTAAGATTTGTGTCGCCTTTTGGCTCTTTACGGCGTTTTGCACCGTTGGATCAAACAATGCCAGGTCAGCAAGTTCAGGACTAAGATACCACTGATTATTAATCATGTTGTCATTTCCGTTTTCTGAAATTTGTGTGTCAATGTTTTCATATTTCAATACATTTTCAATGAGGTCTAGGTCTTGTTTTGATGCTAAACGTATCGTAGAATCTGAAGAACCAATCTGTCCCGAAAAGAATCAAGCGTGGCTTCAAGAAAATCGTAACTATGAAATTGTCATTGGTGCTGGACCCCTATAAGGTGTATAGGAACGTTACTAGTATCATTTTGGCTACAGTAGAAGCTATCGGAGAGCATCCCTACAAATATAAGATCTCTAGAAGCTTTATCCGTGAACAGCGGAGAATAAACCGTGAAAAATACACGCAACGAGGCTTTTGCGTGCGTGTCATGGAAAACTTTTACCAGATGTTCTCAAAACAGAGAAGAAAAAAAACAAACAGAGAAGAACGGGTTGTTGTTCTGATATCACATGGAGGTAAAGAACAACTTCTAGGCGTTCCTGAAACTGACAGTAGCTCATGGGAGAAACAAAAACTAGCAAAGCACAAATGCCTAGAATAATGGGGTCTCACCAGGTCGAGCAGATATTAGGTCGAGAGCTTCTGTACCACTGTACAAACTTGTTAGAAAAATTGTTGAGAGGGATTTTTGATTTCAAGTTTGAAAGCACATCCGGACATATTCAAGCGATTTCTATAAGAATTGTCTGCGATTGAAAAATCCAAGTTCGAAGTAGGCGAGAGTGTTTTAAAACTACTTCCCAGCTCACTTTCCAAGAACAAGAGGCCGTAGAAGCACCTTGCGTTTAAATCGTTCGAAACTGGTTTAACCCCCAGAATGTTTTTTCTATTTTATTTATTTATTTGGTATCCCACGCGACAACAACTGAGTGTTATAAGTGAGAGTTTTGGTTATTGATTTTACAAAACGTATAATGAACAAGATAATGTTTATATAGATTTAATATAGGATATATTGGGTAAACATTAGCAATAGGTTGAAAAGAAATAGAGACAATAGATTGAGTTTAATACAAAAATAGTGAAAACGATATCTAGAAATATTTTTAGGCCCAAAACAAGACCTAAACCGCATTGAAGATTTACTTAATACGAAAGGCATTCACAAACAAATATCAGATAAAGGAAATAATAAAATGATAAATCATATGTGGTACCTTAGTCCTGAACTTATTGGCCTGGCATTGTTTGATCTGTTAGTGCAAAACACCGTAAAGATTCAATAGACGACAAAAATCTTAACAAAGCAAAGATAGAAATTTCTCCAGAAATATTCGATCCAAACTTACAAAAATCAACTGCCAAAATTCCTAGAAAAAGGAAAATTTACAAGTGAGAGTTAATTGTTGTTCAAGAGATTAAACTTTAACTCCGAATTTCTTGAAAAAGATCCTGGAACTTGACGACAGAGCATCAATTACCAGGAGGGGTAAAGAATGGTAAACAATATATTGAATATTGTGAGCGACATATGTAGCATGGAGTCGAGTTCATCACAAAGTTGTCATCTGTACCCAGATGGCTCCAAAATCACATTATGTCAGTCCCTTATGTAAATTTAAACACCCAGCAAAATGTTAGATGCCAAAGATGCCATTCAATCATGGATGCAAGTGATCTGGCATGTCATCTTTTTAGCATCTTCATCGATGAATTTTATATGAACGTGGACCCCAAAGATGATATTCATTTTTGGATCCCAAGCATGTAATTTACACAAATGCTTTGGCATGTCATTTTCACCAACCCTTTGCAATTATATTATCATTACGACGAGAGTTTTAACATCGTTGGTTGTGATTTCGAGTCTCCGACACCATCAAGCCTATTATATGTAATATATGATTCGACCAAATTGTTCAAAAAATTCACAGTTCCGACCAACACATTAGTGGCAACGCTAAAATTTTCGAGTACATCTTTTAAAAAACAAACCCGTTCAAAAACAAACCAGTTCAATTAATAGCTAAGTAACCACCCCTCACTTTGCCCACCTACAATTTTTTAGTACAGCGCTTTCGCATACAAAAGACAATTTACAACTTCCCTTTTCCAATTCCGCCTTCGAGAAGTTAAGATCACTCAAAAAACCTTTAACAATCCACCAAAATTAGAGAAGAAAAAAATCTAAGGAGATTTCAGTAATCTGTTCCCTCTCCGCGTGACAAAAATAATTTTAATTACATTTTAAAATATTTCGATGGTAATAAAAAGCATATTGTGGCCAAAAAAATAGTTCTTTACGAAAATATTGTGTGTTTTCTTTAGGTAAACATCAAATTAATTCCCGAAAACCAGTGAAATTCAATAAAGTCTCGTATTTTTCTATTGGCAAACATCCAAATAAGTGATTTGTAATAATCGAGACAAGAATAGCTACAAATATATTCATCACGCAGCGTCCTGACCTCACGTGGTTCTATTTTTGAAGCCATAGTTCTTCGCTTACGCGCGAGTCAACGTGTAGAGAGTCGAGTTTAACCTCTCAACCAATTTTATAATACCTCCTGTGATAAATCAGTATTAAATCTTCTTCATATCACCTGGAAATTTGATCTAAGCACACTAAGCGGTTCCCTCAAAATTGTGTTAAAGTCTCAAGGAAACAAGCATATTCTAATGTTCATAAATAAAATTCTGAAGCAAAACAACGAAATTGTGTGCCCCGCATGTTTCATACCAAAAACCATAAGCACCACCTTGTTTAATTGTGAAATCAAGAATTCCTAACAATTTGCTGCCGCATCTTCAATGTTACGTTAATTCTAACACCAGCTAGCTCAATATCAAAGCCACCAAATATTGTAACACGGAGCATCAAAACTCGTTTTAACTGAACATAATATACTCAACATAATTTCTACTTCGGTACATGGTGTTTAAGCAGCCGCACAAATTGTATTCCAGACCAACTGTGACTGTTCTCCAGGAAATAACACACATCAGCTAGTTTATCATACTGGTACCCTACATGTCTTCCACAACTTCTCGACGAACAGTATTGAGCTTACGGAACTACAATAGATATATTCTCCAAATCCCGATTTCCCAACGTTACCTAAACCTTGTTGTACAAAAATCGTAAAGAAATTCTAATTAGATAAGTATTTTATTATTATTCTTTTGGTTTAAATGTGTGGTTTACAAATATAATTATATAAGTCGAATTAAGAGACAGGCATTTTTTTCGAAAAAAATTCCACATGCAAAGATAAGCATTTGGAAACTTTTAAATGATTAAAAAAGCACGCTTGTTAGCGTTATTGGGCATCCTCTGTTTATATGTAAAAATATAACCTGCAAAATCGACAAACTTTAGCTGATATTTCACACAAAACATTACTTAAATCATATCTTGTATATCTGCAATTTCCGACATATGTATATTATTATTTGTAAAACCACAGAGGGCTAGCAGGTAGAATTTATGAAAGAGTAAAACCAAGAGAATTTATGAATGAATTCAAAGCTATTTAAAATGATTCTTAAAATATATTGTACATCTTTTTGAATTATTTACCTTATTTCTAACTTAATCCATATATAATTAGAATATTACTATGTCTTGAATACTAATCTTTATTAAAATGAATTGCTAAGAATCTGAAAGTGTTTTCATGAAGTGGTAAGGCTAAACTAGGATGTTTGGAATAAGGGGTCCTTGGACAAATTTCGCCAACCATGGATCAGGGAGGGTTATGAGGTCGATATCTCACATCATCGAAGATATCGTACGATGGGGAATGTTGAATATTTATTTACCGGGAATAGTTATTCCATTTATGGAATATCCGCTCGTTTTACTTAATATATTATTCTTTTTGTTTGTGAAATAAAAAAGGGAGTCTTTAATAAATTTTCTGTAGACATATAGGTTTGTTATATGAGCGCAATGGCTCCCGCAGTCCTTCATAAACAAACTGGTAATAACATCTTACCTATAGCAACTATATCTAGTTTTTTTGTCATCTGAATTCTATTTCAACTTTAAAGTTGCTAATTAATTAGTCGTACATTACATATAAATAATTAATCTTATATATTTAGAAAAATGTGTATAAATAAAAATACAAAATTCATCTCTATTGAATCGATGGAATGGGTTCAAATGCTGATGAAAAGATCCGATCTTTCACGACTTCGTTTGAACCAATGCAAAAGATGCCATGAAATCACGTCATTACATGGAACCCCTTCCTTCAAATTTTGCTGGGTATGTATGAATAAAATGTAAGCGTTTGTTATTGAAGCCATACAATGAACGTACAAATGGACATTCTTTGTATAAACAAAATTGCGTTTGAAAAAGAAAATGTTTGATGGATAGCGAAGCCATTCCACGGCCGATATGTCTGATGAGTTTCTAAAAAAGGCGAAACATGTCACATAATGGTGGTTGTGTGGGTTTGAATCTTCGGCTTTCCTTTTTCACTTACAAACATCATCGGCCATTAAGGTCGACTCCAACATGAAATTAATTAAAATTAAAATAGATTTCGATCTAATAGGCAACATTTTCAAATAAAGTAAAATATATTAGTTTTCATTCCTAAAAATTGATAATATAGGAAGAAAAAAGTTTTTTTTTTTTTTTTTAAATAGACACCATTTTTGCCCTAAGGTCTTTTTCGGGCATTGGCTTTATTATCTCGAATTCAGTAATACTTACGTAGTTTGTTGTTCAGCAAGAAATGTTAAGAACAGAATGGCCTTTTATTTAATGCTTAGTATGGACAAAAAGCGTTAACCATTCTAGAGAAATGGGTCGCCGAAGTCGCTAAATAACCAAAAAAAATCGAGATTTTCATAACTTCGAGGCACTAGTGGCACGTGTTAACATATTCCAATTGTGCTCAAACTTTGACAGTCTTAAAATCTGACCTAGCTTTATGCAGTTGCCGCCTTAAAAAATCCTACATCGATTTGTTCCCTTTGAACAATAACTAGCCCAATGCTACAAATTATGACAAAGAAAATATTGAATTTTTGATATTTTATCAAATATTATATTTCTACATAGTTTAATAATAAAAAAATGGTATTACTATACCATATTTTTATACCCTACACCACACTGTCGTAAATGGTCTGTATAACATAATAATCTGCTGAAAAAATCGACGTTAAACGGTCAACGGTCTTAGTTTAGAACACTGTCATGTATTTTTTGATGGTTTTTCCAACGTTAAATTACAATTTTACGACTTTTATGACGATTTTCAGCCAAAATCTGTTTGCATATTTTGCATATTTTACGCATATTCTGCATATTTTGCATATTTTTGCATATTTTTTGAATATTTTGCATATTTTGTGCATATGCAAAATATGCAAAATAAATACAAAATCTTTGCAGATAAATGGAAATGTACATATATAAATCCCATTTATAAAGACGGTTGTAGAGAAAATGTCAAGTCTTACCGCCCAATTGCAAAAATAAGTGTTATTGCAAAAGTTTTTGAAAATATTATCCATAGTAAATTAACTTTCATATTCAAATCAATAATTACACCTAAGCAACATGGTTTTTATGGTGGTAGGTCCACTACAACAAACTTTGCCGTGTTTGCTGAATATTGTTTAACGTCCCTTGGTTCTGGATACCAAGTAGAGACAATCTACACTGACTTCTCCAAAGCGTTTGATACAATTTCCCACCATCTTTTGATAAAAAAAATGAATGACTTCGGAGTTCACTCTGTATTTCTTAAATGGATCAAATCTTATTTTCACAACAGGAAATGTGCTGTGAAAATAGGTGAATATGAATCTGCAGTATTTTACCAAACATCCGGTGTACCACAAGGTAGCATTTTAAGACCTCTTTTCTTTAACATTTTTATAAACGATATTTACACTTGTTTCAAGCATACACAATTTCTGTTGTATGCTGATGATTTAAAAATATTCCTTAGGACTAACTCATTAATCGACTCGTTTAAAATCCAAGATGACTTAAATAATTTGCAATTGTGGTGCTCGAAAAACAGTTTAAATTTGAATTTAAAGAAATGTTTCCATCTGTCCTTTAATCGATCACGAATTCCATTGCAACTGTCATTTTATTACGATAACACTATCCTTGAAAATGTTAATGAAAAAGAAGATCTAGGGATTACATTTGATGATAAACTTACATTCACCCAGCACATTGATAATATTATCCCGAAAGCTTATTCTACCTTGGCATTTATAAAACGCAACTCCTTAGACTTTAATGACCCATATACGTTAAAGCTTTTATTCACTTCATATGTGCGATCTAAATTAGAATATGGATCCATAATCTGGAGCCCTTTTTCGGCCATTCACATGAACCGAATTGAACGAATCCAGAAAAAAATTTATAAGGTACGCATTACTTCCCTTGAATTTTAGTCACCCGATGCCCAGCTATGAATCTAGATGTTTATTAATTAATTTGGAAACACTATCGTTGTAGCCTTAATATTAAATATGAAGCAGAAGCTTCCTTTATCGTTTTTAAACGAAGAAAGGTAGCGAAATTTTACCTGAATAATTACACACGAACGTGTAATATTTACAACGTTAGAGCACGAACAACCAATCCAGAATGAAATAAACAAGGGCGCAAGTAAGGTAACTTTCGCGCCAATTCGTTAAAATCTGTACTTTGACATATCAGTGTTGTGAAATTAAAAACTAAACAGATTTTACTTAAACACATATTTATTTACCTTAATTAATAATATTAAGTTAAATTATCAACCCTAATTTAAGAAGTATCCAAACTACTAGTTAGTCACTATGTAATTGAGACTAGTTGTAGTGATAGTTAAGCAATCTATGTATTATTTGCTTAAATAAATAAAAAATCCAAAATTACGTCAGCAACATAATTTTTTCTATCGGAATCAATGACAATACTACTGAAAACGATAGAGAACCAGTTATTTCACCGTTCTGATTGCAAAAATTGTATAAAAAGCGAAAACTATGGAAATTATTAGTCGGTTATCGAGGTGCATCATTTTTAATGCTCAATTTAAAAATGGCCATTTTTTATTTTTTTGGGAAAATTTTAGTACAACGGTACCGTAAATGGAATGGAATATTTTTGTATGCCATCTTAAAGACAACTTTTCAGCTTACAAAATTGTTTTTTGAATTGTTAAAAAATCTTAACGTATAAATTTTTTTATTTCAGGTTGCATCATTTTAAGTGACAGTCAGTGTATAGTAGCAAACTTTTTTCTACGCAAGAAAAATCAAAGGGCAGCTAAAGCCAAAAACCCACCTAAAACCAATGCAGCTAAGTGTAAACTACTGTATATTTTTAGACTCGAAATGAATTAATCTACTATACACTGTTTTCTTTTTTGACGATTATGTTCCAACTGTTATAATTTTTGTAGGATTGAGATAACATTTTTGTAACTACCCTTTCCTTTTTTGGAATTTTATGAAAGGTAGTTAACCGGGTGCAGTGTAATTACTAATGGAGAACCCCAGTCACCCCTTTCAACTTTGGATATGATACTTGTCGATTCTAATTCATCAAGTCCTGTTTCTAAACGCTGGTGAAGGGAAAATGGAACCTGCCGTTCTTTGAAAATTTTCGGAATTGCATTTCTATTAATTGTAATTCACTTGAAACTTGGGAACACATCCTCATCAAAAAGTCCTCGAAATTCATTAATTATATCATTATGATTGGATAATCCGAATTGATTGCATTGTAGCAATTTGTTTATCATCAATATCTTGAAGGTTTATTTGAAGATTGCGTATCCAAATGCATTCCAGTAGAGGTTCGAAATTCTTGTTTCTACTTATTTTTATTGAATACAACTTCTACGCTTACCTTTCCATAGTTAAAGTTTCTCTTCAAGTTTCGTTAGTGTCCACACACGTAAACGCGAAATGTAAGATTTTCGCGTGTCCTATTTATTTTACCATTCGAGTTTGTTGTGTTTCTCATACCAATAAAAACAAAACAAACATAAATAAACTAGAAAAACAACACAAAATAATTAACATTAATAATTAAATTAATATTAATAATTAAATTTTCACTATTTCTTTAATTAAATATTTTTATTAAATCTGTTTATGCTTGTTTTGTTGTTAACGCTTGCTTGAGAAAATAAAAATGAAAGAAAATGGGAGAAAAAAACTTGCAACGAATACCAAGAAGAGGCAACACAACAAACACAGAAAACCATGTACATGGGTTTCACTACTTCATACCCCTCGCCTATAAACTTGACGACGCAATGTTGAAATCGTGCTAGTCTGACCATCGACACAAGGAATCAAAAAAATTCTGGTGTAGGAACAAAACGCTATCAGTGAACGCTGCAATTGTGTTTTTTGTTGATCAATGTATATTTGGCTCCAGAGCAGCTAGTCGATGGTCATACTAGAGAGTTTCATTGAAACAATTCCATGAAAACAAGGGTTCCTAGGACGAGTTTCACAGTAGAGTGATATCGTTAAGTTTCTGTAGTGGGGAACTCGATCTTTAAATACCTAAAAGATTCAATGAAACCACTCTAGTGTGACCTTCGACCTATGAAGAAAGCAGTACTCTAGCGTGATTCATGACACAAATACTACAGTCACACATATTATTTTGTGCATCATTGCTCCAGAGTCCACCTTCTGGCGGCCACCATTGATTTGAACAGTGACTATGTATTTGTCATCATCATCCCTGTTGTTGTTGGACTGGTTGTGATCATGGCACAATAATACAGGTACAACGGCAAGAACAGCTGATTATAACATTACATACAAATGGTAAACGAACAATTCACAGTAATGCGTTATTTCGACGTTTGGTGTGGTAAATGGACCGATTATTGTCATCGATGTAACTTATTCCGCCATGGTTGTGATGAATGTCAACAATTTTATTTATGTTACACAGTTTGTGGATCGATTCACAATACTCGTCACTTGATGCCACATTGATGTTGTTTTAGGCTGAGATTAATGCTTTGATACCCACCTGTTTTCTTTGCGTTGCACGGTGGTCGAAAGCAGCGATCTAGCGGCGCAAAATTCATAACTTGCAAGCGAATTGAGATACGTCACTGAAATTTTGCACAAACTCAGCTTGTACCTGTGGGTAATAATGGACCAAGTATGAACAATATGGGCTAATGTTTTGGTATATCCTCCATATAACGGTACCTTCCGATTTTCGGTATTTTGGGGAATTAAGCCACAATTTCGTAGCAAATTAGCTGTAATTTGGTACTTAGGGTTCCTAGTGGTCACAAAATATTTCCACCAAAAATTATGAACATAGGTCCACGTTTTGATATTGCCCTGATGTAACCGTACCACCCAATTTAAGGTATTTTGAATATCATGACCACATTTTTAATTCAACTTGGCTGTAATTTTGCATTCCGTGTTCTCACTGCGTATAAAATCTTCTTGCAAAACATTTTCAATACGGATTTATGTTTCGATGTAGCCCCTTTTATGGTACCCCCGATTCGTTGAATTTTTACTTGTTATCCCATATCTAATAACATATTTAGCTATAATATGGTATTATAGTGTCTCCAGGGGTAGAACTCCTCCTTGCAAACATTTCTCAAGATAGGTCCATATTTTGAATTAGCTCCCATACAAATGCACAGCTAAATTTGTATGAATTTCATGCAAAATCCCTGGTTATTCAATATCCAGAGAGTCCAATTTCTTTCCCCAAAAAATAACCGGACCTAAGTTCGGCCAAGTTTACAAGATGCGCTCGATCGAACAAGCGCGTACAACCCATAAAAACACTAAAAAATTATTTTTTTTTACATTTATTGCTATATAACTAAGTACCTCCAGACCCCAAACTAATTTTTATAATTTAAATCACACCCTCTGCTATTAATTAAAATATATATAGTCCATTTTCATTACGAATTTATTTAGCATTTAAACAAATATGAAGTCAATTTTTTGCAGCAATTTTTTTAAAATCTGATGCAACAAAAACTCTTGTATTTGATAGTGAATAACTGAGTGAATATTTACAACAACAAAAATGAAAAAACAAAATCTTTGTTTGCAAAGAGTCTGTAATCGATACAATGGAAAATATTTCGCATTTTTATAGTTCGATTTTTTGACTTCGCTCCGCTAGATCAGTGGTTTCGACCAGTGTGCGTTGGTGCGACACTCTTTTATCTTGTGGTTGTTTATTCCGCAGCGAATGCATAGGTGAACAATGCCCAATTGTGTAAAATTATTTTTTAATTTTTGACAATTTCATGAAAATGACCTTCCCGTGAAATAACTCTCTGGCGCACTATAGGTAATTTACCCTCTTTTTGAGGCAAAAATTAATAACGACGGAATTAAAGGATCTTTTAACTTTTTAAATTATTTATGTGTAAAAGTGAGATAAAACAAAGATTTCTATAGATAAATTCGGATATAACGAACAACGGTTATAAGAAACTACGTATATAACGAACAAAGCTATTCTTCCAATGTCATTTTCATTAGTTTTTATATACACACTAAACTGTTGAAAATTATCACTGTAGTACGTAACAAAAATGTTGACCCCGCGGGTAGATTTTCAAATGAATTGTTATAAAATTTTGTATATTTTTTAAATATACAGTATGCAAAGTTCATATTCGTACACCCCTAACAATTTAATAAAATCGTTATTAATTCCATATTTTACGTGCAAATATGAAACAATTGATTGGAATTACTATAACAAAGAAAGATTTAAGAATAACGAAACAAATTTTTAATTTATGCCGTCATTTAGGTATAGATAGCGCCTGTGTGGGTGGCAAAGTTCGTATTCGTACACCTATAAGCACTATATATTTAGGATTTTTAGAGATTTTTAAAGCAAAATACCATAAATTTTTGTTCTTTCCTTTCCTTAAAAATAACGATATGTTTATTAAAAATTTTTTGCCGCCATTACTTATTTTACTTGCAATGAAATTGAAAAAAAAAAAATATTTTTATATTTATTACTTATTTTGTCAAACCAAACATCCACAATTTTCCGAATTTTTATTCACAGCAAATGCTTATGCAGCAGCAAGAATTCTTTACTAGGATATAGAATCAGCGGATGTCAAGTCCAGTTGCCAGCGTGACAGCGACCAACAATGTAGTTCCAAAATTTCATCATTTTAAGGAAGAGTGCAGCGATTTTGGTTCATACAGGAGACAATTGGAGGAACACTTTAAGGCTTACGGCGTGGAAGATGAGGATCGAAAGAGGCCATTTTTGCTGTCATGGATTGGTGAGACAACTTTTCTACTATTGGAAATATTGATTGGCAAAGAGAGTTTGCAAACAATAGCATATTCCGAAATAATTAAAAGTTTGGATGGCCATTACAAGAGTAAAATACATGTAATCCAGTGAAGGTATGATTTTTATACAAGATCAAAACTTGAAAACGAGACTTATAAACAATGGATTGCTGAACTGAGAGGTATGGCTAGAGAATGTAATTTTGTATGCAAAAACGCAAATTGTGCATGTGATTTTTCTGATGAACTCATTCGAGGTATTGTTATTTTGTATACGCCAGACGAGCCTGTAAGAACAGCAGCTTTGCATAAGGATGAACCAACTCTGAAAGAGGTTGTACAGATTGCAGAAACATTAGAATCCACACAAAGAACAATAAGGAATATAAAAGCGAATGGTAATGACGATAATAATATATTCGCTGTAAAACAAACCTCGAGAAAATCAAATCAGCAACATCAAGATAAGGAAAACAGGATGCAGTTGACAAAACAAACGTGACCAGCATGTAACGGTTGTTTTATAAACAACGATAAGGCGAACTGTAAGTACCTAAAAGAGCAATGTTATATTTGCAAGAAAATAGGACACATTGCACCAGTTTGTAGATCAAAACAAACCTCAAAGCATTATATTCAAGCATTAGATGAGTCACCACCCGATGGTAACAACAATAATGGATCAATAGAAGAAGATAACGTAATATTGTCATTTGATGCCAAAGAAACAGCAATTGCAAGTTCTGGCAATAAATTGTTTCTAGATCTTAAATTAAGTGGCAATGATGTGAAATTTCAGTTCGAAACGGAGGCTATGCGTTCTGTTGTTGGAATAGAATGTTACAGACTTTTAGGCAGCCCGCCCCTAAAGTCATCAACAGTTAAACTTTTTGGATATGGTAATGCCCAAATTTCAGTATTAGGTTCGTTAGAAGTTGATGTTCAAATCCAAAACGAACGCAAGCGGGTAGAACTTATTGTGGCGGACTAAATTGGTATTATGAATTTAAGGCCATTCAGATTTTCAAAGTAGAGGAGAATATTGGATTGGATTGCAAAGAGTTCAGTGAATTTTTTTCGAACGAGCTTGGATTATGCGAGACCATGAAAGGTCACATCTACATGAAATCCGATGCAAGACCAAAGTTCTATAAGCCCAGGCCAATACCCTATGCTTTAATGGATTCGTTTAAAGAAGAAGCGGAGCGTTTGATAGCACTTGGTATATGGAAACCTATCAAACATAGCCAGTGGGCATCGCCACTTGTTATCGTTCCGAAGCCCAATAACAAGATTCGAGTTTGTGCAGACTTCAAAGTTACTATAAACCCCCAGATGGATATAGAGCAATATCCTATTCCCCGAACTCGAGACCTTTTTCACAAGTTATGGAACAGTCAATACTTTTCAAAGATAGATTTATCGGATGCGCACATGCAAGTAGAAATGGACGAAGAATCGAAATCACTGTTAGTGGTTAACACACCGTTGGGTTTATTTCAATATGAAAGATTGCCATTTGGAGTGACCAGTGGTCCAGCTATTTTTCATCGTCTGATTGAGCAGGTAAGCAGTGGTATTCCTGGCTGTGTCAATTATCTAGATGATATAATAGTTACCGGAGCGAACAAAAAAGAATATTTGCATAGCTTAAATGAGTTGTTCCACAGATTAAAAGAAAGTGGATTTCGGTGTAAAGCATCCAAATGTTCGTTTTTACAGCCGGAAGTTGGGCATCTTGGACACGTAATTACTGAATCTGGTATTTACCCTTCGGAGACGACAACAGAAGCTATTTCAAATCTTCCGCGTCACAAGAATGTTTCGGAACTACAGTCAATTATGGGAAAAGTTAATTATTACTGTAGTTTTATTAAGAATTATTCTACTGTTTGCGGTCCTCTTAATTTACTTCGTAAGGAAAATGCAGCATTTGTTTGGAAGCGTGAAGAAGAAGCATTTCAAGAATTAAAACGGCAGTTGGTGTACATAGCTCAGTTAGTACATTTCGATGAAAATTTACCTATAGTGCTAGCAACACATGCATCATCTTATGGTGTGGGTGCAGTGATTTCACATAGATTTCCTGATGGATCAGAGCGCCCTATAGCTTACGCATCATAAACTTTGTCAGACAATCAGAAAAATTATAGTCAGATAGAGAAGGAGGGGTTATCGATTATTTTTGGAGTTCGGAAATTCCATGACTACTTATACGTTCGAAATTTTACTTTAATAACAGATCATAAGCCACTAGTTTCAATACTTAGTCCAATGAAAGGAATCAATAATACGACAGCGCACCGACTTCAAAGGTGGTCTTTGATTCTTTCTGGATATAATTATACAATACAATACAAAAATACTAAGGACCACGGGAATGCTGATGCTCTCTCAAGACTTCCGTTTAAAGGAGATGATGAATTTGATAAATCGATTGGGTTGAATGAAATTCAGATGGAAGAAAATATAGAAAATTTTCCTATTAACTCTAAACAAGTTGCTGAGTATATGCAACGTGATACATACTTATCTTCCCATAACATCCCGGAAGGGACAAGGGAGACTTCTCTCATATCAATGAGTGCACGCCGATTCATATTGGCTCAATGATATGGGACCTACTTTCTATCGCGGAGTCCGAACGGCGTGTCATACGACACCACTTGTAGAGAAGTTTTTCATGTTTGAAATACTCAGGAAATGTCGCCAACATTACTGAGGGGGAACGTGTGCTGTTTTAAAAAGTTTTGCATTATGTAATGAACGGCTGGCCTGAAAAAGTAACAGATTCCGATTTGATTCCATATTTCCGACAACGGCCTAATTTTACGCATTGTAAAGGCATATTAATTTTACAAAAAGATTACAGCCGAATTGTAATTCCAAAATTACTTAGATCAAAAATTTTAGATTTGATGCATGTAGGACATTGGGGAGTGGTTCGTATGAAAGAAATAAGCAGACGATATTGCTGGTGGCCCAAAATTGACGACGATATATGTAACATAGTTTCAACTTGCCGATCCAGCATCAATTGTAGCCCTGATCCACCAAAACAGTTTTATTCTTTGCCTTTACCTACTGCACCTTGGCAGAGAATCTAGATTTTGCTGGACCTTTCAACAATTCCGTATGGCTGATTGTTGTCGATTCCTATTCCCAATACCCATATGTGTTTAAGATACCATAAAGGCCTTACAAAGTATATTTTCCATTGAAGGTTTACCAGAAACTATCGTTACAGATAATGGAACGCAGTTCACAGCCAAAGAATTTAAGAAATTCTCTGAAGCCAATGGTATTCAGCATTTAACAACATCGCCTTTTCATCCTGCATCTAACGGTCAAGCTGAGCGATTTGTTAGAACGTTCAAAACGTCATTGAAGAAGCAATTTAGTGGTGGCAGTAACATAGAAACTTCACTGTTAGCATATCTTACTACATATAGAACAACTCCAAATAAATTTGGTAAATCCCCTGCTGAAATAATTCATGGCCGTCAACCTCGAACTTTAGTATCCCTACTTAGCCCATCAAAAGTTCCAGAGGATAACGATTCGGATCATTATTCATCTGTAAAATATTTTCGAATTAATGATCAAGTATATTTGGGGTGGGAGAAAGATGGTTGCATGGTACTATTTTTAAACGTCATGGAAATGTCATGTACCTTATTAAATTTGAAAACAAGACGGTAAGAAGGCATCGAAATCAAATTAGAGTTGCAACAGGAAGTAAGAAATTAGTGAATGTAGATGATTCCGTACGTATGCTGTTGGATAATTGTACAATTCCGAATGCAGAACTAATTCGCCCACAGCCGAATAGTATTTCGAACTATCCCACATCACTAAATTTCGTACCAAATTGTTTGGAGCCAACTTTAAGTGCGAATGCCAGTTTTCCGGGGAATATGTTGGAAGAACCCACGAGTACAATCCAAACCAGAGAACAAGCTCACAATGTTGACCAGTTTGCAATGCCGGGACAAGGCCGGGGTTCACAGTCATCTTAATTTTTAGATGCACGATCTGAGAATCTTGGTTAAACTTGTCAAAATTTAAGAAATCTTACAACGGAGTTACCAACGCCGTGTCCAACTGATAACCCGCAAGTAAGAAGATCACAAAGGTTTAAACGCAAACCAGAACGATATTCTCCGTTAATTACAAATAAATTGGCAAGGAGGAAATGATATGTTTGTTACTTCAGAATATATAATTATTAAATACATAGTATGCTTTGAATTTGAGTTCTGTAATTTTTCATTAAATTATTTTATTCATATTCCATTTTTTCAATAAATAAATACACATTATAGGCCAACTTAAGTAAAAGTCTATATGAAGTGAATTTAAGAAATAAAATATTTATTTCTGACTTTTTGGGCTTTTTGGTTGCTAAACAATATATTTAAGATATATATTAAATAAATTCAACTCGCAATGGCCAATCTATACCAATTTACACATATTTGTATTTGGTTTATTTTTCCAAATAGGCCTTATAAATTATTTATTTTAAGTTTTTCTTCGAAATTTTCACTATTGCCAAGTTTACACTTACGCTCCAAAATCAACTGGATTTCACGATATCCTGAAATATACGCCGGTGTTTACACTTATTTTTTTCTTGATTTCAAACATATCACAATACTCATGATGATCGAACATGAATTTTCAAAAAAAAGTTGTTGTAAATTGAGTTAGTCACCAAAAATAGACGACAATATAGAACTTTGTTGCTATTTCGAAAATTATCGTAAAATTAACTTTATATCGTATTAATGTGTATAATACTAACTATGAAAACATCATAATAATAATTTATTGTTAATAAATTTTGATAGATAAAATTTGTGTTCAGAACCTGCAAAATATTACTACTTGCAGTAGTTTCCCGTTTAGGGCTAGAAATGTGTTCCAGTACTCGGAAATCTAGCAAGACTTGCACTTATTTTTAAGTAACACCCGCTTCACCTGTTTTCTTCTATAAAACTTTGGCATAGTAGAAACTAGCAGAATATTTATTGGCATCTGAATACGATGGCTGATACGCTGATTTTGGCATTTTTGCTGGAGTTTTTGCAATTTCCATCATTTTTCCGTTCCCGAATTTTTTAAGAAATTTGTATTCGAAAAAAATTTTTGAAAATTAGCTCTTTTTGCTAGCATTACCATTAAAAGTACGGGAATACAATGAAAGATAGCATTTAATATTTTTTTACATTGTATACAAATTTTGATACTAAAATTTTTTTTGCAGCAATTGATCATCTACCTTGTTTATTGTGATGCGTGAAAAGTGTTGCAACTTTTGGTACTTTTTTAGGCAAAAATATGGTTGTATATCATGAGTACTGTGATTTCAATGTCGATTTGGCTGAAATTACGAAATGAGATGATTTCATTTTTGTATGCGAAATCATGATAAATTTTGCTTGATTCCGCGCGAAAACACGAAACGCCTTCGAAATCACGAAACGACGCCGAATGTAAACCAAGCATTTTATTGCAATTTAAACCACGATAACGGCGCTATTATTGAAAAATATCATTCATATTATGTCATGTTCACACGAGCGTTTGAAGTACGTTATTCGCCTCTCGAAATACGTACACGAATTAACCCGTTTCCACGACACCATTCGTAATTAAGAGAAACATAATTTATTTTTCCTTACTTTTCCTTAATTCTGAAAATTTTGGTATTTTCTGTACATTTTAATATGTTTCTATCTTCAAAATTAATGAGAGAGAGACATGTCAAAACAATATTTGTATACAGACTTTCAGGCAGGTATTTGACTTTTGTTTCTAGATATGTACGCGAATTTGAAACAATGGGCAAAAATGTAACTGCAATGAACGAGAATAGAAAATTTGCTATGCTTTGAATGCATTTTAATCGTTGAACCGTTTACTTTTCATTCATGTTTCGTAGTCTTTCTAAAAAATCCCTACATTTTTAAATTTTGTATTTTGTCTGTCACAATTAATTTATTTCGATAAATGCTCTCATTTGTTAGAGATGGGACATATTTTATCGTTGTTCGGAGAGTATTTCTGCTTGAACAAAGTAGAAAAATCGTTGTTCTCAGAATTTTGTAATCAAGTAATTTATTCGTATTTTACGTACCGTGGAAACGGGCTATTAATAAATTTTGACATTTTCTTTTTTCAATGCCAACTAAAAAATTATTATTATGAAAAGTTGCAAAATCGACTTTTTGCCTCAAAAACTGGGCAAATTACCTATAGTGCGGCAGCTTGGAGGTGTTGCTTAAACTTTATTAACATCATCTGAAGTTATGTACTGTTTTGAATTTAGTTCTTGACTGTCAATCTTTGAAGCTTCCAACGAAAATTTCTGATGATTCTTCCATCTGTAGGAGTTGTTCGCGTATGTATTTGTCCTTTAATCCTCGAATATGCTTGGTTTACATTTATGCTTGGTTTACATTTATGAAATCCACTCGATTTCAGCTGTCAATTCCATCGCTTAAACGTCAAATGAAATCAAATGAATTTCAGATGAGTTTCCATCTGACGTATACGCAAAGGAATTGACAGTTGAAATCGAGTGGATTTCGTAAATGTAAACCAAGCATTATTTGAAAATCATAAAATTATTTATTTTTTACATTAGACACTTTTTAACAAAAAGTACCATGATATATGCGTGTAAAATATACGAATATGAGAAAGAGGGAGCGATATCTCATACGAGAAATCGTACAAATGTAAAACACGACTTTATTACATTTTCGGAAAATGTTTTCTTTGCTCATGGGTGCATTTTCGTGGGTGCTCTGGCCTTAGTAGCACCCGGGATTACAGCGACAGGTATGTTGCTGCTTGCTGCATCAGCGCATCACCCAGTGCGTCTTCTACGTCGTCGTCGGAATACGAGACGCCCCCGCAGTCTCCCCAACAACAACAACAAATACAGCATCTAACACTACATGTTGTTGTTCAACGGCCCGGAAATGCATCATTCCTGCAATTCAATTGCAACGGTCTCCGCAATAAGGTCAGTGAAATTGTGGACTTTATGAGTCGGAAAAACATCATGGTCACCGCGATCCAGGAAACAAAGCTCACCGCCACCTGTAGCTTACGTTGTGATGGTTACAACGTTTTGCGGAAGGATCGCACAAGAAGCGGAGGAGGAGGACTTCCCTTCCTAATACACCAGTCTGTCCAGTACAGAACTATCTCGCTTGAGCTTGGCTCTAGTGACCCATACATGGAGTGTATGGGGGTAGCAGTAAAGTGTGGTACTGCCGAGGTAGAGCTGCTTAATGTGTACATACCGCCGATGAAAAGCTGTGCCCGACGTTATATGCCCAATATTAGTTCGCTGTTAGAGGGCGATAACCGTCTGGTGCTAGGGGACTTCAATGCTCATCATGAGCTTTGGCACTCCGTCCTAGGTAATGACCAGCGGGGTACAGCGCTGGCCGAGCAAATCGATAGCTCCACGTTTTGCACGGTGAATGAAGACGCTCCTACGAGGATTAGAGGAAACTGCCACAGCTCGCCAGATATCACCATTGTGGCACCAGGTCTGATAAATGACGTAACCTGGCAATCCGTCATTTCCCTTAGTTCGGACCACCTCCCTATCATTGTCTCCGTAAACAGACCAGCCGACTTCATAACCTCTGAACGCCGTACTTTCCTGAACCATGAGAAAGCTGATTGGCAAGGTTTCAGAGAATTTACCAATCACCGCTTCAGTCAATTGCCCACCCCCTCAGATCCTCGGGTAGCTGAGAGAACTTTCCGAGACATCATCACTAAAGCAGCCGCTCGCTACATACCTGCTGGTCGAATACCCGAAATAAGACCAAATTTCCCAGCAGAGGCGACGGGACTAGCAAATGAACGTGATGAGCTTCGTCGTACGAACCCCGAAGACCCAAGAGTTAGAGAACTTACTCTTGAAGTCAACAGGCTCGTGGGCGAACATAAGCGGAAAAAGTGGCTAGACCATCTGAAGCAGTGCAACATTGGTGCAGGAATAAGTAAATTGTGGGCAACGGTTAAATCACTCTCGAGTCTTCAAGTCTCGCTGTAGCATTCGAAGTGATCACAAGCATTATCGCATACACGCATATCAACGTAGATTTCTCGGCAGATAATTAAATCAAACCACTACCAATTTGCTAATTTACAAATCGTTTATATTAATATCGGATTTTCTTCGGTTAAAATAATAAGTACAAATGATGGAAAATGAAGAGCAAAATAAATATTTTTGTGGACAATGTTCACTAGAAATAAAAACCAATCTCTTTGTGCGTTGTCATTATTGCAACAGCCAATATCATTTTTCTCCATGTTGCTCACTCTCTGAGAACTTATATAAAAGTATGAACCATACTAAAAAAGTTGTGTGGAGATGTAAAAAGTGTAGTATAAAATCTCCTAACGTTGGGAATTTGATTTTACCTACAGAAAATGAAGAACAACAACAAAGCACTCATGAACAACAACAAGGGAAACAACTTAGAGAGGATAGTGATGAACCTAGCAGCAGCGAAAGGTTTAAAAACATAAACATAAACACACCTACATCATCTATGCACCAAAACAACGAAAACTTGTCACAAACTAGAGACATAGAACAAGTAAAGGCAAGTCTGACTAGCCTAGAAATTTGCATCAAACAACTAACGATGAGCATAACGACGATGAGCACAAAATTGGAAAAAACATCTGATGATATCAACAACAACATTGAAACGTTAACAACACAAATACGTGATTTGTATGAGAAAGATAAAGAGAAGATTGTACAAATAGAGAAACTTAATGAGAAAGATAGAGAGAAAAGTTTACAAATTGAGATGCTTAACCAGAAAATAGAGCAACTGGAACAGAAAGCTATCAACAAAAACATTGAAATTAGCAATGTACAAGACATGAATATCGAGGTCAATGTACTGGTGTCCAAAATAGTTGAGAAAACTGGAGTACAAATCAATAAGAACGACATTGAGAGAACAATCAAAATAGAAAAAAGGAGAAAAATTGTTATTGAGTTCTCGTCGTTGAGCAAAAAAAGGGAAATAATGAGCAAGATAAAGAGGCACAGGCTGCAAATAGGTGGGGGAAGTGAAGAAGTAACTGGAAATGAAAACGTCATATTTTTAAATGACGAACTCACACCGCATAACAGGCGACTGCTATGGATGACCAAAACAAAAGCGAAGGAATGTGAGTGGAAATTCGTCTGGGTGAGGAACGGATGCATTTATGCTCGTAAAACTGAGAGCTCTAGATTCATATTAATAAAAAATGCCTCAGATTTGGAGAGTATAAATAAATCGAATTGAACGTATCGCAGCTACCACATAAAGATTTGCAAAAGGAGACAATTTTTAAAGCCCAATAAAGCGAACGTAGAGATCACCATCAAATAATCGAAAAATTTAACTAAATACAAATTTGATAACCAAATAAAAAAATAAATATATATTGAATTTTGGATTGCATTTTTATATATAAAAAAAAGAAAAAAAAATGAATTACATAAAAGATAAAATAAACAACTTCAATGAAATAAAAGAAACTTATATGGATTTCCCTATGTCGATGATACACTTGAACATACGATCTATAAGAAAGAACTTCTTAACATTTTTTAACAAATATATCAAAAATTATAAACAAAATCCAATTAATAGTCCTATGTGAAACAAATTTAACAGATGAAGAAAATTCTTTCTACAATATTGATGGATTTAATTCCATATTTTTTAACAGAGTTGGCAAAGGCGGGGGAATTGCTGTATACATAAGGGACACTCTACAATTTCACAACGTGGAGGTAAATATAACGTCCGCTGAAATGGCAAGAATCGATATTTGCTACAAAATGATGAATTCAAGTGTAACAGTTCTGGCTATATACAGACCGCCAAACAAAAGCACGACGGCATTTTTGATGGAACTAGAAAGATATTTAATGGATATTGCAAACATGAACAAATTAGTTTTACTAGGCGATCTCAATATAGACATTTTAAAACAAAATGCTGTTACATCTAAATACCTCAGCATACTATCAACAAATGGAATGACATCTATGATATCCAAAGCAACGAGAGAAGATGAAAATCGCAATACAAATACATGCATAGATCATATATTCATCAGATGGAACAAAATATTAAGAGAGGCATACTCTGCAATTATAACGAGTCCTATATCAGATCACCATGCATTATACGCTTGTGTAGATGATGAAACCCCGAAAATAATGAAAGATACTCAAAAAAACACAAAACATAAAATCACAAATAATGTAAATAGACAAATCAGAAATATTAATTGGGAAGAGATTATGAGCTCCTCAAATAGCTCAGATGAACTTTATACCAATATTTATAACACTTTCAATAAAATATATGAAAACTCAACTTCTGAACATTCAAAAAAGAAAAATCGTAACGGACTTCCTTGGATGAACGATGATATTTTAAAATCGTGTAGTATACGAGACGTTTTGTATAAAAAGTGGTATAAAAATAAGTCAAATAAAACCAATGAAAGCATCTACAAAAACTTCAATAATAGACTAAATAAGATAATAATCAAAGCTAAAAACGAACATACGTATAAGCAATTCATTAAAAACAAACATAATATTCGTGGAACATGGCAGGTAATTAATGATGTTATAGGCAAGAAAACTAAAAATATTGATGAGCATATCAAAAATAGTTTCACTGGCAAAGACATAAAGGAAATCGCGGACGACTTTGCGACAAATTTTAACCAAAATGTTCTGAACATAGTCCACCATTGCGATACAATCACTTTAAATACACGCTCAGAAAGAATAATCCCTAATTCAATTTTCCTTGAGTATACGACAGATGTCGAAATAAGTGGAATACTGAACACACTTAATACAAATAAATCTGCAGGTATCGATAATATCAGGACCATTGATATTAAAAATAATGCAACTTATCTCACGCCAATCATTACAAAATTAATAAACCAGAGCATATATGAATCGTCAGTACCGCAGTTACTGAAACAATCAATAATCAGACCCATATACAAAGGAGGCAGCAAAACAGATTATGGAAACTACAGGCCAATTTCGATTCTACCAGTATTAGAAAAGGTTCTGGAAGAGGTCATAGTAAGAAGGCTGACTGGTTTTTTAACAAAATACAAAATAATTAACAAAAACCAATATGGTTTCCAAAACAAAAACATAAATCAGCTACTAGGACACTTCTCAAACCACATAAATAAAAACTTAAGTCAACAACAAAACTGCATTGCCCTTTTCATCGATTTTAGCAAAGCCTTCGACACACTATCCCATGAATAGATTGTGAACGTGCTAGAAAAGACAGGGATAAGGGGTAATTCTTTAAAATGGTTCCAAGATTACCTAACCTACAGAACTTTTAGCGTCCAAATTAATAAAACTAACAGTATTAAACTACCCACACGATATGGAGTCCCTCAGGGATCAAAATTGGGTCCAATATTGTATTTAATTTATACGAATGAAATGACACAAAATCTACACAATAGTACTTCATTCACTTATGCTGATGATACTGCTATAATAGTATCCCATAAAGAGATAAAAGAAGCCAGCTCTATAATGCAGCAAGAATTTAATATAATAACTAAATGGTGCCACGATTATGGACTCATTATAAATCCAAACAAAACAAAGGTTATGCACTTTAGGTCAAGAAGTGTGCCAAAACAAAACATACAAATAATTTTCCATGACAACAACTGCCTTCACAAACAACATACGCACGAAAATCAAGAAACGTGTACGACGAAATTGGAAATAGTTGAAAATTATAAATACTTGGGTGTTCACTTGGACCACAATTTCAAATGGAAAACCCACATCGATATTCTAAAGAATAAATTGCGAAAATCAGCATTTGCTCTCTATCATCTAGGCAACTGTGCACCCTACTACGTGTTAAAACAGGCGTACTACTCGCTTGTAGAACCCAACCTTCGACACGGAATTACAGCATGGGGGAATGCAAGGTGTTGCAGAACGCTACAACAAACACAAGACAGAATTGTTAAATTCCTCCATAAAAAAAAACTACACACGCACATAATAACTGGAATGATGCAGTACAACACAACAAAGAAATAAACATATACAAAACCCAACAAATTTTAAATATCAAAGAAATTTTTTCATTGACGATTGTAGGTGAATTCTCTAACAATCCAAACCTGGCAAAGAAAATAGACCACCTACACAGTACGAGAAGGAGACTAGAAGGACGTTACGCAATACCCAAATATAAAAATGAGTATGGAAAACTATCGCTTGATGTTGCTCTCCCAACCACTCTGAATGAACTTCCCAAGGAGATCTTAGAAATTAGTAATAAAATATTAAAAATAAAACAAATAAAAAAGTACTTTATTAATAAGTAAAAATGTTATTTTTAAAATGTTAAAATGAAGCCTACAGCAATGAATAACAAATCTATACATAAACATATTTATATTTTTACAGACAAGCCTTTCAAGGGCTTCGTAAAAATAATGTAACTGAATTATATTTTAAATTAAAAAAGAAAGTCCGTAAGGACAAAATTAAAAAAAAAAAAAAGAAGGATGACAGAACGGCTGTTACTTTCAACGGCGTGACAGTAACTGACCCAAAGAGGTGCGCGTGTTATTTTAACCGGCAGTTCATAGAGCACCCCGAGAGTGATAGGGCGGAGAGAAGTGTGCTACGCCGTATAAGAAGAACTCTTCCAGCCGAGGAGGTACCACCACAATTTACGATGAGCGATGTTTCAGATGCCATCCGAAACGCTAAATCATCCAAAGCGTTGGGCCCGCACCGAATATCGATGGTAATGCTTAAGCAGCTGGATGAACCTGGAGTTGAGTATTTAACAAGTGTTCTCAACCTATCGTTAGCCACCCATGTTGTACCGGGTGCCTGGAAAGTTGACAGGGTGGTCCCGCTACTGAAGCCTGGCAAGGATGCCAGCAGAGGTGAATCGTACAGGCCGATTTCACTCCTGTCGCCAGTAGCAAAGATCCTAGAGGCGCTACTCCTCCCCACGATGAGAAGGTGTTTTCCAGTTGCCCAACATCAACATGGATTTCGGAAAATGCATAGTACTACAACAGCATTAGACGCCATATCCACACATATCAGTAGAGGACTGAACCAGAAAAGGCCGTGCGACCGAACAGTCGTGGTGGCTCTTGACCTATCGAAGGCCTTCGATACCGTCAACCATGCCAAGCTGTTCGAGGATATAGAGAAAACTAATCTCCAGCCATGTTTGAAACGTTGGGTAATCAACTATATGTGTGGACGCCAGTCGTTTGTAGAATTCAGAAACAAGAAGTCCAAAACCCGTAGAGTGAAACAGGGAGTTCCCCAAGGAGGGGTGATATCTCCGGAACTGTTTAACCTCTACCTTTCTGAAATTCCACACCCTCCAGACGGCATAGAGATCGTGGTGTATGCGGATGATTGTACGATCTTGGCGTCGGGTCCTATCGTCGATGACATATGTGATAGGTTAAATGTCTACATAGCTGACCTAGTGCAGTTCTTCCATCTGAGGAATATGAAAATATCCGCCGCTAAATCCACAGCCACGCTGTTTACCACATGGACGGCTGAGATGAGGCTCCCACTGAACATATTGGTCGATGGTGCACTGATTCCGACCACTAACTACCCTAAAATACTGGGTGTAACGTTCGATAGCATGTTCAAGTCGTCCGCGCATGCCACAGCTATTTGCAATAAGATCAGAAGTAGGAACAAGGTTCTCAAGTCGCTGGCCGGCATCACTTGGGGTGCTGATAAAGAAACCTTGTTGACCACCTACAATGCAATAGGCTGGTCTGTGTTAAGCTATGCGGCGCCAGCGTGGTCCGCAAAGGTTAGCGCATCGCCGTGGAAGAAGATTCAAACCTGCCAGAATGCCGCCCTGAGGACTGCAACAGGGTGCCTCCTCATGACACCAGTGGACCATCTTCATGAGGAAGGTTTTACCGGTGCGTCAGCACAATAAGATGTTGTCGATGCAGTACCTGCTTGGGTGTTACCGCAGTGAGCATCCCTGTCACGATTTAATGGACAGGCGCCCCCCACCCAGGCACGTCAGGAGAGACCTTCATGATCTAGAGAGAGAGGTCCAAAGGTATAAAAGAGAACCGCTAGATCAACGAGCCTATCAGGCAGGCTTGAATCGCATTCACACCAACATGGTTACGCAAGCAGTACGAAGATACAGTGTGAATGCCGTACTTGGAAACCATCCCCCATCCATCGCAGCAGAAGAACGACAGCTGCCAAGGCAAACACGTGTGGTTTTAGCTCAGTTAAGATCCGGACGATGCAGCCGCCTCAATTCGTATTGGGCCAGAATTGACGCCACGATACCCAACATATGCCCAGCATGTGGATTGGGACCACACGATACTCTGCATTTATTCAACTGCCCAGCTAACCCCACTCACCTGTCTCCTCATTCTTTATGGACGCAACCAGTCCAGGTTGCAGAATTCTTGAGTCTGGATACAGAGGAACTTGATAACTGAAATAATACACGAACGAACATATATGCGTTGCTACAACAACAACAACCCACTGGATCTATTCAACTTAGTGGGTTAACCTTCAATAGTGTAACCGGGGTATAAAGCAAAATCCGTGCTAGGGTTTATTAAGCGCTGGTCTAAGGAATTCGATGATCCTTATATAACTAAGCGCTTATTGGTTAGCCTGGTTCGACCCACTTTAGAATATGGCTGTGTACTGTAGAGTCCTTTTTATAAAGCATATTCCAAGAAATTAGAATAAGTACAAATTCAATTCCTTCTGTTTGCTCTTAGAGGATTAGGATGGAATGCAAATGAAACTATTCCACCATACGAAAACCGCCTAAAACTTATAGATCTTCCAACGCTGGAGAAAAGACGCTTAATGCTTAGATGAATGTTCAGCATCAAATTGTTGCGTGGTCAAATCGATTCGCAGTTTTTAATTGGCGAACTAAACTTGAATAAGTTCTGTATATTGTATTACTGCATTTTTGTATAGTTTGTAGTTATTGTCTAAATGTTTAACCGGCTGATGTTTTACTGTAGCTGGTTTTCCCTTCTACTAACCCTCCATAGTTCGGACTAAGGGGTGTACGCGCTCCCTACGATATAGGGAGGTGGCCCCCTCGGTCGGCAGGGGCGGGTCAGAGTGGCGTTGGGTACGATCGAAAAACAATTTGTAACTGTTGGACATTATGTTGTTTTCGTGTCTGTGTATTTGTGGAATTTTTGCAATTTTGTTAACAGCCCCTGTTGAATCTTTGTGAAAACTTGCAATAATTGTTAAAATGGCGTTGCATCCATTTTATTTCCATTGTTTTACTCGTCGCCCATTTTGTTATTGGCTGAAAATTTACAATGTAGACTCATGGAGAATTAATGTTGATATGCATTATAATTATGCGATTTATTCCTCTGTTGCAACAACAGGACAGTAAAAAATGAAATGTATTTAAATTGCAATCGAATAAGCTATTTCATCAGTATAAATAAACCATAAATTTTGAAATTACGGCTGATTTGCTAAACGTCAGTTGGGATTCTAAGATCGAGTTCCCACTACAGCAACTTTATGACATTACTCCAGAATGGAACTCGACCTAGGAACCCTTGGTTTCATGAAATTGTTACAATGAAGTCACTCTAGTGTGACCAAGGAATTGCTTTGTTGTCATGTAACAAATCTCATTAAATTATGCGTTCTTAAATCGAGTTCCATTCTAGAATAATTTTATGAAATTGCAGTAGTACACCTAATTTCATAAATTTTTTTCATGAAAACAAAGCAACTGACGTTTTGGAAGTCAGCCTATCTGTACGAATTATTACCCCTTCTATGGTTGTACTGCACACTAAACAAGTTTGTTTACTTTTCCATAAATTATTTTGTATTCCTTTTTCTCCTTCTCATCCCTTCTTTAGTTCAAACGATTTATTTTGTTTTCTCTGAACTCGCCGTTTCTTGAATATTTCTTCTTAGCACTTGCTTTGAGACACCGTTCGATTTATTTGGCTTTAGAAGGAAAAATCAAAAATTTCGTTTAACGTTTAACACGTGCCACTGGGGACTCAAAGTTTCCTTAGTAATTGGTATGGGGCCAAAGGCGATAAGAAAAATTTACCAGTTCATTGCTGTGGCTATAAAACGAATCCAACCAAAAATTTATGAGATCGTGTTACTATGGAAATAATGATGGGTCTGGGGGCATCAGTTACCGATAACCGATCATCATAAGTTTTTGTAGAATTCATTTTCTAGCCACGGTAATGAACTGGTAAAATGTTCTCATCGATTCACAATAATTGCGGCTTTTAGAGCAATTTCGTGAAATTTCACCTTTGACCCCATACAAATTAATGTGGTAAAGTCGAGGCACCAGTGGCACGTGTTAACACATTCCGATTGTCCTCAAACTTTGCCAGTTTTAAAATCCTACAAAAAAATCCGACATCGATTTGATCTCTTTGCGTTAAAACCTGCCTCGTAGTGCTGCGTTGTCGACATGTACATATTTATGAAACCTCTTGTGATTGCTATGGTGTACATTAGGTTTATGACTTTTTTACAACCACGTATGATGAGCTTTAACCTAAGTTTAGATAAAGTCTTAATTATAAGGTTATTCAAAAAAAACTCACGTACAAAAAGCTTTTAAAGTTTTTATATATGAGCTCAACTCAACACAAAACAAGCTTTAAAGCCTCGCCAATTTTATCGCCATATTATTACATATACATATATCATTTATATCATATATAACTTTATTCCATATACTACACTGTGCAACAAAATGGAGGTGAAAGTCTGGGGCATTTTAAGATCCGCTATAAAAGTACCACAAGATGACGTTTTTCAGCTTCGAAATGTTCTGCAAAAATGTCGCTCAGAAAATTTTAGGTACGGCTCTCATTGACAACTTATCGATTTTGTCGCGATTTCGTGGTCGTTTTGTGCATGCGGCGGCAATTCCCTTGATTGTAAAGTTAAAAAGAAAATAAAAGCAGGTGTTTTTTCTATATATGTATGTATTTAATGGGTCTATTCCGTAAAGTGACCAGCGTCTAATCACGTTACCTGACGCCGTCAAGTTCTGTCCCCATAAAGTTTATTTTTTGGTATTATATTCGTTTTTTTTTTTTTTTTGTTATATGGTCTTATAATGCTAAAAACCACTACAAAACAGCAATTTGAAATGAATTTAAACAAATGGAAGAGCACCCAAACGTAGCTCGTGTAGTCAGACTTTTTGGCGAAACCAAGAAAACTTTTAAAGAGGTATGGAAGGATGTTGCGGATCAATTAAATAGTTGTGGTCCACCAACTCGTACACCAGGTGAATTGGACAGAGTGTGGATTCATTTGAAAGCCAAAATAAAGAGAAAATTAGCTAATAATAAGAACACAACAACTACACCAATTTTTTCACATGTTTTTCTCTATTGACTCCAACAACTCCAACACAAAGATAGGGCACCCATTCTTTGGTCTAATGCGTGGCAGTGGTGTTTTGCTAGCTGTAAAAAAGAACTGAATTCTTACATTTGTAATGGTGTTATAGGCCATTTAGATATGACCTCATTAACGATAATCTACCAGATTTCCCACCCAAAACAATCCTCGTATTGAGTGGATCTGTTTTAAATCCTCGTATACAGCTCTGTTTTTTGCAAAATGTTGCTAGAAAACCCAAAAAGTTGCGAGCTGCCACAAGAAACAAGGTAGATGCATCGATGAATTGCTACAACAAAAATAATTTAAAATACCAAAATTTGTAGACAAGGCGAACAAATAAAAATACCCTAGACAGACGGCAGCGTTAATTTGCATTAACTGCCTTAATTCAAATTAATTCGCGCATTATCCACATTCTTAATGCACAAAATCAAAGGGAATTTAAACTAAAGGAGAGCCCATATTCTTGTAGGAGAGAGCATATTCAAGCTCTGAGACACAATTTGCATTGCAAAAAACAACAAAACAGTTGTTTATCAGCAAACAGCTGTTTCGTAAATGCAGAAACTGTCGTCTGTCAGGTTAAGAGAAGAAGTTGAATCGAACGGACGTGTTTATATTGAGCTCGTAATAAATGAACGTTTTGCAAATCATTAAAGCTGAAAACACCATCCAACGTTTGATTAAAGTTTTGTTTTGGGCGTTGAGAAAAAAACAACAACATAAAACTTAACCCAAACGTTGGATGTGTTTTCAGCTTAAGCTATCGAAAGTTTCAAAAAGTTGTATAGTGCTTGCCGAAAGTGCGCTTTTGTGATTGATGAAGTTTTACTTGAGTTTCAAACAAATAAACATTGTTTTTTCTTAATACAAAATATTCTCCGAAAATCAATCAAGAGTCGGTGCATTACAAAATAAACAAAAACCAAAAACAAATGCAACCTACTGAGCATGGTAGAATAAGAAAAGGTAGCAGCAATACACAGCTGACTAAACTGGGTTGTAACGTTAGTGTCAAATTTCATATGACATTTTATACATTTATTTCGATGTACATTAGGGACATATATTTTTTGAGAAAAAAAATACATCATTCGGAAAAAACCATTTCCCAGAAAGACTTCTTCATATCAATGATATGTAACCTCCTCTAAGTTCGAACGATAAGCCGCGCAGTAAATCCCCGCTTGTAGAGGCGATACAACGTTTGTTAATATGTGAGGTATTTTGTTAAAATTTAAAAAATAAAGCCCTAATAAACATGTGCTTCTTTGATTTCTAAAACAAAACATTGAAACAGCTTCTCCTTTTCCTATGAATTTCCAGCGACCTCAAACTTTTCTGCAAGAATTCTACTTTCTGCGAAAATTTATGCATTTAGTGGAATGATGTGGAAACATAAAAACTGAAAATGTAACGAATTTTCATTCATGTTTTCCAAAATATTCAATCAAATGTAAAAAATTATTAGTTTTTTAAATTCCAACAATTTTTAGACATTTCCTTGTTTTGTTTACAAATACAACTGGCAGTAACGTTACAAACAAAAACAAATTCCTTTGTGGTTGTTGTTCGAGTTGTATTTGTTGTAGTATTAACTTTACCTTATATTTGTTCTACCATGCCTACTGAGAGAGAAAAGGCTTTTTAGTAACATTAATATACATTTTGACCTTATAGTACGTTTATATATAACCGGATTTAACAAACCCACTGGGTTTCAAATATCAATTCCTTTGCGTATACGCAAATAAATCCTCATTAAAAAGGTTAACCCTGCAAATAGCTATAATATAAACATGGCCTTACTGTTAATTAAATAACATTTACTCATATAATGCTTGGTTTACATTCGGCGTCGTTTTGTGATTTCGAAGGCGTTTCGGGATTTCGTGCGGAATATGCAAAATTTATCATGATTTTCGTGATTTCAGCGAAATCATCATCGAAATCACAGTACGCATGATATACAACCCTGTTTTTGACTAAAGTACCAAAAGTTGTAACACTTTTCACGTATCACAATAAACAAGGTAGATGTGCGAATTGCTGCAACAAAAATTTTAGTATCAAAACTTGTAAACAATGTGAAAAAATATTAAATTACTTTGTTAAGGCCTGAGTACATAAGCTTCTTCGCCTGGTTGGCTTGCTTTCCTCCTTCATTTCTGACATAATGAAAATAAAAGAATAAAGAAGGCCGAGCAAATTTCGAACTGGGTTGGCCTTTTCTTTTTTATTCTTTTATCAGAAATAAGCAAGGTAAGCAGGCACGGCAACTTATGTACGCAGGCCTTTACAATGCTATATTTCATTGTGTTCCCGTACTTTTTTAATGGTAATTTTTGAAAATTGAGCGAATTGTGAAAAATTGCATCCCCATATAAATTTCCTAAAAAACGGAACGAAAAAATGACGGAAATTGCAAAAATTCCAGCAGAAATATCAACGTATCAGCTATAATATTAGATACCAATGAACCTATGAACATGCTTGCTGCTAGTTTCAATTAGGCCAAAATTGTATGGCAGGAAACAAGAGAAGAGGGTGTTATTCGGCGCTATTTTTTTTAAAGAGAAGTGCAAGTCTTGCTACATTTCGGAGTACGGGAACGCATTTTTAGCAATAAACGGGAAAACTACTGCAAGTAATAATATTTTGCAGGTTCTGAGCACATCTTTTATCTATCAAAATTTATTATTATGATGTCTCAACGCTAAAATCATTATTTATTTTTTTTATTTTTTGATACTATAGACAATTAATACGATATATAGATAATTTTACGATAATTTTCCAAATAAAGTTGTAAAGTTCTATATTGTCGTATATTTTTTATGATTAATTCAATTTACAACAACTTGTTTTGAAAATTCATGTTCGATCAGCTGCGCATATGCATCTACCTTGATTATTATGATATGTTTGAAATCAACAAAAAATAAGTGTAAACACCGGGGTGTATTTCATGAAATCCAGTGGATTTTGGACCGCAAGTGTGAACTTGACATAAGCCTAAAAGTATGCTTTAAATTCTTACAAACTTCATAATTTAAATAAAAAAAGGAAGTTTCCAGTGCGAAACGGTGCTAATTGCAAACAAAACAATTTATAATCACAAAAATAATTTAATACCAATTTTAATAAAATGCCGTCTACAACTGGTCGCCGAAGCCTAAGATCTAAAAAGATTATCTGTGGACAGTGCAACCTTGATATTAAAGATGGAAAGGAAGATTATATCGAGTGTGATAAATGTGAAAAATTATATCATACAAAGTGCATGGAATTGGATAAAAAACAATAGGAATACTTGTTGAAAAATAGAGCAGAGGAATATATTTGTCTCATTTGCAATGTCATGTCTTCGAAGTTTGATGATCTTTTAAAATGTGTAAACAAAAACTCAAAACGAATTGAAAATATTGAAAAAGACAACTCTAACCTTAAGTCTGAAATAAAAACATTGAAGGAGACTGTGAAGATGTTAAACGACCTGCGTTTCAAAAACGACTGTGTCATTAGTGGCATAACTGTTAGTGAAGATAAAAGCGCTGTAGAAACTGTTATAGCTCTTTCTGAAACTGTTGGCGTCAGTATGAATGAAGAAAATATTGAAAAGGCGTATATTTTGAAAAAGAGAGTTGCTAATAAAAACCAATCGTTGACAGTAAAATTCAGTTCAAAATCTGCTAAAAATAAACTGATGCAAGCAAAGATGAAGCTAACAGAGAAAGAGCATACCAAATTGGTGTACGTTATATATACGTTATATAATCTAATTTTATAATGATGAATAATACCAAATATTTTAATTATATTAATGTTTTTATTGAAAATTTCAAATATAATAATGAATTCGATTCCAATATAATTTCTGTAAACAAACAAATAAATTCAATAAATTCAAGACTTTAGTAGCACTTCTTCCAGTTTTGCAAAATATGATTGCTATTCAAGAAACCATAGCACAAATATATAAAATACCTGGGTATAGTTCAATACATTGCTGCCGGAAAGATGGGTATGGAGACACTTCTCTGTATGTGCGGGATCATCTATCGTATACTGTCAAATACTGGGAAAGCAAAAAATATATTGAATTTATTCGGTTTTCGTTAGATTGTTTCTTAATAAATGGAAATCCCTAAAAATGTATCACTTTTTACCGTTCTCCACAATGTCCGTTGAGCACATTCCTATGTTATTTAGAAAACGAGTTGTGTGAATCCTGGCATAATGCTACAATATTTGTCAGAGACTCAAATGTTGATCAGTTTACATCAAAAGCCTATTCAGATAAATTTTTTCAGCTATATCATGTGTGAACTTTGTATCATGCCACGAACTAGTAACACGACCAAAGAGTAATAATACATCAATTGATCACGTATATGCTAATATTCTGCATAGACTAGAAATAAACTCTGTCGAATGTAAAATGTTGGGACCACAACATTTTATGGTGCCGAATTGGAAGTGCGCTCAAAAATATTCAAGTAACCAAGACAACAATTAAAAGCTATAATTATAAGAATATAGCTAATAAAATGCAAAACTACCTTACCACCTTCCTTCAGTAGATATAGCTAACTGTTTAAGTAAGAATTAATATATTTCAGTTAAATTTGCATTGTTTGGAAATGCCCGCTTTTCGCCTTACATTCATTGTGTTCAATTTGCATAATCGTTAGAAAACGGCCTACTTATTTTTTTGCTACAACATTGATCTGTCATCTAGGAGTTTTCTAACGAGTGTTGTTTTTGCGCCTACGCGACTTTCGGCATTATTATAGACACTTCGTTTTCGATCGCCACTCGTAACACAGGTAATCTGTTCTTCCTATTTTCCCTTTATAATTTATTTACTCAATAAAGCTTCTGCTTTTTATTATTTGAAAACTAAAACGTTCGTGTTTTTATTTCTCTTTTTCGAAACGCAATTTCGTCGCCTTTACATTTTGGTCCAATCGAGCCGGATACGAGCTTTTGGAGTTTTCGTTCTTCTAATTGGTTTTCGTTTATTTATTCTCGCAGCAGCCATCAACATCATAATCATCCTAAACAACTTCATCAACATCTTCACTAACATCATTATCATCCCCAAAACATCAACAAATCAAAAGGTGAGTGCAGTGTTTTTTACTGTGAGCTCGTGTTGTGGAAAAAATAATAACAAAAAATATATAAACAAAAAAAAAAAAAAATATCGATCATCCAAAAATTATTTTCGTTTATTTACAACAACAATACATACGGCCGCTTTACAACGCGTCGTGTATTCCTTTTTGTCGTTTCTGATTTTTTCGGTGTTATTATTGAACAGTGGAAACCAATAAAAAATAATTTTGGTTGCAAAAACTATTGTGAAAAAAGTGCAAACATTTTAGTCAAAAACAGTGTATTTTTCATTAATGTATGGTGGTGTAATTATTAATAAAATTTAATTAACAGTCGTGTTAAATTTCGATAATTTTATTAATAAAATAATTCATTTATTTATTGAAAATTAATTACTTAATTATTTCCATCGGGTTACCACTGTCTTGTTGTGCCTAACCAAAGAAATAATCCACCGAAAAATACACGAAATTATTCCTTCTATTCTCGCAATATTCCCTGTTCAATAAATATAATATAACCATACATACGCTAGTGACATACTTACATCGTCGTCGGCCTGTTGCTTGTTATATACACACACATCACTTACATACATATCATTGCTTTAGGCAGCGACTGCTAGCCTAGTGAAAATAATTTTTTTTCGTTCCTCTTTTGTTTACGTGTACGCTACACACTAGAGTTGTACAATCTAGTTCATTTGAAAGATCTAGTTCAATAGTTCAGCTCTTTTAACTGAACTAGTTCAGTAATCTAGTTCATAGTTCACTATCCAGTTCATTCGGATCATAATCAGTCAATCAAACGCACACATACACCAAATACATAGAAACAAACAATAGAATAATATGATTTAAATACACCAGAACAAAAATATTACATTTACGTGTTTCATTCCATTTATAAAGAAAGATTAAGTTGGTATTAATTTAAGAAAACACGTCCTTCATTTAGGTGGCTGGCAAAAATCTTATGTTGTGTGTGTGTAGAAACTATCAATGCGAAAAAGCTTTGTGCGTGTTTTCTTTTTATTTATTTTTTGTATCCAGAACAAGGCACATTCAATATGGAAATATGTGGAATTTGTTGTGTTTTTGAAGAAATCTTCACTTTCGAACAGCTATTCATTGTACCTTGATCCAAAACGTAAACAAACTCATCACATTACGAAGGCATCACTTAACACTGACGACGGCGTAACTTTATGCATATGTGAACGACATGTGAACTAGAATGTGAATCGTTCGTTCGTTGATCGTACGGTCGCCGACTGATTATAGTTCAGTGAACTATAATGAACTATATCGACTGATCTAGTTCATACGCTCTATTCAATGAATCGTTCAATTGAACTAGTTCGTTCATGAACTATACAACTCTACTACACACACTCGGTCGAGTGGGGCTTGTTTACACGTTGGGTACAAAAGAGAAAATTGTTTGCATATTAAACTGCAGAGTGTGTATATATAAAAATAAATACATTTTTGGACATTTTCGTTTATCGTGCACCCTACAGTCCTCATTTACGTTAATATTAATGGGTTTGGGAAAAATTATTATTTTATTGTAATTGGACATAAAAATAGTAATTTTTTGCCGTTTATCGTTCTTTTTCACATTTTCTGCTTGATAAGCTTGGTTTTTTTCGTAATTTTTGAAGTTTTCGTGCGGTTTTAAAGAAAATCTTTGCAAGATGCCCTTCACTCCTCTCAATGATTTTACCCGAGTTTCGGATAATTTTGAAATATTTAGTGTTAAAATTAAAGACGCGAAGGAAGAAGACTTAGATTTCTTTATCTTAGAAGTAAAAAGTTCCGAGTTAGTTAAAAACTGGTCCAAGGTGGAAAGTTCGTTTGATAGTTGCCTCGAGTATTTGAAATCGGCGGAGGATACAACTGCGGAAGACATTGGTGTTGTCGATGGAAAATACGCGGTTGTTTATGACATTTTTATGGAATGTCAGGCTATTATTAATAAATATTTAAATAAATTTCGGCGGTCTCGAAAATCGTCCTTGCGCTCTTACAGCAGTTCAGTGGTTTCGTTAAACCAGGATCCTTCCAATATTTCTAAGGATGAGCAGGGTTTGTCTGCCACTCCAAGGGAAGCCTCGAGAAACGATCCCGGTTTAAATAACACGAATTCGTCTACCCACACTGTTCGAAGTGTGGGTACTCAGGCTTCTAGCTCCCCAATATCAGGTATAGGGAATTCTAGGGATAGCTCGAATTTTGCTATTGACCTTCCTAATTTAGACATTGTCCATAATTTAGCTTTGCCTCCATGGGATATGATTTTCTCTCGTGGCCTACTTTTAGAGACTTGTTTAGCACGGTTTATATTACAAATTCTAGATTGTCGGATATTGAGCGTCTTTGTCATTTGACGCAAAAAACTAGTGGGGAAGCTCGTGAAATTGTTTCTAAATTCCCTTTGACTCACCGTAGATTCAGTCTAGCATGGAATGCTTTAAAATCTACTTATGACAATCCTCGTTTGTTAATTCATAGTCAGTTCAAAGTATTATTTTCGCTTCCGGTACTTGCAATCGAGACGTGATCGGGTCTCAAACAAATCCAGCGTGGTATTAATGGTTGTTTGTCTGCAATGTCCATTTACGACGTTAGTACGAACAATTGGGATCCGTTCTTGGTCTTTATTTGTCTTCAAAGGCTCCCAAAATTAACACAAACTTTGTGGGAGCAAAGTGTTCAAGATAAATCGTCTATTTCGTTGTGGAAAGATCTCGACAGTCTTCTAACTGAGCGAATGCAGACGCTCATGTGTCTTCACGACATGAGAGGAAATGATTCAGTTAAAAAGTCTAATGTGAAAAAACTATAAACACACATGGTTAATACCAATTCACTTCGTTCTCCACAAACCTCGCGGAAAAATTCTGCATTCTTTGCATCCCAGCAGTTCCACTTGCTTTTTGAATGTCCTCGATTCAAAAATATGTCTGTCTCGGCTAGGTTTTCCACTATGAAACGTCGTAGATTGTGTCTGAATTGTTTGCGTATGGGACATGAAGTAAAAACTTGCAGTAGTCATCGTCGGTGTTCGAAATGTAATCGAAGTCATCACACCTCCAATGTTTCCTCGGTCAGCAGGAACACCCCTACTCCATCCAACCCTCCACCCGTCGATCCTCCTCGTCCATCAGCATCTTCGGCATTTGTAGCTCGTCCTTCCAACCCTCCAACTCTCGACCCTTCTCGTCCATCCACATCCTCGGCATCTGTAACTTGTCAGGTCTTTCATACCTCACAGAATAAGTAGGTTCTGTTGGGAACAGCAATGGTCAACATAATGCATGGTGACATTTTCTATCCAGCTAGGGCTTTAATAGACCCCGCCTCTGAATCCTCTTTTCTAACAGAGCGATTGCAGAATAGGTTGAATCTTCCTGTATGTTCAACAAATGCGGTTATTTCTGGTGTAAATTGTGCAATTTCGGCAAATTCACGAAAAGTTTGTCAAATTAAAATTGGAAGCCCTCTTGATCCTTCGATTTTATTAGAAACTAGTGCTTTGGTGTTGCCTTCAATTTCTGGAAACTTACCGTCGTTTACAGTTTCCTCTGATTTAAGATCTGAAATGCCAAGTATTCGTTTGGCAGATGCTAATTTGTTCGATTCACGTCCTGTGGATCTGTTGTTGGGTGCAGACTTGTATCCAAAAATCTTGTTAGATGGTTGTCAGTCAATTTTGTCGGGAACTTTTGTTGCCCAAAATTCTGTGTTTGGATGGCTTGTCACTGGACCGATTCCCTCGTCGTCAATTCAAAATTGACCAAAGTGTTTGGGACGATCCTCTCTTGTTCGCTACTCATTTGGAGTGGCGTAAATTCGTCGATGTGTTCGTGCAACTATTATCTTGTTATCACTCCCTTAAAATCGGTTTCACTTCCTCGAATAGATTTTTTAGTAAACTTTTAGAACTGGTGTAGGCTTGACTGACCCTTCGACGTTAAATCAATTAGATAAAAAGGACACGTTTGTGTGTTCAATTTTTCTACAACAAGGCGATACATTGCCAATTTTTTGGGCGATCGTTATCGCTTTGTGGCACGTCGTGGTTGTCCCTACTCGATATTTCGGACAATGTTGCGGATTTTGTGGGTGCTTCCCGTGGTCTACGTCAAATTTTTCGCGATTTAATTTGGGCCATAGGTGGTATTTCATTCCAGCTGGTGCTCCACATATGGGTGGACTCTGGAGTTGGTGTTAAAAGCAACACTTTCGAACACAATTTCGAAACGTTCGGCCAACTTTTGAAGAAATCCGTCACTGCGGATTTTAATAAAAAATAATTGGCAACGGAATCCGTAACTGCGGATTCGTACCTTCCAGGTGGGAATCCATATCTGTGGGTTCCACTAGGACCTTGGCGGTTTCGGGCAATTCACACCATGTTCGTACGGTAGAAAGAGAGCGTACGTCCGTCACTGCGGACGATTGGTACACGCCTCGTAGGTTTAGTTGTCGGGAATGTCGGAACCAATTGAATTGCTCACAAACACTGCATCACCTATTCTATTATATATCATTTATTGTTATTGTATACTTATCGATCTGTGTTACAACATTAATAATGTTGCAAGGTCGGCGCCAATGTTTAAGTAAGAATTAATATATTTCATTTAAATTTGCATTGTTTGGAAATGCCCGCTTTTCGCCTTACATTCATTGTGTTCAATTTGCATAATCGTTAGAAAACGGCCTACTCCTTTTTAGCTACAACATTGATCTGTCATCTAGGAGTTTTCTAACGAGTGTTGTTTTTGCGCCTACTCGACTTTTCGGCATTATTATGGACATTTCGTTTTCGATCGCCACTCGTAACACAGGTAATCTGTTCTTCCTATTTTCCCTTTATAATTTATTTACTCAATAAAGCTTCTGCTTTTTATTATTTGAAAACTAAAACGTTCGTGTTTTTATTTCTCTTTTGCGAAACGCAATTTCGGCGCCTATAAAGCTAACATTACCCATACTTTTAAAAATGTCACAAATAATAATACAAAAATAGAAGAAGTTGAAGTGAAATCTAATGCAATGTTAGTACCACAGTCACTCCGAAAATACAAGGACAAACTATTAGTGAGGAGGAGGAAGCATGGCAGAGATCAGAAAATATGTTCTTAAAAATATTAGCAGAGTCATAAAAATCGCCAGCGAATTTTGTATAGAGTCATATGTTAGCTGGAAAATGGGAAAATTAAATCAAAACCCACGAACATTTTGGAGTTTTCTCAATGAGTGTTTGGGAAGGAAACGAAAATAATTAAAGAGAAAATATTCTCTAAAGAAGGTGATGACATTGAGAATCGCAATCGTCTATCTCAATGCCAATCGACAATTTGTTTTGAGGATGTTAGTAGAGAAGAGATGGCTGACTTAATTTCAAAGATTGATAAAAGCTAAAGTCCTGGGGCTCAATTCTGTTTCTATGAAAAGGTGAAATAAAAAAATTATAAAGGAAATAAATATCAAATGAAAAATATTACAAAGAAAATATTTTTCATTTTAAATTTTCATAGACCAAGAATCCTGCCCCTGGACATGACGAAATATCAGGCAAAGTACTGGTAATGGTGAAAGATTTTTTTAGTAGGCACCTAGCCTTAATTTTCAATACGATGATAAATGTATCAATTTACCCGGAAGATTTGAAAATCGCTAAAATTGTACCAATTCCCAAAATTAGGAATTCTTTTAAAACATGTGACTTCAGGCCAATTGCATTGCTGCGGGTAATAGATAAATTGTTTGAAAAATAGATTTTCAATCAGATTTTAACATTTCTGGAACAAACAGAACAAATGTATCCACTGCAATTTGGGTTCAAGAAAGGTACTACTCGCAAAACTCCCCTATTATGGTGTGCGCCAAAAGGAATTAAAGTTACTGCAATTTATATTGAAAACAGGAAGCAGTTTGTGGAGATCGGTGGCATAAGAAGTTGGATTGAAATAGTAGAATACGGCGTTCCCCAAGGAAGTGTTTTGGGTCCACTTTTATTCAGCATATCGTCGGTGTCATGCTTAAGTGTTCCATACGCCATTTGCCCGTTTTGAGATAATCGCATATTAATGTTTTGCATCACAACTGTGCGGAGCTAACTAAAGCAAATATTTACATTTTTGACTTGAAATATTAATAATTGTATATAGAACATATTTGCAAAAATTTAGAGAAATATGTATTGGAATACAAAAGTTATAGAGATTTTCTTAAAAAAAGATTTTTTGTCGATTTGTTCCATATCCGCACTTATGACACAAATGTGAAATATTGTAAATCACATGGAACAAAGTGACAAAAAAGTTTTCCATTTTTGCCTTAATAAACTAAATACTTCTAAATCGAAAATTAAAATTCTGATTTTTGAAATGTGTTTTTAAACTTGTAAGTTTTTAAAATATTAATTTCATAACTGAGAAAAGTTTATGCTTTCCCGTCGAGGCGTGGATATCTCGAAAACTAGATCAGATAGGAGAAAGCCGACCAGAAATTCAAAAAGAGCATACCGGAAAACACTAGAAACCACTAGAGTTGTATAGTTCATGAACGAACTAGTTCAATTGAACGATTCATTGAATAGAGCGTATGAACTAGATCAGTCGATATAGTTCATTATAGTTCACTGAACTATAATCAGTCGGCGACCGTACGATCAACGAACGAACGATTCACAATCTAGTTCACATGTCGTTCACATATGCATAAAGTTACGCCGTCGTCAGTGTTAAGTGATGCCTTCGTAATGTGATGAGTTTGTTTACGTTTTGGATCAAGGTACAATGAATAGCTGTTCGAAAGTGAAGATTTCTTCAAAAACACAACAAATTCCACATATTTCCATATTGAATGTGCCTTGTTCTGGATAGAAAAAATAAATAAAAAGAAAACACGCACAAAGCTTTTTCGCATTGATAGTTTCTACACACACACAACATAAGATTTTTGCCAGCCACCTAAATGAAGGACGTGTTTTCTTAAATTAATACCAACTTAATCTTTCTTTATAAATGGAATGAAACACGTAAATGTAATATTTTTGTTCTGGTGTATTTAAATCATATTATTCTATTGTTTGTTTCTATGTATTTGGTGTATGTGTGCGTTTGATTGACCGATTATGATCCGAATGAACTGGATAGTGAACTATGAACTAGATTACTGAACTAGTTCAGTTAAAAGAGCTGAACTATTGAACTAGATCTTTCAAATGAACTAGATTGTACAACTCTAGAAACCACCTGTATCTCAAAAAGTCAAAAATGGCGTATGGAACACTTAAGCATGACACCGACGATATACGTAAAAGATTTATCCAAACTACATCTTATTGGGAAATTAGTAATGTACGCTGATGACATTGCGTTGATTTATCCATATAATCATGACATAATATTGAAATACCAGATGGAACACGATGCTGATTAATAATGGAGTATTGCAGACTAAATAAATTGGTATTAAACTCCAAAAAGACAAAGGTTTTTCGATTTCGACCTCGATGTCCCCAAAAACGATATTTTATTCAGCATTTCGATCGGAAATACCCACATTTATGAATGCCAGTCCTTAAAGTATTTAGGAATAAGGTTTTGCATAATGTTGGTCCAAGAACAATAACGTTTGAAGTTAACCAAACTGCGATTAATACAAGGACTAGTTCAAACTTACGGGTCAAGAGATGCCGTTGGAATTGTCAAAGCAAAGAATTGAATATAATGGTTGTGTATAAGTTAGATACGTTGGCCTTCCTTCCTGAGCCAAGTCGATCACGGTTGCTGATTGACAGCTCGGGTATCACCTCAACAAGGTCCCTCTGCGGAGACCGGAGAGTGTAGATACCAACGGGCGACGGTTGTTGTTGGTTTGCTCATTTTGATACATAAGAGAGAATGTTCTCTCACTGGAATAATTGTAGTTGTAGTGGTAATATACGAAGATCCTCTGCGATCCGCGCGAACCTCTGCGTTCACTTTTGTTATACCCTCCACCATAGGATGGGGGTATATTAAGTTTGTCACTACGTCTGTAACTACTTGAAATAATCATTGTAGACCCCACAAAGCATGTTCTTGATCAGCGTGCAATTCTACATCGATAGAGCCATGTCTGTCCATCTGTCCGTCTGTGGAAATCACTCTAGCGTCCGAACGGATTGACGTAGGTTGATGAAATTTTGGGAAAATATGTTATATTTACGTAGGACTTTTGGTATTGAAAGCGGGCTATGTAGGTCCACGCTTTCGTATAGCCCCCATACAAAATGACGCGTCGTCGTTTTAAGGAATTTTTAAGATATTTGGCCCATTTTACCACCGAATTGATTGTAATTTGGTACTTTGTGTCTACAGAGGCCAAAAAATATTCCTACCAAAGTTGGGTTATACAGGTCCACGTTTTGGTATAGCCCCCATATAAGGCCCCATATATAGTACGCGTCATTTTAATATATTTTGAATGTATTAGACCCATTTGACCAAGGTATCGGTTGTAACTTTGTATTTTGTGTTTCCAGAGGCTAGGAAACATTTCTACCATAAAATGTTTACATAGGTCCACGTGTTGATATAGCCCCCATAATACAATATCTCCCGATTTTCCGAGATAGCTGAAATTTGTTATTTAGTCTTCTTTAGGCGTATAAAACTTTCCCCCAGATATTTGTAGGTATAGGTCCACGCCATCATATAGCCCCCATAGAACGGTACCTTCCGAATTTCGGTATTTTGAAGGTTGTGGCCACATTAATCCACCGAAATGACTGAAATTTGTGGTGGAGGTTATAAAAAGTTCGGCCCGACCGAACTTAACGCTTTTCTTACTTGTTTTATCTTTAGAAGCGAAAGCACCCAAGGCCTCTGCGCCAACTCCAGATTACAAAAGGTAATCTTTGTTGTAGTAAGAAAAGAAATATACCAATAAACAGCAATCATTTTTATATTAAGAATTAATACTGGTTGTTTTTATTTCACTTCTTCTTTTCTCCCTCCACTGCTCATCATATACGGTAACTAAGAAACATAACCTATGGATCACCCGTCCCTCATCTAAACATTTCATCCAATCGAACTGGAGATACTACATACTGTCCAAAAATATCAACCTTTAAAAGGGAACTAAAGAATTTCTTATCAAGCAATATGGAAATGCTTCTGTTGTAAAGTAAACATCATCATAATTAACACAATTGTTATTTGCATATTGCAACACACGTCCACTTAAACTGAAATTGTAATTACAGAATTCGCCCCAATAATGAACATAAATAACATTGAATAAATTGAAAAAAATTAAATGCCCATCTTAAGCCAAATTAACATTGCCGTCTGTATAGGGTATAAATTTGCTTTTATATACAAAGCTGATTTAATCAACCAAGACTAATAATTACGATGTCTGTAGAAGGGGGTTTGTTCTAGAACCTTCTCAACAAATTTGTAATACAATAAATTGTATTTTACGTTGGATTAAATCTCAGGCCAGACGATTAATGTCAAAGCTGGACCATAAACCTTGGTACAACTCAATAAATTATACTTGTTGAACAAATCCAATGCCGGACGATCAACGTCTAAGCTGGATCATTTTCAACATTTATTTGCCGACGGGTAATGTAAAAGAACAAATCCGCTTTCGTTTTTAAGGTGATCTTTATTCGTCAATAGTTGAGCGGATAAGACATCAAATTACATATTGTTCTGCCTTAAACAGGTTATAATTGAGTATGAATAATAGTAAGTGATAAGCAATAGTTGCAATGAGAGTAAGAGTATTTAAATTATTTAAGTGAGTGAGAGTATTTAAATGATTTGAGTATTGATTTAAGAAATTAAACGATAACTCTTTTGAGTAGTAAAATGAAATAAGAAGAAATATTCTGAGTGATGTATAGTCAGAAGAGAAAAGTAAATAGTAATTACAGTGAGTGTCAATAAAAGTTACACAACGCAAATAATTGAAAGGATTTACATCAATCAAACATTCACATTAATACATTAAACAATAATTAAAATATTAAAATAATATTCATGCTAAAATATGCTGCTGCTACATGTCTAAACGATAACATAATTCTTTATTTGTAAATTGTTGTTGTTGTATATTGAATTCGTCTCAAAAAACTGCCGGCAAATTACAAATTTATTGTTTAATATTGAAAATAGGTCTGTACGATAACTTCGCAAGTAAAAAGTACTTGCAAGCACTCAGCAAGTTCTCAGTAACCCATCTCCACCAATTTTACTCTCCCGAAGCAAAAAATTTGCAGATTGTTATCGAACAGCAATTTGCAAAAACTTGCAAGTCAGCTGATTTGATAAACAAGAAGTTGGCGGAAAAGATTAAATTTAACGGCTTATCTTCCCTTTACCGACTCACATCAGAAAATTATGAAAAAATTACCACAGATAGTGCTTTTTATCCCGATTCCAACCATGTATTGCTTTTGATGCGGAAATGTATACTTCCCGAGATAAGGGCCCCCAAAGTTCCACAAAGTCCCTTGTATAAAATGTTGGCAAACCACCGCAGAAAATTATGAAAAAATTACCACAGATACTGCTTTTTATTCCGTTTCCCAACATGTTTTCCTTTTGTTGCGAAAATGTATACTTCCCGAGATATAGGTCTCCAATGTTCCACAAAGGCCCTTGTATAAAATGTTGGCAAACCACCTTAGAAAATTATTAAAAAATGACCACAAATGGTGATGTTTATACTGATTTCAACGATGTATTATTTTGTTGAAGGGTATGTATACTTCCCGAGATATAGACCTCCAAAAATATCTAATTTAAAAGAAAATTTTGTTCCTATTCCCGAGATTTGCACCTGTCTATAGGTGAAGTCTTAAATCCCGGCCGAAGGCCTGCTATTTAGAGAAGAATAGGTTAGGGACTTTCCCGATATCTCGGGAAATATACATTTCCGCAGCAAAAGCAATACATGGTTGGAATCGGGATAAAAAGCACTATATGTGGTAATTTTTTCATAATTTTCTGCGTTGGGTCGGTAAAGGAAACGAGTTCCAATTTAACATTTGAAGGTGTCTACCATATTTTTTTATTTTCCATTAAAAATTCTTCTTCGATCCATAAGATCTTCTACACACTTAACAGCTACATATATTATTTGATTTTGTGTCAACAGATGTGAAAATAATCTTCTCTCCTTCTCTGGCCTTTCCTACATCGTTTTCTGAGTGCGAGAATGCGGATTGGATTATGACAATAGTTTGTGAGATAGCGCAACACGGAAATCCAAGACACGATAATCCAATGATGTTGTAGCTTGTGCCTTCAAATACAGTGGCTCTCCTTCCACGTTCTTATTTGATAGTGGTCGATTGACTTATGCAGGAAAACCCGTTGACTTGACTTGCGCCAATGATCCGGAACTGAGTTCCACCCGGCTATCGTGTTAAGGCCTCGGCTGGCTGAAAGCATTTCTGCCTCTTATGTGACGAGGCCCTTAGTGTTGCTACAACTGTAATTCCCTTTCGAATGCACAAATATAAAACATACTGGAACGCAGTGCGATGTTTGGCATACATATTTATTGATATCGTTGGGAATACCTGGCCGTCTACATTGTGTTTCTCCTACTCCATGGATGCACTGCTTTTTGCTGAGATTTGATACCTTTAAAATAAAAAAAAAATAGTCACCAGAAACTACCAAGTAAGTTATTTTACTTACATTACCGTTTTCCATAATTTATTTAATATTTTTTCCCTTTTTTATATCTATTTATTTTAATAGGCAAACGTTTGTTTATGTTTTTGCCAAGAAGTCCGCCACAAAACATTCGAATTGAAATCAGCTGATCAAACTTGCAAATTCTTACAAGAAAAATTTTCCTTGCAAAAACTTGTAAGCAAAAGTCTCCAAAACTCTACAATATTCTCTCACAATTGTCTCCAAATTCTCTCTCTTTTACTTTGCAAGTTTGTTATCGAACAGCATTTTGTAAAAGTTTGTGCAAATTTGCACAAACTTTTGGGTTATCGTACAGACCTAATGTTAGCACATTAGGCTGCCATCACATACCTGAGATGGAAATCGATTTCGACCTCAAAAGGAGTCAAAAACGACTGTAGGTGTGATGCATCTACATTTTCCCACATCGAATTGTTTTCGATCAATTGGTCAAAAAGACGTGTGATGCAATTCGATAATCTTTTTTTTTTCTCATTTTGAAAACGGTCATATTTTCGTGGTCGATTTATAAACGATGTAATGAATTTTGATATATTTTTAGGGAAAAAAGCTTGAAATTTAAACACGGATATAGAATAGATAAGTTTACACTTATTTGCCTTAGAATTATTATATTTTTTTTTTTTTAGAAAATATTTGATATTCCGATAAAAAATAACACGGATCAAAAATCTACTTCGATCATGTTTCTTTCCTCTAGATTCGTGAAGACATCCACTGAATATGTTTTTTGCACTGTTTGTAAAGTTCTCCTCATGTAATTGGACAAGAATTTCCACACTAAACTTCCATAAGGGCCAATTTAAACAGGAACACAAATTTATTTTATTTGTTATTAAATTTTTTCGGCTTTTGCCATCGCCAAGACTAAAAAAGAGTTTTTTATTTCTATTTTGCTTTTTCAACTGCAGATTAGGGATCACCAGTCCTTTTTTGTTTGTTGGAATTTAATGAAATTGAAACAACGTGGAATTGAAATTCGATGCGTATCCCATCAAATCGCAAATCGTTTTGATTGCAAATCGATTCGAAATTCATCACATACCTGAATGCTAACTAATGAGCAAATAAACAATTAATTTAACGTTTAGACATAGTAAGTATTAGTCTAAGGATCATTATTACATGTTTTCTTTTGCTATCGGATGGATTTGAAAACGCAAAATAAACATTAAAAATATAAATTTCGCATTTAAAGTTAATGCCAAGAAGCTCCTCATTGAAATTTAATAGTACGTTTATATATGTATAACCATTTTTAACAAACCCACTGCGTTTCAAATGTCAATTTCATTGCTTATATTTCAAAAAAATCCTCACAAAGAAGGTTAACCCGGCAAAAAGCTCTAATGTGTATGGCGTTTAATCATCACTTTTAACTTTAAGTTAACCGGAACGTTGTAAATCTGTCCGGTAAATCCAAACTATAACAAAAGAAGACTTATACAGCCTGTTTCTGTATGTCGAAAGAAGAATGTGTGCGAATGAAACACGCCCAAACTTTAGTTTTCGAAATAATTTTACTTTTGCTTCAAAACAAAAAACACATTCTTCTTTCGACATAAAGAACCAGACTGTTAAGGCCAGAACAGAATCAATCAATTGCTTCTCAAATGTCAAATTATAAAGGAATGCCAGAGCCTCCTAAAGGAGAACGCAAGCGGATTTGCAAAGAGGCTCTGGCATTCCTCTATAATTTGACATTTGGGGAAGCAAGCAAAGCAAGCGACGATTGATTCTGTTCTGGACCTTAATAATGGGGGTTATAGGCCATTTAGATATGACATAATTAGACGGATTTAGCGCATTATCAGGATTTATTTGCTAAATCCGGCGATAATCTACCATATTTAATAGTACGGTTTAAAGGCGTGCATTGATGGAACTGTTTGTATCAACAAAACAAATACAACAGATACATACCAGTAACTGTTGTTATAAAAGAGAGAATGAGTGTAACAGTTATGTTATGATTTTGGGTGTGCGAACTCACCCTACCATAACAGAGAGAAACAGTTGTGTGTTGTATAACAGCAAGTAAGATCAGTATTTGTTTTTCGTTCTCAAATAACTGTGGTACCACAGATATTCTTCAAATACTATAAATACCATAGGTGGAAGAACTGAAATTGTGTGTTTTATGGCTGCTTATGCATAGAAAAAGCATAATAAAAAAATTGGAAAATAAGGGATATATGAAAAAACTATTTTTATATTAATATAATTAATTAATAAGATTGTCAAGTAATTGTTTTCGAACCAAGAAAACGAAACTTTTTTGTATTAATTTATGAAAAATATCTGATAAATGTGATAAAAAAGTAGGAGTTTGTCCAAAAATTAGTTGTTCGACTTATTTAAGACAAGATGAATGGTACAAAAATAACCAAATTTAGTAATTTTTGTTTACGAAATGAATTAATATAGAAACATTTTCCACAGTGCTCTTGAACCAACATTGAAAGGAGCTTACATTGGGCAAGTTTTTGCGAATTCTTAAACTACAATGTTCATAGATGAGAAAAACAAAAAAACAAAAAAAAAAAAAAAACGATTTCGACCAACGCCATTTGGACTCATCAATTCTCTTAGTTGTTTGTATTGCAGCAAAGAACCTTTCCCCACTTTTATGACGACTCGAGCTCAAGAATAAGTGTGACTGAATAATTCGTTTAAAATCGAATTCAACCGAAACACCTAAAAACTCTCATAGCCGCATATGTAAACCAAATTAACTACTCCCACTGGAGAATGCACATAACTATTTTGATAGTTGTCGAAAAATAACAACAACCAATCGTCCACGGTGCTTTGTGTGTCTATTTTTAGATTGACTTTGGCAGTTTTGTTGAGATGTGTGTTTTACTTACTGTTTGTGGGTAAGTCCCACTTTAAACTTATTGTTCTTAAATTTGAGATTAAGCTTGACTTACCTACAAATAGAAAGTAAAACACACATCTCAACAAAACTGCCAAAGTGAATCTAAAAAATTAATCGCGATTTAAGTTCTCATTTTTAAGGTTTTTTTAGGTTTTCACGATTTTGCTTCGAAACCGGAAGTCCCATTGAAATGGAATTAGAGAAAATATTGTAACTGTGAAAATTCTCTACAAGTATGGCCTATATGATATTTTCGTGGGATTTACCATTTTTGAAATATAGAAGTTCAAATTGGGACAATTCACTGACGGTATCATCTCCTTATAAAACAATGTCATGACTACAATTTCCCAACTTAAACTTATATATCTCAAAAATGGTACAACTTAGGAAAAATTACGAAAGTTAATCTTGTAGAGAATTTTCACAGCTCTAAGATTTTCTCTAGTCCCACTTCGATAGAGGGGTGAGTACATAAGCTGCCTCGCCTGCTTACCTTGCTTGCTTCTGATAAAAGAATAAAAAAGAAAAGGGCAACCCAGTCCGAAATTTGCTCGGCCTTCTTTATTCTTTTGTTTTTATTATGTCAATAATGAAGTAAGAAAGCAAGGCAACCAGGCGAGGCAGCTTATGTACGCAGGCCTTTAGACTTACCGTTTTCAAGCATATCGTAAAAACCTAAAAAAAAACTAAAAAATGTGACCTGAACTTCTATATCTCAAAATGGTAAAACCTAGGAACAAATCATAATAGTCAATCTTCTAGAAAATTTTCCCAACTACAAAATTTTCTTTAGTCCCATTTGGATAGCACTTGCGTTTTCCAAGCAAAACCTAAAAAGGTGAATTTTGACCGCGATTTATTTAAAAATCTCTAAAGTGATTTTTTCTTATTTTTGGATTTTTCTCATCTATGAACATTGCTGTTTCGAAATCCGGCGCACCATTCATAAGGAGGCGATAGAGTCAGCGCATTGCCAAAATTTGAACTTCTATATCTCAAAAATGGTAAAACCTACGAATATATCATAAAGGACAATCTTGTAGAGAATTTTCACTGCTAAAACATTTTCTCTAATCCTATTGCGAAGGGACTTGCGGTTTGAAGCAAAACCGTGAAAACCTAAAAATGTGAACTTTGACCGCGATTTATTTAAAAAGCGCTCCGGTGTTTTTTTTTTTTTTTTTTTGTTTATTTATTTTTTTTTTTCATCTATGAACATTGTAGTGTAAGAATCCGCAAAAACTTCCCAGGAGTAAGCAACATTCATTTAATGTTGTTTCAAGAGCACCGTGTTTCTTTAGGGATCTAATAAAAATTTTTCTTATACAGTGAGCGTCAAAATAAAGTTTCCACCTCAACATTTTTTTTGATTGCATTATTATACCGACATACACTGAAAGAAAAATGCTTCGTTGTATCAATGAACGGGTTTCATTGATTATTTTTCATTGATGCTATGAAATGTTACATTAATACAATGAAATGTTTCATTCATGCTATGAAAATTTACGTTAACTAAAATTGAATGATTTTTGGTTTCATTGAATTTACTAAACTTTTTATTTCTTTAAATTTAGAAAAATGTTTCAGTATTGAAACTATGCTATATAGTATGTGCTTTAGAAAACTAGTACGCAAACATATTTTAAGAAATTGGTGGAAAATTTTATATATATTTGATGTTTTTGGTTGGCTCCAAAAATTAATGATATAGTGTCATTAAATAAACGAAACAGTTTCATTGAATAAATGAAACAGCTTCGTGGAATAAATGAAACAGTTTCATTAATTAAATGAAACAGTTTCATTAAATAAATGAAACATTTCTGAAGTCCCAATACTATTTTGCGGAATGAAAAAAGGTCTGTTATAATTATATCTTATTTATCTATATTATCACCCATATACTATTATTTTTCTTCTAATTATTTTTTCTTTATTAAACAAATGTTTTAAATTTTCCACAATCATAAACAGAATTTTTCTACTCGTATGTCAAGACTTATTTTCTCTGCATGTTATTTTCAGTTGTTTTGCTTTTATTTATTTCTTTGTTGTTATGAAGTAAATTCCAGCTATGTGGTGTGAATGTGCGTGTGTGCGTTTAAAAGGCAGAAAACAAAATTAGACAAAGCAACCCTTCTTTCTCTCTGTCAAAACAATAAGCGATTGCTTAAGTTGATCAGCAAATTTTCAACAACATTGTTTTAGTTGACTTTATAACGCCGCCAAGTGCGGATGAATAAACATTTTACGATTCGTGTTTTAACTTAGAAAAGTATGTAAATATTGGACAAACTATTTCTGTTAAGTTTTATGTATTCATTTGTTTATATAAGTGAATTTACATTTATTTGGTTTTTCTCTTTGTAGTAGATGCAAGCAATAGAAAATCTAAAGAAGGATGGAATCACGGAGAAAATGCCAAGAGTTTGGTGTCCAGCGACAAATAAAGACAAATAAATTACTAACAGTTTTTATGATTTTCAATTTTACTTAATGGTGACAACGCCCAATAGGATCATAAACTTCGTTGAAAGTAGGTATGAAGTGGTTAATGTGAAAAGAAAATACAAATATTAAACTAAAACTCTTTCATGTAGTTTTTATATGTACAGTTGTTTTATGCGAACTTTGTATGCTGTATTCCAACTCATGGAAGTACACAGGGGATGACTGAGCGGCAAAATATGAAGGTAAGTTATTGTGTAGAAAGACAGTTATTTAGTAACAAATTGTTTATTCTTTCAATATTACTTACAGATGACAACGACCAATGGTATCATGCATGTATTTAGTTAATACCTAAGGAATCAAAAATGACGTATTGTATCCATGGTCAAAACTAATTGCAATAAAAAGAATTAAACATATTTAGCGCTGACTTATTTTTATGCATTATTTTGAGCCAACGTAAGGCTTCATTGCATTAATGAAAGTATTTCTTTACATTAATGAAAGTATTTCATTACACTAATGAAAATATTTCATTGTATTAATGAAAGTATTTCATTGTATGAATGAAAGTATTTCATTGCAATAATGAATAAGTTTCATTGCATTAATGAAGAGGTTTCATTGTACTAATGAAGAGGTTTCATTGCATCAATGAAGAATTTTCATTGCACTAATGAAGAGGTTTCATTGCATCAATGAAAAAGTTTAATTTCATTAATGAAGATATTTCATTGCATCAATGAAGAAGTTTCATTGCATTAATGAAGAGATTTCATTGCATCAATGAAGAAGTTTCATTGCAATAATGAACAAGTTCGTTAATATTACTTCAATGAAACTTTTTTCGTTTATTCAATGAAGCTCTACGTTGGCTCAAAATCAATGACAAATTTCATTGATGGAACGTAAGATTTCGTTTATATTATGAAGCTTTTTCTTTCAGTGTAGGGTCTTTAATATCGTGTCAATAAAGGTGGAAGATATTGTTCTCATATCCTGGAACCCATAAAAGACATTTATCCGCACTCCGTTGCTGTCATGGACCCCCTGAACATACAGGAAACTTTACAATATTTGATTGCGTATACATCATTCTCACCGCTAAAATTTTTGTTCATATTTTTTGTACAGTTTTGCCATTTTTTGTGAACCAATCTGTAAAAAGGTTCGGAATTATTGAAAAACATCGTTTCATATACAAATTTTGCTATAAAATCTGGAAAAATGTCGCGAAATGCATACGAAGCTTTCAATGATGGGAATGTGGTAAATATACGTAAACATTATGAAGTCTTCTATATGTTCAGGGGGTGCATGACAGTAACTTCGTGCGGATAAATGACTTATATAGGTTCAGGATTATGAGAATAATATTTTCCACTCATATTGATACGATATTAAAGAACCTAGTCTAGAGGAATGGGGCTAATACCAATGGTTTACGCAACATATGGACAGGGATCTGAAGCATTCGCCCATATTTATGAATAACATGCTGCTATATTTGACTCCTATGTATATCGGGTCAATCTTTGAAGTCTCTAGACTTCAAATCCATTGAGTACTTGCTGAAAAATTTGGACAGAAAGTTATATATAGATCTATTTTATGCCAAAATTACACGAAAGCGGTACCACGGGTCCAACGTGGGAAATATTGCCGGATTACACCAAAAGACTCGTTGATTTATTGTTTGGAGGCTCGAACGTAATAAAAAGAAATTCAAAAGACAAAATATTCCTTCATTTTATTAAAGAAATAAGAAAATTCTTGCGTTTGGAAAAAGTGTAAACTTTATTTTGACGCGTCAAATTTTGCGTTATTTTGGTAATCTTAATTTATTCCCTAATGAAACGTTGGAAGGGCCTAATATTTTCTGGATTTTAATTCACCACTAAATACTTAAAAAAGTTACATTTGTATGTTATACGTACATCTCTATGTCGGTGTAATAATGCAATCGAAAAAATGTTGACAGGTGGCAATTTTATTTTGACGCCCTTGTATGTATTTCTTTGCTTATGTTTGTCCTTAAAGGATTGAATTAAATGTTTCTGTTATACTTTTTATTTATTTATTATTTATAAATAAAAACCATTTTTTATGTCATTAAGAAACATGTAAATATCTTAAATATATCTTAGATTAATAATTGCTATGTTCCTTTACATGCCTGAGGTTACCATTTCTTACCATTTTTAACCTGTAAGGTGTTCCCTTACTTTTAATAGGATACAATTTATATGATAGCAGTTTACCACTTTTACCATTTTCTGCCACTGTTACCATTTTTAAAAGTAAAGGAACAGACCAAATATTAATAAAAAAATATGCAATTATTTTGCAGTATTTCTAGTATTTCTTCACAACAGCTTTATAGCCCGTTTCGACTAGTCATTTTAAATCGACTCGATTTCTAAATCTAACTTTCAAATCCTAGTTGTTTAGACTAGTCTAAAATGTATAAGATGCCTGTCAGCTGATCTTTGTTTACGTATACATACGCGAATTTGCAAAAAGAATTGCTTGAAAATTAAAAATGGAATGGAATACTGCAAAAAATAATCTGACAAATTGTTATTAAATATGTTGTTTACAATTTACATTAAATTAAAGCTACTATTTTATTTTTATTTAATATTTTTTTCTATTTTTCCGCTTCCGTTTATTTTTGTGTGATTGTGTTTACAGATATTTGAAAAATGTAAATAATAGGGTTATGACATGTTTACAACCTCATATCCCTGTGTCATATTTGGATAAGCTTTTGCATAAGATTAGATAAAATCTTAATTACAAGGTGATTCGATAGAAAAAAGCTCACTCACAAAAAGCTTTCAAAGTTTTTATAGATGAGCTTTTGGAAAAAATTTTGGAGTCACTTTAAGCACATAAATAAATCTAAACAATTGTTAAAGCCATACGACATATCCGGAATGACATAAGCTTTTGTTTCTCACCAATTTTATCGACATATTATTACATATACATATATCATTTTATATCATATATACATAGCTTTATTCCATGTATCACATACATTGAAAGTCGTTTGTGCGGGCACCTTTTCCTATATTTAAATCAGTGTTAATCACCACTGGGCTCGCGAGCCGTGTCTGTGTGAACACACACAATCTCAATTGTGGTGAATTTGAACGTTGCTCTCACCACCGATCATCTTCTTTGTTTTAGCAATGAATTAACGCACACGATGTTTACCTAGAGAGGAATAGATAACCTCGTGTGTGTGTCCAACACAAACGCAGCGGTTGAATTTGTTGTTGCTGGTGAACACTGATTTAAATGGAATACAAATTATTTTAGTCATTAATAGGCAAAATGTCATTTATTCGTGCATCAGGGAAAAAAATTTGGAGCAATTTTTTTTTTTCATTTCATAGGATTTTCCAAAAAAAATTGTCAAAGTGGTTTGTGCGTGACCTTTTTTAATAATTAAATGGAATGAACGTTGTTTATGTCATTAATAGGCAAAAGTTCATTCACTCTCCCTACAGGAAATCATTTTTGAGAAAAAAGGTCATAAAGTCATAACCATAGTAAATAAACGACACGTGAACATAGTTACCAATATTGGTACAGACTGCAATAGTTGCATTTTTAGGAGCAAAAAGCAGTGTTGTATATCAAAATATTTCTATTTAACATTTGATTTAAAACAAATCCAAGTTTTGAGTTGATTTAATTTTGTATGGTAAATCAGGGTGGATTTGGGTGGATTATAGCCTGTTTAGACTATACCACTATACGATGATTAAGGACATTATCTCGATTTAAGCGCTTAAATTGTAAACAACATATTTAATAGCAATTTGTCAGATTATTTTTTGCAGTATTCCATTCCATTTTTAACTTTCAAGCAATTCTTTTTGCAAATTCGCGTATGTATACGTAAACAAAGATCAGCTGACTGGAATCTTATATCATTTTAGACTAGTCTAAACAACTAGGATTTGAAAGTTGGATTTAGAAATCGAGTCGATTTAAAATGACTAGTCTAAACGGGCTATTAAGCACTTAAATCGAGATAATGCCCTTAATCATCGTATAAGGGTATAGTCTAACTGGGCTATTAAGCAAAAAACTTCATTACACTCATCAATACTCACTGGTTTCTGAAAAACCTCAAAACTGGTGCATTCAGTTGTAACTGTGCACGACTTTAGTACGGTAACACCAGAGTTTTTTGCGGGGTTAACCCACTTCGAGAGGATTTATTTGACGTTTGCGCTATGGAATTGACATTTTAAATCCAAACCCACTGGGTTAATCCGCTTAAGTGTAACCGAGGTATAACATACAAAAATAAACCCTCGTATTGAGTGGATTTGTTTCAAATCGGCATAAATCCTCATATACAACTCTGTTTTCTGAAACATGTTGCTAGAAAGTACAAAAAGTTGCAAGCTGGCACAAGAAACAAGGTAGATGCATCGGTGAAATGCTACAATAAAAATAATTAAAAATGTCAAAATTTGTAAACAAAGTGGAAAACTTAAATTTGCTTTGATACGCAAGTACAAAAAGTTGCAAGCTGGCACAAGAAACAAGGTAGATGCATCGGTGAAATGCTACAATAAAAATAATTAAAAATGTCAAAATTTGTAAACAAAGTGGAAAACTTAAATTTGCTTTGATACGCAAATCAACTAAAAGTTCATTTAGACTAGCCCAAAATCCTCAACTGGATTTAATAAAACCAGTACAAATCTCATTGCATTTAGATATACCTTTGGAGGATTTCAGTGGCAGTCATAGCACAATTACCAAGATAGATGCATTAGTCCATCTTATTAAATTTGAAACGCCAGAAGAAGTTGTCGTACGTTGAATTCGCCTCAAAAAACATACGGCAAACTACAAATGTAGGCTGACTCAGTTGCTTTGTATTCGTGCATGAAAATAGGGGTTCTTCGATCGAGTTCAATACTAGAGCAATTTTATGAAATTGCAGTAGTGGGGAACCAGATCTAAGAACCCCTAGTTTTATGCACGAATACAAAGCAACTGACGTTTCGGAAGTCAGCCTTACTGTTTAATATTAAAAATATAATATATTTTATCGTTCAGACATCGTAAATATAATGTTGGTTGATTAAAATCAACTTTGTATATCAAAACAAATTTAATTTTTGGCATTGTTTACAAATTTTTACACTTTAAATTATGTTTGTTGTAAAAATTTACCGATGCATCTACCTTGTTTCTTGTGTCAGCTTGCAACTTTTTGTATTTTCTAGTAGAGTTGTACAATCTAGTTCATTTTAAAGATCTAGTTCAATTGATCAGCTCTTTTAACTGAACTAGTTCAGCAATCTATTTCAAAGTTCACTATCCAGTTCAATCATTCGGATGAGAATCGTTCACGGTCTCTTGTGTTTGTGTGTTTGTGTTTACAGATATTTGAAAAATTTAAATAATAGGGTTATGACATTTTTACAACCTCATATCCCTGTGTCATATTTGGATAAGCTTTTGCATAAGATTAGATAAAATCTTAATTACAAGGTGATTCGATAGAAAAAGCTCACTCACAAAAAGCTTTTAAAGTTTTTATAGATGAGCTTTTGGAAAAAATTTTGGAGTCACTTTAAGCACATAAATAACTCGAAACAATTGTTAAAGCCATACGACATATCCAGAATGACATAAGCTTTTGTTTCTCACCAATTTTATCGACATATTATTACATATACATATATCATTTTATATCATATATACATAGCTTTATTCCATGTGTTTATTCGGCCCGAAGCGACCAAATGTTTAGTCCGCACTATAGGGACTTGGGGGAACAAGTGCAGCAAGACTCCCCAATGGAGTCAGTACGCCCAATGCGTACGATTGGCCGTCAATATAAAAATAAATAGAATAAAATAAAACACAATAGTTTTATGAGTAAAAAGTTTGGTTCAATTGCCGGTGTTTATTCAACGGTAAACAATATTACCTTTGCGAATTAGAATATAACGATATGTATTTATGCTTACAAAAAAGCGCGGGTGTTGTGCTTGCGATTCAAGCTGATGTTCGATCTTTCCGTTTATTTGTTTTGTTATTTTTTGTGTTGACATCTGCATAGATGCTTCATGAGGGCGGTTGTCAAGTGAATATTCGTTGAAATCTCTCATACTATTACAGGGGTGTAATAAATGGGAATAAGGAGATTTCAACGAATATGCCTATGCGATTCATAGGGCCAAATAAAACAATATGATCAATTCTAACTTAAACATTTGCCGCCTCCCTTGAAACATCCAAATGTTTTAACAAATTCGATAAATGAGTATATGTAATTTGGTATTCAGCATTAGTACAGTGCAGGCGTGAGCAATAACCTTTTACATTTGTTCAAACAATTTTGATTTTTTTTTTTCAAAAACATTCTTACATGCTAAACGATGGGCCATGAGGGACCCGGGCCATTAGGGACCCCGCGGTAAATATGGCCATTAGGGACCATGATATAGGCTTATAAAGTAAACGATGGGCGATTAGGGACCCCGCGGTAAATATGGTCATGAGGGACCATTCAAGCGCCTGGACCATTAGGGACCCAGCGTTTGTGCAGATCACTATAGACCTGGCTAACAAAAGGGCCATTAGGGACGCTGCGAACGATAGTGCAACGTGAGCTAACGTTCGCCTTGTTTGGTTGGGCCGCTTTACAACGATTTTCCGTACGATCTACGAAAACCACAATTTATAGGACAGGGCCAGTAATGATCCACCCAAACGATGTATTTTGAGCGAGCAGCGGACCAGACGAAAGTCGAAGAGAATGATTTTTAATTATCTTCGGGTACAAGTCTGCTCCTATCATAATATCTGAGGGGCGCGATTCGCCGAATTGAGGATCTGCCAAAACTATATTCGACAAATAGATATAGACCCTACTACCAACGCCGAAGTCTCAAAAGTAGAAACCACGACTGCAAAGTTTCAATGAACAGCTTTTACGACATGTAGCTGCTACAGTACTATTAACTCCAATGATTGTAGACTTCGTAGATTGAACCTTGAGTTTCAGATCCTTCTGAAGTCTTTCCGAAATTAAAGACGACTCAGAAGCCGGGTCGATAAGCGCCCTAACAGAAAATGAAGCACCTTGGTGAACGATATTCACCAGTGCTGTTCCCAATAGAACTTTTCTTTTCTGCCTGACGTGGAAGGATTGTCGAACTACATTATCTACCGATGGCGAAGGAATGCTAGAAGCTGAGGAAGAAGTACAACTACCATTTAGACTTCTAGACCGAAAAGTGGAAGCTGAAGTAGACAACTTCGAACTTCTGGGAGTCACAATTTGACTCGGACTGCTCACCATAGTGCGATCTCTGTGCAACAGAGTGTGATGTCTCTGGTTGCACTTTCGACAACAACGACTAGCACAATTTTTGACTTCGTGGAAGGGACACAAGGCAATTCACACACAAACGATGCTTTTTGACTAATTTAAATCTTTCCAACGGCGTACAATTTACGAACCGCTGGCAAACATTTAATTTGTGTTGTTGCTCTGTACAAAGAACGCAACAAGTATTAGGAGACGAACGAAGAGGTGTCGAAAAGAGTTTGGGACTGGGAGAAGAGTGAGGAGAAGAAGTGCAAGATTTAGGAGACACTTTACAAGTCGAATTATACAAAGTGCCAACACTTCTCATTTCACGCAAACACCGAAGAGTTCGAGTTCTCTCTGTCAAGAATGCATCTAATTTTTTCCAAGTTGAAAGACGAGACTTATTTGTCACACTTTGCTCCCATAAAGCGTGTGTGATCTTAGGCAATTTTTGTAAACAAATGAAAACCACGATCGGATACCAATTATCCGTAGGTATTTCATAAATTGCCATTGCCGAAAGGCAACTATTTATTCCACGCTGTATTGATTTTAGTCCCGAACTGGTTTCCTTATCCAAAACAGGAAGCGAAAATAATGATTTTAATTGGCTGTGTACCAGCAATCGTGGATTACACTGCTCAACAAAATTGAAAAAGTTGAATGTTTCAACCGAAGTTGTTGTTGTTTCTAAATAAAATCGGCGAGCTATTTTCAAATCTGGTCACTGTTTTTCTCCATCAGCTCTTGTTCCTGAGATATTGCCTTTTACGAGTTTTACCCAGAATTTCATTATTTTCGGATAAAAACAAATATTTTTTGCGGGTTTTTCGACACTGGAGAGTCAACAACAAAGCTCGAGCCTAATCTAGGATTCCCAATACCAAATATTGTGGAACTAGTTGCTTGGGTGCCCACATCTTGAGAGGTGTGATGCGGCGAACTCTTGTTTTTAACATGTATATCACAAGACTGTTTTTCAGAAGAAATATCGCCTGGATGTTGCGTTAAGGAATCTACCGAACTATCAATGAGTTCAGGGACAATTTAAAAGAACTATTAAACTTAGACAACAAACTATTTATCATTGAAGAACAACTTATATATTTATTATACGACTCCTCATATATGGAGTTAAGATTTTCAGGATTTTCTACAGACGAGACGCATTTACTAAAAGTTTCCTGAAAGTTTTTCCACAATTTCTCAATTTCCTCACTCCTAACTTCGAGAGCATAAATATCAAGTTCGTCTTCCTTCATCGCACCGAAATGTGCAGTGAATCTCACTATAGAATTGGAAGCTCTAAGGATCTTTTCTTTAGGGTTGAAAGCCATATTAACGAAAAACAAAGAGACAACAATATGGTAACCACAGGATAAAATAAAGCTAGCAAATTTGTAGCCACAAAGAATAATGCCAATAAATAAATTTACTTTCCACAAAAGGATAAATTCTCAAACTACCAATTGTAGCGTGCTGATTTAAAATCGGAAATCTGAAACAATATTCAAAATCCCACGAATTGCAACAAATTACTCTAAAAAAAATCAACCAAAAATGCAATTAACAACTCTAAGGGTCTAGGAACAACCTAAGAATCCACAATAGGAAATTAAAACAATATTTATTATTTAATATTTATATTCCAAAATGTATGTAAATTACCATTTCATTTATCCACAATTTGAAACTATATTCAAATTCCAAAAGCAAATCGCAACAGAAATTTGAAAACAATATTCAAAATTCCTGAAATGCGCTAATAAAACTACAAAATTATGTAAATTACTATTTAATTTACAAAATTATTAGCGATAATGGCACTACACGATATTAATTTTGCATTAAAAATCAATTAAAATATTATCTAATGTTAACTAAGAATCAACAAACAACTAACGAATGTAGCGTATATTTGTGCAATAGTGCAACAGGAAATTTGAACAATATCAAAATTTCAGACAAAAATTACAAAATTCGCTAAAAATATGTCTAAAATACGCCGTTCACAAGAAAAAGACCAATTGTAGGGTGCGTGCAATATCGAATTTATAAAAATAGCCACCGATTGTAGCGTATTTGTGTCCAAAAAAATCTCAAACTATTGTTACGGAATTATATTTAACTAATCTCCGTGTAGACGTTGTTTTATTCCCCGATACGATTTGTACCAAATAAAACAGGGTTCGTTTTAGATTACGTTTCTACAATGCTTTATTTACTTTATTACACTTATTCAGAACCGACTTTAATTACTAAGCACACAGCAAGTCTCTAGTTAGCACGCAGCTACTCTTTTACCGATCTGTTCAGTTCAACGCTTAAAACACGACTCACTCGTCATTGCCAGTTCCCCTGTATTTATACCCCAAAGTCTCCTTGTTCTAGAGTCCTCTAGAACACATATGGCAACACCTCGAATCTGTGCAGCGAACACACAGACGCACATTCGCACTAAGCGAACAACCATACTCACATACATACAGGGGGGAATACAATTGGACGACAAGCACAGTAATGACGTAACTACAACAACAAACAGATGCAAGAAATAAAGAAGTGACAAACTAAACAATAATTACATGACTATGGCAAAACAAAATAAAAGCACATTAATGAAAGGTAAAGTAACATCCAGAATAATGAAGAGAGTTCTACATGGTAGTTGTTGTTGCTTAAATAAAGTAACTGCGTAATAAAAACTTTACGTTACAATTCAAATTTTTAAATTAACGGAAATTAAACTAAATTAACTTAAATCTATCAGTTACTTTCGTAACATTGCCTCCCGCTTAAGCCTGTTCGTCCCGAATAGGCACAGTTCCCTCTCGGTGGTATGGGCATTGGTAACACTGCCTCCCGCTTAAGCCTGTTCCTCTGGATTAGACGCAGTTCTTTTTCCGTAGTGGTAGCAACTGATTTACATGTACCCTCTACGCCATTAGCTTTGGACTTTCGCTCTTTTCTCTCCAGGTATCGTGACGTTATATCTTCTTTCTCGGTCACCCTCCTAAGTGCCACCTGGTCGTCATCGGACTTGTCCTTCCTTGTTGTACGGCCGCTTTTCGATGGACCTTTCCTCGACGTACATCTTCGCTTTCTCGTCCTCGTTGCTGGATTTTTCCGCTTTCCTACGGGCCAATTGTCGGCGGCTTCCACCTTCAGCGTACGGACATCGACAGCGATCTCGCCGGATTCTGCCTTTGGGCGATGTTTGCTTTTCTCGTTGTAGCCCACACTTATCGGTATTTCCACATTGGACCATGTCATCACACGGTGCTTTATGTCCAGGTTGATATCGAAGGCAATCATGAAGTCTACACCAAGTATAACTTCGTCCACAATATCGGCCACTATAAAATCGAAATTTACCGATTTTCTACCCATGCTCAGCCTTTGGTAGGCCTTGGGCAAATGACACGGTTTCTGCAAATGTTCCTATCGGTGCCGCATACGTCGCAAATTTTATATCTGGATCACGAATACCACTTGCAAATGTCTCAATCTTTATGCGGTCCACCAATGGATGTGTCTCTCCTGGATATGCCAACTGCGCCAACCGCTCTATATCAGCCGCAAAGTCTTGTAAGGTCTCATTTGGCTTCTGGACTCTTCCCCTCAGTTCCATTCGGTAGATCTCTTGCTTGTGTTCACTACCGTACTTACGTTCAAGAGCAGCCATTATATCTCCATAACTGTTTCTAGAAGCGGCGAGAATACTCTGTAATACGTCAGCAGCATCACCCTTCAATGCCATAAGGAGTGATACCGCCTTTTCGTTGTCGTTCCAAGAATCTCTAGCAGCCACTGTCTCGAACTGTAATTTGAACACATTGAAAGAGGTAGAGCCGTCGAACACTGGAGGCTTAATTTTTAACGCGTTATGGATAGCTCTCACTGGACCGCCTTTAATTTCCAGTTCCGACATTTTCTTTTCTATGCCCAGAATCTTCTCATCTTGAGCCAGAAATTTCTCGTCAACAGACAAAATCTTTTTATCCAACTCTTTACTTTGTACCTCCACGTTTTCTACTCTCTTTCCAATCACCATCGTGATGTTCTCGAGTTTCTCGTTAATTGTTCTAGAATTTACCTCTAATTTTTCCTCTAATTTCCTGGAATATTCTTCACTCTTTCTGGAATTTTCTTCCATTTTAGCATCTAATTTCTCCATCATTTTACTGGAATTTTCTTCAACCATTCTACAATTTTCTGCTTTCATTTCCATCATAAGTCTGGAAGTTTCTTCATTCTTTCTAGACATCTCTTCTAACATCTTACAGTTGTCAGATTTCATTTCCGCCATAAGTCTGGAAGTTTCTTCATTTTTCTTATTCATTTCCATGGAGCTACCTTCTATTTTCTTAATTTCCAGCATCATCATAGCCAGCATTGATTTCAAATCGTCACCCCTGGCAGCTACCGACGAAACTTCCTCAACGCTGGATTCTCCCTTTGCCGGTAACTCGACTTCCTCCTTACCATCGAACTCATATTCATCGATGTTCATTCCACGGCGCTCGAACTCTTCCAACAAGCGTTTTTGTAGTTCGGCCTTGTTGCCAGTAGAACACAACTCCAACTTACTTAGCTCGTTCTTCAAGTCTTCCACTCGTAGATCCTTAAACTTCATTGTAGGATGATCGTAGTCTCACTTCCTGACACCAATTATTACGGAATTAGATTTAACTAATCTCCGTGTAGACGTTGTTTTATTCCCCGATACGATTTGTACCAAATAAAACAGGGTTCGTTTTAGATTACGTTTCTACAATGCTTTATTTACTTTATTACACTTATTCAGAACCGACTTTAATTACTAAGCACACAGCAAGTCTCTAGTTAGCACGCAGCTACTCTTTTACCGATCTGTTCAGTTCAACGCTTAAAACACGACAAACTCGTCATTGCCAGTTCCCCTGTATTTATACCCCAAAGTCTCCCTGTTCTAGAGTCCTCTAGAACACATATGGCAACACCTCGAATCTGTGCAGCGAACACACAGACGCACATTCGCACTAAGCGAACAACCATACTCACATACATACATGGGGGGAATACAATTGGACGACAAGCACAGTAATGACGTAACTACAACAACAAACAGATGCAAGAAATAAAGAAGTGACAAACTAAACAATAATTACATGACTATGGCAAAACAAAATAAAAGCACATTAATGAAAGGTAAAGTAACATCCAGAATAATGAAGAGAGTTCTACATGGTAGTTGTTGTTGCTTAAATAAAGTAACTGCGTAATAAAAACTTTACGTTACAATTCAAATTTTTAAATTAACGGAAATTAAACTAAATTAACTTAAATCTATCAGTTACTTTCGTAACACTATATTGAAATTCTAAGAAATTATATGCATCTCAATAAATATTTTTAAATAACTTCCTACACAAAATAAGGTCCAATTAACCGGATGTAGGGTGCACTCAACTCCAAAGTGTCCAAAAATATTATTAAAAAGTTTCCTGACACCGACTAATTATATTACTATAAAATATAATAATATGTGGCACAGTACTAATTTACTGACCGGGTACTGTGTAATAATACACCGGCGGGAGACTGTGCAATAAAAACGGACACGACAGAAAGAGGAATGTCCAAAAATGCAATATTTATGCGTACATGCGTTTGTGTGTATATATTTGCATGCAATCCACTTACTGACCGACTAGACGGTACGACAGAGCGACGATACTGGAGTATGTAGCTATACAAGCGTATGTGTATCAACGCAGAAGGGACCACGAATAGGCCGTGCAGTGTAAATATGTAACTGATGTATTTATGAAAATATGTTTGTATATTTACACTGCTAATGCCAGCGAAAACGAAATCAATGCAAATTAGGAATATTTTCAACGCCTTTTGCAACAGCAATATGAAGCAGGTTAACTACAATTTGGAAGAAAACAAACGAAAAATAATGTGAAATATTCAGAAGAAAATATTTATTATTTTTTGTTTTGATTTTATTATTCCCGTATGTCTGTCCACGATTTGGAATTTGACCGATTGACAAAAAAGAGAAAAAACAAACGGACACTTGTTTTTATTTATTTCAATGCTCACTTTGCACTATACGTACCAATAAAATAGTGAGATATATCCAAGGGGGTAGTGGACTGTATTTCAGTAGGATGATTGCTTCCAATTCCAATCTGGCTCGAATTGACCAAATGTTTATTCGGCCCGAAGCGACCAAATGTTTAGTCCACACTATAGGGACTTGGGGGAACAAGTGCAGCAAGACTCCCCAATGGAGTCAGTACGCCCAATGCGTACGATTGGCCGTCAATATAAAAAGAAATAAAACACAATAGTTTTATGAGTAAAAAGTTTGGCTCAATTGCCGGTGTTTATTCAACGGTAAACAATATTACCTTTGCGAATTAGAATATAACGATATGTATTTATGCTTACAATAAAGCGCGGGTGTTGTGCTTGCTATTCAAGCTGATGTTCGATCCTTCCGTTTATTTCTTTTGTTATTTTTTGTGTCGACATCTGCATAGATGCTTCATGAGGGCGGTTGTCAAGTGAATATTCGTTGAAATCTCTCATACTATTACAGGGGTGTAATAAATGGGAATGAGGAGATTTCAACGAATATGCCTATGCGATTCATAGGGCCAAATAAAACAATATGATCAATTCTAACTTAAACACCATGTATCACATAAATTGAAAGTGGTTTGTGCGGGACCTTTTCGATTTATTAAATGGAATACAAATTATTTTAGTCATTAATAGGCAAAATGTCATTTATTCGTGCATCAGGGAAAAAAATTTGGAGCATTTTTTTCATTTCATAGGATTTTCCAAAAAAAATGGTCAAAGTGGTTTGTGCGTGACCTTTTTTAATAATTAAATGGAATAAACGTTGTTTTTGGCATTAATAGGCAAAAGTTCATTCACTCTCCCTACAGGAAATCATTTTTGAGAAAAAAGGTCATAAAGTCATAACCATAGTAAATAAACGACACGTGAACATAGTTACCAATATTGGTACAGGCTGCAATAGTTGCATTTTTAGGAGCAAAAAGCAGTGTTGTATATCAAAATATTTCTATTTAACATTTGATTTAAAACAAATCCAAGTTTTGAGTTGATTTAATTTTGTATGGTAAATCAGGGTGGATTAAGCACTTGTTCTTAATCATCGTATAAGGGTATAGTCTAACCGGGCTATTCAGTAATCAACCACCCTTTCGCATTGACAACGCACAACAGAACAACAGATACCTATGGTATCACCACCAATAACTGTAACAGTTTGGGCGAAGCAGTTGGAAACAGATATGTTACTCTCTTTCTCTCTTTACCAATTCACACCATAACTGTTTGAAAGAGTAACAATAACAACCAGTAATATAAACTTCATTACACTCATCAATACTCACTGGTTTCTGAAAAACATAAAAACTGGTGCATTCAGTTGTAACTGTGCACGACATTAGTACGGTTACACCAGAGTTTTTTGCCGGGTTATCCCACTTCGAGAGGATTTATTTGATGTTTGCGCTATGGAATTGACATATTAAATCCAAACCCACTGGGTTAATCCGCTTAAGTGTAACCGAGGTATAACATACAAAAAATACTCAATGATTTGTTTCAAATCGGCATAAATCCTCGTATACAACTCTGTTTTCTGAAACATGTTGCTAGAAAGTACAAAAAGTTGCAAGCTGGCACAAAAACAAGGTAGATGCATCGAAATAACAAAACGTATGTATGTTTATAATAAGCAAGCGACGCACAGAGGACGAAATCATTGACCTAGCGGCGCGAAAGTCAAAAAATCAAAGTATAAAATTGCGAAATGTTTTCCATTATATCGATTACAGACACTCTGCTGACTAAGATTTTGTTTTTACTTTTTTTTGTTGTAAATATTCACTCAGTTATTCAGGGTCAAGTTCAAGAAATTTTGACGGATCAGATTTTACTAAAATTGTTGCTGAAAACCTGATCTCATATTTGTTTAATTGTTAAGTAAATTCGTAATAAAACTAAACAAAGTTTATTTTTTATTGATAGGGGAGGGTTTAAGTTAAATTAAAATAAAATGTTTGGGGCCTGAAGTTACATAGTTATAAAGCAATAAATTTTCAAAAATTATTATTTTTTGTATGTTTTTAGTGCAATATACTTTTGTTGGATGGAGCGTAACTACAAAGGTCCGCCGAGGTTCGGTCCAGTTATTATTTTATAATTAAATTGGAATCCCTAGATTCCGAATAACCAAAATTTAGCTGCAAATAGCTGCAAATCTTGCTGATAAATGGTCTTGAAAAATAGCTTAAATCCTCAAAATACCCAAAATCTGTCGGTACGGTTATATGGGGGCTATATCAAAATGTAGACCTATGTTCGCAATTTTTGGTGGAGAATTTTTGTGTCCACTGGGAACTCCAAATACCAAATTACACCTAATTTGGTCGGAAAATGTAGCTTTAAATCCCCAAACTACTGAAAGACGGGAGGTACTTTAAAAGGGGCCTATACCCAAACGTGGACCTATGTCCACAATTTTTGGTGGAAAGGTTTAGTGATCACTAGGAACCCTAAGTACCAAATTACAACTAATTTGGAAGGAAAAGGTGGCTTAAATCCTCAAAATATCGAATATCAGGAGCTACCCTTATATGGGGGCTATACCAAAATATTTGCCTATGTTGTTCATATTTAGTCCATAATTACCCACAGACACAGATTGAGTTTGTGCAAAATTTCAGAACGATATCTTCATTCGTTTCCAAGTTATTAATATCGCGCCGCTAGATCAGTGGTTTCGACCACTGTGCGACGGTTGCCTATACCAATGGTATGTATGTAGCTAGCGTGTGTGTATGGCTAAACGATTGACCGCCAAGCGTACGTATGTTTACGCGTAAATATGTGATTATAATTGTGTATTATGGACCAGCGAAAAAAGGGAATATGCGAAAAAATTATTTGGGGTATTTTGTGTGGTGTCTTTTGAGTTCTTATTAGGCAAACAAATGAACACTAGAGTGAGTGGAAATAAGTGAAATATTTGTTATTATTTTAATAAATAATTAGCACTTTAAATGAATATTACACCACCAAATCAATTTAAATAAATTAATAAAATATTTTATTCCACTCAACAGTAAAAAATGCACTTTTGGAAATATTAATTTTGCAAATAATTTTAAGATTTTTTTCTTTTTTCACTGATCACTATTATGTCCGTCCGCGACTAATAAACAATCGAACGATAGACGGAGGCACAAAAAAGGGATACGCGACACGTTGTAAAGCGGTCGATATTTTTGTTGTTGTAAAAAATATTTAAAGAAATATAAATTTTCTTGTTTGTTTACGTTTTTTTTGTTATTTTTTTCGCGAGCTCACAAATTTAAAAAATCACTGCACTGACCTACCTGTGTTTTGATGTAAATAAATAGAGATGACGATAATGGTGTTTTGTTGATGTTGATGAGGTTAATGATGATGATGACGACAGCTGCGAAAAACGAAAACCCAAAAAAAAACAATTAGAAAAGAGTATCCAACGCTCTTATCCAGGTTCGATTGGACCAATGTTTACGCCGAAATTGCGTGAAAATAAAAACCAAATAAAGCACGAACGTTTTAGATATTAATTCAAAATAAAAGCAGTTGCTTTATTGAGGGAAATAAGCAAAAAAAATGTAGAGAGAGGGTAGACAGATTACCTGGTTTGGTTGGTAGGCGATAGATGAGCGACAATAATAACATTGAAAGGTGGCGTTGGCGGTAATTCGATACTCGTTAGAATCTGCATTTTGACAGTTCAGTTGTAATAAAATAGGAGTATGCAGATTGTAACGAGGATAGAATTAAAGACGCTTTTTTTCAAACACAATGAATGTGGAAAGATACAAAGGTAAATTAAACTAATTAAAATTCTGAGTTAAACAGAGAGTAACATATCTGTTTCCAACTGCTTCGCCCAAACTGTTATAAACAGTTATTGGTGGTGATACCATAGGTATCTGTTGTTCTGTTGTGCGTTGTCAATGCGAAAGGGTGGTTGATTGCTTAATAGCCCGGTTAGACTATACCCTTATACGATGATTAAGGACATTATCTCGATTTAAGTGCTTAATCCACCCAAATCCACCCTGATTTACCATACAAAATTAAATCAACTCAAAACTTGGATTTGTTTTAAATCAAATGTTAAATAAAAATATTTTGATATACAACACTGCTTTTTGCTCCTAAAAATGCAACTATTGCAGTCTGTACCAATATTGGCAACTATGTTCACGTGTCGTTTATTTACTAGGGTTATGACTTTATGACCTTTTTTCTCAAAAATGATTTCCTGTAGCGAGAGTGAATGAACTTTTGCCCATTAATTAAATGGAACAACGTTTATTCCATTTAATTATTAAAAAAGGTCACGCACAAACCACTTTGACAATTTTTTTTTTTGGAAAATCCTATGAAATGAAAAAAAATTGCTCCAAATTTTTTTCCCTGATGCACGAATAAATGACATTTTGCCTATTAATGACTAAAATAACTTGTATTTCATTTAAATATTGGAAAAGTTCCCTCACAAACCACTTTCAATTTATGTGATACATGGAATAAAGCTATGTATATATGATATAAAATGATATATGTATATGTAATAATATGTCGATAAAATTGGTGAGAAACAAAAGCTTATGTCATTCTGGATATGTCGTATGGCTTTAACAATTGTTTCGAGTTATTTATGTGCTTAAAGTGACTCCAAAATTTTTTCCAAAAGCTCATCTATAAAAACTTTAAAAGCTTTTTGTGAGTGAGCTTTTTCTATCGAATCACCTTGTAATTAAGATTTTATCTAATCTTATGCAAAAGCTTAACCAAATATGACACAGGGATATGAGGTTGTAAAAATGTCATAACCCTATTATTTACATTTTTCAAATATCTGTAAACACAAACACACAAAAACAAACACAAGAGACCGTGAACGATTCTCATCCGAATGATTGAACTGGATAGTGAACATTGAAATATATTGCTGAACTAGTTCAGTTAAAAGAGCTGAGCAATTGAACTAGATCTTTAAAATGAACTAGATTGTACAACTCTACTAGACCGTGTTTAGACATTCAAACTGGAAAGAAAATTTTTCTTCTCAATTTCTTTTAAAATTTGCTTGTTGTTTAGACACGGAAATAATGTTTGTGTCAATTTTATAATTTTTCTTATTCTTCTTCACACTCATTTTCTCATTGCGCCGTTCAAAAACAAAGCCAAGGCAAAATTGTAATGAAAAGTAAAAATGGACGTGTGTGATAAACAATTAATTATTAAAGGAACCCTTGAATTGCATTTAAATTTTGATATTTCCACTTATTTCGAATTGTTTTTGCTTAAAAAAACTAGTTTTTCCTCCAAATGTTTTTTTTTTTCAATTGTCTCCGCTGTTGTTTGTTTCTCGACAGAGAAAATAAAATGCAAAAACAAATCTGCAGCCTACTTCAGGTTGTATACGAAGAAAAACGAAACAAAACAGAATTTGCCAGTACAGAGGTGTGTGTACCCCCTCTTATTCCTCTCTACTCCCTCGCCCATAAACTCAATTTTCTTTCCCATCAACTTTCCCTGTGTAAACAGGGACCTAGAAAATACAAAAAGTTGCAAGCTGACAAGAAACAAGGTAGATGCATCGGTAAATTGTTACAACAAACATAATTTAAAGTGTAAAAATTTGTAAACAATGCGAAAAATTAAATTTGCTTTGATATACAAAGTTGATTTTAATCAACCAACATTATATTTACGATGTCTGAACGATAAAATATATTATATTTTTAATATTAAACAATAAGGCTGACTTCCGAAACGTCAGTTGCTTTGTATTCGTGCATAAAACTAGGGGTTCTTAGATCGGGTTCCCCACTACTGCAATTTCATAAAATTGCTCTAGTATTGAACTCGATCGAAGAACCCCTATTTTCATGCACGAATACAAAGCAACTGAGTCAGCCTAAATTTGTAGTTTGCCGTATGTTTTTTGAGGCGAATTCAATTTACAACAACTTCTTCTGGCGTTTCAAATTTGATAAGATGGGCTGATGCATCTACCTTGGTAATTGTGCTATGACTGCCACTGAAATCCTCCAAAGGTATATCTAAACGCAATGAGATTTGTACTGGATTTATTAAATCCAGTTGACGATTTTGGGCTAGTCTAAATGAGCTTTTAGTTGATTTGTGTATCAAAGCAAATTTAAGTTTTCCACTTTGTTTACAAATTTTGACATTTTTAATTATTTTTATTGTAGCATTTCACCGATGTATCTACCTTGTTTCTTGTGCCAGCTTGCAACTTTTTGTACTTTCTAGCAACATGTTTCAGAAAACAGAGCTGTATACGAGGATTTATGCCGATTTGAAACAAATCCACTCAATACGAGGATTTATTTTTGTATGTTATACCTCGGTTACACTTAAGCGGATTAACCCAGTGGGTTTGGATTTAAAATGTCAATTCCATAGCGCAAACGTGAAATAAATCCTCTCGAAGTGGGATAACCCGGCAAAAAACTCTGGTTTAACCGTACTAATGTCGTGCACAGTAATGTTTGGTTTACATTCGGCGTCTTTTCGTGATTTCGAAGGCGTTTCGTGATTTCGCGCGAAATCAAGCAAAAATTATCATGATTTCGCATACAAAAATGAAATCATCTCATTTCGTGATTTCAGCGAAATCAACATCGAAATCACAGTACACATGATATACAACCCTGTTTTTGCCTGAAAAAGTACCAAAAGTTGCAACACTTTTCACGTATCACAATAAACAAGGTAGATGGTCAGTTGCTGCAACAAAAAATTGTATTATCAAAATTTGTAAGCAATGTGAAAAAATATGAAATTACTTTGTTAAAATGCTGTTTTTGTTCCCGTACTTTTTAGTGGTTATGTTAGAAAAAAGAGCGAATTTTCATAAATTGCTTCCCCATACAAATTTCTTAAAAAAGACGGGAACGGAAAAATTACGGAAATTGCAAAAACTCCAGCAGAAATGTCAAAATCGACGTATCAGCTATCGTAGTTAGATGCCAACGAACATGATGCTAGTTTCTAATACCCTAGACAGACGGGCCAAAATTGTATGGCAGAAAATAGGAGAAGAGAGTGTTATTCGGCGCTGCTATTGTTTAAAGAGAAGTGCAAGTCTTGCTAGATTTCGGAGTACGGGAAATCATTTTTAGCACTGAACGGGCAAACTACTTCAAGTAATAATATTTTGCAGGTTCTGAGCACAAATGTTATCTATCAAAATTTATTATTATGACGTCTCAACGATAAAATATTTTTTTATTTTTTTATTTGATAGTACTATACACAATTAATACGATATATAGCTAATTTTACGGTAATTTTCGAAATAAAGTTGTAAAGTTCTATATTGTCGTATATTTTTGATGACTAATTAAATATACAACAACTCGTTTTGAAAATTCATGTTCGATCAGCTGCGCATATGCATCTACCTTGATAATTGTGATATGTTTGAAATCAACAAAAAAATAAGTATAAACACCGGGGTGTATTTCAGGATTTCGTAAAATCCAGTAGATTTTGGAGCGCAAGTGTAAACTTGGCATTACAAATGAATGCACCAGTTTTGATGTTTTTCAGAAACCAGTGAGTATTGATGAGTGTAATGAAGTTTATATTACTGGTTGTTATTGTTACTCTTTCAAACAGTTATGGTGTGAATTGGTAAAGAGAGAAAGAGAGTAACATATCTGTTTCCAACTGCTTCGCCCAAACTGTTACAAACAGTTATTGGTGGTGATACCATAGGTATATGTTGTTCTGTTGTGCGTTGTCAATGCGAAAGGGTGGTTGATTACTTAATAGCCCCGTTAGACTATACCCTTATACGATGATTAAGGACATTATCTCGATTTAAGTGCTTAATCCACCCAAATCCACCCTGATTTACCATACAAAATTAAATCAACTCAAAACTTGGATTTGTTTTAAATCATATGTTAAATAGAAATATTTTGATATACAACACTGCTTTTTGCTCCTAAAAATGCAACTATTGCAGTCTGTACCAATATTGGTAACTATGTTCACGTGTCGTTTATTTACTATGGTTATGACTTTATGACCTTTTTTCTCAAAAATGATTTCCTGTAGGGAGAGTGAATGAACTTTTGCCTATTAATGCCAAAAACAACGTTTATTCCATTTAATTATTAAGAAAGGTCACGCACAAACCACATTGACAATTTTTTTTGGAAAATCCTATGAAATGAAAAAAAATTGCTCCAAATTGTTTTCCCTGATGCACGAATAAATGACATTTTGCCTATTAATGACTAAAATAATTTGTATTCCATTTAATAATTGGAAAAGGTCCCGCACAAACCACTTTCAATTTATGTGATACATGGTGTTTAAGTTAGAATTGATCATATTGTTTCATTTGGCCCTATGAATCGCATAGGAATATTCGTTGAAATCTCCTCATTCCCATTTATTACACCCCTGTAATAGTATGAGAGATTTCAACGAATATTCACTTGACAACCGCCCTCATGAAGCATCTATGCAGATGTCAACACAAAAAATAACAAAACAAATAAACGGAAAGATCGAACATCAGCTTGAATCGCAAGCACAACACCCGCGCTTTATTGTAAGCATAAATACATATCGTTATATTCTAATTCGCAAAGGTAATATTGTTTACCGTTGAATAAACACCGGCAATTGAGCCAAACTTTTTACTCATAAAACTATTGTGTTTTATTTCTTTTTATATTGACGGCCAATCGTACGCATTGGGCGTACTGGCTCCATTGGGGAGTCTTGCTGCACTTGTTCCCCCAAGTCCCTATAGTGCGGACTAAACATTTGGTCGCTTCGGGCCGAATAAACATTTGGTCAATTCGAGCCAGATTGGAATTGGAAGCAATCATTCTACTGAAATACAGTCCACTACCCCCTTGGATATATCTCACTATTTTATTGGTACGTATAGTGCAAAGTGAGCATTGAAATAAATAAAAACAAGTGTTCGTTTGTTTGTTTGTTTGTGGCCATCTCGTTTTACAACGCCATAGATTCCCTCTTTTTTGTCAATCGGTCAAAGTCCAAATCGTGGACAGACATACGGAAATAATAAAATCAAAACAAAAATAATAAATAGTTTCTTCTGAATATTTCACATTATTTTTTGTTTATTTTCTTCCAAATTGTCGTTAACCTGCTTCATATTGTTGTTGCAAAAGGCGTTGAAAATATTCCTAATTTGCATTGATTTCGTTTTCGCTGGCATTAGCAGTGTAAATATACAAACATATTTTCATAAATAAATCAGTTACATATTTACACTGCACGGCCTATTCGTGGTCCCTTCTGCGTTGATACACATACGCTTGTATAGCTACATACTCCAGTATCGTCGCTCTGTCGTACCGTCTAGTCGGTCAGTAAGTGGCTTGCATGCAAATATATACACACACACGCATGTACGCATAAATATTGCATTTTTGGACATTCCTCTTTCTGTCGTGTCCGTTTTTATTGCACAGTACCCGGTCAGTAAATTAGTAATGGAGTCCATGTCGAATGCTGAACAAGCGATGGGAAGGCAACATAAAACAACTTTAGGAAAATGAAAAAAAAATCATGGATTAAATCGAGAACGGAGGAAGAATGCTCAAGTGTGATTGAACTTTTTTTAATTTGTGTTTATATAATAAAGTTTTTTTTGTGTTCTTGTTTTACACAAATAATAAATGCATTTTATTTATTTTGGGATATTTCGCAATGGCTTGCATTTTAATTGCATCTTTGGACTGATTAATAATGCAATCCGAAGAGTGCCTCTAAATTCAATCCAAAACACTACATCGAAAGCTGTGATTTGGATCGAAAATTGAGTGCATCCTAGCTGTGTGCTGTGGAAGCTAAATGGAATGCATCCTAGCTGCGCGCTCTCTTGTAAAATTCATAAGTGAATTCATAGGGAAAGATGTACTCCAACGGCAAATGTACCGTACACTTGTAGTGATTCAACTGCATCCGCGGATGCAAACTTTTTGCTGGGTAATAAAGTTCTTTGTATACTTGTTTTACACAAATAATAAATGCATTTTATTTATTCTGGGATATTTCGCAATGGCTTGAATTTTTATTGCATCTTTAGACTGATTAAAAACGCTGTCCGAAGAATGTCATTAATTCAATCCAAAGCGCCGCATCAAAACCCGTGATTTGGATCGAAAATGGAATGCATCCTAGTGTGTGCCGTTGGAAGCAAAATGGAGTGCATGCTAACTGCGGAACGGAAAAATTACGGACATAGACATACGGAAATAATAAAATCAAAACAAAAATAATAAATAGTTTCTTCTGAATATTTCACATTATTTTTTGTTTATTTTCTTCCAAATTGTCGTTAACCTGCTTCATATTGTTGTTGCAAAAGGCGTTGAAAATATTCCTAATTTGCATTGATTTCGTTTTCGCTGGCATTAGCAGTGTAAATATACAAACATATTTTCATAAATAAATCAGTTACATATTTACACTGCACGGCCTATTCGTGGTCCCTTCTGCGTTGATACACATACGCTTGTATAGCTACATACTCCAGTATCGTCGCTCTGTCGTACCGTCTAGTCGGTCAGTAAGTGGCTTGCATGCAAATATATACACACACACGCATGTACGCATAAATATTGCATTTTTGGACATTCCTCTTTCTGTCGTGTCCGTTTTTATTGCACAGTACCCGGTCAGTAAATTAGTAATGGAGTCCATGTCGAATGCTGAACAAGCGATGGGAAGGCAACATAAAACAACTTTAGGAAAATGAAAAAAAAATCATGGATTAAATCGAGAACGGAGGAAGAATGCTCAAGTGTGATTGAACTTTTTTTAATTTGTGTTTATATAATAAAGTTTTTTTTGTGTTCTTGTTTTACACAAATAATAAATGCATTTTATTTATTTTGGGATATTTCGCAATGGCTTGCATTTTAATTGCATCTTTGGACTGATTAATAATGCAATCCGAAGAGTGCCTCTAAATTCAATCCAAAACACTACATCGAAAGCTGTGATTTGGATCGAAAATTGAGTGCATCCTAGCTGTGTGCTGTGGAAGCTAAATGGAATGCATCCTAGCTGCGCGCTCTCTTGTAAAATTCATAAGTGAATTCATAGGGAAAGATGTACTCCAACGGCAAATGTACCGTACACTTGTAGTGATTCAACTGCATCCGCGGATGCAAACTTTTTGCTGGGTAATAAAGTTCTTTGTATACTTGTTTTACACAAATAATAAATGCATTTTATTTATTCTGGGATATTTCGCAATGGCTTGAATTTTTATTGCATCTTTAGACTGATTAAAAACGCTGTCCGAAGAATGTCATTAATTCAATCCAAAGCGCCGCATCAAAACCCGTGATTTGGATCGAAAATGGAATGCATCCTAGTGTGTGCCGTTGGAAGCAAAATGGAGTGCATGCTAACTGCCCGCTCTCTCGTAAAATGCATAAGTGAATTCATAGAAAAAGATGTACTCCAACGGCACTTGTACTGTACGCTGGTAGTGATTCAACTGCCCAGCACAAAATTTTGGAAGTTGTTCAATTGGAGTTATGATTTCACAACATCTTTCGATGTAGTCCAACAGAGTTATGAAAAATGCACTCCGTTCGATACATTTTATAAGCAGTTGCTGTAGAGATCCCTACAGAAAAAAACAGTTGGTTGATCTCTACACATTTCTTCAAAAGATAAACAAGAGAGTATGCATTTCGAAGAATTTGTTATAAAATAAAGAAATAACAACTTATGTTGCGAACATTTTTGCGGATATTCACGAGACGGAAATTTTTAGTGGAGTGGAGTTGGAGTCCTTGTCGAAAGCTGAACTAGTGATGGGAAGGCAACATATGTGGAAGCAAAATGGAGTGCATCGTAGCTGCGCACTCTCTTGTAAAATTCATAAGTGAATTCATAGGAAAAGATGTACTCCAACGGCAAATGTACCGTACACTTGTAGTGATTCAACTGCATCCGCGGATGCATACTTTTTGCTGGGTGCATCCGCAGATGCAAACCTTTTGTTGGGATACGATAGGAAATATGACTACGAGAAATTACTCGCTAATTTATTCTCCATCACTCGATAACGAAAGTTGCCATACCAACTTTAGGTACTCGGGTCGAAACAAGTCGATATCGAATCACATAATTAGGTCCCTTATATGTCATTTATATATGACCACATTAGCAGGATTTAGCGCGTTATCAGGTTTTATTTGCTAAATCGGACCAAAATCTACCAGATTTACCATACAAAAATAATTGTCCATTTAGATATGGCTTCACTAGCCGGATTTAGCACATTATCAGGTTTTATTTGCTAAATCCAGCCAAAATCTACCAGATTTCACATACAAAAGTAAATCCTCGTATTGAGTGGATTTGTTTTAAATCTGGCATAAATCCTCGTATACAACTCTGTTTTTTGCAACATGTTGCTAGAAAATACAAAAAGTTGCAAGCTGGCACAAGAAACAAGGTAGATGCATCGGTGAATTGCTACACTAAAAATAATTTAAAATGTAAGAATTTTTAAGCAAGGCGATAAAATTAAAATTTTCTTTGATATACAAAATTGATTTTAAACAACTAAGACTAATATTTACGATGTCTAAACGATAGAATAATTCATTATTTGCTCATTAGTAGCATAATGTGCTAGCATTTTCAATATTGAACAATAAATTTGTAATTTGCCGTATGTTTTTTTAAACGAACTCAATTTACAACAACTTTTCAAATTCAATCAGATGGGCTGATGTATCTACCTTGGTAATTGTGCTATGAATAAAAATCAGCTGATTGTCATTTAAATCCTCCAAAGGTATATCTAAATGCAATGAGATTTGTACTGGATTTATTAAATTCAGTTGAGGATTTATGGCTAGTCTAAATGAGCTATTATACCCCGGTTACACTTAAGCGTATTAACCCAGTGGGTTTGGATTTAAAATGTCAATTCCATAGCGCAAACGTCAAATAAATCCTCTCGAAGTGGGATAACCCGGCAAAAAACTCTGGTGTAACCGTACTAATGTCGTGCACAGTTACAACTGAATGCACCAGTTTTGATGTTTTTCAGAAACCAGTGAGTATTGATGAGTGTAATGAAGTTTATATTACTGGTTGTTATTGTAACTCTTTCAAACAGTTATGGTGTGAATTGGTAAAGAGGGAAAGAGAGTGTTTACGCCGAAATTGCGTGAAAATAAAAACCAAATAAAACACGAACGTTTTAGATATTAATTCAAAATAAAAGCAGTTGCTTTATTGAGGGAAATAAGTAAAAAAAAATGTAGACAGAGGGTAGACAGATTACCTGGTTTGGTTGGTAGGCGATAGATGAGCGACAATAATAACATTGAAAGGTGGCGTTGGCGGTAATTCGATACTCGTTAGAATCTGCATTTTGACAGTTCAGTTGTAATAAAATAGGAGTATGCAGATTGTAACGAGGATAGAATTAAAGACGCTTTTTTTCAAACACAATGAATGTGGAAAGCTACCAAGGTAAATTAAACTAATTAAAATTCTGAATTAAACATTGGCGGCCACCTTGCAACATTATTAATGTTGTAACAAGATTAAATACTTAAGACTTTATGTTAAAATTACGATTATGAATAAGGTGGACAGTGCAGTATGGTGAGCAAATTCAGTTCAGTTCAATTCAATTTATTTTTTTCCGTATTTAAAGTACATTGATCTAAGTATAGCAGACACCCGACAATATCCATCCAAATATGGTATATTGGGCGACAGGCAAACCCGGCAAAACTTGTACGCGATTGGTCACTACCTTTGCATACACATCGGGACCAAGGACTAATGCAATACGACTAGGTCTGTAGAACGAAGGATCTGCCAAAGGTAATCCAAGGAACGTGTCCTCGATTTTTTCCGAGATCGGTTCCGTCGGCGTAAAAACATTGCGGAGATTGGCCACTCTAGCTGATACCATTATCGACTGCGTCGGGTCATATACCGACGTTACAGCAATACGACAAAATCGAACGCCGTCCAGCCTTGATGTGGGAAGACTCAGGTTGTCCACCATCGTTGCACATATTTGGCTTTGTATTGCACAAGGGTCTAATACCGACCGAACAGGACACACTAGTCTGCCAGTATTAATATTCACCACGAGACTTGGTGGTAAAGTCGCCACAGATTGAAGTGACAAGTTGTGGATAGACGAACTTACTGGATGTCCAATAGTTCTATCATCTGCGGACGAACGAGAATCGGACCTGAAGCTCGGACGAGACATTGAAACCTGATACGGACTAGGCCTGGAACTTTGTCGAGAACGGGATGAGGATGTTAGAGTGGAGCCGATATTTTTCCGATCGTCATGTAATAAATAGTGATGATCACCTCCACACTTATGACAGACCTTCCTACTACGACATTCCCATGCTTGGTGCCATTTTCCCAAGCAACGCGAGCAGTCCCTATGTTTTGCAATGGTTCGGACCCGTACCTCTAGCGACATATTAACAAACTCCTTACACGAACGCAGGGAGTGTCGATGATTGCATACGCGACAACTATATTTGTGAGGAATCGGAACATTGAAAACGACCGCAGTGACGGACGTATGTCCCGATTCGCTGGTAGAAGTACGCCGTGGCCGATCTGTTGAACCCACAGTGATGGATTCAGATCGTGCATCCTCATGTTTCGCGGTCGAATTTAAACCCGAGGAACCCGCAGATACGGATTCCGTTCTTTCGATGGGAGATTGGGTGAGAGGAGTTAACAGGCGGACTAAACATTTGGTCGCTTCGGGCCGAATAAACATTTGGTCAATTCGAGCCAGATTGGAATTGGAAGCAATCATCCTACTGAAATACAGTCCACTACCCCCTTGGATATATCTCACTATTTTATTGGTACGTATAGTGCAAAGTGAGCATTGAAATAAATAAAAACAAGTGTTCGTTTGTTTGTGGCCATCTCGTTTTACAACGTCAGAGATTCCCTCTTTTTTGTCAATCGGTCAAAGTCCAAATCGTGGACAGACATACGGGAATAATAAAATCAAAACAAAAATAATAAATATTTTCTTCTGAATATTTCACATTATTTTTTGTTTATTTTCTTCCAAATTGTCGTTAACCTGCTTCATATTGTTGTTGCGAAAGGCGTTGAAAATATTCCTAATTTGCATTGATTTCGTTTTCGCTGGCATTAGCAGTGTAAATATACAAACATATTTTCATAAATAAATCAGTTACATATTTACACTGCACGGCCTATTCGTGGTCCCTTCTGCGTTGATACACATACGCTTGTATAGCTACATACTCCAGTATGGTCGCTCTGTCGTACCGTCTAGTCGGTCAGTAAGTGGCTTGCATGCAAATATATACACACACACGCATGTACGCATAAATATTGCATTTTTGGACATTCCTCTTTCTGTCGTGTCCGTTTTTATTGCACAGTACCCGGTCAGTAAATTAGTAATGGAGTCCATGTCGAATGCTGAACAAGCGATGGGAAGGCAACATAGAACAACTTTAGGAAAATGAAAAATAAAATCATGGATTAAATCGAGAACGGAGGAAGAATGCTCAAATGTGATTGAACTTTTTTTAATTTGTGTTTATATAATAAAGTTTTTTTTGTGTTCTTGTTTTACACAAATAATAAATGCATTTTATTTATTTTGGGATATTTCGCAATGGCTTGCATTTTAATTGCATCTTTGGACTGATTAATGATGCAATCCGAAGAGTGCCTCTAAATTCAATCCAAAACACTACATCGAAAGCTGTGATTTGGATCGAAAATTGAGTGCATCCTAGCTGTGTGCTGTGGAAGCTAAATGGAATGCATCCTAGCTGCGCGCTCTCTTGTAAAATTCATAAGTGAATTCATAGGAAAAGATGTACTCCAACGGCAAATGTACCGTACACTTGTAGTGATTCAACTGCATCCGCGGATGCAAACTTTTTGCTGGGTAATAAAGTTCTTTGTATACTTGTTTTACACAAATAATAAATGCATTTTATTTATTCTGGGATATTTCGCAATGGCTTGAATTTTTATTGCATCTTTAGACTGATTAAAAACGCTGTCCGAAGAATGTCATTAATTCAATCCAAAGCGCCGCATCAAAACCCGTGATTTGGATCGAAAATGGAATGCATCCTAGTGTGTGCCGATGGAAGCAAAATGGAGTGCATGCTAACTGCCCGCTCTCTCGTAAAATTCATAAGTGAATTCAAAGAAAAAGATGTACTCCAACGGCACTTGTACTGTACGCTCGTAGTGATTCAACTGCCCAGCACAAAATTTTGGAAGTTGTTCAATTGGAGTTATGATTTCACAACATCTTTCGATGTAGTCCAACAGAGTTATGAAAAATGCACTCCGTTCGATACATTTTATAAGCAGTTGCTGTAGAGATCCCTACAGAAAAAAACAGTTGGTTGATCTCTACACATTTCTTCAAAAGATAAACAAGAGAGTATGCATTTCGAAGAATTTGTTATAAAATAAAGAAATAACAACTTAAGTTGCGAACATTTTTGCGGATATTCACGAGACGGAAATTTTTAGTGGAGTGGAGTTGGAGTCCTTGTCGAAAGCTGAACTAGTGATGGGAAGGCAACATATGTGGAAGCAAAATGGAGTGCATCGTAGCTGCGCACTCTCTTGTAAAATTCATAAGTGAATTCATAGGAAAAGATGTACTCCAACGGCAAATGTACCGTACACTTGTAGTGATTCAACTGCATCCGCGGATGCATACTTTTTGCTGGGTGCATCCGCAGATGCAAACCTTTTGTTGGGATACGATAGGAAATATGACTACGAGAAATTACTCGCTAATTTATTCTCCATCACTCGATAACGAAAGTTGCCATACCAACTTTAGGTACTCGGGTCGAAACAAGTCGATATCGAATCACATAATTAGGTCCCTTATATGTCATTTATATATGACCACATTAGCAGGATTTAGCGCGTTATCAGGTTTTATTTGCTAAATCGGACCAAAATCTACCAGATTTACCATACAAAAATAATTGTCCATTTAGATATGGCTTCATTAGCCGTATTTAGCACATTATCAGGTTTTATTTGCTAAATCCAGCCAAAATCTACCAGATTTCACATACAAAAGTAAATCCTCGTATTGAGTGGATTTGTTTTAAATCTGGCATAAATCCTCGTATACAACTCTGTTTTTTGCAACATGTTGCTAGAAAATACAAAAAGTTGCAAGCTGGCACAAGAAACAAGGTAGATGCATCGGTGAATTGCTACACTAAAAATAATTTAAAATGTAAGAATTTTTAAGCAAGGCGATAAAATTAAATTTTCTTTGATATACAAAATTGATTTTAAACAACTAAGACTAATATTTACGATGTCTAAACGATAGAATAATTCATTATTTGCTCATTAGTAGCATAATGTGCTAGCATTTTCAATATTGAACAATAAATTTGTAATTTGCCGTATGTTTTTTTAAACGAACTCAATTTACAACAACGTTTCAAATTCAATCAGATGGGCTGATGTATCTACCTTGGTAATTGTGCTATGAATAAAAATCAGCTGATTGTCATTTAAATCCTCCAAAGGTATATCTAAATGCAATGAGATTTGTACTGGATTTATTAAATTCAGTTGAGGATTTATGGCTAGTCTAAATGAGCTATTATACCCCGGTTACACTTAAGCGGATTAACTCAGTGGGTTTGGATTTAAAATGTCAATTCCATAGCGCAAACGTCAAATAAATCCTCTCGAAGTGGGATAACCCGGCAAAAAACTCTGGTGTAACCGTACTAATGTCGTGCACAGTTACAACTGAATGCACCAGTTTTGATGTTTTTCAGAAACCAGTGAGTATTGATGAGTGTAATGAAGTTTATATTACTGGTTGTTATTGTTACTCTTTCAAACAGTTATGGTGTGAATTGGTAAAGAGAGAAAGAGAGTGTTTACGCCGAAATTGCGTGAAAATAAAAACCAAATAAAACACGAACGTTTTAGATATTAATTCAAAATAAAAGCAGTTGCTTTATTGAGGGAAATAAGTAAAAAAAAAAAAATGTAGACAGAGGGTAGACAGGTTACCTGGTTTGGTTGGTAGGCGATAGATGAGCGACAATAATAACATTGAAAGGTGGCGTTGGCGGTAATTCGATACTCGTTAGAATCTGCATTTTGACAGTTCAGTTGTAATAAAATAGGAGTATGCAGATTGTAACGAGGATAGAATTAAAGACGCTTTTTTTCAAACACAATGAATGTGGAAAGCTACCAAGGTAAATTAAACTAATTAAAATTCTGAATTAAACATTGGCGGCCACCTTGCAACATTATTAATGTTGTAACAAGATTAAATACTTAAGACTATTTGTTAAAATTACGATTATGAATAAGGTGGACAGTGCAGTATGGTGAGCAAATTCAGTTCAGTTCAATTCAATTTATTTTTTTCCGTATTTAAAGTACATTGATCTAAGTATAGCAGACACCCGACAATATCCATCCAAATATGGTATATTGGGCGACAGGCAAACCCGGCAAAACTTGTACGCGATTGGTCACTACCTTTGCATACACATCGCGACCAAGGACTAATGCAATACGACTAGGTCTGTAGAACGAAGGATCTGCCAAAGGTAATCCAAGGAACGTGTCCTCGATTTTTTCCGAGATCGGTTCCGTCGGCGTAAAAACATTGCGGAGATTGGCCACTCTAGCTGATACCATTATCGACTGCGTCGGGTCATATACCGACGTTACAGCAATACGACAAAATCGAACGCCGTCCAGCCTTGATGTGGGAAGACTCAGGTTGTCCACCATCGTTGCACATATTTGGCTTTGTATTGCACAAGGGTCTAATACCGACCGAACAGGACACACTAGTCTGCCAGTATTAATATTCACCACGAGACTTGGTGGTAAAGTCGCCACAGATTGAAGTGACAAGTTGTGGATAGACGAACTTACTGGATGTCCAATAGTTCTATCATCTGCGGACGAACCAGAATCGGACCTGAAGCTCGGACGAGACATTGAAACCTGATACGGACTAGGCCTGGAACTTTGTCGAGAACGGGATGAGGATGTTAGAGTGGAGCCGATATTTTTCCGATCGTCATGTAATAAATAGCGATGATCACCTCCACACTTATGACAGACCTTCCTACTACGACATTCCCATGCTTGGTGCCATTTTCCCAAGCAACGCGAGCAGTCCCTATGTTTTGCAATGGTTCGGACCCGTAGCTCTAGCGACATATTAACAAACTCCTTACACGAACGCAGGGAGTGTCGATGATTGCATACGCGACAACTATATTTGTGAGGAATCGGAACATTGAAAACGCCCGGAGTGACGGACGTATGTCCCGATTCGCTGGTAGAAGTACGCCGTGGCCGATCTGTTGAACCCACAGTGATGGATTCAGATCGTGCATCCTCATGTTTCGCGGTCGGATTTAAACCCGAGGAACCCGCAGATACGGATTCCGTTCTTTCGATGGGAGATTGGGTGAGAGGAGTTAACAGGCAGACTAAACATTTGGTCGCTTCGGGCCGAATAAACATTTGGTCAATTCGAGCCAGATTGGAATTGGAAGCAATCATCCTACTGAAATACAGTCCACTACCCCCTTGGATATATCTCACTATTTTATTGGTACGTATAGTGCAAAGTGAGCATTGAAATAAATAAAAACAAGTGTTCGTTTGTTTGTTTGTGGCCATCTCGTTTTACAACGTCATAGATTCCCTCTTTTTTGTCAATCGGTCAAAGTCCAAATCGTGGACAGACATACGGGAATAATAAAATCAAAACAAAAATAATAAATATTTTCTTCTGAATATTTCACATTATTTTTTGTTTATTTTCTTCCAAATTGTCGTTAACCTGCTTCATATTGTTGTTGCGAAAGGCGTTGAAAATATTCCTAATTTGCATTGATTTCGTTTTCGCTGGCATTAGCAGTGTAAATATACAAACATATTTTCATAAATAAATCAGTTACATATTTACACTGCACGGCCTATTCGTGGTCCCTTCTGCGTTGATACACATATGCTTGTATAGCTACATACTCCAGTATGGTCGCTCTGTCGTACCGTCTAGTCGGTCAGTAAGTGGCTTGCATGCAAATATATACACACACACGCATGTACGCATAAATATTGCATTTTTGGACATTCCTCTTTCTGTCGTGTCCGTTTTTATTGCACAGTACCTGGTCAGTAAATTAGTAATGGAGTCCATGTCGAATGCTGAACAAGCGATGGGAAGGCAACATAAAACAACTTTAGGAAAATGAAAAAAAAATCATGGATTAAATCGAGAACGGAGGAAGAATGCTCAAATGTGATTGGACTTTTTTTAATTTGTGTTTATATAATAAAGTTTTTTTTTGTGTTCTTGTTTTACACAAATAATAAATGCATTTTATTTATTTTGGGATATTTCGCAATGGCTTGCATTTTAATTGCATCTTTGGACTGATTAATAATGCAATCCGAAGAGTGCCTCTAAATTCAATCCAAAACACTACATCGAAAGCTGTGATTTGGATCGAAAATTGAGTGCATCCTAGCTGTGTGCTGTGGAAGCTAAATGGAGTGCATCCTAGCTGCGCGCTCTCTTGTAAAATTCATAAGTGAATTCATAGGAAAAGATGTACTCCAACGGCACATGTACCGTACAATTGTAGTGATTCAACTGCATCCGCGGATGCATACTTTTTGCTGGGTGCATCCGCAGATGCAAACTTTTTGTTGGGATACGATAGGAAATATGACTACGAGAAATTACTCGCTAATTTATTCTCCATCACTCGATAACGAAAGTTGCCATCCCAACTTTAGGTACTCGGGTCGAAACAAGTCGATATCGAATCACATAATTAGGTCCCTTATATGTCATTTATATATGACCACATTAGCAGGATTTAGCGCGTTATCAGGTTTTATTTGCTAAAACGAACCAAAATCTACCAGATTTACCATACAAAAATAATTGTGGGATAACCCGGCTTCATTAGCCGGATTTAGCACATTATCAGGTTTTATTTGCTAAATCCAGCCAAAATCTACCAGATTTCACATACAAAAGTAAATCCTCGTATTGAGTGGATTTGTTTTAAATCTGGCATAAATCCTCGTATACAACTCTGTTTTTGCAACATTTTGCTAGAAAATACAAAAAGTTGCAAGCTGGCACAAGAAACAAGGTAGATGCATCGGTGAATTGCTACACTAAAAATAATTTAAAATGTAAGAATTTTTAAGCAAGGCGATAAAATTAAATTTTCTTTGATATACAAAATTGATTTTAAACAACTAAGACTAATATTTACGATGTCTAAACGATAGAATAATTCATTATTTGCTCATTAGTAGCATAATGTGCTAGCATTTTCAATATTGAACAATAAATTTGTAATTTGCCATATGTTTTTTTAAACGAACTCAATTTACAACAACGTTTCAAATTCAATCAGATGGGCTGATGTATCTACCTTGGTAATTGTGCTATGAATAAAAATCAGCTGATTGTCATTTAAATCCTCCAAAGGTATATCTAAATGCAATGAGATTTGTACTGGATTTATTAAATTCAGTTGAGGATTTATGGCTAGTCTAAATGAGCTATTATACCCCGGTTACACTTAAGCGGATTAACCCAGTGGGTTTGGATTTAAAATGTCAATTCCATAGCGCAAACGTCAAATAAATCCTCTCGAAGTGGGATAACCTACTAATGTCGTGCACAGTTACAACTGAATGCACCAGTTTTGATGTTTTTCAGAAACCAGTGAGTATTGATGAGTGTAATGAAGTTTATATTACTGGTTGTTATTGTAACTCTTTCAAACAGTTATGGTGTGAATTGGTAAAGAGAGAAAGAGAGTGTTTACGCCGAAATTGCGTGAAAATAAAAACCAAATAAAAGACGAACGTTTTAGATATTAATTCAAAATAAAAGCAGTTGCTTTATTGAGGGAAATAAGTAAAAAAAAAAATGTATAGAGAGGGTAGACAGATTACCTGGTTTGGTTGGTAGGCGATAGATGAGCGACAATAATAACATTGAAAGGTGGCGTTGGCGGTAATTCGATACTCGTTAGAATCTGCATTTTGACAGTTCAGTTGTAATAAAATAGGAGTATGCAGATTGTAACGAGGATAGAATTAAAGACGCTTTTTTCAAACACAATGAATGTGGAAAGCTACCAAGGTAAATTAAACTAATTAAAATTCTGAATTAAACATTGGAGGCCACCTTGCAACATTATTAATGTTGTAACAAGATTAAATACTTAAGACTATTTGTTAAAATTACGATTATGAATAAGGTGGACAGTGCAGTATGGTGAGCAAATTCAGTTCAGTTCAATTCAATTTATTTTTTTCCGTATTTAAAGTACATTGATCTAAGTATAGCAGACACCCGACAATATCCATCCAAATATGGTATATTGGGCGACAGGCAAACCCGGCAAAACTTGTACGCGATTGGTCACTACCTTTGCATACACATCGGGACCGAGGACTAATGCAATACGACTAGGTCTGTAGAACGAAGGATCTGTCAAAGGTAATCCAAGGAACGCGTCCTTGTTTTTTTCCGAGATCGGTTCCGTCGGCGTAAAAACATTGCGGAGATTGGCCACTCTAGCTGATACCATTATCGACTGCGTCGGGTCATATACCGACGTTACAGCAATACGACAAAATCGAACGCCGTCCAGCTTTGATGTGGGAAGACTCAGGTTGTCCACCATCGTTGCACATATTTGGCTTTGTATTGCACAAGGGTCTAATACCGACCGAACAGGACACACTAGTCTGCCATTATTAATATTCACCACGAGACTTGGTGATAAAGTCGCCACAGATTGAAGTGACAAGTTGTGGATAGACGAACTTACTGGATGTCCAATAGTTCTATCATCTGCGGACGAACGAGAATCGGACCTGAAGCTCGGACGAGACATAGAAACCTGATACGGACTAGGCCTGGAACTTTGTCGAGAACGGGATGAGGATGTTAGAGTGGAGCCGATATTTTTCCGATCGTCATGTAATAAATAGTGATGATCACCTCCACACTTATGACAGACCTTCTTACTACGACATTCCCATGCTTGGTGCCATTTTCCCAAGCAACGCGAGCAGTCCCTATGTTTTGCAATGGTTCGGACCCGTAGCTCTAGCGACATATTAACAAACTCCTTACACGAACGCAGGGAGTGTCGATGATTGCATACGCGACAACTATATTTGTGAGGAATCGGAACATTGAAAACGCCCGCAGTGACGGACGTATGTCCCGATTCGCTGGTAGAAGTACGCCGCGGCCGATCTGTTGAACCCACAGTGATGGATTCAGATCGTGCATCCTCATGTTTCGCGGTCGAATTTAAACCCGAGGAACCCGCAGATACGGATTCCGTTCTTTCGATGGGAGATTGGGTGAGAGGAGTTAACACGCTGGAACCCGCAGTGACGGATTCCGATGGTTTTGAAGTTGGAATCGGCAACGCCCTCAAATCCGCAGTGACGGATTCAGTTTCCGATTCATTCAATCTCACCGCTGCCATCGGATTGACAAGATCATCTACCGTCTTCCCTCTTTTTTCCGTTGTGTTATTTCCGTCCGCCCTTTCCAATACGTTATCGATCTCCATGATCAGATCGATGCCATAAATATTGGTGGAATCCATAGTTACTAACGAAGGATAATAACGGTTTAATTTTCTTCTTTTGTCGATTGGTCGGTCAGAACGACCAACTTAGTCACCGGACGCTTTACAACGCCGTTTGCCGTACGAATGTCCACGACTCGAACGTGTCCGTCGACTCCCGGATAAACCTTTTCAACACGACCTAACTTCCACGAGGTCGGAGGGAGATTCTCGTGCCGAACCACGACTAAATCGTCAATTACTACTTCTCTTTCTGGGAATTTCCATTTGTACCGCATATGCAAATTTTTAAGATATTCCTCCATCCACCTATCACAAAACAAATGAGCGAGCGCTTGCAGTTTTCTATACCGATTCACAAGCGATATCGGTTGTTCAGATATGAAGGGTTCAGGAGGAGAAAGTAACGGCGCGCCAATAAGGAAATGACCGGATGTTAAGGAAACTAATTCTTGCGGATCGTCAGACATAGGACATAGTGGACGCGAGTTAAGGCAAGCCTCTATTCCAGCTAAAACTGTCGCTAATTCCTCAAAAGTGAAACGAAGATTTCGACAATGCTTCCGAAAATGCAGTTTGAAGCTTTTAACTCCAGCTTCCCAGAGCCCACCCATATGTGGTGCACCAGCTGGAATGAATTTCCACGATAGTCCTTGATGTACAAGAGCATCAGAGGCCGAATCACAGCTATCTCGAATAAAGCGAATATAATCTTTTCTAAGTTCACGAGAAGCGCCTACGAAATTTGTGCCATTATCGGAAAATATAGTTCTTGGACAACCTCGACGAGCGCTAAACCTATGCAATGCGGCCATGAAATTGGCAGTCGACAAATCCGACACAGCCTCTAAATGAATAGCCTAAGTCGCGAAGCACACGAATACACAAACGTATCCTTTTGTAATTTTACAAGCGCGTCCAGTAAACGATTTGACCTCAAAAGGGCCAGCAAAGTCCACACCGGTAGTAGTAAACGTCCTATCGACTATAGTTCTTTCCGTCGGAAGAGCTGCCATAATTTGACTACAATGTCTCTTTTTATCGACCGGACATACCTTGCAGTTACGAACAACTGCGCGTATCAAATTTTTAACTCTCGGAATCCAATATTCCGTTCGCAAAATCCGCAACATCAGTTGCAGTCCGCCATGAACGCACTTAATGTGAATATATTCCACCAGAAGTCTAACGAACCTACTTCTATAGGGGAGAATAATCGGACAGCTTTCCGAGTTCGAAACTGTGGGTGACTGCGCTAAACGACCATTCATACGCATGACACCATGTTCATCAAGGACGGGATTTAGAGGGGCTAAACAACTCGACGTTGACACTGGTTTATTATCCAGCAAACTTTTGTACTCATTTGCAAAATGGACTTTTTGAGTATTTATTATAAGGAGCATCCGAACCTCATTGAATTCCGAAGTGGTAATTCTTTTCGAAGGGTAAGTATATCTACCTCGGTACCGAGAGTTGGTCTGACGAACGAACCTAAACATATAAGCTACAGCACGAATCCCCATTGTAAAAGACGAATACCTATCCAGAATATCAGTATAAGTCGACGTAAAGAATGAGAAATGACACTGCACCGAACGCATTTCAATGTCAGTCTCAAGTGGAGTTAGGTCACGAATATCCCAACTCGATTTATCTTGGCTGAGCCAGCATGGCCCATGCCACCAAAGGGGACTAGTAGCTAAGTCTGATGGAGGTACACCACGACTTCCTAGGTCCGCAGGATTATCTTCCGACCGAACATGATACCAATTATGGTTTCCAACATTTTCTTGGATCCTACAGACTCGATTTGCAACAAAAGTGGTCCACGTAGAGGGGGGTTTTCGAAGCCACGACAAAACAATAGTTGAATCCGTCCAACAATACACCTGACGAAATTCAATGTCGATCTCCTTGACGATGACTTTTAACAGTTCCGACGCTAAAACCGCACCACAAAGCTCTAAACGAGGGAGCGAAATTGATTTAATTGGGGCCACTTTGGTCTTACTAGACAACAAATGCACGAACACATTCTGACCTGGGACCTCAATTCGAATATATACTACCCCCGCGTATGCCTTAATCGAGGCATCTGAAAACACGTGTAATTCGGCCGAACACTGTGGAGTATATAGAATCCAACGAGGAATTTGTATTGTATTTACTTTATGATACGTGTCTACGAATTTACGCCACTCCAAATAAGTGGCTTCTACAAGGGGATCGTCCCAACCGATTTGATCTAGCCAGACCTTTTGCATAATCATTTTTGCCGTTACAATAACTGGCCCTAACCAACCAACAGGGTCAAACAACTTAGCTATTGCGACAGAACTTCCGGTTTAGTATAACTAGCCCTCTTTCCACCTGATACCAAGGGGTTTCGAACTGCTAGCTTCCACGAATGACAATAATTGCGCATCTACCAAATGTTCTGGAGGGAAACGATTCAAAATAGTCTTATCATTGGCCGTCCACTTTCTGAGCTCAAACTTTGCCGAAATAAGTTGATCCCTAGCTGTCATCGCGGTCTCAAGGTCATGAGCTCCTGCCAATACATCATCCACATGCATGGATTTTCGCAATATATGCGCTGCTAGGGGATACTGAGTTTCTGTTTCGTCCGCCAGTTGCAACAATGTTCTAATAGCTAGATAAGGGGCGCAATTCAAACCGAAAGTCACTGTTTCTAATTCGAAATCTTGAACGGGTTTAGTTGGCGAGTCCCGATAGAGGATTTTTTGAAGCGAAGTGTGTGTGTGGGTTATGTCTGAATTGAAAACGAATTTAAATACTCGCCAACGAAGTATTAAAAGTACAAGGTCGAGCTGCAAAGTGGGCCCGACATGTAGAATGTCGTTCAGACTGTTCCCGTTAGAAGTTTTATTCGAGGCGTTAAATACGACCCGCAATTTTGTTGTCTGTTTTTCGAGGTTTATGACCGGATGGTGAGGCAAATAACACGAAAGGGTGCTAGTATTGGCAGCAGAAACTGACTTCATATGGTCGAGCTCTAAACAGTCAAAACCTTATCATATGTGACTTTTACATCCGGTTTTTTCAATAACGATGCCTCATTCCGAAGGAATTGCTTGAGGACATTACCACGAGATTCCCCCAAATACCCGTTTACTCCTAACTCAGTTCGCAAGGGCAGGGTTACAATAAATCTACCGTCAGAGGATCTACGAGTGGTTCGAACCAAATTTTCCTCACAAATTCGGTCAGATGGGGATAACATTTTCCGTTTAGGAGTTTCTTCCAATTCCCAGAATCGCAACAAAGTTTTATTAAGAGAGTCCTCTTCCTCAATATTAATTGTCGTAGCAAAGGTTCTAATTTCCGACGATGGAATTGGCCCAGTGACAAGCCAACCGAAAACAGTATTTTGTGCTAGCAAAGTTCCCGATATAATGGAACGACATCCCTCTAACAAGATCTTCGGATATAAATCTGCACCGAGCAGCAGATCTACTGGACGAGAATCAAATAAATTGACGTCCGCCAAACGAATATTTGGTATTTGCGACCTAAAATCTGAAGAGACAGTAAAGGATGGTAAACTTCCCGAAATTAGTGGCAATACTAATGCGTTTGTTGATAACAAAACCGAAGGATCGCATGGACTTCCAATTTGAATATAACAAACTTTGCGTGAATTTGCCGAAATTGCACAATTAACGCCCGAAATACTAACATTCGTAGAAGAAACTGGAAGTTCGAGGCGATTCTGAAGCCGCTCAGAGAAAAACGAAGATTCCAAAGCGGGGTCTATCAGAGCCCTAGCTGGGTACGAGATACCACAATGAATCAAATTTACCATCGCTGTTCCTAAAAGCACAGAATTATTTTGAGCTGCGTGGAAGACTTTTCGGGGGTTACCTGCCGAAGTGGAAGGAAGAGAAGGTTCGATTGAGGAGTTAGAAGGCCTATTTTCTACGTTGTTTGGATTTCTATTAGACGAATTTGGAACCGGGCTGACTTTTTAGGAGAAGAATCATTTCTAGGTAACAACGAGTGATGTGTTCCACTACATTTAGAACACCGAAACTTACTTATGCAAGTTTTAACCTCGTGTCCCTTTCGCAAACAATTGACACATAAGCGACGACGTTTAACAATAGAAAACCGGCTGGAGATCGACATATTTTTGAACCGAGGACATTCAAAAAGTTGATGACTATGTTTTGGGCACAGAATACAATCGGTTTTTTGTGGAGACTTGGGATTATTCGAAGAATCCGATTTAGTTAAGTGCGTTTGGACCTTCCTTACGTTATATTTTGTTGCCTACCCCTCATATCGTGTAGACACATTAGATTTCGAATTCGTTCCGTTAAGAAGCTATCTAAATCTTCCCAAAATGAAATAGCCGATTTATCTTTAACGCTTTGTTCCCACAGGGTTTGCGTAATTTTTGGTAACCGCTGAAGACAAATAAATACCAGAAATGGATCCCAATTTTCTGTAGGGATGTCGTAAATTGACATCGCTGACAAACAACCATTAATTCCGCGTTGTATTGTCTTCAAACCCGAACTAGACTCATTCTGGAGGACTGGCAAAGCGAAAAGTGTTTTCAACTGGTTATGGACGAGTAACCGAGGATTATCATAGTTATCCTTTAAAGCATTCCACGCTAGATCGAAACTGCGGTGTGTCAATGGAAATTTCGAGACAATTTCTCGAGCTTCTCCACTAGATTTGCGCACGAGATGGCAATGGCGCTCTATATCGCTCAAACGCGAATTTTTTATATACACCGCGCTAAAAAGGTCCCTAAACGTGGGGCACGATTGACATTCTCCTTCGAAAACATCTATATCACATGGAGGTAGTGCTAAGTTATGAACGTTGTCATTATTCGGAGGATCCATAAAACTCTGACGACCACTAGGATACCCAATACTCGATATTGGGGAGATAATGACACTTACTTCCTTAGAAGTATGAGTAGAAGAGCTCGTTTTACCTGCTGCTGCATCTTTAGACTGTAATACTTTTGGAGTATCACAGGGATGCTGCGAAGCTAGCGAAACTACGAGAGAGAAGAGTTCAAAGATTTCCTAGAACCTCGTAATTCCGACAGTTGAACATTTAAATTTGTTAAACATTTCATATATTCCTGATGCACGACCTCATATTTGTGATCGGCGGACTCAATCATATCTTTAGCTGTATCCTCAGACGTTTCCAAATAGAGCATACACGAATTAAACTTATCCTGAGTATCTCTCCAAACCTTTTCCAATTCGACGCTACGAACTTCTAACGCACAGAGGTTAATTTCTTCATGTTTCATTGCCCGAATATTTTCCACGAATCTAACGAAGGCATCAGAAACTCTGATAAAACTTTCCAAGGGACTGAATGGCATATTTGTAAATTTTATTTAACACGCGCACAAGAAAATTAAAAAAGTTTTCCAAAAATTCTCCAAAAAAACCCAAATTTTTCTCGATCAAAGTCCAAAAAATGATTTATAATCAACGAAAATCTCGAAAAGATAAAAATTTTATACGGAAAACCACCTAATTCTTCACGAGAGAAACCAATTTCTTCTAGAAAAGAGTTAAAATCGACAAAATTTTCCGATTTCTAGCGAGACTTTCAAAGAATTGCTCCCAAAGGCACATATTTCCCGAAATTCCAACAAAAATATCAACAACTTACTCGAGATAGCACAAATGTTAACTAAAATTTCAAGAAATTCAATAAGATTTTGGAAAATCGCGATAATTTTCCTCGAAATTCAACAAAATTATCGGAATGGCACCAAATTTCAACGACAAAACTGAAAATATCTCCAAAAACGTTAAAGATTTTCCATAGAAATCACCAAAAGTTAATCAAAACGACAATTAATTACAAAATTTCAACAAAAAATGACCGAAATGTCATTAAAATTTCGAAAAAAAAAACAAACTTATTTCCCACGAAAAATCAAAAAAAGTACCAAAATTTGCCAAATAGTACGAAATTTTAAAATATTTGTGTATAATAATATATAAAAATATCAATAAAAAATTTTATATATATCAGAAAATAGCGAAAATATCAATAATTTTCCAAAAAATATTTAGTTCAATATAAAATAATAATTATGATATTTAATTTTTTTCCAATATTCGTTCACTACACACACACCCACTACTAATATAATTAGCAAAAAATATTTCTCCTTTATAACAAACGTATTAACTAACCACAATCGACCGAACCGATTGGTGTAGCGCACACGTAATAAAAGAGAAACGAAATAACAAAATCAATTCAATTCAATTTTGCCAAAGGCCATATTTATTAGGAATATATTATCTTATAAAATAACAGAAAAGGCTTACTGTGCTAATTAGAAAATATCTTATTGCTACTTCGCAATCTACTACATCATATATATTTTAGCAGTGGTTTAGCCACTAGCAGCTATTAAACTCAAAAAGTAAAATGAATTCAGGTTTTTAAAAGTGCCCCAAAAAATCCTATAAAAAAGGGCGTCATTACATATTTTTGTGACTAAAACTAAAACTTAAAAAGTACAACTAAAAACTACTTATAACTACTATTTACAATATATACAAAATTATTTATTGGCTATTATTATAGACAATGCTATTTACATCAAGGGTGTTGTAACGTCTATGGTAGAAACGCAGTTCCCCGTTGACGAACAACAACCCTTCATCATTAGCCCCTGATAGCTAAAAAATATTTGTTTGGCTCTGGACAGGATGAAGTCAATATGCCTGTTGTAGTCAAATTTCTGGTGAAAAATGACACCCAGGTACTTCATCCTGTCCTCCACCTCCACTATGCTAAGTCCAATTTGAATTATTGGACAGTACCTCCAGAAATTAGGTAAAACATGTTGTGTTTTACCTTTAATTAAAATAGCAGTGCATTTCTCGCCATTTAATATTAAACCCCAAAAGGTGAAATATCTGTCAAGAATTGCGAGATAGTCATTTAAGGTTGCCTCAATGACCCGGACCCTTGGGCCCGACATCGTCACCAACACATCATCAGCATATGACAAAACCAATCCCCCCTGTGGGGGAGCTGGCATGTCGCTAACGAATATGTTGTACAACATCGGACCCAAGAGCGAGCCCTGAGGTACCCCTTTAAGTACAGGCCTACTACTAGACAGTCGTTCACCAACTTTAACACGGAAGCTTCTATCGGCCAGAAAACTTCTCACAAGCCTGCAGGTTTGGTGGTCAAAACCAAATCTGCGCATTTTGGCAATCAGCCCATTATGCCAGACTGAGTCGAACGCCTTCGAGAAGTCTAGCCCAACAGCAATAGTGCCTTCCCTATTGTTGAGACCCGAAGTCACGTAAGACGAGAAGGCAGTTAAGGCGTGGGCAGTTGATAAACCTGTCCTGAAACTAAATTGGTTGTCTTTTAGCACCCTTTTGTCATCCACCATTAGTTTGATTCGATCCAGAATAAAGGATTCGAATAATTTCCCAAATGCTGACAGAATAGAAATTGGTCTATAGCTGCCACATTGATTAGGTGGGGATCCCCTTTTGTAAATGGGGACTAACATGGCCTCTTTCCATGACTTGGGAAAGTATCCCAAGTTGAGGCAATGGTTAAAAAGTATTGCCAGGAATGCAAATAAAGCCTCCCCTGCCTTTTTTAAGGCAATATCAGGTATTTTATCAAGACCTGACGATATACGCGCTGGCCTTCTGGCTAAGGCCTGTCGCACATTGTTCACCTTTACAAATCCGCCCTCATACCAACGTGAGTCGCTATCCACAAAAGCCCCATCAGCAGAAAATGTTCCGGTGAAGGTAACCAAAGGGGACCGATCGTTGATCTCCTCCGCAGCACTATCAATAGAGCTTCGGAAGAAATCAAACTCCCCAGGGACCCGATTAACTGGGCCACCTGAGGAGCTGTCGACCGGTCCACCATCGGCACGTAATGCACTCTGGACATAATCCGCAATAGCTTCGGCTTTTTGGCATTCGTCTGTTAGGATACTCCCTGAATCATCCACCAACTGTTCGATCGGATTTTTACCTCCTAGGCCGGCAGCCCTTTTGACCTTGCCAAAAATTTTGCCATCGACCCTGACTCTAGCAAGGTAGCTCTTCAACCGATCTCGTTCGAAGATACGGATGGAATCTTGAATCAGGTTACGGATATCCGCACGTAGAGCAGGATATCTGTCCGGATCATGAGACCTTCAAAGGGTACGGCACAATGTGCGGCGTTCACGGATAAATCTCAGGATTCTTGGGGGAAGGTCTCCAAGAGTCCGATCTCGGACTTTCTGTTTGGGGACAGATGTGTCGATGGCCCGCCGGAAAACCTCCGACAGATCACCCACACACCTGTCCACCTCATCAACAGAAACATTCCTGTCGGTAGGCAATTTACATACCTCTAGGCCTTCTCGAATACGGCGCCTGAAACGGCTTATGTTCATACGGTCAAAGTTGAGGAATTCTTCCCTAGCTTGACACGCTACAATTCCCATATTTATTTCAATTTGAATCGCCCTATGGTCAGATTCAAAATCGAAAGCCGTCGAAGTGTTTCCGTCGCCAACCAGAGGGAGTCCTAGTGTGCAAAGAAACAAATCTAGGAATGAGCCAGATGCCTCATTCGGCCTAGTCGGCATATTTGAACCGATTGCTATGAAATCTGAGCAGTTTTGAAGTAAACTGTCCAGAATACCTCCACTTGTATTTCTATTGGTGCCACCCCAGGAAGGATGTTTGGCATTAAGGTCGGCTCCAATGAGAACCTCCCCGTTATTGTATAGATTCAGGACACTATTCATATCCTGAACTTGAAGTGTTTCCTGTGGGCGAAGATAAAGAGAGACGAAGGCTACCGTTGAGCCATCATCCCTCCATATCCTCACCGCACAGGACTCTATACGCCCTGTATCTAATGGTATGCGTTCACACCTAAAACAATCACTTATAGCATTCGCAGTGCCACCCCCACGTTGCCCCCATTCTCTATGTTGAACAAATATTTTGTATCCCTCCAAACTCAAAGTTTGAGTAGGATTTAGTCTATGTTCTGCTAAAAGAAGGACGTCCGGTCTTCTCTCATCTATTAGTAGCTTCAAATAATGTCTCTTGGAACTAGAGACTAACGAGTTAACATTAACAAAAACTATTTTAAAATTCAACATTTCCATCGATAAAAAGAAGCCATGCAGACATGGCGGCATTGATGCCAGACGTTGACATTATTTGCTGAAAAATAGGACCGAACGCCCTTGCTTTCTCGCACTTTAAACTATAGTCAGTACCAAAAAATTGTACTATATTTCCTACATTGGTAGCACCAACATTCTGGGAGGTGTTTGTACCAGGACGGGGGTCATTTCTAACCTGGGTTAGGGGTGGAAGTGGTTGGGGGATTTGGGGTGGTATAGGATGGGGAATTGGGGGTTGGATAGGTTTAGAATGACCGGTTGCTGCGGCATATGACACGCCAGTGCGCATGTTAGCAAAACGCATGGACCTGACATCAGCCTTAGCCTTAATTTCGGCCTTTTGTTTGGCTTTCCTTGCCAGTATCGCCAAACGATGTGGACAATCCCGGGCACAAGCCGGGTGACCAACTTTATCGCAATTTGTGCAAGCAGGAGGTTGCACAACCTTTGATATAACTTCACCAGGAAGTGGATCCTTATACTCAATAAATGTCTCTTGGCCTTTGGGAGGGACCTTGCATTCTTTGGGTGCATGGGCTTCAAGGCATCGGACGCATCTAAAGGGCATTTGGCAATTGATGGCGATATGGCCAAAACGTTGGCAATGAAAACATTGCTAAATACCGCGATCTTTATCCTTACGGATTGTGACATTGGCGTCACAAATCATTTTGAGTTTATAGAGTCCCATTATATCGGAACTCTTAGTGACTCGTAAGAGCCAAAGTCTATGGGAAATGTTGGTCAAACCCATTATCTCAACTTTTAGACCCGATCGAATCTCGAGGAAATCGTATACCACATCTCGTGGATAATCATCTCCAAGGTTATCTATGACCAACATGTGTGGGCGAAGTTCCTTAGGGGTGTGGGTGTGGAATTTATACCCACGGTCTGTCAAGATTTTCTTGACAGCCTCAAATGTCTTGAGACTAAAGGTTTTCACAGACACTACAGATTGACGGACTAGAGAAGTCGAAAACTCACCTGGACTAAAATGTTGCTGCAAGACGCCTGACATCTCGTAGGAACCCACCTCGTATACCGTTATATTTGTCATAGTGCTACGATCAGATTTCTTATTACTAGCTTGTGAATTAACTGGAGCAGAATTCTTTCCGGGTTTATCATCCATCTGGGGTGATGATTTGCTGGATTTTTTCTGAGCAGCCTTATTTTGGGATGTTGCATTAGTCGGGACAGCACATCCAGTATCTTCATTATCTTCCATATCAGTCGCCAGCAGTGCGACGTCAGCATCTTCTTCCGCCATACCGAGGTTTTGGGCTACCTCGGCAGTCATAGTATTTAGAGGGACATTTGGAGCACTCAAAATGCCGTGCTGTCTGAGAGCCTCTCTAACAGCGTGTAGCTCTGCTGCCAAACTCTCATTCTCACGTTCCAGACGTGAGATAGTCGCCTTTTGTTGACGTACAGTTGCTTCCAATTAAAAAACTTTGTACGACGAATCAGCAACGTCACCATGGGAACGCTTCTTACGCTTTTTACGTAAATCATCAGATGCGACAGACATGCCGCCATCGCTTGTTACATCCTCCGATGCATCCTTTGGTTTAGGTAGATGAGGCACTTTATTTTTGGCTGATTTACGACTGGTAACTGTTGTGAAGCCAGCGGAATCATCCGCTGGCAAAGTGGTCTTTTGTTGACTTTTAGTCTCTGCCATAGTTAAATTGGTAGAGATTGATGTAATCTTTTTGCTTGGCTTCAGAATTGTGAGAGCCAAATTAGCGCCGCCGTCAGAATTTTTCGGCATCGGCACAGGAGTGTTGACGTGTTGTGATGTACTCGCCAATGATGTTAAATTGTTGGTTGATGATTTTCCTGTGGGTTTTACAGAAATATCCATTGTAGCATTTTTGACGCCGTCAAAATTTGAAGGTATCGGCTCAGGAGTGCTAGCGGGGTTGGTACTGCCCGCCAGCGGGTTGTTTTGGCTGTTACAACCACCACTCGTTATGCGTCCTTGTGCAAAACAAACAAACAGGGGTTGGCCGCCTTCTATGCGCTTCTCACAGTAAGCACTTAACCGCAAGGGAATTTTTAGTTTTTACGCTATATGCGTCAAAGAGATAAAGTTTTGTTTCAAACTAATTTGAAAAGATATTCGTTTTTAAGCACTTGGTGTTTTACCACGACCAGTCACTTTTTTCTTTTTAAAATCACTTAACACTTCACGTGTGCGCTACACCAATCGGTTCGGTCGATTGTGGTTAGTTAATACGTTTGTTATAAAGGAGAAATATTTTTTGCTAATTATATTAGTAGTGGGTGTGTGTGTAGTGAACGAATATTGGAAAAAAATTAAATATCGTGCACCCTACAGTCCGCATAATAATTATTATTTTATATTGAACTAAATATTTTTTGGAAAATTATTGATATTTTCGCTATTTTTTGATATATATAAAATTTTTTATATATTATTATACACAAATATTTTAAAATTTCGTACTATTTGGCAAATTTTGGTACTTTTTTTGATTTTTCGTGGGAAATAAGTTTGTTTTTTCGAAATTTTGGTGACATTTCGGTCATTTTTGTTGAAATTTTGTAATTAATTGTCGTTTTGCTTAACTTTTGGTGATTTCTTTGGAAAATCTTTAACGTTTTTGGAGATATTTTCAGTTTTGTCGTTGAAATTTGGTGCCATTCCGATAATTTTGTTGAAATTCGAGGAAAATTATCGCGATTTTCCAAAATCTTATTGAATTTCTTGAAATTTTAGTTAACATTTGTGCTATCTCGAGCAATTTGTTGATATTTTTGTTGGAATTTCGGGAAATTTGTGCCTTTGGGAGCAATTCTTTGAAAGTCTCGCTAGAAATCGGAAAATTTTGTCGATTTTAATTCTTTTCTAGAAGAAATTGGTTTCTCTCGTGAAGAATTAGGTGGTTTTCGTATAAAATTTTTATCTTTTCGAGATTTTCGTTGATTATAAATCATTTTTTGGACTTTGATCGAGAAAAATTTGGTTTTTTTGGAGAATTTTTGGAAAACTTTTTTAATTTTCTTGTGCGCGTGTTAAATAAAATTTACAAATATGCCATTCAGTCCCTTGGAAAGTTTTATCAGAGTTTCTGATGCCTTCGTTAGATTCGTGGAAAATATTCGGGCAATGAAACATGAGGAAATTAACCTCTGTGCGTTAGAAGTTCGTAGCGTCGAATTGGAAAAGGTTTGGAGAGATACTCAGGATAAGTTTAATTCGTGTATGCTCTATTTGGAAACGTCTGAGGATACAGCTAAAGATATGATTGAGTCCGCCGATCACAAATATGAGGTCGTGCATCAGGAATATATGAAATGTTTAACAAATTTAAATGTTCAACTGTCGGAATTACGAGGTTCTAGGAAATCTTTGAACTCTTCTCTCTCGTAGTTTCGCTAGCTTCGCAGCATCCCTGTGATACTCCAAAAGTATTACAGTCTAAAGATGCAGCAGCAGGTAAAACGAGCTCTTCTACTCATACTTCTAAAGGGTTGTTTACACCATCTATCAATGTCGTATGAGATGTCAAATTTTCTACCTGCGAATGTTGTACACATAGTGTGACCACTATGAAAATTTTCATCTATCAAAATGATTTGGCAACTCATATGTAAATTTTTCATTTAGGGAGCGCTCTATTTGATACGGCATTCTTGTATGTAAACCAGCCATGCACGCGTCTTTACGAAAAAGTTAACTACAACTCTCTTTCCCATACAAAAACCAAAATAGCATTCTCTTCTTGTGCATCATTGATGTAAACATAAATTTATCAGCTGTTTTCTGGCATTCTCAAAAAAAAAAAGAAAAACAAAATCTTTTAAAAAAGAAAATGGAAAGTTATGTATATTTAAATATTTAGAAAAGTAAACAAAGGGTGTTTATAATGTAATTTTCAGATCGATTGGTCGAAAAAAGCAGTCTTGGAAATGATTGCTTTGTGGCAAAATATAGATGATGTGGCATGTGATATAGATGTTTTCGAAGGAGAATTTCAATCGTGGCCCACGTTTAGGGACCTTTTTAGCGCGGTGTATATAAAAAATTCGCGTTTGAGCGATATAGAGCGCCATTGCCATCTCGTGCGCAAAACTAGTGGAGAAGCTCGAGAAATTGTCTCGAAATTTACATTGACACACCGAAGTTTCGATCTAGCGTGGAATGCTTTAAAGGATAACTATGATAATCCTCGGTTACCCGTCCATAACCAGTTGAAAACACTTTTCGCTTTGCCAGTCCTCCAGAATGAGTCTAGTTCGGGTTTGAAGACAATACAACGCGGAATTAATGGTTGTTTGTCAGCGATGTCAATTTACGACATCCCTACAGAAAATTGGGATCCATTTTTGGTATTTATTTGTCTTCAGCGGTTACCAAAAATTACGCAAACCCTGTGGGAACAAAGCGTTAAAGATAAATCGGCTATTTCACTTTGGGAAGATTTAGATAGCTTCTTAACGGAACGAATTCGAACTCTAATGTGTCTACACGATATGAGGGGTAGTGAACAGACAACAAAATATAACGTAAGGAAGGTCCAAACGCACTTAACTAAATCGGATTCTTCGAATAATCCCAAGTCTCCACAAAAAACCGATTGTATTCTGTGCCCAAAACATAGTCATCAACTTTTTGAATGTCCTCGGTTCAAAAATATGTCGATCTCCAGCCGGATTTCTATTGTTAAACGTCGTCGCTTATGTGTCAATTGTTTGCGAAAGGGGCACGAGGTTAAAACTTGCATAAGTAAGTTTCGGTGTTCTAAATGTAGTGGAACACATCACACGTTGTTACATAGAAATGATTCTTCTCCTAAAAAGTCAGCCCCGGTTCCAAAAATAGGCCTTCTAACTCCTCAGTCGAACCTTCTCTTCCTTCCACTTCGGCAGGTAACCCCCGAAAAGTCTTCCACGCAGCTCAAAATAATTCTGTGCTTTTAGGAACAGCGATGGTAAATTTGATTCATTGTGGTATCTCGTACCCAGCTAGGGCTCTGATAGACCCCGCCTTGGAATCTTCGTTTTTCTCTGAGCGGCTTCAGAATCGCCTCAAACTTCCAGTTTCTTCTACGAATGTTAGTATTTCGGGCGTTAATTGTGCAATTTCGGCAAATTCACGCAAAGTTTGTTATATTCAAATTGGAAGTCCATGCGATCCTTCGGTTTTGTTATCAACAAACGCATTAGTATTGCCACTAATTTCGGGAAGTTTACCATCCTTTACTGTCTCTTCAGATTTTAGGTCGCAAATACCAAATATTCGTTTGGCGGACGTCAATTTATTTGATTCTCGTCCAGTAGATCTGCTGCTCGGTGCAGATTTATATCCGAAGATCTTGTTAGAGGGATGTCGTTCCATTATATCGGGAACTTTGCCAGCACAAAATACTGTTTTCGGTTGGCTTGTCACTGGGCCAATTCCATCGTCGGAAATTAGAACCTTTGCTACGACAATTAATATTGAGGAAGAGGACTCTCTTAATAAAACTTTGTTGCGATTCTGGGAATTGGAAGAAACTCCTAAACGGAAAATGTTATCAACATCTGACCGAATTTGTGAGGAAAATTTGGTTCGAACCACTCGTAGATCCTCTGACGGTAGATTTATTGTAACCCTGCCCTTGCGAACTGAGTTAGGAGTAAACGGGTATTTGGGGGAATCTCGTGGTAATGTCCTCAAGCAATTCCTTCGGAATGAGGCATCGTTATTGAAAAAACCGGATGTAAAAGTCACATATGATAAGGTTTTGACTGTTTAGAGCTCGACCATATGAAGTCAGTTTCTGCTGCCAATACTAGCACCCTTTCGTGTTATTTGCCTCACCATCCGGTCATAAACCTCGAAAAACAGACAACAAAATTGCGGGTCGTATTTAACGCCTCGAATAAAACTTCTAACGGGAACAGTCTGAACGACATTCTACATGTCGGGCCCACTTTGCAGCTGGACCTTGTACTTTTAATACTTCGTCGGCGAGTATTTAAATTCGTTTTCAATTCAGACATAACCCAAATGTATCGGCAGATTCGCGTTGACCCTCAGCACACTTCGCTTCAAAAAATCCTCTATCGGGACTCGCCAACTAAACCCGTTCAAGATTTCGAATTAGAAACAGTGACTTTCGGTTTGAATTGCGCCCCTTATCTAGCTATTAGAACATTGTTGCAACTGGCGGACGAAACAGAAACTCAGTATCCCCTAGCAGCGCATATATTGCGAAAATCCATGCATGTGGATGATGTATTGGCAGGAGCTCATGACCTTGAGACCGCGATGACAGCTAGGGATCAACTTATTTCGGCAAAGTTTGAGCTCAGAAAGTGGACGGCCAATGATAAGACTATTTTGAATCGTTTCCCTCCAGAACATTTGGTAGATGCGCAATTATTGTCATTCGTGGAAGCTAGCAGTTCGAAACCTCTTGGTATCAGGTGGAAAGCTAGGTTGGATTCTTTTTATTTTGATGTCAAACCCATAGAAAAGAAGGCTAGTTATACTAAACGGGAAGTTCTGTCCGCAATAGCTAAGTTGTTTGACCCTGTTGGTTGGTTAGGGCCAGTTATTGTCACGGCAAAAATGATTATGCAAAAGGCCAGACCTAGATCAAATCGGTTGGGACGATCCCCTTGTAGAAGCCACTTATTTGGAGTGGCGTAAATTCGTAGACACGTATCATAAAGTAAATACGATACAAATTCCTCGTTGGATTCGATATACTCCACAGTGTATGGCCGAATTACACGTGTTTTCAGATGCCTCGATTAAGGCATACGCGGGGTAGTATATATTCGAATTGAGGGAACAGTCTGAACGACATTCTACACGTCGGGCCCACTTTGCAGCACGACCTTGTACTTTTAATACTTCGTTGGCGAGTATTTAAATTCGTATTCAATTCAGACTTAACCCAAATGTATCGGCAGATTCGCGTTGACCCTCAGCACACTTCGCTTCAAAAAATCCTCTATCGGGACTCGCCAACTAAACCCGTTCAAGATTTCGAATTAGAAACAGTGACTTTCGGTTTGAATTGCGCCCCTTATCTAGCTATTAGAACATTGTTGCAACTGGCGGACGAAACAGAAACTCAGTATCCCCTAGCAGCGCATATATTGCGAAAATCCATGCATGTGGATGATGTATTGGCAGGAGCTCATGACCTTGATACCGCGATGACAGCTAGGGATCAACTTATTTCGGCAAAGTTTGAGCTCAGAATGTGGACGGCCAATGATAAGACTATTTTGAATCGTTTCCCTCCAGAACATTTGGTAGATGCGCAATTATTGTCATTCGTGGAAGCTAGCAGTTCGAAACCTCTTGGTATCAGGTGGAAAGCTAGGTTGGATTCTTTTTATTTTGATGTCAAACCCATAGAAAAGAAGGCTAGTTATACTAAACGGGAAGTTCTGTCCGCAATAGCTAAGTTGTTTGACCCTGTTGGTTGGTTAGGGCCAGTTATTGTCACGGCAAAAATGATTATGCAAAAGGTCTGGCTAGATCAAATCGGTTGGGACGATCCCCTTGTAGAAGCCACTTATTTGGAGTGGCGTAAATTCGTAGACAGGTATCATAAAGTAAATACGATACAAATTCCTCGTTGGATTCGATATACTCCACAGTGTTCGGCCGAATTACACGTGTTTTCAGATGCCTCGATTAAGGCATACGCGGGGTAGTATATATTCGAATTGAGGTCCCAGGTCAGAATGTGTTCGTGCATTTGTTGTCTAGTAAGACCAAAGTGGCCCCAATTAAATCAATTTCGTTCCCTCGTTTAGAGCTTTGTGGTGCGGTTTTAGCGTCGGAACTGTTAAAAGTCATCGTCAAGGAGATCGACATTGAATTTCGTCAGGTGTATTGTTGGACGGATTCAACTATTGTTTTGTCGTGGCTTCGAAAAACCCCCTCTACGTGGACCACTTTTGTTGCAAATCGAGTCTGTAGGATCCAAGAAAATGTTGGAAACCATAATTGGTATCATGTTCGGTCGGAAGATAATCCTGCGGATCTAGGAAGTCGTGGTGTACCTCCATCAGACTTAGCTACTAGTCCCCTTTGGTGGCATGGGCCATGCTGGCTCAGCCAAGATAAATCGAGTTGGGATATTCGTGACCTAACTCCACTTGAGACTGACATTGAAATGCGTTCGGTGCAGTGTCATTTCTCATTCTTTACGTCGACTTATACTGATATTCTGGATAGGTATTCGTCTTTTACAATGGGGATTCGTGCTGTAGCTTATATGTTTAGGTTCGTTCAGACCAACTCTCGGTACCGAGGTAGATATACTTACCCTTCGAAAAGAATTACCACTTCGAAATTCAATGAGGTTCGGATGCTCCTTATAATAAATACTCAAAAGGTCCATTTTGCAAATGAGTACAAAAGTTTGCTGGATAATAAACCAGTGTCAAGCCCCTCTAAATCCCGTCCTTGATGAACATGGTGTCATGCGTATGAATGGTCGTTTTGCGCAGTCACCCACAGTTTCGAACTCGGAAAGCTGTCCGATTATTCTCCCCTATAGAAGTAGGTTCGTTAGACTTCTGGTGGAATATATTCACATTAAGTGCGTTCATGGCGGACTGCAACTGATGTTGCGGATTTTGCGAACGGAATATTGGATTCCGAGAGTTAAAAATTTGATACGCGCAGTTGTTCGTAACTGCAAGGTATGTCTGGTCGATAAAAAGAGACATTGTAGTCAAATTATGGCAGGTCTTCCGCCGGAAAGAACTATAGTCGATAGGGCGTTTACTACTACCGGTGTGGACTTTGCTGGCCCTTTTGAGGTCAAATCGTTTACTGGACGCGCTTGTAAAATTACAAAAGGATACGTTTGTGTATTCGTGTGCTTCGCGACTAAGGCTATTCATTTAGAGGCTGTGTCGGATTTTTCGACTGCCAATTTCATGGCGGCATTGCATAGGTTTATCGCTCGTCGAGGTTGTCCAAGAACTGTATTTTCCGATAATGGCACAAATTTCGTAGGCGCTTCTCGTGAACTTAGAAAAGATTATATTCGCTTTATTCGAGATAACTGTGATTCGGCCTCTGATGCTCTTCTACATCAAGGTCTATCGTTGAAATTCATTCCAGCTGGTGCACCACATATGGGTGGGCTCTGGGAAGCTGGAGTTAAAAGCTTCAAACTGCATTTTCGGAAGCATTGTCGAAATCTTCGTTTCACTTTTGAGGAATTAGCGACAGTTTTAGCTCGAATAGAGGCTTGCCTTAACTCGCGTCCACTATGTCCTATGTCTGACGATCCGCAAGAATTAGTTTCCTTAACACCCGGTCATTTCTTAATTGGCGCTCCGTTACTTTCTCCTCCTGAACCCTTCATATCTGAACAACCGATATCGCTTGTGAATCGGTATAGAAAACTGCAAGCGCTCGCTCATTTGTTTTGTGATAGGTGGAAGGAGGAATATCTTAAAAATTTGCAAATTTGTACAAATGGAAATTCCCGGAAAGAGAAATAGTAATTGACGATTTAGTCGTGGTTCGGCACGAGAATCTCCCTCCGACCTTGTGGAAGTTAGGTCGTGTTGAAAAGGTTTATCCGGCAGTCGACGGACACGTTCGAGTTGTGGACATTCGTACGGCAAACGGCGTTGTAAAGCGGCCGGTGACTAAGTTGGTCGTTCTGACCGACCAATCGACAAATGAAGAAAATTAAACAGTTATTATCCTTCCTTAGTAACTATGGATTCCACCAATATTTATGGCATCGATCTGATCATGGAGATCGATAACGTATTGGAAAGGGCGGACGGAAATAACACCACGGAAAAAAGAGTGAAGACAGTAGATGATCTTGTCAATCCGATAGCAGCGGTGAGATTGAATGAATCGGAAACGGAATCCGTCACTGCGGATTCGAGGGCGTTGCCGATTCCAACTTCAAAACCATCGGAATCCGTCACTGCGGGTTCCAGCGTGTTAACTCCTCTCACCCAATCTCCCATCGAAAGAACGGAATCCGTATCTGCGGGTTCCTCGGGTTTAAATTCGACCGCGAAACATGAGGATGCACGATCTGAATCCATCTCTGTGTGTTCAACAGATCGGCCACGGCGTACTTCTACCAGCGAATCGGGACATACGTCCGTCACTGCGGGCGTTTTCAATGTTCCGATTCCTCACAAATATAGTTGTCGCGTATGCAATCATCGACACTCCCTGCGTTCGTGTAAGGAGTTTGTTGATATGTCGCTAGAGCTACGGGTCCGAACCATTGCAAAACATAGGGACTGCTCGCGTTGCTTGGGAAAATGGCACCAAGCATGGGAATGTCGTAGTAGGAAGGTCTGTCATTAGTGTGGAGGTGATCATCACTATTTATTACATGACGATCGGAAAAATATCGGCTCTACTCTAACATCCTCATCCCGTTCTCGACAAAGTTCCAGGCCTAGTCCGTATCAGGTTTCTATGTCTCGTCCGAGCTTCAGGTCCGATTCTCGTTCGTCCGCAGATGATAGAACTATTGGACATCCAGTAAGTTCGTCTATCCACAACTTGTCACTTCAATCTGTGGCGACTTTATCACCAAGTCTCGTGGTGAATATTAATACTGGCAGACTAGTGTGTCCTGTTCGGTTGGTATTAGACCCTTGTGCAATACAAAGCCAAATATGTGCAACGATGGTGGACAACCTGAGTCTTCCCACATCAAAGCTGGACGGCGTTCGATTTTGTCGTATTGCTGTAACGTCGGTATATGAACCGACGCTGTCGATAATGGTATCAGCTAGAGTGGCCAATCTCCGCAATGTTTTTACGCCGACGGAACCGATCTCGGAAAAAATCAAGGACGCGTTCCTTGGATTACCTTTGGCAGATCCTTCGTTCTACAGACCTAGTCGTATTGCATTAGTCCTCGGTCCCGATGTGTATGCAAAGGTAGTGACCAATCGCGTACAAGTTTTGCCGGGTTTGCCTGTCGCCCAATATACCATATTTGGATGGATATTGTCGGGTGTCTGCTATACTTAGATCAATGTACTTTAAATACGGAAAAAAAAATAAATTGAATTGAACTGCACTGAATTTGCTCACCAAACTGCACTGTCCACCTTATTCATAATCGTAATTTTAACAAATAGTCTTAAGTATTTAATCTTGTTACAACATTAATAATGTTGCAAGGTGGCCGCCAATGTTTAATTCAGAATTTTAATTAGTTTAATTTACCTTGGTAGCTTTCCACATTCATTGTGTTTGAAAAAAAGCGTCTTTAATTCTATCCTCGTTACAATCTGCATACTCCTATTTTATTACAACTGAACTGTCAAAATGCAGATTCTAACGAGTATCAAATTCCGCCAAAGCCACCTTTCAATGTTATTATTGTCGCTCATCCATCGTCTACCGACCAAACCAGGTAATCTGTCTACCGTCTCTCTACATTTTTTTTTTACTTATTTCTCTCAATAAAGCAACTGCTTTTATTTTGAATTAATATCTAAAACGTTCGTGTTTTATTTGGTTTTTATTTTCACGCAATTTCGGCGTAAACACTCTCTTTCTCTCTTTACCAATTCACACCATAACTGTTTGAAAGAGTAACAACAACAACCAGTAATATAAACTTCATTACACTCATCAATACTCACTGGTTTCTGAAAAACATCAAAACTGGTGCATTCAGTTGTAACTGTGCACGACATTAGTACGGTTACACCAGAGTTTTTTGCCGGGTTATCCCACTTCGAGAGGATTTATTTGACGTTTGCGCTATGGAATTGACATTTTTTTTTTTTTTTTTATCGATCGTTCCCAACGCCACACTTTCCCGCCCCTGCCGACCGAGAGGGCCACCTCCCCTTAACGTAGGGAGCGCGTACACCTCATATTCCGGAATATGGGGGGTTAGTAGACTAGGGAAAACCAGCTACAGCAAAACAACAGCCGGTTATAAAATTACATTTTAAAGACAAACACATCAAAAAATAAACAGGTCTAATCTAACATATTGTCTGGCAACTGTTACAACAATACTAAGAACGTAAGATAAAGTTTTTTATGACATGCAGAGGTTCGGATAAAGAAATCCTATTATATAACTTGTTATATTCATCACATAAAGATCGGAGTGGATTACTTATTTCATAATTAGATTTCGCTAACGTTAATTTTAGTGGTATGTAGTTTCGAGTACTACGTAAAGGTACATTAAAATTTATTTCGCCAATTAAAAACTGTGATTCAATTTGTCCACGCAAGAGTTTAATAATGAATACAGATCTGAGCATTAAACGTCTTTTCTCCAATGTTGGAAGGTCAATTAACTTTAGACGGTTTTCGTATGGTGGAAGAGATTCAGTTGAGCTCCACCCTAAACCTCTAAGAGCAAACAAAAGAAATTGAACCTGTACTGATTCTATCTTATCAGAATCACATTTGTAAAAAGGACTCCAAAGTACACAACCGTATTCTAATGTTGGTCGAACAAGGCTAATGAACAAGCGTTTGGTCACGTATGGATCGTCAAATTCCTTAGACCAGCGTTTTATAAAGCCCAGTAATGACTTGGCTTTATTAACACAAGACTCTATATGTAAGTTGAAACGCAATTTACTGTCTAAAATAACTCCAAGATCTACAAACGAATCTACATTATCCAATTTGTGCGAACCTATGAAGTAATCGCAAGAATCAGGACGAGATCTATAAAATGATAATTTTTTACATTTTTTTAAGTTTAATGACATACCGTTGACACTACACCAATTGGAAAGAGAATATAAGTCTTGTTGCAGATTAATTGATTGATTATAAGAATCATGATTGCTAAACAGTTTAACATCATCAGCAAACATTAATACTTTAGAGCAACGAATAACAGATGGAAGGTCATTTAAGTAAAGTACAAAAAGTAATGGACCTAAATGGCTACCTTGAGGAACACCAGAATGCACAGTTATATTTTTTGATAAAATATCATTAAAAGAAACCCTTTGGGTACGGTCCTGTAAATAAGAACGTATCCATGACAAGAGTATTGATGGGAAACCCATAGAATCAAGCTTATATATTAACAATTCGTGTACAACGGTGTCAAAGGCCTTACTGAAATCTGTGTATATAACGTCAGTTTGACATTTATTTACGAATCCACTGTGAACGTGACATGTAAGTTCCAATAAATTTTTCAAGGTAGACCTACCCTTAACGAAACCATGTTGATAAGGTGATATTATAGATCTAGCGAAATGAGTTATTCGGCGTGAAACCAGAAGCTCAAAAAGTTTAGGAATTGCACTTAGTTTTGCAATACCTCTATAGTTTTCAATCACACATCTACTATCAGATTTATGCAAAGGAATAATAAAGCTAGATCTCCAGACAAGGGGGAAATATCCCAATGTCAACGAGTCGTTGAAAATATTTGTTAGGGGACGATAAAGTTCATATGCACATGATTTTAAAATAGAAGTCGGTACACCATCTGGACCTGGTGAGTTTGAATATTTCAATGACAATAAACCATTTAATACTTCATCCTCAGTGAGAATAATGCGAGGAAACTGGTTAAGTTTATGAATAGTATAAGGGTAATTAAGGGAGTTAGTTGAAAATTTGGAGTAGGTACTTTGAAAAAAGTCAGCAAACATATTCGCAATGTCGTTAGGGTCACATGATTCTCTACAACCAAGTCTCATGCTACTAGGAAATTCACGTACTTTTCTTTTAGAGTTTACGAATTTATAAAAGTTTTTGGGATTCCTATGAAAATTATTTCGCATCTTTATTAAGTAATTTGAATAACACCTTGAATTTTCTCTATTGAACGCATTTCTAGCTTTTGCATAGTTGGTAAAATTTAAAGTGGAATTGCATCTTTTAAATTTTTTATACATTCTACTTTTCATATTGCGTAAACTCCTGAGATGTGGAGTAAACCAAGCAGGACCCATTTCTGAGCACATCTTTAAGAGAGGGACTGATACTGTCAATGCATCATTAAGTACTTTATAAAAATTTGAAATACTGGAATCAATGTTTCCCTGAGGTAACCAACTATTATTTGATAAGATAGAACGCAGTAGGACCACATTAGTTTTACCAAAATTTAGTTTACTTGACTTAGTTTGCGGTAAAGTTTTAGTAGTTGAAATATTATTGAGTTCAAGAGTTACCATAAGGGTGGGATGATAAATATCTTCAGGTTCTGAGAATGGAGGACTTGCACATACAGAAGAGTTTATGGTTGAAGAAAACACTAAGTCTAAAATTTTGCCTTTAGAATTATAGATATTATTTATTTGATAGAGACATTGATCAAAAATATTTTCCCAGAAGGATAACATGTCTGTAGACAGTTCTGTTGCTGAAACAGGTACATAATCCACAGTGTTGTCGCCTGAGACCCATGTTAAGTTTGGTAAATTAAAATCACCAAGACAAATCAATTCAGAATTTGCTGAATGCCGTAAAGAAACTTCTTTTATTAATTCGGAATGTTTAAGATAAATGTCTATGTTTGAGTTTGGAGCAATGTAGGAGCACGTTATAATAAAGGATTGATTTAAATATTTTATTTTAACACACACAAATTCAATATAAGGGTATTCAGTAAGTATAATTCGCTCTGAGGCAATGGAATTATGAACTGCAATGAATACTCCTCCACCAATTTTGTTTAGTCTATCTTTTCTGTATACTTGGTATTGATCTGACAAAATCTCAGTGTCACGAATACCTGGTTTCAGCCAAGTTTCTGTAAAAACTAGGATTTTGAGATCACAACCAAAAGATTTTAAGTAAATATTATTAAGTTTAGTATTTAGACCTCTAACATTTTGGTAAAGTATGGATAGCGAACTTATTGGTTTTTTGAAACAGACACGACTGAAGGAATAACTACAGGATTAATAGTATTAGATTTCTCTCTGTATATATATTCTTTAACTAGTGTACTTTCTGGCCAAAATGATTCATTTAATATAACATTAAAGAACTCATGAGGCACAGTTAATTTGAAAGATGATATGACACGTGGCCTTGACGAATTATATTTCATAATTTTACAGTCAGTGTCACGTATGTTATTCAATCTAGCTTTTATGTAATTATAAATGTTATCTACAGTCGTATTAGGATGTAATCTAGAAATAAAAATATTTTTTCTGGGAGGAATTACGATTAGTTCATTACTACCCCCGGACCATGAAGGATTGGAATTTAAAGATGACTCAGTTTCCTGAACTTGAGGTGTAATTGGAACAGAAGCATTAACATTCGAACAGGGTGTATTAACAGTAACTACAGGAACAGCATTAGTAAGAGAGCATATTTGTAACATTTCTGAAGAAGGCGTTTCAGTTGTCGAGTTTCCTTTTGAACTTGAAACGATTGGAAGTGATGAACCCTGCCCCGGAAGGGCCAGGCTATTTTCCGAAGGTAAGGTCTCAACAGACTTGCGTGGCGGAACCACAGCTGGTGAATTAAGGCTAATTAAATTATCACCAGGAACAATAGTTGAGATTTTTTTACGTTTCGGAGAGCCATCAGCGAAATCAAAATTTTTAAACATTTTTTCAAAAATTTCAAGCCTAGAAAAAACGACTTCAAAATCCTTCCTCATGGCAGCAAGCTCCATTTTAGATTCCCTGAAAAGACGGTAAAAATCTACTTCCAGAGACCTGCAATTGGCACATGCCCAACGAAATCCATTATTGCGGTCAGTAATGACATCAAAATGCTTGCCGGTAAAACCCAAGCATTTCAAATGTTCATGCTTCTCACATAACCAACAAGTCAACAAACGTTCTTTCAAACTTGTAACTTTACAGTCTTTATTTAAACAATCCATTATTACTGGTTATGCCTAAAAGTATGCTATACCAGATGCCAATAAAAAGTTGTAAAAAATTTAATGTTAGTTAATTTTAAAACCGCCTAAAAGTATGCTCTAAATCTTAGTCTAATAAAATATTACGAATAAATAAAAACGCAAGACAGAAAAATAGCAAATGTCAAAAATAGAACAAAAACAAAATAATCACCAAGAAACACTGAGATAGACACAAATTCAAACTCACTTATCTGTTTAAACTAATATGTTATAAAACAGAACTTCACTGATCACTAAAGCGAATAATTCTATATTTTTATTATTTCAGTAAATCACACACGAAAACAACACTGAAACTAATAAAATTTTATAATAAATTATCCACTTTGCAGAACACAAAAATAACACAACTAAACACAACAAGAGTTGCCAGATTTTCAGATTTTCCAAACCCACTGGGTTAATCCGCTTAAGTGTAACCGGGGTATAATAGCTCATTTAGACTAGCCATAAATCCTCAACTGAATTTAATAAATCCAGTACAAATCTCATTGCATTTAGATATACCTTTGGAGGATTTAAATGACAATCAGCTGATTTTTATTCATAGCACAATTACCAAGGTAGATACATCAGCCCATCTGATTGAATTTGAAACGTTGTTGTAAATTGAGTTCGTTTAAAAAAAACATACGGCAACTTACAAATTTATTGTTCAATATTGAAAATTGTCCTGTCCTGCTTGGAATCGAAAACCATGATGTCTATTTTGGAGGCTAGGTGTCGCTCTGCTGGCATGTTAGCGTATCACGCGGCTAAAGCTTGTCGGATGGTGGGGTTCTTTGCGGCACTCTACCTCATAAGACAGGCATCAGAAAAATCCTTCATGCCAGACTAAGATAAGAGAAGGTGAAATAAAAAAGTATATTCTGGTGACCCAAAGAGAAGCGAACCATAAAACAAATAAAGGACAAAGGAATTCAGCACCACACTAACTTGTTAAGAGCCACATCTCGTCGGGTCTTACGATGAGGATTTACCCTCCCACTGGACTACAGGTCCACCATAGCAACCAAGAGTTTTAGATTGCCCCATACCTACCTCTTCACTCTATTTTCCCTCCTAACTCCTCATGCGATTTGACAGCTACATGATCTCAGAAAAACAATTCAAATTTGTACGTTACAAATGGTCATTGTTGTGCGATTTATTATACTGATTTCTATAATTCTTACAAAAACATGACTTCTAAGAAAATTACGGTAAGTATAATTGTAAACTTCAGGAACAAATTAAGTTTAGTATATTCTAAATTATTTTTAATAAAAAAAAAATACTAGATGCATTAATTTAGTTGATTTCTATTTTAGTATATTTTCATGTGCTGGTAACCAGGTAACAGGGTTCCAAGTGATAGCTGCTTATAAGTTACGTCTGTCCGTCCAAATAAGTTCTGCGTTAGGTAAGTAAATGCTTTCTCTACAATGATCTATAAAATCCCTAAATTTTTTTTTCTTTTATTAACGCATACTTTTTATTTTAGAGCCATCATAATGACCCAAAAAGGGACAGCATCTCGGGAAAACGATGGACAAAAATCCCTCAAAACCTGACTTCCCTGCCTGCCTAGAAAGAGCTCTATCTGTTAGGGCTGGTACTTGACCCCAATAGTTGGTCGACACAAGATAAATACAAATTATGTAAATTAAAACTTCTTTTCTTTATAGATTATTATAGAAGCAGTCAAGTATTGTATGGGGTATATTGGTCATAAGCATTCACCTGGCACCGCGGACGGCAGGTGCTTCAAACAGATTCCAACGAGGGCAGCGGGGGAGGTGAGATCGCAGGGTAAGACGTCTGGTGTTGAATAGCTTTAAGAACTCTATTGTAGCTGTTTTGGTTTAAGTTTCTTTTTTTTTTCTTTTTTTGTACTTTAATTCAATTTTAATTATGTTTTAAGTGGTTTTATTTAAGTCCAATTTAGTTTTAACGTTAATTCAGCTTTAATTATTTTTTATTTAAGTTCAATTTGGTTTGTACTTCAGTATGTTTCAATTGTACAATGTTCATTTGAATTTTTGTGTTGATTTATTGCATTTGGTTTCGCACTTTTCAAATAAAGGCAATTTATAAGAAAGTATTGTTCTTGTTTACTTTTGGTTGTAACCAATGATAAGTATGGGCTGGTTCTCAGTTTTACATCGGTTGCAGGTTATGATCGCTGTCAGAATTGGTCGGTTTCTCCTTCGTAACAGTCTCACCTCCGGCTGCTTCCAAGTCGCAAAAGAAAACGAAGGTTTAAAGCATTGTAACCTGCCATTACAGGTTGTTGTCATCACGTCAGTCTTTCCGGTGTGGTTTAATTGAGTGATTTTTGTTTATTTTGTTTTGACGGCAAATAAACAAGTAAAACTGTTCGACTGTCATTTATTATTCCTAAACAGCTGATGAAGTGCTGCTATTAACCAATAGATGGCGTTATATTGCCAATAATTGTGCACATGACAAACCCAACCATCCTTTGAACATCACTGTCAAAGGATGGGAGGGAAAAAGTGCAACTATTTGGTTATTCAAATTCAGTTAAGGTCCACTGTGCGAACGCCTTTCAATTTGGTGCCTATAAAAAAAAACAAAGTTATTTGAGCCACCCTGTTTTGCAGTTACTCGACTATGGTTATTCCATTTACGTTTTTTTTAAATCGGTACCCAAACGTAGTTCGACGTCTCTATGCTACATAACGAAAGAATTTATTTCATTCAACGTTGTGAACGAACAATTTGGCGGAATAGAGGTAAAGTCATAATTAATTTGGGTGTTTACCTTTTTATGAACTGAAAACATCGTGGAAAATAAAATATTCAACCGAACTGGTTGAAAATTAATAAATTCCCTGGTAAAACAAGAGAAAAGAAATTAATAAAGCAATTCAATTCATTCTCAATGAACTGCGATGTTTCAGAAAAGGGAATGTGTGCGTATGTGTGTGTGTGCCTAATACACCGGTCCATTAAAATAACAATTTATATTTGCATACATATAGATGTATGTGTACGATCTATTCATGCTTTTGGAAAAGGAAGAATGATAAAAACTGACGCCAAATGAATGAAGGGCAGTGGGTACGCACTGATGTTCCGTTAGGAATGTATAGGCTTAAACGCCAAGCATGGAAACGGTATCCTAGGTCCTAACAATCAAAAAAATTTACTGGATGAGATAAAATGAAAAGAATTTGTATACGATTTCAAACATCATTAGGAAAAATACAAAACGACAATCAATAATCTAACTGTTCTATTTTGTTTATTTACAGGAGGATAAGAATAAATGAAATTATTGGCCCCTCAAAGGATAGGTTTTCCGAAACGTTACCGCTGTTCTTTTGGGTGCTTTACTGAACATTCTTAGATAAAGGTAACGCATGTAGTGCTCCCCATTCACCCTCATGCTAAATGCTGTTTTGTCATTTCCAGGTACAAAGGTCGTTACTTGTTGCTATAACTTCGATGAAGAGAAGGACAGTTTGAACACCTAGGGGATATTACCGTAAATAGCCTTCCAAAGCGGAAAATGGATTGAAAACTAATTTCGTATGTGCAAATGAAATATACCGTCAGCCATTTGCACCTATGCATGGTTACTTAATAAGCATTTACGAGGGTTTCGTCAGTTACCATTTCATCCGAAAATCAACCCGATAGGGCAAGGACTAAATGATCAACAGACAATCAAGGTTCAAGCGAGTAGGGAGAGTAGTAAAATGTTTAAAACTATTTTAATCATATTTAAAAAAAAAAAGAATAGACTGAGTTTTCAAATCATCTCATATGCTAATTAGAAAATATAAAATAAAGAAACTAGTTTGTGTTCGAGAGGATATGTGTGATATCCCCTAAGACCAGAAGAATTCTTATGCTCATTATGTTTTGACGATGCTACTGCTATCTGCTTTTACCACAGAGAAACTTTCGATAATGGATTTTGATTAATAAAAAAAAGTGAATGAAAATGAATTTCATATACAAATGAGCTGAAATGTTTCGATATAATTGGATATTATATATTTCTGAATATAGTTGAGCTTGAAAGAACTATTTTCCTATGCTTTCATTTTTTTTTTTAGCACTTAAGCCAAAAATCTTTCTTCATATGTTTAAAGATCTTAAACCGTATTTCCATGCATGTATTGATTATATTTGTCCTTTGGTTGACTATGTCGTGTATTATCGGGCAAAATATTGAGGCACTTCCCTAAGACGCTTATGCTAGGTGTCAGAGTAAATAAGGCTTTAATTCCAACGGACAGTTTAGGGACTTCATTTAGATCAGCACAAGATGCGGTTCATTTCGTGATTTTTTAAAGCCTAAATAGTGGGCATAGATCACCCCTAATGCAGCCTTGTGTACAGATATAGCACTTTAGTAAACACTAGGTTAGAAAAGACTAGGGTACTTCGCTCTACGATGTAGTGTGATTGGTCATCGTAGTCACGAATAAAGCAGGTCTGCAGCATTGGTTTCTGTGGACAATTACCAAATGATTTCGTTGCGAAAAATTTACGCCTTCCATTAGGCTTATGATATGAAAGCTGCATGTGACCGTTCAGTTTCTATAATACATGAAAGACTTGTGCCTATGACTTAATTTACATAAATCAAACTTCCTTGACAATTTTATCTCGTCCTCGAAGTTGGTTTTTCCTGAATAGAAAAACTGAGCGAACATATTTGTACTCACTATACCCATCTTAAGGTGTGTCCCTTTACTAGAATGCGCTGACAAAGATATCAGAATGATGTTTCTATTAAGTTTGAGTAATTTCCAACACCTTGTCCTCTTCTGATATCGACTATCTTCTAATTTAACATAGTCTTATCCCATTCCTACCTGCTACGGATGCCGACGACTAGATCTACAAATTTCGTAGGCGCTTCTCGTGAACTTAGAAAAGATTATATTCGCTTTATTCGAGATAACTGTGATTCGGCCTCTGATGCTCTTCTACATCAAGGTCTATCGTGGAAATTCATTCCAGCTGGTGCACCACATATGGGTGGGCTCTGGGAAGCTGGAGTTAAAAGCTTCAAACTGCATTTTCGGAAGCATTGTCGAAATCTTCGTTTCACTTTTGAGGAATTAGCGACAGTTTTAGCTCGAATAGAGGCTTGCCTTAACTCGCGTCCACTATGTCCTATGTCTGACGATCCGCAAGAATTAGTTTCCTTAACACCCGGTCATTTCTTAATTGGCGCTCCGTTACTTTCTCCTCCTGAACCCTTCATATCTGAACAACCGATATCGCTTGTGAATCGGTATAGAAAACTGCAAGCGCTCGCTCATTTGTTTTGTGATAGGTGGAAGGAGGAATATCTTAAAAATTTGCAAATTTGTACAAATGGAAATTCCCGGAAAGAGAAATAGTAATTGACGATTTAGTCGTGGTTCGGAACGAGAATCTCCCTCCGACCTTGTGGAAGTTAGGTCGTGTTGAAAAGGTTTATCCGGCAGTCGACGGACACGTTCGAGTTGTGGACATTCGTACGGCAAACGGCGTTGTAAAGCGGCCGGTGACTAAGTTGGTCGTTCTGACCGACCAATCGACAAATGAAGAAAATTAAACATTTATTATCCTTCCTTAGTAACTATGGATTCCACCAATATTTATGGCATCGATCTGATCATGGAGATCGATAACGTATTGGAAAGGGCGGACGGAAATAACACCACGGAAAAAAGAGTGAAGACAGTAGATGATCTTGTCAATCCGATAGCAGCGGTGAGATTGAATGAATCGGAAACGGAATCCGTCACTGCGGATTCGAGGGCGTTGCCGATTCCAACTTCAAAACCATCGGAATCCGTCACTGCGGGTTCCAGCGTGTTAACTCCTCTCACCCAATCTCCCATCGAAAGAACGGAATCCGTATCTGCGGGTTCCTCGGGTTTAAATTCGACCGCGAAACATGAGGATGCACGATCTGAATCCATCTCTGTGTGTTCAACAGATCGGCCACGGCGTACTTCTACCAGCGAATCGGGACATACGTCCGTCACTGCGGGCGTTTTCAATGTTCCGATTCCTCACAAATATAGTTGTCGCGTATGCAATCATCGACACTCCCTGCGTTCGTGTAAGGAGTTTGTTGATATGTCGCTAGAGCTACGGGTCCGAACCATTGCAAAACATAGGGACTGCTCGCGTTGCTTGGGAAAATGGCACCAAGCATGGGAATGTCGTAGTAGGAAGGTCTGTCATTAGTGTGGAGGTGATCATCACTATTTATTACATGACGATCGGAAAAATATCGGCTCTACTCTAACATCCTCATCCCGTTCTCGACAAAGTTCCAGGCCTAGTCCGTATCAGGTTTCTATGTCTCGTCCGAGCTTCAGGTCCGATTCTCGTTCGTCCGCAGATGATAGAACTATTGGACATCCAGTAAGTTCGTCTATCCACAACTTGTCACTTCAATCTGTGGCGACTTTATCACCAAGTCTCGTGGTGAATATTAATACTGGCAGACTAGTGTGTCCTGTTCGGTTGGTATTAGACCCTTGTGCAATACAAAGCCAAATATGTGCAACGATGGTGGACAACCTGAGTCTTCCCACATCAAAGCTGGACGGCGTTCGATTTTGTCGTATTGCTGTAACGTCGGTATATGAACCGACGCTGTCGATAATGGTATCAGCTAGAGTGGCCAATCTCCGCAATGTTTTTACGCCGACGGAACCGATCTCGGAAAAAATCAAGGACGCGTTCCTTGGATTACCTTTGGCAGATCCTTCGTTCTACAGACCTAGTCGTATTGCATTAGTCCTCGGTCCCGATGTGTATGCAAAGGTAGTGACCAATCGCGTACAAGTTTTGCCGGGTTTGCCTGTCGCCCAATATACCATATTTGGATGGATATTGTCGGGTGTCTGCTATACTTAGATCAATGTACTTTAAATACGGAAAAAAAATAAATTGAATTGAACTGAACTGAATTTGCTCACCAAACTGCACTGTCCACCTTATTCATAATCGTAATTTTAACAAATAGTCTTAAGTATTTAATCTTGTTACAACATTAATAATGTTGCAAGGTGGCCGCCAATGTTTAATTCAGAATTTTAATTAGTTTAATTTACCTTGGTAGCTTTCCACATTCATTGTGTTTGAAAAAAAGCGTCTTTAATTCTATCCTCGTTACAATCTGCATACTCCTATTTTATTACAACTGAACTGTCAAAATGCAGATTCTAACGAGTATCAAATTCCGCCAAAGCCACCTTTCAATGTTATTATTGTCGCTCATCCATCGTCTACCAACCAAACCAGGTAATCTGTCTACCGTCTCTCTACATTTTTTTTACTTATTTCCCTCAATAAAGCAACTGCTTTTATTTTGAATTAATATCTAAAACGTTCGTGTTTTATTTGGTTTTTATTTTCACGCAATTTCGGCGTAAACACTCTCTTTCTCTCTTTACCAATTCACACCATAACTGTTTGAAAGAGTAACAATAACAACCAGTAATATAAACTTCATTACACTAATCAATACTCACTGGCATGGTAGAACAAATACAAGGTAAAGTTAATACTACAACAAATACAACTCGAACAACAACCACAAAGGAATTTGTTTTTGTTTGTAACGTTACTGCCAGTTGTATTTGTAAACAAAACAAGGAAATGTCTATAAATTATTGGAATTTAAAAAACTAATAATTTTTCACATTTGGTTGAATATTTTGGAAAACATGAATGAAAATTCGTTACATTTTCAATTTTTATGTTTCCACATCATTCCACTAAATGCATAAATTCTCGCAGAAAGTAGAATTCTTGCAGACAAGTTTGGGGTCGCTGGAAATTCATAAAAAAAGGAGAAGCTGCTTCAATGTTTTGTTTTAGAAATCAAAAAAGCACATGTTTATTAGGGCTTTATTTTTTTACATTTTAACAAAATACCTCACATATTAACAAACGTTGTATCGCCTCTACAAGCGGGGATTTACTGCGCAGCTTATCGTTCGAATTTGGAGGAGGTTACATATCATTGATATGAAGAAGTCTTTCTGGGAAATGGTTTTTTCCGAATGATATATTTTATTCTCAAAAAATATATGTCCCTAATGTACATCGAAATAGAAATAAACTTATAAAATGTCATATGAAATTTGACACTAACGTTACAACCCAGTTCAGTCAGCTGTGTATTGCTGCTACCTTTTCTTATTCTACCATGACTCACTGGTTTCTGAAAAACATCAAAACTGGTGCATTCAGTTGTAACTGTGCACGACATTAGTACGGTTACACCAGAGTTTTTTGCCGGGTTATCCCACTTCGAGAGGATTTATTTGACGTTTGCGCTATGGAATTGACATTTTAAATCCAAACCCACTGGGTTAATCCGCTTAAGTGTAACCGGGGTATAATAGCTCATTTAGACTAGCCATAAATCCTCAACTGAATTTAATAAATCCAGTACAAATCTCATTGCATTTAGATATACCTTTGGAGGATTTAAATGACAATCAGCTGATTTTTATTCATAGCACAATTACCAAGGTAGATACATCAGCCCATCTGATTGAATTTGAAACGTTGTTGTAAATTGAGTTCGTTAAAAAAAAACATACGGCAACTTACAAATTTATTGTTCAATATTGAAAATTGTCCTGTCCTGCTTGGAATCGAAAACCATGATGTCTATTTTGGAGGCTAGGTGTCGCTCTGCTGGCATGTTAGCGTATCACGCGGCTAAAGCTTGTCGGATGGTGGGGTTCTTTGCGGCACTCTACCTCATAAGACAGGCATCAGAAAAATCCTTCATGCCAGACTAAGATAAGAGAAGGTGAAATAAAAAAGTATATTCTGGTGACCCAAAGAGAAGCGAACCATAAAACAAATAAAGGACAAAGGAATTCAGCACCACACTAACTTGTTAAGAGCCACATCTCGTCGGGTCTTACGACGAGGATTTACCCTCCCACTGGACTACAGGTCCACCATAGCAACCAAGAGTTTTAGATTGCCCCATACCTACCTCTTCACTCTATTTTCCCTCCTAACTCCTCATGCGATTTGAGAGCTACATGATCTCAGAAAAACAATTCAAATTTGTACGTTACAAATGGTCATTGTTGTGCGATTTATTATACTGATTTCTATAATTCTTACAAAAACATGACTTCTAAGAAAATTACGGTAAGTATAATTGTAAACTTCAGGAACAAATTAAGTTTAATATATTCTAAATTATTTTTAATAAAAAAAATACTAGATGCATTAATTTAGTTGATTTCTATTTTAGTATATTTTCATGTGCTGGTAACCAGGTAACAGGGTTCCAAGTGATAGCTGCTTATAAGTTACGTCTGTCCGTCCAAATAAGTTCTGTGTTAGGTAAGTAAATGCTTTCTCTACAATGATCTATAAAATCCCTAAATTTTTTTTCTTTTATTAACGCATACTTTTTATTTTAGAGTCATCATAATGACCCAAAAAGGGACAGCATCTCGGGAAAACGATAGACAAAAATCCCTCAAAACCTGACTTCCCTGCCTGCCTAGAAAGAGCTCTATCTGTTAGGTTAGGTTAGGTTAGAGGATGTGCAGCCACTAAATGTGACTGCGCCACTCGGAGACCTTATGGTCCATTGTGATCATCCTTTAGAAAAGGTGGAGAGAGATAAAAATAGATAAGAGAGATAGAATTGAATTAATAGGATGGATAGATAAATAGGAATAAGAAGTATTAAAAGAGCTAGGAAACAGATAAGAAGACGAGGTAGGCAGAATAATCGAAAAGACAAAGACGTTACGCGTTTAGGTTGCGCTGTCCCAGCCACTTTAGATTCTTAACGATGTTGCAGATTACAGTAGGTTCCACAGTTGAGTAGAAGGTTAGAGACGGCGGAAAACGAACACCCACTAGTCTGTGTCGTCTACGAGCCAGAGCTGGACAACGACACAGGAGGTGTTCGATCGACTCCGACTCCTCCTCATCCTCACAGAGTCTGCAGTAGTCATTAACATCCCTATCCCATTTAATGGTAAAGGCCCTGACATAGCAGTGTCCAGTGATGACTCCCGTCGTTACCTTCACTTCCGCTTTGCTCAGGTTCAACAACGAATTCGTTCTTTTGGCTGACAGAGACGGCCATATGGATCTTGCCACAATGCACCTAGGTTCATTGCGCCACAATTCACTGGCTCTTTCGTCAGAGAACGCTTCGACTTTTTGGAAAAAGTGACAGATGGGTGGTTTGATAGAGTCAGTGATAGCTAGATCAGCGGACTGTGATCCTCGTCTAGCTAATTCATCTGCTTTTTCATTACCCTGGTAGTCACGATGTCCAGGTACCCAACATAGCCGAAAGCCGTTAGTTAGCGCATCCAGAGCTGCTCTACACTTGAGGACGACGTCGGATTTGATGTTACAGGATTTGATGGCTTTAAGAGCCGCTTGACTATCCACATAGATAGTCACCGGTTCAAAGATTTCTGCATCCAGATCTTTAATCAATTCCGCCGCCTTCCAAATCGCGAAGATTTCAGCCTGGAACACACTACAGTTGCTGTCTAGCCTGTATGTGCGTTCAAGTGATAGACTTTCACAGTAGACACCGGCACCGGTACCTTCCTCCATCTTGGAGCCGTCTGTATATATAGCCAGACCGCCCAGAGGGGGGTTACTGCGGTTCCAGTCGTCTCTACTAGGTATAATGACTTCTATATCGTCAAATCTTAAGACTGGTGATATATAGTCACTTATTTTGCCACAATGGTTCACAAAAATACCTGATTCATTCAGGATACACCCATGCCCATAGGTACGACCACGCCAAAGACCCTGTTCATGAAGCCGCAGGGCACTCCTGGTTGCCTGACACTTAATGCTGATACTCAATGGTCTTAAGTTCAGCATTGCGTTCAGTGCAGCCTGTGGCGTGCTCCTGGTAGCTCCAGTAATAAGAGTTGCGGCGGCCCTTTGTACCTTATCGAGCTTAGTGGATGTTGACTTTTGAAACAATGAGTGCCACCAAACGAGAGAACCATAGGATAGGATGGGTCTAACCACTGTATTATACAGCCAGTGTATAATCGAAGGAGTTAGTCCCCAGCTTTTCCCAATGGAGTTCTTACATGAATAAAGTGCAATCATTCCCTTCTTCGCCCGCTCCTCAGCATTCCTATCCCATCGCAATTGACAGTCAAGGATTGTGCCAAGGTACTTTGCTTCGGGGGAGAGTTGGAGCTGCACCCCATCCAGTGTTGGTGGAACAAAGGCGCCGAGCTTACGCTTCCTTGTGAACATTACCAGTTCCGTCTTCGTTGGGTTAACCCCAAGGCCATTAGCCTTGGCCCAGCGTGATAGAGTTGATAGTGCTCCTTGCATAAGCTCCGAAATGGTTGACGGAAATTTACCGGAAATCAGCAGTACCACGTCATCGGCATAAGCAACAACTTTGATACCTTGATTGTCCAGCTCCATCAAAATATTGTTTATAACAAGGAGCCACAGTAATGGCGAGAGCACACCTCCTTGAGGGGTGCCTCTAGTCACTGTTTTCCTTATTTTTATCTCCCCAATGCTAGAATTTATAATCCTGCTTTGAAGCATATTATTAATCCAGCACGTTAGGGGTTCAGGTGCATTAACTTTCTTCAGTGAGAGATTAATGGACTCAAGTTTTACATTGTTAAAAGCTCCTTCTATGTCTAGAAAGGCAGCCAAGGTAAAGTTTGAGTCTTCCATGTTTTTCTCAATGAAGCCGACCACCTCATGCAAGGCAGACTCAACAGATTTACCTTTAACATAGGCGTGCTGTGAGTTGCTTATAGAGACGGTGTCTACCTGACTCCTTATCTCCAGGTCGATCAGTCTTTCGAGTGTCTTAAGGAGAAAGGATGATAAACTTATGGGTCTGTAGTCTTTAGGTGCAGAGTGACTAGGTTTTCCCGCTTTGGGAATGTAAGTTACCTTTACCTCCTTCCACAGCCCCGGTATAAAAGAGAAAGTCAAGCACGCCCTAAAAATCTCCTCCAGGATTTGGTATAAGGTCGGTGATGCAAATTGTAGCATCGCCGGCGTTATGCCATCCGGCCCAGGAGACTTATAAGGCTTAAAAGTGCTGACCGCCCACTTAATTCTACTTCTGTTGACCACCCTGTCAATGAGTACCAAATCCAAAGGCTCCTGAACTCGGAAGTCGTCACGCTCGTTGTTGACAGTATCCTCATCCTTGCAGCCTGGGAAGTGGGTCTCCGCAAGGAGATCAAGAGTCTCAGTGGCGGAGTCTGTCCACGCACCATCTTGTTTCTTGATACTTCCAATGGATTTGGGGTCCTTGGAGAGTAGTCGTCGAAACCTAGCTGCGTCGTTAACTCCTTCTACCGACTCACAGAAGTTAACCCAAGATGTTTTCTTTGCCCGCTTGATTTCACTCTTATATTTATTGAAACTCACTTTATAGGAGTCCCAATCAATATCGAGTTTAGTCTCATGCGCCCTGTTATACAGTCGTCTAGTGTTTTTCCTAAGTTCGCCAAGCTCCTTGCTCCACCACACCGGTTGAGATTTCCTCCCAGGATATGTTAGTGGACAGGACTCCTTATGGCAACGAAGAAGAACATCAGTGAGATTTTTAACGGTTCCATTGAGGTCATCAACTGTTTCCGTACTAATATTAGGAGTTAGTTGCGAGTTCGTTAGTTCCGTATATTTGTCCCAGTTTGTCCTTCGTGGGTTCCTATAAGGAATTTGGCGACCTCTGTCCAGAGAGACATCAAAGAATATCTGCATATGGTCCGAAAAGGAACATTCTTTAGATACCCTCCAATTCCTCAGGACAGAGTCATCTAAATTAGAAAGGGTTAGGTCAATGACCTCTTCCCTGTTCCTAATTTTAAACGTTGGATCACTACCCCTATTACATATCCGTAAATTATAAGATAAAATAAAATCGAATATGGACTCACCCCTCTTGTTGGTGTCCTTGCTGCCCCACTGGAAATGGTGAGCGTTTGCGTCGCAACCCAGGATTACGTTACAGGTACCCATCATCTCGTCAAGCAGACGTCGGACACACTGGTTGGGTGGGTCTGGGGCCTCAAAAGGCATATATATAGATGACAGCAGCGTGGCCTTGCTTCCTCCATGCTCCATCCTGACCGTGCATATGTCACCGTTACTGTAATTAGATAAAAAGATTAGATTTAAACTCTTTTTACCTACTATACAAGTCCTTACCTTGTCCCCCTCGGACGCGGCAAAGACGTCGAAGTTGGCATTGTTTAGTCCAGAAACCTTATTTTTATAGATATAAGGCTCCTGGACTAAGACAATGTCTACTTCAGAGTTCGTGAGGGACAAGAGCAGTTCAGCGGCAGCGGCCTTGCAATGGTGCAGATTAATCTGCAGTATGCGCAGCCTTTGCCGCTTCCCTGCCCTTACTGTTTTTCGCGAGGTGGGCTCAATCGAAACCGAACCCATCCTGAACCGAAATTCAGCTTTCCCTCACGTTCTCTTAAGTATAACTCCCCAGGGGGGTCGACCGCCACTCTGGCCACTAAGCCTCCCAACTCGCTACAGGGGACTAGACTAATAACAGTCCAGCCTGTTGTAACAAGGTTGGGATTCTGCAACCTCAGCATTCTCAGCAGGATTTCCTTGCTTACCGTAGGTGGGGGAATCCACGCTGAGAGTACCTTTCTAGACGGGATGTCCGATAGGGAGACCGCCGCCAGATCAGCTCCTTCCCACAGAGCACCAAGACCACTCACTGTCTGAACGAGAAAGTCTCGCGACCTCTCATTCATGCAGTTTATGACCTTGACACCCTTACGCAAGAAGGCGCTGCCAAGCTGACGGTCTTCCGGATCTTCCGGTCCAGAAACTATCGCAGCCCGAAGACCAGTTTCAAATAGCAACCAGTGACTGTCGCTGATTTTTCCATTTGGATCAGCTCTGTCGATGATTGCTATTTGCAGGCCATCGTCTGTCACAGCAGTTGGTCTACCGTATGGCTTATTGCGCCTTTGACCGCGTACCTTGGATTTAACTTTTCCAGAAGAGGCGGAGACCTTCTCCGTACTCAGTTGCTTCTCTTTGGTCACACGCCCAGCGGCCGCTGCATACGAGGTTGATGGTTCGATCAGCTGAGAAGTCATCGTCTTCTTGGCTGAAGGCTGCGGACCCTCAGAGGAGCGCACACGCTTCACAGATTTACTCTGCGAGGCGCTGTTCTCCCCACCCGAAGACGATATTTCCTTAGCTGATCCAGCCCTCTCCCTGTTGAGACCAGCATCTTCGATTGCGTCACCCTTGCCTTTTGGAGCAGAATCGGGCTTTGAGGCAGAGTCCTTTACCGCTCGATCACCACTAGGGGTGACTGTTGGCTTAGGGGTGCTCTCAATAGCCTTTTTCTTTACCTCTCGGTTCGGGATAGGCTTCGAAGAAGAAGATTTTGGCGCAGCACATTTACTGGAGGTAGCAGGCTTTGCCTTCTCTACTACGTCTTCCGGGAGGAAGATCCTCTCCACCGGGAATTCGCGATGAAATTCACGAGGGTACATTCTTTCGAACTTCCTCATAAACTTCAACTTGCCCTTGATGAGGTGGACCTCCCTCTCCGAATGCAAGTTTGCATCTTTCCCTACAAACCTGCGGAGATAGGATACGGCACGCTTGTAGTGTCTCGCATCCGATGCTTTGCGGGCCGAGGCAAACTTTGAGCAGCTGTCCGCTTTCGGGTCATCTACCGATTCCCCGTCGTCGGACATCATTTCCGTCGCCTCCTGCCTTTCAAGCTTTTTGTCGGCATGTGCCGACACAGGACCAGTCGGAATACGACTTGCCTCCGGTTGAGTCACCAGGCTCATACCCCCTTCGTCAGGGCTGCAACGATCTACCCGTGTAGACTTGGCCGGGATCACCGTGGTGTCCAGCTCGTCGTCAGTCAGAGTAAGATTGTGCAGCAGTTCCTCCGGGAGCATGTCCTCAGTGGTTTCTTCCGGCACAAGCCTTTCCAGCTGGTCGAGGAGTTCCCTACTCTGTCTCTCTAAACTGTCGTCGATAGTTTTTTTGAGATACGTCTTAGGGTCGTCCCCGCCCACACTTGCAGTCCTGTCTGCCTTGGACTGGCTTTCACCAGCCCTGGTCAAATCATGATCCTTACGAGAAACCGAGTCGTCAACTTTGGGGTTAGAAACTGATGCACTTGTAGCAGGTACAGCTGTAGGTGCCAAGGCATCCACACCTAAAACAGCCGGATCACAATCATTTGATCTCGACGACACATGGCTTGTGGTCACACCAACACTTGCCGCCGGTACTGGGTTATTAACTCCCTGCACCGTAACTTTAGTCCTTCTTTTTCTTCTACCCATGTTAGTTAATTATTTAAGGGGACTACCCCGATCCAGTTTTTGGTCCACGGGGGGTCCAAAGACCCCCAGAGTCCCCACAATGTGCGGAAACGGCCCCGTCTTGGTTGCCCTAGGACGATTTCGTTTTCGCACATTGCAGTGACCCCCTTCCCATCCGCCACCCGGGAAGACGCGCCTGGTAGGAGAACGGCAAACTCCCCCAGATAAATACAAATTATGTAAATTAAAACTTCTTTTCTTTATAGATTATTATAGAAGCAGTCAAGTATTGTATGGGGTATATTGGTCATAAGCATTCACCTGGCACCGCGGACGGCAGGTGCTTCAAACAGATTCCAACGAGGGCAGCGGGGGAGGTGAGATCGCAGGGTAAGACGTCTGGTGTTGAATAGCTTTAAGAACTCTGTAAGTACTTTTTGTTTCTTTCCTTTTTTTATTGTAGCTGTTTTGGTTTAAGTTTCTTTTTTTCTTTTTTTGTACTTTAATTCAATTTTAATTATGTTTTAAGTGGTTTTATTTAAGTCCAATTTAGTTTTAACGTTAATTCAGCTTTAATTATTTTTTATTTAAGTTCAATTTGGTTTGTACTTCAGTATGTTTCAATTGTACAATGTTCATTTGAATTTTTGTGTTGATTTATTGCATTTGGTTTCGCACTTTTCAAATAAAGGCAATTTATAAGAAAGTATTGTTCTTGTTTACTTTTGGTTGTAACCAATGATAAGTATGGGCTGGTTCTCAGTTTTACATCGGTTGCAGGTTATGATCGCTGTCAGAATTGGTCGGTTTCTCCTTCGTAACAGTCTCACCTCCGGCTGCTTCCAAGTCGCAAAAGAAAACGAAGGTTTAAAGCATTGTAACCTGCCATTACAGGTTGTTGTCATCACGTCAGTCTTTCCGGTGTGGTTTAATTGAGTGATTTTTGTTTATTTTGTTTTGACGGCAAATAAACAAGTAAAACTGTTCGACTGTCATTTATTATTCCTAAACAGCTGATGAAGTGCTGTTATTAACCAATAGATGGCGTTATATTGCCAATAATTGTGCACATGACAAACCCAACCATCCTTTGAACATCACTGTCAAAGGATGGGAGGGAAAAAGTGCAACTATTTGGTTATTCAAATTCAGTTAAGGTCCACTGTGCGAACGCCTTTCAATTTGGTGCCTATAAAAAAAACAAAGTTATTTGAGCCACCCTGTTTTGCAGTTACTCGACTATGGTTATTCCATTTACGTTTTTTTTAAATCGGTACCCAAACGTAGTTCGACGTCTCTATGCTACATAACGAAAGAATTTATTTCATTCAACGTTGTGAACGAACAATTTGGCGGAATAGAGGTAAAGTCATAATTAATTTGGGTGTTTACCTTTTTATGAACTGAAAACATCGTGGAAAATAAAATATTCAACCGAACTGGTTGAAAATTAATAAATTCCCTGGTAAAACAAGAGAAAAGAAATTAATAAAGCAATTCAATTCATTCTCAATGAACTGCGATGTTTCAGAAAAGGGAATGTGTGCGTATGTGTGTGTGTGCCTAATACACCGGTCCATTAAAATAACAATTTATATTTGCATACATATAGATGTATGTGTACGATCTATTCATGCTTTTGGAAAAGGAAGAATGAAAAAAACTGACGCCAAATGAATGAAGGGCAGTGGGTACGCACTGATGTTCCGTTAGGAATGTATAGGCTTAAACGCCAAGCATGGAAACGGTATCCTAGGTCCTAACAATCAAAAAAATTTACTGGATGAGATAAAATGAAAAGAATTTGTATACGATTTCAAACATCATTAGGAAAAATACAAAACGACAATCAATAATCTAACTGTTCTATTTTGTTTATTTACAGGAGGATAAGAATAAATGAAATTATTGGCCCCTCAAAGGATAGGTTTTCCGAAACGTTACCGCTGTTCTTTTGGGTGCTTTACTGAACATTCTTAGATAAAGGTAACGCATGTAGTGCTCCCCATTCACCCTCATGCTAAATGCTGTTTTGTCATTTCCAGGTACAAAGGTCGTTACTTGTTGCTATAACTTCGATGAAGAGAAGGACAGTTTGAACACCTAGGGGATATTACCGTAAATAGCCTTCCAAAGCGGAAAATGGATTGAAAACTAATTTCGTATGTGCAAATGAAATATACCGTCAGCCATTTGCACCTATGCATGGTTACTTAATAAGCATTTACGAGGGTTTCGTCAGTTACCATTTCATCCGAAAATCAACCCGATAGGGCAAGGACTAAATGATCAACAGACAATCAAGGTTCAACTCTTCTGGAACCAATCAGATTTACGCCGTACTAGAATTGTTCCCTGGACCAACAAAGACTGGAAGAGCAAAGCCACATGGGCAGGCAAACGTAAGTATTTGTGTTTCGTTGTTTACAACATAGCTTGTGGCTTAGCCACTAGTAGAATAGGTGGTCCATCCAAAAAGTGCAAACTGGTAACTGGCGCCACTATATTACATATGTTCACATGAGAATAATACTTCGTGTATATACGAGCGGGTGTGTAGCTCTCCAATGATTCTAACATATATATTTGGGGAATAATTATATCATTCTGGAATAGAATGGTGGTAATTTTCACTTCTGAGCACTCGTATTGGTCTTTCTCTGAAACTGTCTACGATCTAGCATAGGATTCTTGTCTTCTTTTCCGCACACATGTTACTTTTGTTTACACTAAGGAACTAATTTAAATTTGTATACTCTCACAGGATTTTTGGCTGACAACTATGTCGCGCAGATGATCCACAGTTATTCTCATCTACATCATCAAATTGATTCACAAACTATGCGATTTATACATGATACAACAATCCACCGGCTATTTGCGCCATACACCACCATATATTTCCAAGAGTGGATATAAAGTCCAATACATAACAAGCGAGTAGGGAGAGTAGTAAAATGTTTAAAACTATTTTAATCATATTTAAAAAAAAAGAATAGACTGAGTTTTCAAATCATCTCATATGCTAATTAGAAAATATAAAATAAAGAAACTAGTTTGTGTTCGAGAGGATATGTGTGATATCCCCTAAGACCAGAAGAATTCTTATGCTCATTATGTTTTGACGATGCTACTGCTATCTGCTTTTACCACAGAGAAACTTTCGATAATGGATTTTGATTAATAAAAAAAAGTGAATGAAAATGAATTTCATATACAAATGAGCTGAAATGTTTCGATATAATTGGATATTATATATTTCTGAATATAGTTGAGCTTGAAAGAACTATTTTCCTATGCTTTCATTTTTTTTTTAGCACTTAAGCCAAAAATCTTTCTTCATATGTTTAAAGATCTTAAACCGTATTTCCATGCATGTATTGATTATATTTGTCCTTTGGTTGACTATGTCGTGTATTATCGGGCAAAATATTGAGGCACTTCCCTAAGACGCTTATGCTAGGTGTCAGAGTAAATAAGGCTTTAATTCCAACGGACAGTTTAGGGACTTCATTTAGATCAGCACAAGATGCGGTTCATTTCGTGATTTTTTAAAGCCTAAATAGTGGGCATAGATCACCCCTAATGCAGCCTTGTGTACAGATATAGCACTTTAGTAAACACTAGGTTAGAAAAGACTAGGGTACTTCGCTCTACGATGTAGTGTGATTGGTCATCGTAGTCACGAATAGAGCAGGTCTGCAGCATTGGTTTCTGTGGACAATTACCAAATGATTTCGTTGCGAAAAATTTACGCCTCCCATTAGGCTTATGATATGAAAGCTGCATGTGACCGTTCAGTTTCTATAATACATGAAAGACTTGTGCCTATGACTTAATTTACTTAAATCAAACTTCCTTGACAATTTTATCTCGTCCTCGAAGTTGGTTTTTCCTGAATAGAAAAACTGAGCGAACATATTTGTACTCACTATACCCATCTTAAGGTGTGTCCCTTTACTAGAATGCGCTGACAAAGATATCAGAATGATGTTTCTATTAAGTTTGAGTAATTTCCAACACCTTGTCCTCTTCTGATATCGACTATCTTCTAATTTAACATAGTCTTATCCCATTCCTACCTGCTACGGATGCCGACGACTAGATCTACAGCGCTCGTCCATATCAAACAATCAGTTGTGTTCGGCTGTGTCTTCATACAAATTGATCATTGATTTTAGATAGTACTAATGTTCTGATTAAGGTTAAACGGAATTTTTGTTGTGTGAAATGTCCGCCCTATAGGACGGCTTACAAAATGGTAAACAAGGAGGTTTTATGTTGTCACTTTATCACCTTCTCAATGTAATTTGCTGTTCGCGCTATCTGTGAAATTCATGACTCCTAAGATCTGTTTGTCGGTTGGGAACAGAGTATCTGCCTAGCAATTGCTACATACAGGACCGCCTATAGCTGTAGTTACCCGCATTTTCGTTCTATTATGTGTTCCACAGATATGACCTGCCAGGAAGAAAGCCATGCATGGCCAGTTTTTTTTCGTCCTATAATATATACGTGGAACATTTTGTATATTTAACCAAAATCAAATTGGAGAAATACATAAGTCCGAGGACAAACATTATAGGTTCACTAGTTATGAAAGATCCGCCACCAAATTTCGGTTCCTATGATGTCAATCAGCCCCTTTTAAACCTTTGGATAATTTCTTTCTAATGTACTAATGGTATCCTCAACGAGACAGACCACTGAACAGACATATTTGAAATCGAGACCACACGACACCCTTTATGTTTGTCAGAGTCCATACCGCTTTTAGATTTTGTGTTCACACTAGCATACAATTTCGTATGACCTCACAATATAAATCAGGCGACAACTACAATTTCTTTTGTTGAAAACTATAATCGCTCTTACATTTTCGTTTTCTTTACCAATTTCCTTCATTTTTGGCAAACTTTTTTACTTCCAACAATCTATTTCTCAACCGCAGGCGAAAATACATAGCCGAATAGAGCGCTCCCTAAATGAAAAATTAACCTATGCGTTGCCGCATCCTTTTGATAGATGCAATTTTTCAGAGTGGTCACACCATGTGTACAACATTCACAGGTATCAAAGGTAGCATCTCATACGACATTGATGGATGGTGTAAACTCCACTTTACCTGAAACACATCAGGTGCGTTTGATTGGGTTTTCCCCTTTTTACCAGGCACTAGCGCCATAAGTCGATTGAAGGACTGATCTGCGACCTCGTGTACAACAGCTCCCTGCCCCGTGCCATGGTTGCAAACGGGTACTGCTATTTTATATAGCGAAAGGGGAACTGCACTAATGGTCAAAGACGGTCACCATGTGACAGCTCCTGATTCGCAGGCCTATAGCTAGTGTCGGTAGACCGGGGGAGGTCCTTATTGAACTCCGACCTTACCGTTTCATTTTTGCCTCTTGGAGTCTCAAGAACTTCACTTCTCCTTTTCCCTACCTTTTGGTAGGAAGATTTCCCCTACACCGCGGTTGTACACTCTACTAAAACTTGGTACTCTACCTTGGACCTTCACTTCTAGAAGAAATTTTGTAAAAATTCTTTGATGGTAGATTTATTGTTTCAAATCTTTAGCATGGTAAACCCCTAAAGATTTTCCTTTCAGATCCTCAATTTCGTATAAGCAATTCCCCACGGGTTTTACTATACGACACTTAAGAAACTTGTGCCCCAACTTTGCATTGTACTGAGCTTTGAAGTCACTTTGCTGAAAGCTCCTTCGGAACACTTCCTGTCCTGGAATATATTGTTTTCATATGCCTTATGAAGGCTATCCTGTATGTTCCTCCTAACGAGTTCTAACTTTGTCGATTTGGGAACTAGATTTGCTTCGGGATCATTCAGAACTCTCAGTTTTTTGGCTAGAGCATACACGCTTCCATGGCTTATCATATTCATTCCAAACAATGCGAAGTACGGTGTGACTCCGATTGAGGAATGCACTGAAGAACGTAACGAGCACTCTATTTCTGAAAGATACCTGTCCCATTTATGATGACTTTCGTTTAGATATGAACGTATAGCTGCTAGTATGGACTGGTTTACCCTCTCCGAAGCATTTGCTTGCGGAGAGTGGGTAGCAGTTCGAAGATGATTGATTCCGAAACTTTTCACTAATTCCTGGAACTCCTTGCTAACAAACTGTGGGCCGTTATCGGAGACAACGGTCTCTGGAGTACCAAATTTGTGAAATACCTCGGACACTAGAAATTTTATAACATTTTTGGCACTGGCTTTTGACATGGCTTTGAGTAACACAAATTTGCTTAGGTGGTCCAGCACTATAAATATGTAGCAATTGCCATTCTTTGAACGGGGATAAGGGCCTAAAAAGTCTATGTATAGACGCTGAAAAGGCCTTTCCACAATGGTCTCCTTACCCATAGGCGGACGAAGGGTCGAATTCGCAGGTTTAGCTGATTTGCAGGTTTCACAATTTTGCACAAAAGACCTAACCTGAATGGTCATATTCGGCCAATAGAAATATTCTCTGATTCTCTTTAGGGTTTTGTGAAAACCCCCATGTGCCATTTGAGGTGGACAATGGACTTTTTCGATGATATTCCCTGTTAATTCTAAAGGAACCCATAGCTTCCAAGAGAAATCTTCATTTATAGGAATCCCATCATAATGCTGTGTTCGCTTGTAAACATAGCCATCCATGACACGAATGTCCGGCAAACTCTCTTCGTTTCTTGCTACCGTTTCAATTATATCCTTATAACCATCCGATTTGAAATACTCTGAACTTAGATCAATGAGGGAAGTTAAGTCGGTGGAAAGCTCTTCCATGTCATACCTAGAGAGGGTATCTGGCACAACATTTTTAGACCCGGGTCGATGCTCGATCTCAAAGGAAAAAGCTTGCAGATGAAGGCTCCAACGAGCAAGTCGTCCACTAAGGTCCTTGTGGGACATCAACCACTTAAGGCTACTATGGTCTGTGATAATTGAGAATAGCATCAGCTCTATGTAGGGGCGAAATTTTTTCACCGCCATCACTACAGCCAAACATTCACGTTCGGTGACAGAATAGTTCTTCTGGGCAGGTGTTAGTTTTTGTGAAAAGTACGCGATGGGATGCTCTCCACCCTCGCCATCCCTCTGGAAAAGGACTCCTCCAATCCCGAGGTCTGAGGCATCACATTGAACAAAGAAGGGCTTGCTAAAATTTGGGTGGGTCAGAACTGGACTCGTTACCAGAGCATCTTTCAGCCTATCGAAGGCTAATCTTGCCTCCTCAGTGAACACAAACTGTTTACCCTTCTTTAAAGTTTCAAAAATAGGTGCAGCAATCGTGGCATAATTTGGTATGAACCTTCTATACCAGCCGGTTGCTCCCATGAAGCTCCTAACCTGTTTTGCCGTTTTGGGGTAACAAAAACTGGTAATAGTTTCCACCTTCCCCGGATCAGGTTTAAACTCTCCTCCACCAACAATGTAACCCAAGTAACGCAGCTCTTTGAAACAAAACTTAGACTTAGCAACATTGATAGTCAACCCTGCTTCGTCTAAGAGTTTCGCGACTCGCTCTAGCAGCTCCATGTGAGTGTCGAAGTCTGGAGATACGATCAGTAAATCATCCAAATAGACAAAGACGCGATCTCGGATTGCTGAGGGGATCACTCGGTCCATTAAACGACATAACCTTTGAGCTGCGTTACACAGCCCAAAAGGCATGACCGTAAAATGGTAAAGCGGCCTCCCCGGCACCGTAAACGCAGTCTTTTCCCTACTTGGCGGATCTAAAGGTATCTGCCAGAACGCGTCCTTCAGGTCGACACTCGATATGAAGAAAGTATCCCCTAGCCGACTAAGCAAACCCTCAATGTGCGGGAGTGGGTAGGCATCCTTAACCGTGAGAGCATTGAGCTTTCGGGCGTCCAAACAGAGTCTGTTCTTTTCACCTTTGCGAACCAGATTCACTGGATGACTCCAGGGACTCTCGCTCGGCTCAATGACTCCCATGGCTAACATCCTGTCCAACTCCGCGTACATCAGTTTCTGCACCGCCGGAGACACTGGGTAATGCTTACTCTTCACCGGAACTGCCTTACCAGTATCAATGGTATGGACCTCAGACTTCGTCCTACCCAAACCTTTTTTGGTGTAACATGGGAATTTTTCTACAATCATTTCCAAACGTCGCCGTTGGAAATCGGACAGAATATGGACGGGTTTGTCATCACGGGTTCCCGCGTCCGCTTCGTCACAAAGATTAACATTGTTGGTGGCGAGACTATCCACTGATGCAAAAAAACCAAAAGCTCTCATAAAATCCACACCTAAAAACAATTCCCGATTAAGAGTGGGAACTAGAAAAAACGACACATCCCTTGTCTTGCCACTGAACGTGATGGGAACTTTGATCTGGCCGACTATGCGATGGGGACTTCCATCTGCTGTCTTAATGAAAGAATGAAAAGTCTTAACGTTAATGCAGATTCTTTCCACAAATTCTAAGCAGTTTTTACCTAGGCAACACACCGTGGCGCCACTATCCATCAAGCCTTCAATCTCCACACCCTCAATTTTAATCTTAGCGTAATAGCGCGTGTCCTCACCTTCGTACAAAGACGCCGATGCAATTTCACGTCGCAACTGCTTCCTTTGTCTATACCGCTCTCTAGCCCTCTTCACTTTAGGAGAGACTTGACCGAAGATTCTCATCCTAGCTTCTTGGTATTCTTTCTGACGGATATGTAAAGGCTTGATATCCCTCAATTTCGGCTCCACCTCCATCGATTTTTTAAAGGAATTAGTTAAAATTTGCACGACAGCGGAATCGGTTGAATGGTTGGTTGGAATGTCGGGTTTCACTGCGACGAGGTTTCCGTTTGTGTCGAGAGCGCTTCCGCAGTCCGAGGCACGCTCCGGGACCCGTTTCCCTGACACTTTGGACATTTCGGCGCTAAAACTCCCTCTCGTCCACATCGGAAACAGAATACGCGGCTGATTGGAATTGGACACTCTATGTAGCTGTGGCCGGGTTTCTTGCAATTCCAGCATGTATATCTTGTGGTATCTTTGATGGCGTCCACTTCGATGGTTGTCTCATCAGGGTTCTCTCCCCGGCGCGGTTCCTCATAGTAAAGCTCATGAACTCGCTGTACAGGATAAGAACGTTGCTGGTACGCATGTCTCTGGCTAGATAGCATGTTCTCAGCACGCTTCACTTCCTGCTGAAAATGGTTTAGGCCATAGATCTTCACTGGGAATATCAAAGCTGCCAAAGAGGATCTAAGATTGCCCTTCATAATCTCCACTAAATCGCTCTCCGAATAGGGGACCCGTTGCTGGTTTCTTAGCCTCAGAACTGCGCTGAAGAACTCTTCAAAAGACTCTTGTGGTTGCTGCCTACGGTCCATTATCTTCTTCTGAATTTGGAATTCAGACTCATAGCGTCTAAACTGCGATAGAAAAGAGTTTTTCAGATCACTCCAACACTGAAAAAGAGCAATTCTTCGCTGTTGCCAATACCAATCAACGGCTTGCCCCTCCAGTAATTGGGGAAAATCTTTAATCAATTCATCGAACGTGTATGAATAATCTTGCCTCAAGGATTCGATCCTGAAAATAAAATCTTCTGCATCTACACTTTTGCCGCTACCGTCAAATTTAATCCCCCAATTCTTTAAGTTGAATCTCGGGCCTGGAGAGGACACCGGTGGGTAACCAGAGAACTGCGATGGCTGCCAGCCATTAGGTACTAGCTGCGGAGGGTACTGAAGTAGAGGAGGCCGATCCGAGTTGCATGCAAGGGGTGGAATTGATTCACGATTCGGCCTATAGCCCGTGGCTTCTCCCGAATCTGTCAGAGGTGGTAGTTGTTTCTTGTTACCAGCTGACGCCTGGCGATTAGAAGTTGGATTTGGATCTCGGTCCTGTGTTTGTTGGTTCCCATTCCTTGATTGGACTGGTAAATTTGGGGGCAGTTGCGGAGGGAGCGTGGGGAGATTCATCGAGCCCGTATTCAAGGTCTGTTGCTGCCATTCACTCCTGAACTGTCGTATCTCTTCCACACTCCTCCTTATTTGCTCTTGCGCTCGTTCAACCGATGCAATCACATACTGTAAATCAGCACCTTGAACGGATTTCCTCTACGGCAATCCGTCCTTATGTCTCGTGCCGTCTGGCTGGCGAACTCCGGAGACATCACAGTATCGTTAAAGCCTTCTGAATCAAGCGAAACATCGCTTGAAATCGGTGGGGCGGTGGAGGATGCAGCTGCTTCTGCCGATCCAGTGTTGGCAGATATTGTATCACCCCCGCCCACCACTATCCCTGGAAGAGTTGTCAACTCTGATGTGGGTGGAGGAGCCTTATCAGCTGTTTCTGGCCGGTCCTTACTCTTCGACCTTGTCTCCATTACCCTAGCTAAAACTAAACAACCTGTGAATGTCAAACTCTACTAAAACACACACACACACTCACGCCAAACACAATCCTTCTGAACCAAAATCAAGTGAATAGGTAAAGGTAATAAAAATGTAAATGATAAACGTACGAAGATAATGTCCTGAAAAGGAAAACTTTTATCAACATATGATGGGAATATTCGAAATAATAATAAAAATTGATATATCGCACCAAATCGCCTAAAGCATAAGAGAAAGGGTTTTCAGGGAAAACAAAGTGAAGAGTGTAGCATAAACTAGGAAGTAAAATCAGAAAACTCCCTAATAACAGACTCTTATTTTACAGTCGGTGGGTGCTGAAAATGCTAAACTTTTAAAAACTGGTAATATCTCATCTAAAACTTTCGAGAGCGTGCTCGGTGGACTCTAGCTAGGCCTAAGACCAGAGACTAGGACCCCCAGACCCTCTCCTCTGGATCTACGTGAGATAAAATTGGGCTATTGATAATACTACTGCTGGTTGGTTGCTCTTATCGGTAATCCTGGATTAGCAATTAGTTTCACGGCAAACTACCAAATACCAAGTCTAACTCCTAGGATTACCTCAAAACAATTATACTAGACAGACATTTCCTTTTTGAAGACCTGAAGCTTGGCTGCGCGGCAATAATTCTTTAAAAACACTCCCGGGTCCAAATATATATAGGTCTACCTCGGAAACTCTACTCTGCTATTTTATTACTCTACAAAATGACTACTGGCTAAAGCCCCAACCCTGTACTACCCTATGGCAATCAATCAATACCTAACCATGGGCCTATGACTGAGTCCTAGACTAGTACTGATTTGAGTGCTTATTACCAACGAAAGCAAAAACTGACCATTGGCATCCCCTAAGGCACTATGAAGTTGACCTTATGTGACCAAATAACAAATTTTTACCTAGATATGCTCTAACTGAACTGTTTCTCTCCTTGGGCCCCACGTTCTGGGCGCCATTCTGTCCTGCTTGGAATCGAAAACCATGATGTCTATTTTGGAGGCTAGGTGTCGCTCTGCTGGCATGTTAGCGTATCACGCGGCTAAAGCTTGTCGGATGGTGGGGTTCTTTGCGGCACTCTACCTCATAAGACAGGCATCAGAAAAATCCTTCATGCCAGACTAAGATAAGAGAAGGTGAAATAAAAAAGTATATTCTGGTGACCCAAAGAGAAGCGAACCATAAAACAAATAAAGGACAAAGGAATTCAGCACCACACTAACTTGTTAAGAGCCACATCTCGTCGGGTCTTACGACGAGGATTTACCCTCCCACTGGACTACAGGTCCACCATAGCAACCAAGAGTTTTAGATTGCCCCATACCTACCTCTTCACTCTATTTTCCCTCCTAACTCCTCATGCGATTTGAGAGCTACATGATCTCAGAAAAACAATTCAAATTTGTACGTTACAAATGGTCATTGTTGTGCGATTTATTATACTGATTTCTATAATTCTTACAAAAACATGACTTCTAAGAAAATTACGGTAAGTATAATTGTAAACTTCAGGAACAAATTAAGTTTAGTATATTCTAAATTATTTTTAATAAAAAAAATACTAGACGCATTAATTTAGTTGATTTCTATTTTAGTATATTTTCATGTGCTGGTAACCAGGTAACAGGGTTCCAAGTGATAGCTGCTTATAAGTTACGTCTGTCCGTCCAAATAAGTTCTGTGTTAGGTAAGTAAATGCTTTCTCTACAATGATCTATAAAATCCCTAAATTTTTTTTCTTTTATTAACGCATACTTTTTATTTTAGAGTCATCATAATGACCCAAAAAGGGACAGCATCTCGGGAAAACGATGGACAAAAATCCCTCAAAACCTGACTTCCCTGCCTGCCTAGAAAGAGCTCTATCTGTTAGGGCTGGTACTTGACCCCAATAGTTGGTCGACACAAGATAAATACAAATTCGAAATGCCTTCCCTTATATGTATGTAAATTAAAACTTCTTTTCTTTATAGATTATTATAGAAGCAGTCAAGTATTGTATGGGGTATATTGGTCATAAGCATTCACCTGGCACCGCGGACGGCAGGTGCTTCAAACAGATTCCAACGAGGGCAGCGGGGGAGGTGAGATCGCAGGGTAAGACGTCTGGTGTTGAATAGCTTTAAGAACTCTGTAAGTACTTTTTGTTTCTTTCCTTTTTTTATTGTAGCTGTTTTGGTTTAAGTTTCTTTTTTTCTTTTTTTGTACTTTAATTCAATTTTAATTATGTTTTAAGTGGTTTTATTTAAGTCCAATTTAGTTTTAACGTTAATTCAGCTTTAATTATTTTTTATTTAAGTTCAATTTGGTTTGTACTTCAGTATGTTTCAATTGTACAATGTTCATTTGAATTTTTGTGTTGATTTATTGCATTTGGTTTCGCACTTTTCAAATAAAGGCAATTTATAAGAAAGTATTGTTCTTGTTTACTTTTGGTTGTAACCAATGATAAGTATGGGCTGGTTCTCAGTTTTACATCGGTTGCAGGTTATGATCGCTGTCAGAATTGGTCGGTTTCTCCTTCGTAACAGTCTCACCTCCGGCTGCTTCCAAGTCGCAAAAGAAAACGAAGGTTTCAAGCATTGTAACCTGCCATTACAGGTTGTTGTCATCACGTCAGTCTTTCCGGTGTGGTTTAATTGAGTGGTTTTTGTTTATTTTGTTTTGACGGCAAATAAACAAGTAAAACTGTTCGACTGTCATTTATTATTCCTAAACAGCTGATGAAGTGCTGCTATTAACCAATAGATGGCGTTATATTGCCAATAATTGTGCACATGACAAAATGCTAGCACACTATGCTACTAATGAGCAAAAAATGAATTATTCTATCGTTTAGACATCGTAAATATTAGTCTTAGTTGTTTAAAATCAATTTTGTATATCAAAGAAAATTTAATTTTATCGCCTTGCTTAAAAATTCTTACATTTTAAATTATTTTTAGTGTAGCAATTCACCGATGCATCTACCTTGTTTCTTGTGCCAGCTTGCAACTTTTTGTATTTTCTAGCAACATGTTGCAAAAAACAGAGTTGTATGCGAGGATTTATGCCAGATTTAAAACAAATCCACTCAATACGAGGATTTACTTTTGTATGTGAAATCTGGTAGATTTTGGCTGGATTTAGCAAATAAAACCTGATAATGTGCTAAATCCGGCTAATGAAGCCGGGTTATCCCACAATTATTTTTGTATGGTAAATCTGGTAGATTTTGGTCCGATTTAGCAAATAAAACCTGATAATGCGCTAAATCCTGTTAATGTGGTCATATATAAATGACATATAAGGGACCTAATTATGTGATTCGATATCGACTTGTTTCGACCCGAGTACCTAAAGTTGGGATGGCAACTTTCGTTATCGAGTGATGGAGAATAAATTAGCGAGTAATTTCTCGTAGTCATATTTCCTATCGTATCCCAACAAAAGGTTTGCATCTGCGGATGCACCCAGCAAAAAGTATGCATCCGCGGATGCAGTTGAATCACTACAAGTGTACGGTACATTTGCCGTTGGAGTACATCTTTTCCTATGAATTCACTTATGAATTTTACAAGAGAGCGCGCAGCTACGATGCACTCCATTGTGCTTCCACAGCACACAGCTGGGATGCACTCCATTTTCGATCCAAATCACAGCTTTTGATGTAGTGTTTGGATTGAATTTAAGGCACTCATCGAATTGCGTTTTTAATCAGTCCAAAGATGCAATTAAAATGCAAGCCATTGCGAAACATCCCAAAATAAATAATACGCATTTATTATTTGTGTAAAACAAGAACACAAAGAACTTTATAATATAAACACAAATTAAAAAAAGTTTCCATTAAATTCAATCACATTTGAGCTTACTTCCTCCGTTCTTGATTTAATCCAAGCGCATCTGATTTTCTTTCATCATCCTAAAGTTGTTTTATGTTGCCTTCCCATCACTAGTTCAGCTTTCGACAAGGACTCCAACTCCACTCCACTAAAAATTTCCGTCTCGTGAATATCCGCAAAAATGTTCGCAACTTAAGTTGTTATTTTTTTTATTTTATAACAAATAATTCGAAATGTATACCCTCTTGTTTATCTTTTGAAGAAATGTGTAGAGATCAACCAACTGTTTTTTTCTGTAGGGATCTCTACAGCAACTGCTTATAAAATGTATCGAACGGAGTGCATTTTTCATAACTCTATTGGACTACATCGAAAGATGTTGTGAAATCATAACTCCAATTGAACAACTTCCAAAATTTTGTGCTGGGCAGTTGAATCACTACGAGCGTACAGTACAAGTGCCGTTGGAGTACATCTTTTTCTATGAATTCACTTATGAATTTTACGAGAGAGCGGGCAGTTAGCATGCACTCCATTTTGCTTCCAACGGCACACACTAGGATGCATTCCATTTTCGATCCAAATCACGGGTTTTGATGCGGCGCTTTGGATTGAATTTAAAGGCATTCTTCGGACAGCGTTTTTAATCAGTCTAAAGATGCAATAAAAATTCAAGCCATTGCGAAATATCCCAGAATAAATAAAATGCATTTATTATTTGTGTAAAACAAGTATACAAAGAACTTTATTACCCAGCAAAAAGTTTGCATCCGCGGATGCAGTTGAATCACTACAAGTGTACGGTACATTTGCCGTTGGAGTACATCTTTTTCTATGAATTCACTTATGAATTTTACAAGAGAGCGCGCAGCTAGGATGCACTCCATTTAGCTTCCACAGCACACAGCTAGGATGCACTCAATTTTCGATCCAAATCACAGCTTTCGATGTAGTGTTTTGGATTGAATTTAGAGGCACTCTTCGGATTGCGTTTTTAATCAGTCCAAAGATGCAATTAAAATGCAAGCCATTGCGAAACATCCCAAAATAAATAAAATGCATTTATTATTTGTGTAAAACAAGAACACTAAAAAAAACTTTATTATTTAAACACAAATTAAAAAAAGTTTCCATTAAATTCAATCACATTTGAGCTTTCTTCCTCCGTTCTCGATTTAATCCAAGCGCATCTGATTTTTTTTTTTTTTTCATTTTCCTAAAGTTGTTTTATGTTGCCTTCCCATCGCTTGTTCAGCATTCGACATGGACTCCATCCAACTCCACTCCATTCAAAATTTCCGTCTCGTGAATTACCGCAAAAATGTTCGCAACATAAGTTGTTATTTCTTTATTTTATAATAAATTCTTCGAAATGTACCCAGCAAAAAGTTTGCATCCGCGGATGCAGTTCAATCACTAGAACAATTGCCGCTGGAGTACATCTTTTCCTATGAATTCACCTATGAATTTTACAAGAGAGCGCGCAGCTAGGATGCACTCCATTTTGCTTCCACGGCACACAGCTAGGATGCACTCCATTTTAGATCCAAATCACAGCCTTTGACTTAGTGTTTTGGATTGAATTTATATGCAGTCTAAAGATACTATAAAATGCAAGCCATCGCAAATATCAAAAAAAAAAATAAATAAATAAAATACATTGCTTATTCGTGCAAACAAGAATATTAACTTTATTACACTAATACAAATTATAGAAACTCTCCATTAAATTTGATCATAACTGAGTTTACTTCCTCTGGGGCTCAATTCTGTTTCTATGAAAATGTGAAATGAAAACTTTTATAAAGGAGATAACTGTCAAATGAAAAAAATATAAAGGAAATATTTTTCATTTCAAATTTTCATAGAACAAGAATCCAGCGCCTGCTCTGCTTTTTGTGACATCGGAACGATATTGCTTCATCATCCAAATGGTTTTTCATTTTTCCTCCAACTCCAGTACAGTAGTGGGATTCTGTAACTCTCTACCGATGGAATTAACGACAAATGTCGATAGTTAGCGATATTTGTCGGTAAGTGCTATTCTGTATACAAATTCTACCGATTTTTATGTCGGTAATTATCGAAAATCATCGGTCAGTTACCGACGAAAAAAAAGGAGTCGTTAAGTCTACCGACATAAAAGAATTTTCATATTTTAAACAAAAAATCAATAAAAATCAAAATTTTAAGAAATGATATTGGAATATATATTATGCCAAATAAAAATTTAAGCTCAGATATATTTTTCTTTACGCATAAAAAAGAAAATTCTGCGAAATATGGTGGATCCTTTCAGTCTAATTAATAGGAAGCGTATGACACTTTGCGAGTTGGAAATGGATACATTTTTTAAAATAATGGATGAAATTGGGGGTCATTTGGTAACCTCCAGAATTGCGCGAAAAATTTCTGAGAAAATAACTATTTTCAGTACGAACAAAATATGTTTAAGGATATATTCCGTAACAGTTTCTACCCATATAAGCTTTGTTCCTTTACTTTTTTTAATGGTAAGAGTGGTAAAGGAGAAAAGTGTAAAAATTGTTCAAAATTGCTCTCTCATGAACATTTTTACCAGAAAAGTAAAGGAACGGAAAAATTGTAGGTCTGGCAGCAATGTCAGAAAAAAAACATAAAAAAATTAATTTTCGTCTTTTATTTCACAGTTTTTAATTTAGTGTTGTCAGTGTTCGACGTTTTCTTCGGTTCTTCGTCCATTTTGTGAAATAATCGTCAAACAAAAGTCGAAAAATCAGTTCTGTCATTTTCTACCTGCAGAAATTTTGCTGGTAGCCTGTGGTAGAAGAGAAATCCATTTTCGCTCTCTCTCCCCTCTCACTCTCTTAAAAATTGCTTCCAGTTTTGCCACTTTCCGGGGTTAAGGAATGCTTTGCAGGTTAAAAATGGTAACAAATGGTTAAAATGGTAACCTCAGGTAAGTATAGGAACACAGCTATAAAAATTTATTGGTGGCTTCGATTAGCATCAACAATAAAAGAAAGAATATCACCATGATCGTCATATTCCCTGATAATACGTAATTCTAAATAACAGATCAATAAACAAAATCTAAATAAACCTGTTCAAAATACACATAGTAAATGTTAGAATTATACATCTTTTTCACTCTATATTCGATATTATTAAAAACACCCCTCCACATCATAAAAATTCTGAAAACAAAAAACAATTCAACCAAATTGTCGAATATTACACCACGTTTACGTTAGAACTTGTCGGGTTATGAGAATTTATATGTACGTATACCCAATGGATTTGACAATAAAAATCCACTGGAATAAATAAAAAAAAATAAAATAAATATAGTTATATGTAAACGTACATTTATAGTTTTAACTACGATTTTTAATTTTTAGTTTGAATTTTTCTACATATAATTTGAAAAATAATCAATTTATATACAATTGTGATTTAAATAATTTTATTAGAAATTTGAATTATGTTAATTTTGAATAAGCATTATGTCGTTTAAAGTGTGTTTTTTTTCATTCCATTTTGAAATGACCTGCATCTTCTTTAAAATTCCGTCATTCTACCGATATTCGTCGGTAAAATTTTTGTATCGATAACATTGAAATACAGAATAGCACTTTCGGTAATTCAACCGAACATTTCAGTTAATTATCAATATCGGTTCGGTAGAAAAAAAGTTACAGAATCCCACTACTGTAGTGGGATTCTGTAACTCTCTACCGATGGAATTAACGACAAATGTCGATAGTTAGCGATATTTGTCGGTAAGTGCTATTCTGTATACAAATTCTGCCGATTTTTATGTCGGTAATTATCGAAAATCATCGGTCAGTTACCGACGAAAAAAAAGGAGTCGTTAAGTCTACCGACATAAAAAAATTTTCATATTTTAAACAAAAAAATCAATAAAAATCAAAATTTTAAGAAATGATTTTGGAATATATATTATGCCAAATAAAAATTTAAGCTCAGATATATTAATTAATTAATTCCTAATTAATAGGAAGCTTATGACACTTTACGAGTTGGAAATGGATAAATTTTTTAAAATAATGGATGAAATTGGGGGTCATTTGGTAACCTCCAGAATTGCGCGAAAAATTTCTGAGAAAATAACTATTTTCAGTACGAACAAAATATGTTTAAGGATATATTCCGTAACAGTTTCTACCCATATAAGCTTTGTTCCTTTACTTTTTTAATGGTAAGAGTGGTAAAAGAGAAAAGTGTCAAAATTGTTCAAAATTGCTCTCTCATGAACATTTTTACCAGAAAAGTAAAGGAACGGAAAAATGGTAGGTCTGGCAGCAATGTCAGAAAAAAACATAAAAAAATCAATTTTCGTCTTTTATTTCACAGTTTTTAATTTAGTGTTGTCAGTGTCCGACGTTTTCTTCGGTTTTTCGTCCATTTTGTGAAATAATCGTCAAACAAAAGTCGAAAAATCAGTTCTGTCATTTTCTACCTGCAGAAATTTTGCTGGTAGCCTGTGGTAGAAGAGGAATCCATTTTCGCTCTCTCCCCTCTCACTCTCTTAAAAATTGCTTCCAGTTTTGCCACTTTCCGGGGTTAAGGAATGCTTTGCAGGTTAAAAATGGTAACAAATGGTTAAAATGGTAACCTCAGGTAAGTATAGGAACACAGCTATAAAAATTTATTGGTGGCTTCGATTAGCATCAACAATAAGGCCTCCCTCTTTCATATTCCGTTGAGACTTTTGTGTACGTTTTTATATTATGGTTTCCAGAGCCAATTTTCAGTCCTGACCACCAGTTGGAAGCCAGAAAATTGAAAACTTTGTTCCACAAAAAACTGACCTGGAACATATGGAGTATGCCAAAATGCTCATAAGGACTCCCTCTTTCATATTCCGTTGAGACTTTTGTGTACGTTTTTATATTGTGGCTCCCAGAGCCAATTTTCAGTCCTGACCACCAGTTGGAAACCAGAAAATTGAAAACTTTGTTCCACAAAAAACTGACCTGGAACATATCAAGTATTCCAAAATACTCATTAGGACTCCCTTTTTCATATTCCGTTGAGACTTTTGTGTACGTTTTTATATTGTGGCTTCCAGAGCCAATTTTCAGTCCTGACCACCAGTTGGAAACCAGAAAATTGAAAACTTTGTTCCACAAAAAACTGACCTGGAACATATAGAGTATGCCAAAATGCTCATAAGGACTCCCTCTTTCATATTCCGTTGAGACTTTTGTGTACGTTTTTATATTGTGGCTTCCAGAGCCAATTTTCTGTCCTGACCACCAGTTGGAAACCAGAAAATTGGAAACTTTGTTCTACAAAAAACTGACCTAGAACATATGGAGTATGCCAAAATGCTCATAAGGACTCCCTCTTTCATATTCCGTTGAGACTTTTGTGTACGTTTTTATATTGTGGCTTCCAGAGCCAATTTTCTGTCCTGACCACCAGTTGGAAACCAGAAAATTGGAAACTTTGTTCTACAAAAAACTGACCTGGAACATATGGAGTATGCCAAAATGCTCATAAGGACTCCCTCTTTCATATTCCGTTGAGACTTTTGTGTACGTTTTTATATTGTGGCTTCCAGAGCCAGTTTTCTGTCCTGACCACCAGTTGAAAACCAGAAAATTGGAAACTTTGTTCTACAAAAAACTGACCTGGAACATATGAAGTATTCCAAAATGCTCATAAGGACTCCCTCTTTCATGTTCCGTTGAGACTTTTGTGTACGTTTTTATATTGTGGCTTCCAGAGCCAATTTTCAGTCCTGACCACCAGTTGGAAACCAGAAAATTGAAAACTTTGTTCCACAAAAAACTGACCTGGAACATATGGAGTATGCCAAAATGCTCATAATTCCGTTGAGACTTTTGTTACGTTTTTATATTGTGGCTTCCAGAGCCAATTTTCTGTCCTGACCACCAGTTGGAAACCAAAAATTGGAAACTTTGTTCTACAAAAAACTGACCTGGAACATATGGAGTATGCCAAATTGCTCATAAGGACACCCTCTTTCATATTCCGTTGAGACTCTTATGTACGTTTTTATATTGTGGCTTCCAGAGCCAATTTTCTGTGTTGACCACCAGTTGGAAACCAGAAAATTGGAAACTTTGTTCTACAAAAAACTGACCTGGAACATATGGAGTATGCCAAAATGCTCGTGAGGACTCCTTCTTTCCTTTTATGTATAGTTTCTTGTGTACGTTTATACATTGGAGCTTATTTTTTAATTAATAAATAAATTAAATTTTTATATTCGTAGCTATTTTTCGTCCCACAGTTGAAAAAACGTATTAAATGCAAATTTTGGGCGTTCTGTGTCACCCTGTATTTTTCGATAACTTTTGTTATCGTTGCTAACTGTCGTTGCTAACTTCACGCAGGTGGGATTCTGTAAAGCTGAGTACACATTGAGTACCAGTTTTGAATGACAGCTTTGTTGGTGCTTGCTAGTGTGGCCGTTCATTTTTGTCATTCATCATGCAACCACAAAATGTTTTGTGGTTGCTGTACGGTTGGACAGTTATCGATAACTGCGAAATATCGACATTCAAAACTGACAATGTGTACTGCACTTTAAATCGAGTTACAACAACAAACATTGGGTAGAATTCTATTCATCATTCTAGTTCTTACTCTACATTAGGGTTATAACTTTTATGCAATTTTTGTAAAAATCAAACTCATTTTTGCTGTTATCGATAATTGTCGTTAAAGCTGGTTACACATTGTCAGTTTTGAATGACAGCTTTGTTGTTGATTGCTAGTCATTCATCATGCAACCACAAAATATTTTGTGGTTGTTGGACGGTTGGACAGTTATCTATAATTGCAAAAAATCGTCATTCAAAACTGACAATGCTGACAATTAAAATGCTTATAATTTCGATAATTAACGAAATTTTTCGGTAAGTTAACGATGAATAAAAAGTAGTCGCTAGCCTCTACCGAAACAAACAGTGATGCCAACTTTTTTTTATGGGAACAACTCTAGTTTAGTAAAAGCTCTTCGATTTTTTTGAAATTTTTTCCAGAGGTAGATATTGTTGCGCTGATCACGGAAATGTGTAATTTTCTTGGGGGACGGACCCGGTTAACCGGTTATTGGACCCGAAAATCCGGGTACAAAACCCGGGTTAGACCCGACTCTACTGAACCGATTGCTTTCAGGTGGTCAGGTGATATAACCCAAAAACTGATTTTGGATCCGGATTTTTCCGTAAAACCCTCAAAAAGTCGAAAATGGGACCATTATGGGCGCCCGATTAATTTATGTCACATTATAGCACTTTAACCTTTCCAAAATTGTGCTATATGTTGTAATACCTTCTCTGGATCCAGAGATATGGCCCTTAGAATCTTCAGAACTCGGTTCTGTAGGGCTCATTTATTTACATTACAAATTTCTAAATTATAATTTTTCTTTAAGTAGCCGGCCTTCGGTCGTGGATTTAAGACTTTCTCCTATGGACAGGCGCAAATCTCGGGAACGGGAACGAAATTTTCTTTTAAATTATACATTTTTCTTTAAATAGCCGGCCTTCGGCCGGGGATTTTAGACTTTCTCCTATGGACAGGTGCAAATCTAGGGAACGGGAACACATTTTTCTTTTAGATTATAAATGTTTCTTTACATAGACGGTCTTCGGCCGGGGATTTACAACTTTCTCCTATGGACGGGTATAAATCTCGAGAACCGGAACAAAATGTTTTTTAAATTACAATTTTTTCTATAAATAGCCACTTGGAGAAACCGGCTTTTCGAGATTTCATTTCATTTCATTTATTTACTATGTAATATAAACAAGCCAATATGGCCAATATCTTATATTAACAATATACAATTCAAATAAAATTAACAACAAAAAAAAAAATAGAAATTAAAAACTAAAATTAATTACCTATCATATATATATATAAAAAAAAATATATATACTCAGTTAACAAAATAGGCATCCTGAGACTATCCCAACACCACTGTACCTTTCTAAGCCAATACTTAGAAAAGTAGAGCAAGAGAAGGGATCAGGAAGAAATAATCATTCCCTATAATTCGCTCCACAAACATGGAACAAGTATAGCACTACAACACAAAGTGAATATAAAGATAAATCTAAGCAAATTTAACAATGCAAATATGGCTCCCCAGCCCAACAAAACAAATAAAATTAAAAAAACAAAAAAATATATAATAACCCATAATTAAGTAAAACACAACTCATAAAATCATAAGGAGTTATTCCGCAAGTACTCAAAGCACCTTGCTCTATATTCTCCTGTCAAACCATTAAAGCGTCGAAGCTCTAGCGGCAACTGATTCCATACTCTATCAACCCGAACAACAAAAGATTTTTCACCAGTTCGGGACGAAAATCTGGGGTACAATAATTGAGGGTTACGCAAAGACCTCAATCTTACAAAATCACTACGTAGTGGGATATCAGTATTCCTCATTATACTATAATAACACTGAAGAAGGCGAAAATTTATATAGTTTTCAAAGGACAATCCAAGAAAATCAACAACATACAGAGATACATGGTCCCAACGACACAAACCATACACATAACGAACAATAGAGTTAACAATTCCAGAGATTCGTTCGACTTGGCCAGAAGATGCACCAGATATAATTTCCAAACAATAGTTCACATGGGTCATCAAAAGCGACTGAGCCACTCTCTTCCTAATATCCAAAGGCAAATATGCACTAAGGCTGTACAATTTCCGAAGCTGGAACCTCACACGAGATAAGAGCATATCAATATGCACATTGAAATCCAATCTACTGTCAATAACAACACCCAGACATTTTATGCAATCAACAAGCTCAACATCCATCGAATTAACAGAAATCCTTAAAGCAGAATTAACGTCATGATTATTAAAAACTACTGCTTTAGTTTTAGACCAATTCATTACAAGCCCATTAGAATCAATCCACTGGGACAACGAGTTAAGATTTACGTTCACCAATGCCTCCAGGTGAGAAAGGCTATCGCACTTAAAAAACACATGCACATCATCTGCATACAAAAATAATTTACATCTCTCCAAAGAAACAGAGCGAACAATATCATCAATATACATAATGAAAAGTAAGGGTCCCAGGACAGATCCCTGAGGAACTCCACACCGAACACTACGACACTCAGACCAAACACCATTATGAGATACAAATTGAGATCTACCAGATAAGTACGTGCCCACCAACTTGCATGCAGAAACAGAGAACCCAAATTTTAGCTTCAACTTATCCAACAGAAGAGCATGGTCAATCGAATCAAACGCCTTGGACAAGTCAAGGCCAACTAACATACCCACTTCAGAGCCATTAAAAACATCCCTGATTAAGTCTGTTAGATACAACAAATGCATTGTAGTGCTACGCCCACGCCGAAAACCATACTGAGAGCTACTCAAGCATTTACGGTCATCCAAGAACTCAACAATGGCATCCTTAATTATATGCTCTACAATCTTCGACATGACAGGGAGAATACTTATGGGACGCAAATTCGAAACATCATACGATTCACCGCACTTAGGAACAGGAACCACACGCGCTACCTTCCACGCCTGCGGAAAGGTCTAAGTCATAAAGATACAGTTTACTAAACGCAGAAAATGACTGGATATAAAAGGAAATACACTTTTGAAAAACTTTATTGGTATACCATCAACACCGACAGCTCCTGACTTAACTTTACGCAGCGCATCAACAACATCATCCATAAATATACAATAAAACCTAAATACATCCTGCTCACATGTGGCATCAGTACCACCAAGTCTACAATTTATAACCGGAGCTCTCACACTACTAAAGTAATCATTTACAATATTAACATCAATATCAGGAACATCATCAACATTATCCAAACAACCAAATGATCTGAGTGACTTCCACAGCTGACTACATTTCATAGGACCAAATATTCTATTGTAAAATTTTCTTCTCTCATTTCTCATGACTCCCTTACAACGGTTTCTATACAGGCAAAAAATACGCCTGTTAATATCCGTAGGTCTTCTACGCCACTCAGCATATGCAAAATCCCTGAGAGCTCGGACTGATCTCACAACATCATATTGCAACCACTCATCACCTCTGGGTTTGACACTACGTGTAACCATTGGAACAAAAGACATCAATTCTGCAAATAAAGTATTAAACAGAGACACCTGGAAGTCAACATTAGTCGTAAAATATAACGGGCTAAAATCAAAATTGCACAAAAATTCGTTAATACCTAACCAATCAGCCCTGCTGAAATCCCTATACTCAATAAACTTCTCATTTATGACTACAGGGAATTTAAGTACACCAAATATAAGGGCATGGTGAGATATACCAGGGCACTGACCCTGTGAAGCAAATTCCAAACACAACAGATCACTGACAAGACAGTAGTCAATTAATGACGTCGAGTCATGTGCTAAATCATAATGCGTTGGTCGCGAGTTGTGAACAACATTCAACCCCAAAGATCTGCACATATTCCTTAGCACAATCGAATTGGAAGTCCGAAACAAATTATAATTAAAGTCGCCCAAAACAATCACATTAGCATACATGTCCAGTATACCCTCATGCACACTGTAAAAAGAATTAATATCCCCATGGGGCAAGATTCTAAGAGCAATATCTCTGGATCCAGAAAATGTATTACAACATATAGCGCCATTTTGGAAAGGTTAAAGTGCGAGCTATAATCTTAAATACAATAAGCGGGCGGCCATAATGGGACCATTTTCGACTTTTTGAGGGTTTTATGGAAAAATCCGTGTCAAAAAATCAGTTTTTAGGTTATATCACCTGACCACTAGAAAATAATCCCATCATTTCCATAAGCTTTCCAATGATACCCATTTTGCAGTAATCGGTTCAGTAGAGCCGGGTCTAACCCGGGTTTTGTTCCCGGACTTTCGGGTCCAATAACCGGGTAACCGGGTCCGCCCCCCAAGAAAATTATACATTTCCGTGATCAGCGCAAAAATATCTACCTCTGGAAAAAATTTCAGAAAAATCGGAGAGTTTTTACTAAACTAGAGTTAAGCCAAAGAATCCCACTATAGATGCTTTTCGTGTCTGTATTATTGTACCATGACTTTATAGAAATAATTGTACGTGTGACTACTGACAAACAAAATCTATCTACCATTTCTATGGTATCCGTGGTAAAACACTTGTTTCATTGTGGTTGGCAACGTGCAAAAATAATAATGGCTACCAATTTATTTCACTGAATTTGTGGTTTGTAGAATAAATCTAGCAGGAAGAAAAATCAAGTGTGTGTTGCCTCAAAAGTAAATAAATTGTTGCTTAGGTGGTTTAACCCGACCAAGTTTCTTTTATCAATATATTTTCTGATTTCCTGACAACGAAACTGGTGTTAAAACTCAACACTGAAGCAACCATTTTTTTTGGTAAGAAGAAAGACATGACATCTTGTGAAAAACAGTTCTCTTAAAAACACGAAGTGGTGTGCATAAAAATTTAATTAATCGAAGTTGTCTAAAATAGTTCTAAATAGTTGTTAAAAAATCCAAAAATATCTCTTTTCTTAACTATTCGTCGGGCAATTCGTTGTGGTGCCTTAAATCGTAGCCTAGTTTTGTGAGTATAAGGTGCACAGCGCTGTTTATTAATATATAGACATACATATATTTTCCCTGATATATGTGATGTATGTATGGCCGTCTACTTCGTCTATTTGCCGATGCATTTATATGTACATACTGGGTTGCATGTGTGCTTAGTGAAAACTGTTTCCCTTTAAATCTGCGGAATGTTAAAAATATTCTAAACCAAAATATTTGAAAAGAAAAAGTGTACATACATACATTACATACATTCATATGTATGTAAAAATTCTGCAAGTATGTAATTGTGCTTCAACTGCTTCGTATAATGGACGTAATAATTTCACCATATCACAAACGTTGACGAACGCTATACGTACAGTTAGGCAACTAAATAATTGCAAAAATTAAAATTGGTAACACGACGTGTCCTCCTTTTTACCACGGGTAGGTCTCGTTCTCCTGAACCCAGAAATATATATATCACCTATGAGAAGTCCATACTTCCCGAGATATAGGCCTTTAAAGTTCTGAAAATATACATATATGTTTATAACTATGGACAGGTGCAAATCTCGGGAACGGTAACAAAATATTTGGAAGAAGTCGAGTTTACGCACTTCGCGATCAAAATTTTCTTTAAAAATTTAAAATTTTCGGGCGGGGATTTAAGACTTTCTCCTATGAACAGGAGCTTATTTCGGGCACGGGAACAAAATATTTTTTAAATTGTAAATTTCTCACTAAGTAGCCGGCCTTTAACAATGTAATTTCCGCAACTTCAGATGCCCATATATCGGGAAGTATGGACTTGCTCAACAAATGTTTTATGTTTATATGTTTATGATCAGAATGATGAGATCTACCTGTGATCAAAATGTCATCTTGCTCCGAGCTTAGTGGGCAAACTCGTCTTATGCCAATATATATTTTTTTTAAATTTCGATCTTTGGACGGGGTTTAAGCCTTTCTCCTATAAATTTGTCTTTAATGAGGCGGCCTTTTGGCTACGGAAACAGAAATTTCTTTATACATTGCGAGTTATGTTAACTATTCGGACAACAAATCCTAAATTTTAATAAAATATATTTTTTGCTTAATTTCTCGAAATATATGGACTTCTTTTGCTAGTAGACGGCACCATTTCCCAATAGTCGGCATGACATGTTCCAGTAGTCGGCATGTCGTATTTTAGTAAAGAAATGTTATCAGTTGATGGTTTCTTTTATTTTAAACAACAAAAATTCCCTTTTGCCCAAATAACTCTTATTTTAAGCCATGTTGCTTTTAAAAATTAAATAATTTTAAGGTTTTGTTAACATTTGGAATTCTATAAATTTCTTGTTTATAACATAAACTTAATTATTTGAAAAGTCAATAGTTTTTTTGCATTCTTCATTCACATTCCAATTAATTTTGCACCAACAAGTAAGAAAATTTAAATATGTTGCTTAAATAAATTAGTTATTGTCTATAGTCGGTAACTATAACCTAATTGTAGACATGCCACAAATGCACGCACTTCAAACTAGGCCTAATATAGCCTAAAATCGCATAAAAACTCATTTTTATTGAAGTTATTTTTATTAATTACACTTTGATGTATTTGTTTAACATATTTTTACAATTTCGAGCTAAAAATAATTGACAAAGCGAAATTTGTTCACCCCATGCCGACTTCTGGCAAACATTACATTTTGATGTCCCTAAAGTCGGCATCAGCTTAAATTACAATAATTTTTTAATAATTTCTTTTTCTAATGTGTTCTTTTGAATATTCTCTACTATCACCACAAAAATATTATTGAAAAATTGTCCATTTTAATATAATTACTGGCATATTTATGGCGACGTCTTCACTAATTTTTTCTTATGCGACGTAAATTTTCGGTTGTGGTGAAAAATACTCACTAACAAAAAGTTGAATTCGGATATAATAAATGGTCTAAGCTCAATGAAATTTTACACAAAGTTAGAAGTATCACAAAAAAGACATTCACACTTCGTTGTAAAAAACCCTGGTACATATAGTACATCTACCACCATTAGTGAATACCGCTAATATTTATTCTTAGGTTATCGACACAATAGATAGATATAGAAATCCAATCTGTGCTCGCGGATACCAGTTATTCTTCTTTTTAAAGTTATTTAATTTTTATAAGTCGTATAGGTATCTCGATATGTAATTAAAATGAGGCGTTATGTTCGGGTCGAAATATACCCCTATACCCTATAACACCTGTATAACTCAAATCGTCCTACTCGCGAATATAGTTATGTAGGGATTGGATTAAAACGAGGATATATTTTAACCACTTTCTGCATGGAGACTCTTCAACAAAAAGTAATCCCAAAATCTGTATTACAGCTGATATTCTAAAAATTAGATTAAGAGCTTTGAAATACTGAAAATCTTGCGATAGCAGAAATAATGACAATTCTCTGTACTTTAAAAATTCTGGGATATACCATAACGTGGACTTATATATTTTTTATCATATAGGTCCAAAAGACTGAATAGGGGGCGCAACTTTTATATGGTGACTATACCGATCGTGGTTCGATATGGCACATTTTCAATTCTAAATATCCGAGGACGTATATGTTATACTATGTAAAAAGTTAAAATTGTATCCTAAATATTATGAGCTTTCTCTACTGATCTTATATAGTTTGTGTCAATATTTCATATAAAACCAACAACAAACCCTTAAAAAAGCTTTACGTAACGCTACACGCCATTTTTAACTTTCATGATTTTTTGGTCAAGATTTTGATGACTAATTCAATTTACAACAACTTTTTTGAAAATACATGTTCGATCAGCTGCGCATCTGCGTCTACCTTGATTATTGTGATATGTTTGAAATCAAGAAAAAAGTAAGTGTAAACACCGGGGTGTATTTCAGGATTTCGTGAAATCCAGTGGATTTTGGAGCGTAAGTGTAAACTTGGCAGAACTCTCAAAAATCCTCCCTCAACTCGCTCACTTTTACTTTACAAATTTGTTATCGAACAACATTTTGTAAAAGTTGCCAGTATTCAATTGACCGAGTGACAACTGTTAATAAAAACCACTTGATGTGCAACAAGCAAGAAAGTAAGACAAAAAATGTTACCGTTGTGTGCGCGTTGAAAACAACAACCACACGAAAAATGTGTAAGTGATGCCAAGTTTGTTCTTGAAGTTTTCATGTATGTGGTTGTTGTAAAGCGGTACTCAACGGATCGTATGCACAGAACACTTATGGCCGCGGCATATACGGTCCGTTGCGAATCGCGTCAAAAATAACAACCACATTTTTCATTTGGACCGAATGTGCCGGGGCGTTTAATTGTGTATTTTAAGATACTTATTTTTAGGAAGTGGCTCATGAGTGGCAAAGGCACTTCTCTGGTATGGTATACCTATATCATAAACAATTTAAGTTAAACCCAACCAATTTCTTGGCTAAGCGCCAAGCCGCCCGTTTGTAGTTGTTTTGCTATTCTTGTGACGTCAGTGTTGTGCTTTCGATTCATTTGCATTAATAGCTCATCCCATGTATATATGTGTGTGTTCTACCCTTGTCCATCTAGATATATCTGGAACTAGAGGCGATTGGGATAAATACAAGGGGATTCAGCAAAAGGGAGTTAGTTGTGTTTGAGACATCAAACTGAACGGTCGGTTAAAGAAGTAAAGGAAAACTGTGTGCTTACTAGAGTCGAGCTGTGTGCTTAGTAATTATAGTCGGTTGTGAATAAGAGTAGCAAAGTAAATATAGCATTGTAGGAACATAATCTAAAACGAACCCTGTTTTATTTGGTGCAAATCGTATCGGGGAATAAAACAGCGTCTACACGGAGATTAGTTAAATCTTATTCCGTAACAATATGAATAATTTTGGCATTTGTAATGATAAAAAAACTGATGTCACTAAAATTTATTTTTTATTTAATAAGATTTACGGTGTTTATGTGAGGGACACAGCGAACTCTTTACAACGAGTGTTGTATTAATAGCTCATCCCATGTATGTATGTGTGTGTTCTACGCTTGTTCATCTAGATATATCAGGAACTAGAGGCGATTGGGATAAATACAAGGGGATTCAGCAAAAGGGAGTTAGTTGTGTTTGAGACATCAAACTGAACGGTCGGTTAAAGAAGTAAAGGAAAACTGTGTGCTTACTAGAGTCGATAATAAAAAAAATTATTTTTTACTTAATAAGATTTATGGTGTTTATGTGAGGGACACAGCGAACTCTTTACAACGAGTGTTGACTGATACCCGAATTCCCTTCATAGACAAAAACTGTATGTGAATACGGTGTAAGAAGGAAGGTGTTTACATGAATTAAAACAACTAACAAATTTACAATAACATTGTTTTATTAAAACCATATTGTCAATGAAAATATTGGAAAACTAGGGTCATTCAAAAATAGTTCAGTAAATTTTACAGGAAATAAAGAGAAAGATTTAAAATTTAATCCTAATTGGCTTTGATTTTACTCTAGACATAATGTGATATATACAGTGTTGGTCACACAATTAGCACACCCCACTACCAACATTTATTTTGCCTAAAAAGACCTTCAAAAGTAGTTGTATTTAATAAAGTATTTGTACTAATATATTCTCAGTAGTATGCTTAAAGAATACAACGCAATACAGAAACTGAAACATAATTGTCAATTTGAATAACCTCCAAAAATGTAAAAAATGTCCTAAATTCACTGGACACGTAATTAGCACACATTAAAAGAATCACTAATATTGAGAATAGTTTCAATATTTTCGTCCATATTCAGTTTTAAATCCCTTTCGTCTGGGAATAAGATCCAGTCTGCTACTTATACTCTCCTCCAGTCTCCGAAATTTTAGTGTCAGAAGGGAATTATATGGGGTACACCTTGGGTCTCAAGGACTGATGGAAATGTCAGTTTTTTAGTGTTTGTTATCGATTTTTTCACATGTAACAAACTCATTGAGGCAAGTAGTTCATAGAAACATCAAATAAAACATCATATTCATGTTCATCTTTGTAAATTTGCGAATAGTGGGATGTACCTACCAGCAGTGTGCATCTGTAAAGTCCGTTTGACACAAAAATTTTCATTAAAAACTGTAATATGATGCGTTGAGCAATTGATTTTATAAATACTTATCCATCTGGACTGAATTTTACCGATATGTCGTGATGTATGTCACGATAAACCTATGTTCATCTCTATGGGACCTACACAAATTTCAATAATTTTCTAAACATAAGGCAAATGGGAGATAGTCTAATGAGAACGCAAGGTAATAAGTTTCCCGGAGCTTAAAACGATTAAATTTGAAATCAATAATCCAGAAAACATTTATCTTCAATAGTATATGCCTACTTTCATGGATTTTAACCAATTTCAGCAAACCTCAAAATCCCTTATGGTCAGAAAGGGGTTATACTTTTAAACACACCCACGTGCCACGTGTTCATCTAGTGCTTAATTGACAGTTTTGTAATGATAGGTCCTTGGTGTTATTCAGACGTGTAATTTTGAATTACAAATGGTGTTATAAGTTGATTTTTCTTCACATAAGGGTGCATTTTATTGATCTTCTTTCTATAAACCCCTTCCAAATCAAAAAATTTCTTAAATGAATCATCGACCTTAAACACTTTTTGAAAAGTTTTTGCACTTTATATTTAAATTTCGGTAATCGGTTAACAATTCCAATAATTTCTGATCCAATTGTACATTTGTTTTTAAAGTTTTGGCGACTTTCTGACGTTTAAGTGTACATTACAAAAAATGGTCCGCTATTGGGATATATTTTGAGATTCCGGGGTGATAAATTATTTTTTCTTTCAAAAAATGATTTGTTTAATACGTTTTGAATATGAATTAACATCAATATAAATTAATTTTTGTATATTAAATGAATTAAATTAAAAAATCTTATGGTGTGCTAATTAAATGTCCCCTTGATAATTTGGGCCTCTTCATAAAACTTTTATTTTCAAAAAAACCACTGATAACACTATTCACTTATATCATTAAATCTGTTAAATACATTATAGAAAAGGGTTTTGTTTACGAAAATATTTCAATTTGTCCTATCAAAACTCTTAGCTGACTGAAATCATTTTGCACCAAAGGGGTGTGCTAATTCTGTGACCAACACTGTATTCTATACTTCATACTTTTTATACCCTATACCACAATGTGGAAAAGGGTATTATAAGTTTGTTTTGGTAAAAATTCATGTAACACCGCGAAATATTCGTCGGAGACCCCCAATGTGGTATACCAATCTTCATATCTCGACGAGATAAAGCGATTTTGAGATGTGTGTCTGTCCGTCCGTCCGTCTGTCCATTATAAATTGTAAACACTCTCCAGGCCGCAATTATGGACCGATCGTCACGAAATTTGGTATGGAGGTCGGGTTCAGATCCGAATAGATCCCTATTCTTATTGGTGATTATCGTGAAATATTTAGCGGGTGAAATGGACCAAAAACATAATATTTATACAATTTTCTAACGGCTCTGTAGGTCTCAATAATAGTCCGATCAACGCGTAATTTTAAATAAGGTAAGAGTATATCACAAAGGAGAAGCTTGCAATTTGAGATGGCGATCGGATAACATTTAGAGGGTTAAATGGACCAAAACTTTTGTGTGAAAATTGTGAAAATTTTTAATATACAGCTTATATCTTAATTCCTGGAAGTGACATTCCGGACAAGTGAGATATACTTGAAAGTGGAACGCTTGACCTTTCAATTGATGTCAATTATGTTGGTGTGCATGATCAGATAACAGAGTTACAGCCTAATATATTCCGTTATTTGTTTGTAGTGTAATAATAAACTCGCTAGAAGCCGCAATTATATATCAATAGTCACGAAATTTTGCACCGGATAAGAGTATAGGTCGAAAAAGATGCCTACAATTTTGAATGATGATCTGATATTCTTTAGCGGGTGAAATGAACCATTACTTTTGTATGCAAAATATAAAAATTTTATTTATGGTCGATATTTTAATTCCTTGAGGACATATATATTTCGCAAAGTATCCTTCATATGGAAAAAAGTACTGACCTTTCCTCTGATGTAAATTGCAATAAAGTGTTTGCTAAATAACGGGCCTACTGCCTAATATATAATGGGTTCTGTGTAGAGAACCACATTTTTATCCCATGCTACATATTGTCTCTCCAAAAGTTTATGTAACACCACTAAATATTCGTCCTAGACCCCTTATATGGTATGCCAAAATTCATATCTCGACGAGATACAGCGATGTAGCGACGTGTGTCCGTCCATTAAAAATTGTAAACAAGCTTAAGGCCACAATTATGGACAGATTGTAACGAATTTTTTAAGGAGGTTGGGTTCGGGCCAGAATAGAAATGATTAGTTTTTGGTGATGAGCGTGAAATGTTCAGGGGATGAAATGGACCAAAAACAAAATTTTAACCAATTTTGTAGCGGCTCTGTAGGTCAAAATAGTAACCCGCAAAATTTTAAACAAAGTTTGAGTTTATGATGAAGAAGAAGCGTACAAACCAAGATCAGATATTACTTAGCGGGTTAAATGGACTGAAACTTTTGTGTGAAATTGGTAGAAATTTGAATAACGTAGCGGTTAAACAACGTTTGTGTGAACAAAATTTTCCATTCCTGCTACAAAAATGCCTTTGTCATGCTAAATAACTTTTTGGTTTTGGTCATAAGTAGTATACATTACATCTCGGATATTTTATAATAAAATTTTCACAATCATTGAAAAGAAGTTCCGTGGATTGATTGTCCAGGGATAGTGGTATAGGGTATCCCATGGTCGGCTCCGTCCGACTATAGACTTTTCTTACTTGTTTATTCGAAACTAGTACAAACTAGAAATTAATTTGTTCAATTTATATATATATATATATAAATGGTGTAAAAAATGTATAGTAATTCATAAAATGAGAACGGCTAGGCCGATTTCTGTAAATTTTTTTGTCAGTTATTCGTATTTTCGAGGAGAAGGTCTTTACGGAAGAAAATTTTGGAAAATCTCTCTGGAAAAGTCGGAAAATTGGAAAAATCGAAAATTGAGTTTTTGTATGAAATTTTATTCTTTAATAGCGAGACGAAGTTCGCCGGTTCCGCTAGTTTGGAATAAATATTCTGGGTAGATCAGCTTCGCAGTTGTTAATTATTACGGCGTTATGAAACACAATACTTCAGACATTTGCAAAGCAACTGACGTTTCGAAAGTCAGCCAGAGTTAGCTTTTATTTACATATTTGTCTCTGTGAAATTTTAATTCCTTGAGGACATATATATTTCGCAAAGTATCCTTCATATGGAAAAAAGTACTGACCTTTCCTCTGATGTAAATTGCAATAAAGTGTTTGCTAAATAACGGGCCTACTGCCTAATATATAATGGGTTCTGTGTAGAGAACCACATTTTTATCCCATGCTACATATTGTCTCTCCAAAAGTTTATGTAACACCACTAAATATTCGTCCTAGACCCCTTATATGGTATGCCAAAATTCATATCTCGACGAGATACAGCGATGTAGCGACGTGTGTCCGTCCATTAAAAATTGTAAACAAGCTTAAGGCCACAATTATGGACAGATTGTAACGAATTTTTTAAGGAGGTTGGGTTCGGGCCAGAATAGAAATGATTAGTTTTTGGTGATGAGCGTGAAATGTTCAGGGGATGAAATGGACCAAAAACAAAATTTTAACCAATTTTGTAGCGGCTCTGTAGGTCAAAATAGTAACCCGCAAAATTTTAAACAAAGTTTGAGTTTATGATGAAGAAGAAGCGTACAAACCAAGATCAGATATTACTTAGCGGGTTAAATGGACTGAAACTTTTGTGTGAAATTGGTAGAAATTTGAATAACGTAGCGGTTAAACAACGTTTGTGTGAACAAAATTTTCCATTCCTGCTACAAAAATGCCTTTGTCATGCTAAATAACTTTTTGGTTTTGGTCATAAGTAGTATACATTACATCTCGGATATTTTATAATAAAATTTTCACAATCATTGAAAAGAAGTTCCGTGGATTGATTGTCCAGGGATAGTGGTATAGGGTATCCCATGGTCGGCTCCGTCCGACTATAGACTTTTCTTACTTGTTTATTCGAAACTAGTACAAACTAGAAATTAATTTGTTCAATTTATATATATATATATATAAATGGTGTAAAAAATGTATAGTAATTCATAAAATGAGAACGGCTAGGCCGATTTCTGTAAATTTTTTTGTCAGTTATTCGTATTTTCGAGGAGAAGGTCTTTACGGAAGAAAATTTTGGAAAATCTCTCTGGAAAAGTCGGAAAATTGGAAAAATCGAAAATTGAGTTTTTGTATGAAATTTTATTCTTTAATAGCGAGACGAAGTTCGCCGGTTCCGCTAGTTTGGAATAAATATTCTGGGTAGATCAGCTTCGCAGTTGTTAATTATTACGGCGTTATGAAACACAATACTTCAGACATTTGCAAAGCAACTGACGTTTCGAAAGTCAGCCAGAGTTAGCTTTTATTTACATATTTGTCTCTGTGAAATGGGCAAATCTTTCCAAATATTATTGTTCAGTAGAATTTCCACTTTGCGGATTGGCCGCTAAAAGTATAATTATGTACATTGAAAATTTTACAAAAAATTTTTCTTTGCCAGAAAAATCAAATTGGTGCTAAAAGGATTGTCAACAAAATCAAAACTACTGTATATATATATATATATATATATATTAAAATTTAATAATTACAAAATTTCATTTTAATAAGTAAGAAAGTTTGATAATTTTGACTTTGTTTTTTTTTTCAGAGTATTTGAAGTAGGAAAATCCATTGTCAAACATGGATAGATTTAACCTTATGAAGAATAGGTCAGATGTCATCGTTGGCGGAAAGTACCGCCTTAGCCGCAAAATCGGTACGTATTTTTGTTTATATTTATTTTGTTAAACAAACCACCAGAACACTATGTTATAAATATAATATTTGCAGGAAGCGGATCCTTTGGCGATATTTACCTTGGGATAAGTATACAGAGTGGTGAGGAGGTGGCTGTTAAAATGGAAAGTACTTCAGCTCGCCACCCACAGTTGCAATACGAAGCAAAATTATATCGCATTCTAAATGGTGGTGTTGGAATTCCACGTATCCGCCACCACGGCAAAGAGAAGAATTTCAATATATTAGTGATGGACCTTCTGGGACCTTCTTTGGAAGATTTATTCAACTTTTGCACTCGTCACTTTACAATTAAAACTGTTTTGATGTTGGTGGACCAAATGATTGGCAGATTGGAATACATACACTTGAAGTGCTTCATTCACCGTGACATCAAGCCTGATAATTTCCTAATGGGTATAGGACGCCACTGCAATAAATTATTTTTAATCGATTTTGGTTTGGCTAAAAAGTACAGGGACCCTACTACCCGCACACATATACCATATCGGGAAGATAAAAATTTAACGGGAACCGCACGATATGCATCAATTAATGCTCACTTAGGTATTGAACAATCCCGTAGAGATGATATGGAATCTTTAGGGTATGTTATGATGTACTTCAATCGAAGCGTGCTGCCATGGCAAGGAATGAAAGCTACCAACAAACAACAGAAGTACGAGAAGATTTCCGAAAAAAAGATGTCTACTCCAATTGAAGTCCTTTGTAAAGGATTTCCAGCAGAATTTTCGATGTATCTTAATTATTGCCGCAGTTTGCGTTTTGATGAACAGCCCGATTATATGTATCTCCGACAACTTTTCAGGTATACTTATGCTGTTATATTATATACGTCAATAGTAAATATTAACATTCTATTTTAACTCTTTTTCATAGAATACTCTTCCGAACTTTGAATCATCAATACGATTATATTTACGACTGGACAATGTTGAAGCAGAAGACTCATCAAAGTCAGCCCAATACAGCGCTTTTATTGGGACAAGCTGAGACTCGCAACGACAGAGAAAGGGAGAGGGAGCGGGAGAAGGAGAAAGAGAAGGCGAGCGGAAAAACTATGCTCTCTGAATAATTTTAACATTTATGCATAAAATAGTTAATGAACTCATGTAAAATTCTACAAATACAAAATTTGCATTAAAATTGTGCTGCAAAAGTTTTTGCATCATCTAATAAAATATTACGATAATTATTAATATTAATAATTTTGAATTATGTCAATAAATGCTAACTGTGTTGGAGTTAAAAAATAAAATAGAAACATATAACAGTGTATATTTTAAGAATCTAGAGAATGTATCAAACATCTTAACGCCCCTTATTATATTACCAATTATAATATCGAAACTAATAAAGTTTTAAAATGTAAAACTCAAGTGGTTTGTAAATACAAATAATTTTCTTTACTATAGTATTAGCCATGGAGTATAAGGCGTATGCATGAAATACAACAACAAACAATAATTTTACAATAACAACATTGCTGCTATATAAAGTAAAATGTCAATAAATATATGGTCTGTTCCAGAACTGCAAGAATCTACTAATTTTTACTATTTTTTTAGATAACATTAAAGAAAAATTTTATCGCAGTAATAATTAGTAGCTTCTTGCTGGTTCTGGGACAGAGCAATAATTGAATTCTGGGGTCAATCGCCTACGCAAGGTGGGTCAGTTAGACTACTTTTGACTATAAACAACATAACAGATTTTGTGATTTGATGTTCTTGGTATTTCAAAACAAATATATGGGCCGATTCCGTACAGCGAGGCGAGTCATGTCGCGTCGCCTATCGTCTCTGTGACAAAATTTAAAAAATGTACTACGTACAGCGATAGAAAATAATCGTCGATAACAAGTTATTTTTATTTTATTTTTATTCGTTAGTAAAAATGTACGGCGACAGCTAATTTGTTGTCGCCGGAAAATAAACATTTCGGCGACAAAATTTGACGACGTCAGGCGATATTGCCATACGGAATCGAAAAATTGCATTTGGCGACACGACTCGCCTCGCTGTACGGAATCGGCCCAATAATAGTCAGCCGTCCGACCTTATATAGAATTTGCTATGGTCGTTAGAGATTAGTTCAGTAGTGCGATTCTCTAACTCATTTTTGAGTTACCGACAAAAATCGGTAAAATTAAAACGCAAAATTATGAATGAAAAGATAAAAGTTGACAACACTCTTGCTATCGGTAAATTTTACGACTGCTTTTTATTCGTCGGTAACTTACCGAAAAACATCGGTGATTACCGAAATTATAAGCATTTTAATTTTACCGACAATTTTCGGTAACTCAAAAAATGAGTTAGAGAATCGCACTACTGAACTAATCTCTAACGACCATAAATCAGGTCTGATAAGTTATCCACAATTTAGATATATGACTAGAAGACAGTCTTCATAAACGACCAGGAGAAGTCTTTATTGACTACCAGAAGAGAGTCTTTGTAGACAACCAGAAGGGAGTCTTTATAAACTTCCAGAAGGGAGTCTTAATAGACGACCATACGGAGTCTTTATAGACGACCAGAAGGAAGACTTTATAGACCAGTGGGGAGTGGGGGATAGTTTTTATAGAAAACTAGAGGGAGTCTTTGTAGACAACCCTTCTAGAAGTTTATTAAGACCTCTAGAAGGGAGATTTTATAAACAACCTGAAGGAACACTATGTATATAACGGTAAGAATTTCACGCGAATCTACAATGTGACCAGAGGGTTTCCATTAGCTTGGCATCTGTGGCAGGCTCAAGATTGTCCACAATTTCAGGCAGAATGCTTGTAACAGTTACAGGCGGTTACTTCTTGTTGCATATCATTATCCAGGGATTTAGCAATTTGGTCTTGCCTTAGACGTCTTTCCTTTTCGGCCTGTAGGCGTATCTCTTCAGCTTCCAGGCGACGTAATTCTGCCAATTCGGCTTCGCGTTGTGCAGGAGTCTGAAAATGAACGATTATTAAACGTTTTTGATTTGAATTATACTTGTTTGTCTACTTACTCTGCTTGCAATATTGCAATATTGATATTGATATGCTATCAATAATTAATAATTGGCTGAGCTTCTTCATCGAATTGGAAGAGTTACCGTCAATGGCCAATTTGGCCGGGGTGTAGGTGGTTTCTCCAGAAATAGATCTGTTTGTGTCTCTACCGGCCTTGACACTGACACTAGCTCTCCAAATATTTGTCGGTCTGTACATCTTCATGACGTCGACGGCTAACATTCTTTTTACGCAATGCCTGACGTCTTTGTAATTCTGCAGCTTTGTCAAAGGAAAAGATGGGCGAGAGGGAGAGACAGGAGTTTATATTATTTGTTTAGTTTACGCAAAATTTTGTTAATAATAATTATTCAAGTCAATGTCTGGAAATGTTAGTTGGAGTTGGTTGGAGATGGATTGTCATTCCAATCAATACAAAAATACAAAGAAAGCAAATAAAAGTTGAAATTGTTCCCAACAAATCAAAACAAAATCAGATGTTTTCGTATTCCTGTCAGATTTGTTTACATTCATGTTATTCCCGTCAAAACAAAATCAGATGTTTTCGTATTCCTGTCAGATTTGTTTACATTCATGTTATTCCCGTCAAAACTAAATCAGATGTTTTCGTATTCCTGTCAGATTTGTTTACATTCATGTTATTCCCGTCAAAATCAGATGTTTTCGTATTCCCGTAAGAGACCTGCGCCGAACAAATTTGTCGACGGCGGCTTATGTTGAAAAATCGACATTTGTCGTACGAAATTAGTGTATGTGATAGATTTTGAGCTCCTATTTCCTAAAAATAAATAAGCGATGATGAAGAGTTGCCTTTTCGGATTGCCGGCACAATCTTTGTGTATAGCATCACAAGCACGAGCCACACTATACAAATACGAAATCAAAAGCGGCTTGCCAGCAGCCAAGACCAAACGTTCAAAGTCCAAACCAGACATCAATCGAACATTTATTAAGGCAATCTGTAATCTGTTACAACATTGTCAAAAGTTTTACAAAAATAATTTCTTAAATTTTTCTAGCACACCTTCATTCTCATCTGGATTTCATTTGACGTTTAAACGGCCAGCAGCATGAGGACTTTTTCCTACTTCTGATCTTTTCGCGAATAGCTGTCTACGCGGACTACTTTAAAATGCTCTCGAACGTCGGAATCAGGACACCATCGATCAATATGTTCAGTGGGAGCTTCATTTCAGCCGGCACTTACTCCAACAGCACTCCCCTCCTGGAGGGAATTATACCAACATCCTCAACGTTGTGTGCCAATGATGCTGATGCCTGTGATGAACAAGATTCATTTTTGATCAACACCACCAATATTGTTGATACCGCCGGCATTGTTTCTCCAATTTCCATTACTGTCTGCTTTCTTTTGCTTTGTTCCGATCATGAAATCAATCATGTAATCCGTAATCAGTGATCCTTTCCAAGGGAAAATGCTTCTTAAACCCCTTTTCTAAGGTAAAGGTCCTCCTTAAGACCCATTCCAATGATAAGGATGTTTCATAAGACACTTTTCAAAGGTAAGGTGTTTGTTAAGACCCTTTCCAAAGGTAAGTGTCCTTCTTAAGACGCTTCCCAGAGGTAAAGGTGCTTCGTAAGACCCTTTTCAAAGGTAGGGATGTTTCTTAAGATCCTTTTCAAAGATACGGGTGACTCTTAAAGGTACGGGTGACTCTTAAAGCATAAGGAAGGCAATTTTCAGAGGCAACTGTAGCAAAAAAATCATTCAGAAACATGATAAACAATAATGGGCCTAGCACTGACCCTTGTGGGACACCACTCACAACAGGCAACAAACTTGAATGATTACCATCGGCATAAACATATTGATATCTACAGCCAAGATACGATTGAATTAGTGCACAGGATGTAATTGAAAACGCAAAATTATGTGATAGCTTAAAAACCAATAGTTCATGGCTAATCCTGTCAAAGGCTTTCTCCAAATCAATAGATACAAGAACACAACAACCATTGTTATTTGTAATATGCCGAATCTTGTCAGTTAGGCCCACTAATAGAGACGTTGTACTCCTATTAAGCCTAAACCCAGATTGAGAATCATGTAATAGAGAAGGAAAAGATATGTGACACAAAATTTGTTTTTTTAATATGTGCTCTGCCATTTTCGAAAGTATAGGCATGATTGATATAGGTCGAAAGTCATTAGCTGCATCAGACTTACGAATAGGAATCACTTTAGCTATTTTCCACAGCGAAGGAAACACAGAGGTCATAATAATGGTATTAACAATGTGAAGAATATGGTTTCCTATTAAGGGTAACATTATTTTAAGGAACTTTAGAGTTAAACCGTCAGAACCTACTGCATTTGATTTAATCAAAGAAAAACAATCCATCATTTCATCAAGGCTAACTGATCTAAAGGAAAATCTACCCCAGGAGTTAAGAATAGCCGGCGAATTATTATTGTCAACATTTTGGAAAGAAGCAAACAAATTATTTAACTGATCAACTTCAACATCAATAACATCCCTATTTTTTCCAATGCCATAACTGTTCAAAAGAGACCAAATCTCTTTAGTCGTTTTGCCATTGAATAGCTTATGATGAAATGATGATTTGATTTTACGTATCACACGCTTCGATTTATTACGATTTCTGCAAAATATGCGCCAGTTAGCATCATTTGGATTATGAAGATAAGCCCTCCAAGACAAATCTCTCATAGAAAGCCAATACTTTATTTCAGGGGTTTTAAACCAATCATCTTTCCGACCATTAACACACCGCCTCCTCCGAACAGGAAAACAGCTATGTATATCATATAAATTTGATTATAACATATTTAGTTGCTGATTCACATCATTTGTACAATAAAGCTCAGAAAAATCACACATTTCCAAAGCACTATCCAAAGTGTCTGCCGTTACAGCAGAATAGTCAATATATTCATAATACTGCGGTACAACATAACATTCAACATCCATCGAAATGAATATAAATGAGTGATGCGATATTCCCGGACACTGAAATTGACTAGAAAAACTCAATGAATTTGTCATCGACACTAAAAAATAGTCGATTAAAGAAGTTGATTCATGATGAAGATCATAGTGCGTGGGAATAGAATTGTGCACAGGAGTAAGATTCATGTTGTTGCATATTGCTCTAACATTGAAGGCTTTCCGAAGATCATACAAGTTATTATTGAAGTCACCCATCAGTATAACATTCTCATACCTAACAACCAGATCTGACAAGTCTCTTTCAAAAGAATTAAAATCGCCATGAGGCAGATATACAGTCCCAACCAAAAACTTATTTCCCTGCAATTCTATCTCAACAGCAATAGATTCAACACAACCCTCATTCACACTTGCAAAAACAACTCTGTGCCTAATATGTTTCGCTACATATATGGCCATTTATGCAAGGAGCTCTAGTCAAACTATCGAGATGGAGTGAACCCATCTAAGACAGAGCTTGTGCTGTTCACGAACAAGAGAAAAATCGAACCATTCACCCTACCAATGCTTGATGGAGTCACCCTAGAACTCTCCTTGGAAGCCAAGTACCTCGGCATTATCCTGGACCACCAATTAACGTGGAAAAGAAATGTCGAGGAACGTGCCTAGAGAGGTCTAATAGCTTTTTATTCTTGCAAGAATTCTATTGGTAAGAGTTGGGGGCTGAAACCACAGGTCATCCATTGGATCTTTACGACCATAGTACGCCCAATCCTTACCCATGGTTCTCTGGTATGGTAGAAAGCTTCGATTCACTATCAAATTTTATCGACACTCAAGTTGTTTAAAAATTTTAACCATATTTTTATCGACTTTGGTATTCTGAAATATTTAAAACAACTTTACTCATAGTTATTTCAAATTTTGTCGTTAAATAAACAGCAATAATTTTTGTGTTGTTAAATTGTCGACAATAAGTTGTTAAAATGGCATTTGAATATCTTATGTACGATTTATCTCGTGAAAACAATTTTAGGAGAGAACCGGCAGTAAATAGAAGAATACTTCGCGACTCGGACAATCCATTCACAATGCCAATAACGGAATTTAAAAAAATGTACCGCATAAGTCCATCCTTAACTCAAGAACTTATAAATATTCTGAATGATTATCTACGAGGATCGCGAATTACGACTTTAAGTACTGAAAAACAGGTAATTCTTTCGTGAAAAATCAGAACAAATACCTCGAACCGTACATTGGTCTCTTTTAAAGGTTCTTGCAACACTAAGATTCTATGCTACGGGATGTTATCAACGGCCCGTAGGAGAACAATGGGTATATCAATGAGTCAGTCCTCAATAAGTAGGTGTGTTCATCGCGTTACGGATGCCATTTTTTGTTCCAAAATTAAATTTCCAATGACTCAAGAAGAACGTCAAGCAGCAAAAGTAACATTTGCTGGAGCATCATCGCCATTTGTAGGTGGCACTATTGGTGCAATAGATTGCACCCATGCTTCCATTTTGGCCCCAAAGTGTCATGAAGAGACTTATGTAAATCACCATGGATACCATTCAATAAATGTCCAAATGGTAAGATTTATATTTCCACGATTTTGATATAGTATAAACGCAATACAAATATTTTTATAAGTAGATATGTGATCCGAATCTTAAAATTTTAAATGTGAACGCAAAGTTTCCTTGTGCTCGACATGATTCCTTTATTTGGAGTTCTTCTGCCATAAGAAGAGTGATGCAAATGAGTTTTGAAAACGGAAATCAACACATGTTTTTAATTGGTATACTTTGGAGTTATATAGTCTTATGCAACACGGGTTCTTACATCGAGTTACCCACTACAACAACTTGATTTAAGAGCGCATCATTTACTTAAATTTATTTCGCCGTTATTTAGGAGATTCTGGATATCCCTTGGAGCCTTGGCTGATGACCCCATTACCAAATCAACCCGAAGGTACGCCAAAATTCCGTTACAATGAGGCTCTATGCAAAGCGCGGAACCCTGTTGAAAGGCTGTTTGGTGTTTTAAAGAGTAGATGGCGTTGCTTATCCAGGCAGAGAATGCTTCTATATGACCCAGGCTTTGCAGGAAGAGTTTTTAATGCGTGCTCGGTGTTACATAACATGAGTTTAGGCGATGAACCATACGATGTTTCAAATGATTTCTTGGATTCGGAAGAGGTCATAAACAATGTAACATTTGATTCACCTTCATCGGTAGCAAAACGCGTCCAATACCCTAGACAGACGGCAGCGTTAATTTGCATTAACTGTCTTAATTCAAATTAATTCGTGCATTATCCACATTCTTAATGCACAAAATCAAAGGAAATTTAAGCGGTGTTTCATTTTTTTAAGGAATCTTTGCACATTTTCTTGTGCTTGTTTTCGAAAATCTGCCAATATTCTGCACATTCTCTGATGGGAAATTTTGATTCGTTTCTCTTTCTCGCTAGTAAATTCCTAGAGAGATTATTTTAAGAACTACAAAGACAAGGTAGAGTTTTTGTTTTGTTTGCATGCTGTTGTTTGTTTTTTTTTTTTAGTTATTTAGCAACTGTTAATTGACAAAGACGTAGCGGAACGAGTTATTTTGTGATTTAAATCGCAAATTAAAATTGTAAGTGTGCAAACACATAATGGAATAATCAATATTTTTAATTATGTTTTAGAAAAATCAAATAAAAGCATTCGAAAACTTTATCAGGAAGGACTGCGACTACAATTTTGCAATTTTTGCGGGCAGCAGCGGTGAATAATATAATAAATCCACATTGTAATTATGAACATAGGTATATAGCTTAAGTAAAGAAGTTCTTATTTAAATTGCAAGAAATTCGAATCAAATCCGAATAAATATTAAGAATTTTGGGCGTCTATATTTGGAACATCTAATGAAACATCAGAATAGTTTCCGACTTTCGGATAGAACATAGCTAATGTTTTAGAATAAGTTCCGAAACTTTTCAGAATCTCAAAACACATCTCCGAAATGTATTCCATTTTCTGCACATTTTCGAATACTTCTGCAGAGTTTTGCCCGAGATTGTTACGAAAATCACAATTTACTTCAGATTTTTTACGAAATTTCTACAGAATTCGAAACTAATTTTTGTGGAAACTCGAAGGCTCTTTTCGAATTTCCCTCGAAAAATTGTTCCGAATTCTGCGAACCGCTTCACACAAAAACGGACATGTTTCGCATGCGAAGACGGCATCAGTAGTGGGATTCTGTAACTCATTTTTGCTGTTACCGACAAAAATCGGTAAAATTAAATCGCAAAATTATGACTAAAAACATAAAGAAAAGTTGGCACTACTGTTGGTGTCGGTAGAGGCTAGCGAATACTTTTTATTCATCGTTAACTTACCGAAAAATTTCGTTAATTATCGAAATTATAAGCATTTTAATTTTACCGACAATTATCGATAACAGCAAAAATTAGTTACAGAATCCCACTACAGAAATGGAAACTTGTGCAGAGATTTCGTCCGAATTCGGTACGATTTCGGCATAATTGTTTAGTGAGGTATTGCTGCTACCTTTTCTTGTTCTACCATGATGTGGAGGGAACAAAACAATTTAGTCTCAGCTGAGCAGGCAATGAAGAAAGTTGTGTGTCGCTTCTTTTGTTTTTGTGTATGCGTCCCCTTAGCGAAATGACTATTAACACTGCAAACATTTCTCAAAATTGTGGAAGATTGTTCGCTCAGATTAATCTTCTGTGATTCCCAACGTCGATCATTGGACGATTGTTTACATTTTTTTCTTAGATTTTTCAAATGATCGCCCTAGAGAATCACAGAAGACTCTTCTGGAAGAGCAACAGATGATTGATACTAACATTTCTGATTTTGTTGCATATAATTCTCATATACACTTTCTACAGAACTTTGATATAAATGGCACGTATAATATTATGGCCCGTTCTTACATCCTGTCTTTAAAGTAAATTTTTGTTATACGGTACTTTAAGAAAAGTAGGGAATAAAGTTCACATTACCAAGGATTTGTTATTATATCTGCCATTTAAAATAAATGTTACATTTTGTAAAAATATGGCAATATCAAGCAAAAATGTCTGTATACATCAAATTTACTCAAATCTGATTGGCTGATTTGAATTTGGTGTACGAAAATCCAATAATTTGTACAAATTTTTACTGAATGCTGTTCGATAACAAAATTATCCAGCAAAAGAGAGCGAATTTGGAGAGATTTTTGGAGAGTTTTGTGACTGAGAACTTGCAAATTTTTGCTGGGAAAATTTGCCCGCAAAAATTTGCAACTCTGATCAGCTGACCTTTAATCACCCGTTCAATGTAAACAACTCGAAATGTTGACATTTTTGACCAAGAAAATTTCACAATTGCACATTTTTTATATTCTAAAGCGTTGTGGATAGAATTAAAGCATTAAATAAGTAAACGGCAATTTTAAAATTTATGTTTTTGTTCCTTTAGCCCGGTCCACACTAGCGTGAATTTCATTAAAAAATTTCATGAAATTAGGTGTTCTTAAATCGAATTCTCCACTCCAGCAATTTTATGATTTTACTCTACTATGGACGTCGATCTAGAGACGCATAATTTCATATCAAAATTTCAATGAAATTACTCTAGTGTGGACCGGGACTTTTTGATTAAAATATCAAAAGAAACAAAAACAAATTTCATACATTTTCGGAAACAGCTGACTTTCTTGCAAGTTTTTGCAAAATGCTGTTCGATAACATTCTGCAATTTTTCTTGCTTGAGAGAGTAAAATTCACTGAGAGAGGTTGCTGGGACTGTCTGAGTAATTATTGCTGGGAAAGTTATCGCACACACCTTATGTTGGTCACATTTATTCTTGAGCTCGAGTCGTCATAAAATTGGGGAAGAGTTCTTTGCTTCAATGCAAAGAGCTAAGAAAACTGATGAGTCCATGTGGCGTTGGACGAAACTAGTATTCTCTGCCCTTCCCTAAAGTAAATCAATTTTAACTACAACCACTTAAAAAACTTGTTGTTTTTAAAATTTGAAAATATCAAATATGTGATTAAGCGGGCTTACTTTAAAAATAAAAAGTAAACACACATCACAACAAATCTGCCAAAGTGAACCTATTTAATGCTTGGTTTACATTACGAAATCCACTCGATTTCAACTGTCAATTCTTTGCGTATACGTCAAATGAAAACTCATCTGAAATCCATTGGATTTCGTTTAACGTTTAATCAATGGAATTGACAGTTGAAATCGAGTGGATTTCGTAAATGTAAACCAAGCATAACAAAATTTAAAAAACCGCAATAGAAAACAGGGTTAACAAACTTTAATTCATTATTATCGCTTATAGGGTTGCCGTGGATCCATGTTATTTCCATTTTTTAATTGCCACAGGACCAACATTTTTTTAAGTATTTGGTTTTTTGGTTATTGGGTATGGACTTCTAAAATACTTAAAATACTAAGGTGTTATTATTGGTAAAATTGAAAACCGAATATTTTTACACTCACTGTAGCGATTCGTGAAAAGTATTGAAACTTTTGGTACTTTTTTAGGCAAAAACAGGGTTGTATATCATGACTGTGATTTTAATGCTGATTACGCTAAAATTACGAAATGAGATGATTTCGCGCAAAATCACGAAACGCCTAAGAAATCACGAAACGATGCCGAATATAAACCAAGCATAAAACTACTTTTTGCAATTATTTGTTAAAAAAATGTTTGGGGATTTTTTTGGGGAATTCAATAAAATATGGGTATCTTTGAGGAAAATTTTTTGAGAATTAAGAAATTTTAGTGTATCGGTAAATGCGTTTACAAAATTACTTAATCGGCATTTCAATTCGGTGCCTAATTGTTAAGTTTTCTTGTATCTGCATGCAGTTAGTAACATTAATATTGTATTCTTTCAGTATGTTACTTTTTAATATGTTTTGTGCTTGCCTTTCTCTTCTTTTTTATATTTTAGAAAGTGCACATAGGTACATATATACATTTACATATACATTAGGTCTGTACAATAACTCAAAAGTTTGTACAAACTTTTACAAAATGCTGTTCGATAACAAACTTGTTCATTAAAGGAGAACTGAGAAAAACTTGCAAGTAGTTGCAAGAACTTGCAAATACTTTTTACTTGCATTGTTATCGAACGGCCTATTATGTCGTGTGGGATTTGAAAGCTGAAAATTTATTGGATTTTTTTTTTTTGAGTAGTTTCAAATTACATCTGTATATATTATTGGTATGCATTTTTTTATACATATATTACTCTTATGTTACACGCTGAAACTTTCATACGAAACTTTCCCATTATTTTGGCGTTCTTAGGTCGAGTTCCCCATTATTTTATTTATTTTTTTTTATTTATTTGTGACATCATCCTGCACAACAAGACTGCTGTCTTATAAATTACAGTACAGGATTATTATAGTTTCAAATTACATCTGTATATATTATTGGTATGCATTTTTTATACATATATTACTCTTATATTACACGCTGAAACTTTCATACGAAACTTTCCCATTATTTTGGCGTTCTTAGGTCGAGTTCCCCATTATTTTATTTATTTTTATTTATTTATTTGTGACATCATCCTGCACAACAAGACTGCTGTCTTATAAATTACAGTACAGGATTATTAGAATTATATCCGAATAACTAAATAAAATTAAGAATTATATAATTATAATGAATTAAACGTTTACATTACAAAACAGGTTTTAAATAAAATAAAAAACGAAAAACATAATATATTTGAAATTTAAGAAAAAGGTTAAAAACAAAACATACTATGAAAGATAGTTAAGGACGGTATTTTTGAATATGTGTGGATTGCTGGTGCCTCGCAGATTATATGGTAAAGAGTTCCAAAGGCGTATGGTCCCAATAAGAAATTGTCTTTCAGATACCAGACTTCGACGTCTCAAGGGTATCAGCCTTTTACCTCTGTTTGATCTGACAAAGCTAAGTCTGTTATAAAGGTATTTTGGCTTTTGTTTATAGATTATGTTATGAAGAAATAATAAGGATTTCAGATTCAGGAGGTTGTTGAAACTGCAGCCATATAGAGAATTCCTAAATGATGAAATGTTTTGGGATGTACTTATTCCGTACACATAACGAGTTATGCTATTAAAAGCAACATTTAATTTTCTTCGACTGCCTGCATCACAATGCGCATAAAGCTCGCAGCCGTATAACAAGCTTGGGACCAAAAATGTTTTTGCCAATAGCAATCGTATATTAGGTGGTGTGTAGGAATGAGTTAGCCACAATGTCCGAAGCTTGGCATATGTCTGTCCAACAACTGTATTAATGTGGTTACTCCAACTCAAAGAACTATTGAATGTCACACCCAAATTTTTCGCGCTGGATACTTTTTCAACCTTTTCATTGTTAACTAATATACCAATATTTTGTATGCAAAAATTTTTATTTTTGTGGATAATGATACATTTAGATTTTTTGGGATTTAAAAAAAGACCGTTAGCATTGGCCCATTTGCATACTCTCTCCAGATCATCATTGAGACGTTGAACACATTGATTAATGTTGTTTATGGGGCTGCTTTAATAGATTTGCACGTCGTCTGCATACATGTGGATTTTACTATATATCAACTGATGAGGAAGATCGTTGGCATACATAGAAAACAGGAGTGGCCCTATTATAGATCCTTGTGGTACTCCTTTAACCACTGACAGTGGTTTTGATATCATCGTCCCAGTGTATACAGACTGAGACCGATTGCTAAGATACGACATTAAAAGACGTACCGAAGTTATGGAAAATTTAAACAAAAAGCGAAGTTTAAGACACAAGTTGTTATGATCGACAGTGTCAAATGCTTTAGAGTGGTCAAGTAATACAAGGAAGCTCACTTTGTTATCATCAATTTCACTTCTTATTGCCTCCGAGACTTCAGTTAAGGCAGTAATGCAGCTGTGGTTAGCGTGGAAGCCGGATTGCATATCGGATAGTAGAGATTTTCGGTGCAGATACTCTGATATTTGTTGATGTATGATTTTCTCGAATATTTTGGAGATATAAGGGAGAATAGCGATAGGTCTATATTCCATATTGGATTTGGGTACAGGGACAATTTTTGCTTGTTTCCAAAGGCTGGGGTAAGTGCTAGAACACAGAATAGTGTTGAAAAAGTGTGTGATGTATGGTAACAAACGCGGAAAAATTATGCGGACAAATTTTGATCAACTCCATCAGGTCCGACGGCATTCGATTTCACTTGTTTAAAATAATCTTGAACTTCTTCCTGTGAAACACATCTAAATTCGAAATCACTCTCACCAGTAGATGAGGAATCAATATTTCCATCAAATCCATAGAAAAATGGATCAGCTTGTACACAAGGTATGTTGATAAATGCTTTGTTAAGATCATTTGCATCTGCGGGGCAGGTATCAAACGCCTTCGTTTTAACGACGCCAATATCTCTGATTATCTTCCATTTACTTTTTGAATCTAATGCTGAATTGAATTGATTGAAATAAAAACGCTTCTTCGCAGAATTGATGGAATTATTTACTATTTTTCTTGCGGATCGAAATTCATTGTAAAGTTCAGGGGTTCTAAGCCGTTTCCTCCTGGAGTATGCTTTATCCCTATCAACAATAATCGATTTGATGTACGAGTTAAACCAAGGCTTTGTATTCGGAGTGATTCTTTTTCTTTTAAGAGGAACTGTCGCATTATATAAAAATAGTATATTTTCTTGAATAAAGTGGAGTTGCTGATCCACTGTATTAAACCGGGTCAAGGCTTTGTCAATTGATTTGACAAAACATATCCTCTATATAACCGATGTTTAAATTTCTGTAGTCTCGGTAGAGGAATGTTTGTTCGTTCTCATTGAGACAGAAAGAATAGGTGAGAAAGATTAAATCATGTTTAGAGAAACAAGGTGCTGACACTTGATCATAGAGGAGGACATTTGATAAATTGTTTACAAAGAAAATATCAAGAAGAGTGCTAACTGAGGAAGAGAAGTGTGTAGGTGTTGTGGTGTTAGTGGCATATAAGTCAAGAGCAATCATATTGTTTGTTAGTGATGAATCTGTTAGGGTGTTTGAGTTAAAATCGCCAGCTATTATAACTTCGTTGTAACCCAGAGTTAATGTTTCTAGGGTATTATGAAGTTGCTTAAGATCAACAGTATTATTTGGACGATAAACAGACCCAATAAGCATTTTTTATCATGCGATTTGAACTCAACAAAAACATATTCAATTTTTTCTTCGGACGTTGACTTCTTGCATAGCTTTACGTTTAGAATGTTTTTTGCATAAATTGCTACACCTCCTCCACGACGTTGCCTGTCGCACCTAAACACTGTGTAACCTTGCAGACTTATAAAACTGTTCGGAATTGACGATTTAAGCCAAGTTTCCGATATACAGATGAAGTCAATACCTGAGTTCTCAAAAATATACCTAAATTCATCGACTTTATTTACTAGACTCTGTGAGTTTATATGGCAGACCTTTACACCTTCTTTTTGATTGGCTAGAATTCGCACTAGGTTTTGAGTTACGACTTTGGAACTTCTATCCATGCTATCCATAGGGGTCACTTATGTAATTTCATAAAATTACTTTTGTATGGAACTCGATCTATGAACGCCAAAATAATGGGAAAGTTTCGTATGAAAGTTTTAGCGTGTAATATAAGAGTTATTTTTAGTTTCTTAGGCCATGTTTATTTTATAGCCTTTTGCAGGGATAACCTTCTTAATGAAGATTTATTTGACGTATACGCAAAAGAATTGACATTTGAAACCGGTTATATGTAAACGTACTATTAAGTCCAATTTACATATGTACCTTAGACTATGTTTACATTTACGAAATCCACTCGATTTCAACTGTCAACTCCTTTCCGTATACGTCAAATGAAAACTCATCTGAAATCGATTGGATTTCATTTGACGTTTGAGTAATGGAATTTACAGTTGAAATCGAGTGGATTTCGTAAATGTAAACATAGTGTTAAATGATTTCGTTTTACGAAATCCTTGAAACAAATAAACTGTATTTACATCTGTTTTTGCGTCATTTGCTTACGCACACAATCGCACATACAAACGCACACAATAATTTTAATTACGAAAAATAAGAATTTCACAACACTACCCAGCAAAAAGTTTGCATCCGCGAATGCAGTTAAATCACTAGAACAATTGCCGCTGGAGTACATATTTTCCTATGAATTTTACAAGAGAGCGCGCAGCTAGGATGCACTCCATTTTGCTTCCACGGCACACAGCTAAGATGCACTCCATTTTCAATCCAAATCACAGCCTTTAGTGTAGTGTTTTGTATTGAATTTAAATGCAGTCTAAAGATGCTATAAAATGCAAGCCATTGCAAATATCCGAAAATAAATAAAATACATTGCTTATTCGTGTAAAACAAGAATATTAACTTTATTACATTTACACATATTAACTTTATTACATTAATACAAATTATACAAAAGCTCTGTTCCAGAACTAAAAAGTTTTTACAATTTTTACCACTTTTACACATTTTGCGTTCCCGTGCACCAAATTTTGTATGAAAATCGTTTACGACTATTACAACATTTACGACTTTTACCACTTTATAAATTACGGGAACAGGCCAAAATTTTCCATTTAATTTGATCGTAACTGAGTTTACTTCCTCTGCTCTGCATTTTCTGACAACGCAATTGATTTTGCTCCATCATCCAAATGGTTTTTCATTTTTCCACCTACTCCAGCTCATATTGACAAAATAACTCCAACTCCACTTCAAAAATAATTTGCGTCTCGTGAATTAATACAATGTTCGTATCTTTAGTTTGTATTTCTTTATTTTTTTAAAACAAATTCTTATAATTTTATAATTATGTTCAGAATAAAAGACTGCGACTGTAGGGATCAAAAAATTGGCTTGCTTGGCTAGGGATCTTTAAGCGAGTGCTTCTAAAATGTATCGAACGGAGTGCATTTTTTATAACTCCGTGTGGACTGCATCAAAGGATGTATTGAAATCATAACTCTGCATTGCACTACTTCCAAACTTTTTTGCTGGGCTAAAATTTACCAACCAACTTGACTTAACCATTTATTTAGATTTTTGTCAGCAAAATTTCTGCAGGTAGAAAATGGCAGAACTGATTTGTCGACTTTTGTTTGCCGATTATTTCACAAAATGGACGAAAAACCGAAGAAAACGTCGAACACTGACAACACTAAATTAAAAACTGTGAAATAAAAGACGAAAATTGATTTTTTTAAGTTTTTTTCTGACATTGCTGCCAGACCTACCATTTTTCCGTTCCTTTACTTTTCTGGTAAAAATGTTCATGAGAGAGCAGTTTTGAACAATTTTGACACTTTTCTCTTTTACCACTCTTACCTTTAAAAAAAGTAAAGGAATAGGGATAGGTAAGTCGACTTTCGGTTAATCGATTAATCGATTTTTTGCAGTCAAAAACCTAAAAATCGTAGTCGACTTTTGTCTGGATGAAAAATCGCATAATCGATTATCTTGTGATCGATTTTCACTTGGCGGTTTTACACTTTTGGCGGTTTTACAGTTTCAAAAGAAAACTCGAAAATCGACGAATAGTCGATTATAATCGATTTTCTGCGGTTATGAAAAAGTCGAAAGTCGAGTTTTAAGGCAACTGAAATAATCGCAAGACCGAAAAATCGCATTTTTAGATTTAGACCATAATCGAATAGTCGAAAAATCGATTATTGCTTTCCATTACCTATCCTTTAAAAGGAACAAAGCTATTGTTACAAATTTTAGGGTAACCAGACACAGCTAATTGCAAAAAGTAGTTTTATGCTCGGTTTATATTCGGCATCGTTTCGTGATTTCTTAGGCGTTTCGTGATTTTGCGCGAAATCATCTCATTTCGTAATTTTAGCGTAATCAGCATCAAATGATATACAACCCTGTTTTTGCCTAAAAAAGTACCAAAAGTTTCAATACTTTTCACGAATCGCTACAGTGAGTGTAAAAAATATTCGGTTTTCAATTTTACCAATAATAACACCTTAGTATTTTAAGTATTTTAGAAGTCCATACCCAATAACCAAAAAACCAAATACTTACAAAAATGTTGGTCCTGTGGCAATTAAAAAATGCAAATAACATGGATCCACGGCAACCCTATAAGCGATAATAATGAATTAAAGTTTGTTAACCCTGTTTTCTATTGCGGTTGGTAACCAGACAGAGCTATTAATTTTGGTGAAGGCACCCACCTCCTCCTGGCGTATACTTTTGGGAGTCATAAATTAGTTTGCATGCAAATTAGTTGAATTTCTAGTCATAGTCAAGGACTATGGGATTAAGCCTGACTATTTTGAAAAACAAAATAGAAGTCGTCATCCCAAACAAAAAACGCCAACCCTCCTAATTGTTGTTTATTGCTGTAGTATGCAATACCAACAATTTACTTATGTGTTTTTTTCGTCGAGAATCGACGAACACATAGCAGTGGGAAAGATTTGGTTTTGTTTGCAAGTGAAGTTGCTAGAGTTTAGGTAGTGCCAAAGAAATTCTTGATCAGAGTGTTTCTTTGCGCACGTTTCTATTTGAGCTAGCAATTGACACTTGGGTATAAAAAGTTTCTTGTTGAAAAACAAGAAACAAGGGAACTGATGAAGATCTGTGGCGAGATCTGAAAATATAGTATTCCCTGCCTTACCCCTTGGTAAACATCGCCAATTTTTCCCACTAATAAATTAAAGTTGTTTTAATAATATATTAAAACAACGACTATGGGATTAAGCCTGACTATTTTGAAAAACAAAATTAATTGTTTTTTACAAAGGAACCTGATATTCAAAGAAAATTAATAATGTATCAAAAGGGGCTACCAATGTCAATTTTCCAATTTTGGAACTTTTATTAGAAATGTATAATGATAACATAATTGTTCCACAAACATCCCAGTAGGGACAAGGAAGGCTCCACTCATATGAATGAGTGCATCCCGATTCATACTAGCTCAATGATAATTGACCAACTGACACCGCATGTAGAGATGTTATTCATGGCTGAAGTACTCAAAAAATGTCACCATCATAAATTTTCATGTGGCCTGGCCTAGGAACCCGGGTATTTAGCGTGAAAAGCGGGCGTGCATACCATTGCGCAACGGTGGCACCCTATTAAATATGCGTACAAATTTTAGCTCAAGAGAACAATTACCATAAACGCTTCACTCTTGAGATGTTGCACATAACAAAACACACCCACTAACAAACGATTAAATTATAAAACGGACACCGACAATTGCGCTCAGATCTATAGACATTTAGTAAACAAATACAGATATGAAAAACCTTTAGTTAAAGATAGTAATTTGGACTGTAAGCAGCCATTACACTTCCTTTAAGTAAGTTTTAAGTACACCTCAGTTTTGTAAAACATTTACAAATTGTAATAATTGTAGTTCACTGAAGATGATTGGAGAATCCAATCGAAATATTGGAAACAAATAAAGCTTGGAAAAATTAAACATCAAGTCTTTTACTTAAAAAGCCTATAGCCTAACAATACAACAACAGAAGGCAAACTATTGAAAAATACCAAACAAAATAGTTTTTTTTATAAAAAAAATGTTGATAAACGGCAACCAGACTCTTTTCTACATTTTCTATAACCATCCTCGACTTTGTAAGATTAACCAATCAAATGCAGCAGTCGATTGAACTCAGCCATACTGAAAACAAAAAGTAAATTTTCGAAAACTAAGAAATAAGGTGAACATTAAAATGACATTATTTTCGCGAAAGTTTATATTTTTCAAGATTTATTGTTTTTGTACAGTATCCGAACAAGATTAGCATTTAAAATTTTCAGATTGATTTTACATCTTTTCTCTTTAATAAGGCGATATCTCTTTATGAAAATTTTTTATGATAATTTTTAAGTATACTACAATTTCAATAGTGAAAAAGTCTATTTCCCCGTAGTTTCCCGACCATAGTTTCTTCTAATGTTTTATGCGCTTGAGTCTCAAATATCAGATTCAATCATAAAAAATTGCGCATATTTGCGCCATTCCGAAAAAAATCTAATTTTTCTTAACTAAAATATGAAATATTTTTATATTTAAACTTTGTTCCGCCTTATAACAGGGACTCTTATTTATCAGAATAAACCAACACCTATCAAATATGTTTGCATTATTCAGAAACATTCACGGCTTTTCTCATGTGAATTGAGAAAAATTTAATTTAAGAAAGTTTCAAAAAATAAAATTTGGAATGAAATATATGTATATGGGACTATATATACATACATCTGTACCGATTTGTTTGAAAATTGGATCAATGTTTGTTTTAGGCTAGTTCAGGTTGCATGTGTGAATTTTCAGTGATTTTGGTGCATTTTTATCTCATATCAGATGCGAATATAATTGGAAGCTGCATCCAAATCTGGACCGATTTTCATTATTTTCTAGAGGATTAATCCTCGTACAGAAGATATGCTTTGTGCAAAATTTTATATCAATCCGACTATAAATGAGCTTTTTAGAGCTTTTGATCAACTTTTAACACAAATTTCCCCTCTGTGGGCCGGTTGGCTTTGAATTACAAGTTAAATAAAATAGAATTGAATTTAGGGAAAACAAAACACATTTATTTTGTTTTAGTTTTTTTGAACGCACACGTAACTCGTAATTATTTAGGTAGGTCCATTAAACATAACATTATAGTGGTGTTCCAGAACTAAAAAGTTTTAACACATTTAGTCCCGGTCCACACTAGAGTGATTTTATTGAAAAAATTGCATGAAATAATGCGTTTCTAGATCGACCTCCATAGTAGAGTAAAATCATAAAATTGCTGTAGTGGGGAATTCGGTTTAAGAACACCTAATTTCATGAAATTTTTAATGAAATTCACGCTAGTATGGACCGGGACTTAACAACTTTTGCACTTTTTCCACATTTCCCCCAAAAAGGTTGCAAAATGTCCACTTCGCTTTGCGCAAAAATAGAAGCTTTTACTTCTGATTGGTTAGGTTAGGTTATAGGATGCGCAGCTGCTGTAAGTAGCAGCCACTCCACTCGGAGATCTTGTGGTCCATTGTGATTGTTCAGACATTCACATCATCGAAAATATATTTATGCTTAAAAACAAACGTTGGTCTTAAAGACTTTTTATGTCTAAATAATAAATAAACAAAATAATAAATGTATGCGTTCATGCTTTTATATCGTCATAACTCATTCATTATGTCATTGCGATAAACGAAACGTTCTAGTTAAATACTGCAAACGCAGATTTATTGTTATTAACTAAAAAGTCAACAACAATGTCGTAGAATGGTTGTAGGCTAATGAACCACAATAGTTATTTTTGTAATAATTATTAAACCATTTTACTAGGTCAAGATATTCAATGTAAATGTGCAAGTTAGCAATAATTTAGTATTTAAGAACAAACTTTTCAATAAAGAAAGTAGAAAGTGAAAACTACTTATCGTGTTACAATCATTTCCTCTTAACCAAGTTTATGTGCTTGCGTTAAACCTATAATTTTATCTCGGTGACACTGCCTTGATAAAAGACATCTAAAACCTCATTGAAGGACAAAATAGTCCCTTCAAAATACATGGTGACCCCGACGTGATCGTACCGGTTTAAGTGTAACATGTCGCGTTTATTTAATTCGAGTTCCCGGATACAGCGCGTTTTCTGATTCGCCATACGATCCCGCATATCCTGATTCTACATACGATCAGCGCATATCCTGATTCTACATACGGTCAGCGCATATCCTGATTCTACAATCGATCCCGCATATCCTGATTCTACATACGATCAGCGCATATCCTGATTCTACATACGGTCAGCGCATATCCTGATTCTACAATCGATCCCGCATATCCTGATTCTACATACGATCAGCGCATATCCTGATTCTACATACGGTCAGCGCATATCCTGATTCTACATACGATCCCACATATCCTGATTCTAAATACGATCCCGCATACAACGCATATCCTTTCTGAGTATACACAGAACCTCAGATACGAACCAGATCCTTGCTGATTCAACTTCGGTTACAACGTTCGAAAACTCATAAAGCTACATATCTAGCAACAACCTCACAAGTGGTTTGGAGATATAGCAATGACAACGGTACAAGACCTTATAGCTCTGCAGGGAGTAAGGGCCAGCAATTTCGACAAATTCGTGTCGACAATTAAGAAGGCGCCGCACGACAGAAGGACGGAGGAGTTCTATTTAAGCAAGCGTAACGAGCTAACGGCGCTCTGGCAGACGTTTGAGAAGGCGGAGAACCAGATCCGCAATGATCCGTCTTTGCCAGAGGATGACCCATATATAGCGGAGAATTTACATAAGAACATTGGAGAAAAATTCAATTCAACAATGGACTACATCGCGGCGGAATTAGACAAAGTGAAGAGCAAGCCAGGTCCATCGAAAAAAGCCCAAGAAATTAGTTCAGAAGGCCAAACTTCGGGCCAGATAGAGGTATATGCATCAACCCAAGTTGAGGGGCTGGCCCGAAGGATAAAAGCCAGAATGGCTGCTCTTAAGCGCCATTTGCAGAGCTTGGACAGTCTCGAAGCCGGACAATCAATTCCATTTTATACAATCAAAGAAGATACGATAAAAAAGCTGTGGGGCCAAATCACAGATTTATTCGACGAAATTTGGCAGCAGATCAAGGACCCTTCCAAAATCGGGCTAGATCAAGATAGTTACGATAGCCTAGAAGATTCGGTGCAGCATAACCTAATTCGGCTGGCGGTCCTGAAGGACAAATGCTCTGATAATGTAAGAAACGCACCTCAACTGGGGAGTAACTTGTCAACACACAGTGTAATTCCGCTACCGAAGGTAACAATCCCAAAGTTTAATGGGGATTATTTAAAATGGCCGGCATTCAGTGATCTTTTTACACAGTTGGTAAACAACCAACGCATACCCACAGTACAAAAGATGTGGTATCTGAAGGCAAATCTGACGGGTGAAGCAGAAAATCTGATTAGTCATATATCAGCTACTGCCGAAAATTATGACGCGGCATGGAAAATGCTGCAAGATCGATACAACAATAAGCGAGTGCTGGTAGCATCGCTTATACATCAACTGGTTGATCAACCATCGACCGGGTCATCTGCCGCGTCCATTAAGCAGCTACATGACGTCACTCAAGAGTGCTTACATGCGCTTAAGAACGTTGGAGTCGACACGTCCTCTTGGAGTCCAATGTTACTTCATCTACTGTCGAGGAAACTAGACCGAAGTACTTACAGCCAGTATGAAAGGTATATTGTCAACCCAAGGGAGTTGCAGCAAGTTAGCCAATTCCTAGAATTTCTGGAGACTCGATTCCAGTCAATGGAGGCGATGGGTCAAAAGGAAAAAACGTCACCTAAATCGTGTGCTACAGTGGCATCGGCAAACCAAGGAGACAACATGTGTACTCTGTGTAAAAATGGCACCCATAAGCTATATCACTGCCAGAGCTTTCTCAAAATGACACCGCCAGAACGACTAAACTTCACTCAGAAGCAAAAACGATGTGTGAACTGTTTAAAGGCGGGCCATTCATCGAAGCAATGTACAACACGATGTTGCACGAAATGCAACAAGAAACACAACACATTGTTGCATCTAGAACGCAAGCAAGGGTCTACGAACAAACAAGATAGTCGTACGACTTTATCAGCTGGAACTGGTACAAAGCCTGCCGGTGGAGTAGCCTCCGTAAATACTGAGTCGTGCAATAATCAGGAAGCCACGGCGCTAGCTGCTGCTAATAAAGAACAAATCAGCTCGTACGTGGTACTCAGCACTGCTGTAGTAAAAATAAAGGTGGATGAAGCAGAAGTGGAGTGTCGCGCTTTGCTCGATTCGGGTTCCCAAGTCAATTTCATCACAGAACGTTTAGTAAAGCGACTTGGCATTTCAATGCAAAAATCAACAATCAATATCAACGGGATCGGTGCAACCAACACTAGAACAAACCATCGAGTAAATGTAGCTCTAAAGTCTCGAATCAACAATTATTCGACTCGACTTGAAGCGTTTGTTTTGCCTTGTATCCTATCACCACAGCCATCACAATTCATTAACATTGAAGATTGGTCGATTCCAAAGAATCTGACGCTAGCTGATCCAGCCTTCAACCGTCCTGATAAAATTGATATATTGCTAGGTGCAGAACATTATCACGAACTATTGTCGATTGGACAAATAAAATTAGCCAAGAATCTCCCTACAATGCAAAACACTGTGTTTGGATGGGTAATCTCAGGAAAAATTCAAGAGGAACAGCCCAGGAACCTTACATGCGGAATATGTACGACGGATGAATCGCTTGACGCCTCTATCGCCCGACTATGGGAATTGGAAGAAATCAAGACAACCAGCAAACCAATGTCCCTCGAAGAAAGACAATGCGAAAATCACTTTGAGCAGCACACCACCAAGGACAACAAAAATCGATTCGTAGTTCGAATACCATTTCATCAAAACCCCGACGCCTTAGGAGATTCTCATGGGATCGCAATCAATCGATTCTTTTCCCTCGAACGCCGGTTGCAGAAGGATCCTGAGTTGAAACAACAATATGTCAAATTCATGGAAGAATATGAAAACCTAGGACACATGACAAAAATATCGACAGATGCTATTCGCTCCCCACACTACTTTATCCCACATCATTGCGTACAACGACCTGAAAGCACAACAACAAAGCTCCGTGTAGTATTCGACGCTTCGGCCAAAACTTCGTCAATGCATTCGCTAAATGATCTTATGTACGCAGGACCTACGGTTCAGAGCGATCTGTTCTCTATACTACTGAGATTTAGGCTACCCAAGTACGTTTTTACAACTGATGTCGAGAAAATGTACAGGCAGGTCTTAATCTCTCCTGAGGACCGCCAGTTTCAACTAATAATTTGGAGAAAGGATGTCACTCAGCCTATAACCTACTACCAACTCAACACAGTCACATATGGCACAAGAGCCGCCCCATATCTGGCAACAAAATGCCTGCAACGAATGGCCAAGGAGAACGCAATCCGCTACCCACTCGCCTCGCAATTTCTGCAAGAGAACTTTTACGTCGACGATGGCCTGGGCGGAGCCGACAGTTTAATAACCGCAGTAAATTTGCAGCAGCAACTCATTCAAGTTATGAAAGACAGCGGGTTCAACTTACGCAAGTGGTGTGCTAATAACCCTCAATTGCTTAAAGACATTTCAGAAGGAGATCAAGAAGTAAATTTAGATTTCGAGAGCTCAAAGGCTGACACCGTTAAAACATTAGGGTTAACATGGCTTCCAAAAGATGACACCTTCTGTGTAAAAGTCAATATTGATCCCGTCAGGAGAGTCACTAAACGTACAGTGACTTCAGATCTTGCCAGACTTTTTGATCCATTAGGGGTACTGTCTCCAGTCACAGTTACGGCCAAAATATTCATACAAGAATTGTGGGAGTTAAAATTAGACTGGGACCAATCGTTACCAGAATCCTTACACTCTAAATGGACCACGTTTCGATCGGACTTAAACGCTCTAAAAAATCTTCAGATATATAGACACATCTTTAAAGGGAGAGTGCCAGAATCAAGGCAACTACACATCTTCACAGACGCGTCAGAAAAGGCGTACGGCGCAGCGGCTTATATGCGATCAACCTTTAAAGATGGAACAATCATGACACGTCTCCTATGTTCGAAGTCTCGCGTTGCCCCACTCAAAAGGCAAACCATACCACGGTTGGAGCTTTGCGCAGCAGTACTTGGAGCCCAGCTAGCTTCAAAAATCAAAATCGATCTTCAATTGACGTGTCCAACCTGGTTTTGGACTGACTCAGAAATCGTGCTGGCCTGGATAAACTCATCATCCGCAGCATTCAATACATTTGTGGCCAATAGAATTGCAATCATACAAGAAATCACTCAGGCAGAACAGTGGCGTCATGTCAGCTCAAAGTGCAATCCAGCCGATGTACTATCTCGCGGCATATCGCCGACAGCCCTTAAAGATTGTACTCTTTGGTTCTGTGGTCCCTTGTTTTTACACGGAAAGGATACAACATGGCCAGAAAAATTCAATTCAAATCTTGCAATTTCGACCAATCTCGAGAGAAAGAGGAAGGTACCAGAGGCACTCGTCACTTCAGTGACACCAACCAACTTTATGTACAACATAAATCACAACAACTCGTTCATCCGTCTACAACGAATCATAGCATACGTTTTGCGTTTCATTACTCAGAGCAGATGCAAAAATACCCTTCGACAGGCCCAAGGATCACTTACAACGGTCGAGCTAGACACGGCTTTAAGGCATATCATCAGGCACATACAAGAGTCGGACTTTAAGGAAGAAATTCAACAACTGAAGAAGTATCAAGAGGTGCGTGGAACAAGTAAACTGAGTAACCTGTCACCATTCTTGGACAATGACGGCCTAATTCGGGTTGGGGGTCGTCTTGAAGCATCGTCTTTGTCATTCGACTCCAAGCATCAACTTCTTATTCCCTACAATGACCCAATTTCAAAATTAATATTTGAAATGGTCCACAAAGAAAATAAACATTGTGGCGCACAAACATTGCTGGGAATCGTACGACAACGGTTTTGGCCACTAAAAGGGAAGATTATGGCTCGAGCTACGGTTCATCGCTGTACAATTTGTAGCAGAGCTAAACCAGCATTTTTTAATCAAGTTATGGGAAACTTGCCTTCCACGCGTGTCACACCAGCCAGAGCCTTCATTAATACTGGGGTAGATTTTTGTGGCCCAATAACAGTACATTACAAACTTCGCGGAAAACGGCCACACAAGGCATACATTGCAGTATTTTGTTGCTTCTCGACGAAGGCAGTACACTTGGAACTAGTGAGTGATCTCACAACAGAGGCATTCATAGGTGCTCTTAAAAGATTCATCGGACGACGTGGGCACTGCCAAAACCTATACTGCGACAACGCAACGAACTTCGTAGGAGCAAAAAACAAGCTACCTGAACTGTCAACCATCATACATACAACAAATGCCCAAGAAGCCATTTCAAATACTTGCAACAACAAGGGCATTCAGTTTCATTTCATTCCGCCAAGAGCGCCACACTTCGGTGGCCTCTGGGAAGCCGCTGTCAAGTCAGCAAAACATCTTCTAATCAGAAGCATGGGGAATGCATCCTTGACTTATGAAGAACTCGAGACTTTGGTCATTGAAATTGAAGCCATATTAAACTCGAGGCCTATTTCTCCGCTGTCAAATGATCCCAATGATATAGGTGCACTCACTCCAGGACACTTTTTGATTGGAGAACCACTCACTGCACAAGTGGACTCGCAAGCAAAGCAACCAACCTTAAGCCTAGCGACAAGGTGGAATCTGGTTTCTCGACTTAAGCACGAATTTTGGAGCAGGTGGTCACGAGACTATCTAAACGAACTGCAATATCGCAGTAAGTGGAAAGAGCAGTCGAAGAATCTACAACCAGGAGCCATTGTCATTATAAAAGAAGACAATGTTCCGGTCATGAAGTGGCCCTTAGGTCGTGTTATCAAAACATACAAAGGAAATGACAATTTAGTGAGAGTTGCTGACGTAAAAACCGCATCCGGAGTTTTTAAAAGAGCTATCCAATATTTAGCACCACTTCCGCGACTCGAAGAAGACAATACCTGCAAAGACTTGCCGACCGTGCAACTATCACCAAACCCGACCAATGAGGAAGAGCTGGAGACGCAATCATCCTCAACATCAACAGACGAACGTCAAAGCAAAAGGAAACGAACAACTTCAAGCTCTAGCATCATGCTAACGATGATCGTAGCTCTATGTGCACTTCCCTTAATTTGTGCAAACAAAATAGAGGTAACCAAGTTTGAACCCAACATTGGAATACACTTTGAAGGAATTGGCACCACACGTATCTCAAGATCAGACTGGAAACTTATAACGTACTATGAACTACAACCATACTGGCGAGAGATGGACACATTTACAAATGGCACTTCGGCACTCCAGAAGTTATGTACCCTCATATCCCAAAGGACACCGTGTCTGAACATTCTACATACCCTTGAGCTCGGTTTCTCAGACCTCAAGGACGGAAACCTTTTGCTAAAAAACAAAAGAAGCAAACGTGGTGCTGTAAATATTGTTGGAAACATTGCTAACTCACTTTTTGGAGTTTTGGACTCAAATTACGCGGAACAAATGTCAGACACTATCACCTTAATCAAAGAAGATGAAACCCACATGAAACAGCTCTTAAGAAACCAAACCTCAGTTATTAACTCAACCCTCAACATTTTTAAACAAGATGAACTACAACTAAAAGAAGACTTCGACAGCCTTGATCGTCAATTGAACAACATTGAAAAACGGCTACACGAAAACGAACAAGACAGTCACCAATTTAACCTGTTCCAAAATATGGTGTCACTATCTTCTTAATTGTCATTGATATTAGTAAGGCTACACCGAATACAAACAGCAATAATAACAACTTTGTCCGATTCGCATCATGGGGAAATCAGCCCAATGTTACTATCACCACTACAACTTCAATCAGAGCTCATACAAGTCAGAAATCATCTTCCACCAGCATTGCAGCTACCCGTCCGTCAAGATAATCTCCTGCAGCTCTACAAAATTATGAATGTAAAGGGAGGAATCACAGAGAATCATATCATTTTCTATATAACAATTCCTCTATGTGACCCAGAATCTTTGGAACTGCTTAAGCTACATCCAATTCCAGCACTCGTCAATAGCACCATGATGATCATTAGGCCATGTAGCGACCTCATCGCTATAACCCCCCACAGAGATGAATATTATACATTAAATGAACAAGAATGGACACGATGCACACCACTAACAGAAGATGAAGTTTTATGTCCAAATATGCAGTCTAAATTCAATGCGGACGCAGCCAAGTGCCTATGCGAAATTTCACTTCTTAATAATACCACTCGTCCCAGTTGTACCGTGGACCCATTTATAGACGACATGTCGATGACACAACTAAAACACAGCAACCAGTGGATGTATACAATGTCACATCAAACTCAAGTAACCAAGGATCACTTACAACGGTCGAGCTAGACACGGCTTTAAGGCATATCATCAGGCACATACAAGAGTCGGACTTTAAGGAAGAAATTCAACAACTGAAGAAGTATCAAGAGGTGCGTGGAACAAGTAAACTGAGTAACCTGTCACCATTCTTGGACAATGACGGCCTAATTCGGGTTGGGGGTCGTCTTGAAGCATCGTCTTTGTCATTCGACTCCAAGCATCAACTTCTTATTCCCTACAATGACCCAATTTCAAAATTAATATTTGAAATGGTCCACAAAGAAAATAAACATTGTGGCGCACAAACATTGCTGGGAATCGTACGACAACGGTTTTGGCCACTAAAAGGGAAGATTATGGCTCGAGCTACGGTTCATCGCTGTACAATTTGTAGCAGAGCTAAACCAGCATTTTTTAATCAAGTTATGGGAAACTTGCCTTCCACGCGTGTCACACCAGCCAGAGCCTTCATTAATACTGGGGTAGATTTTTGTGGCCCAATAACAGTACATTACAAACTTCGCGGAAAACGGCCACACAAGGCATACATTGCAGTATTTTGTTGCTTCTCGACGAAGGCAGTACACTTGGAACTAGTGAGTGATCTCACAACAGAGGCATTCATAGGTGCTCTTAAAAGATTCATCGGACGACGTGGGCACTGCCAAAACCTATACTGCGACAACGCAACGAACTTCGTAGGAGCAAAAAACAAGCTACCTGAACTGTCAACCATCATACATACAACAAATGCCCAAGAAGCCATTTCAAATACTTGCAACAACAAGGGCATTCAGTTTCATTTCATTCCGCCAAGAGCGCCACACTTCGGTGGCCTCTGGGAAGCCGCTGTCAAGTCAGCAAAACATCTTCTAATCAGAAGCATGGGGAATGCATCCTTGACTTATGAAGAACTCGAGACTTTGGTCATTGAAATTGAAGCCATATTAAACTCGAGGCCTATTTCTCCGCTGTCAAATGATCCCAATGATATAGGTGCACTCACTCCAGGACACTTTTTGATTGGAGAACCACTCACTGCACAAGTGGACTCGCAAGCAAAGCAACCAACCTTAAGCCTAGCGACAAGGTGGAATCTGGTTTCTCGACTTAAGCACGAATTTTGGAGCAGGTGGTCACGAGACTATCTAAACGAACTGCAATATCGCAGTAAGTGGAAAGAGCAGTCGAAGAATCTACAACCAGGAGCCATTGTCATTATAAAAGAAGACAATGTTCCGGTCATGAAGTGGCCCTTAGGTCGTGTTATCAAAACATACAAAGGAAATGACAATTTAGTGAGAGTTGCTGACGTAAAAACCGCATCCGGAGTTTTTAAAAGAGCTATCCAATATTTAGCACCACTTCCGCGACTCGAAGAAGACAATACCTGCAAAGACTTGCCGACCGTGCAACTATCACCAAACCCGACCAATGAGGAAGAGCTGGAGACGCAATCATCCTCAACATCAACAGACGAACGTCAAAGCAAAAGGAAACGAACAACTTCAAGCTCTAGCATCATGCTAACGATGATCGTAGCTCTATGTGCACTTCCCTTAATTTGTGCAAACAAAATAGAGGTAACCAAGTTTGAACCCAACATTGGAATACACTTTGAAGGAATTGGCACCACACGTATCTCAAGATCAGACTGGAAACTTATAACGTACTATGAACTACAACCATACTGGCGAGAGATGGACACATTTACAAATGGCACTTCGGCACTCCAGAAGTTATGTACCCTCATATCCCAAAGGACACCGTGTCTGAACATTCTACATACCCTTGAGCTCGGTTTCTCAGACCTCAAGGACGGAAACCTTTTGCTAAAAAACAAAAGAAGCAAACGTGGTGCTGTAAATATTGTTGGAAACATTGCTAACTCACTTTTTGGAGTTTTGGACTCAAATTACGCGGAACAAATGTCAGACACTATCACCTTAATCAAAGAAGATGAAACCCACATGAAACAGCTCTTAAGAAACCAAACCTCAGTTATTAACTCAACCCTCAACATTTTTAAACAAGATGAACTACAACTAAAAGAAGACTTCGACAGCCTTGATCGTCAATTGAACAACATTGAAAAACGGCTACACGAAAACGAACAAGACAGTCACCAATTTAACCTGTTCCAAAATATGGTGTCACTATCTTCTCAATTGTCATTGATATTAGTAAGGCTACACCGAATACAAACAGCAATAATAACAACTTTGTCCGATTCGCATCATGGGGAAATCAGCCCAATGTTACTATCACCACTACAACTTCAATCAGAGCTCATACAAGTCAGAAATCATCTTCCACCAGCATTGCAGCTACCCGTCCGTCAAGATAATCTCCTGCAGCTCTACAAAATTATGAATGTAAAGGGAGGAATCACAGAGAATCATATCATTTTCTATATAACAATTCCTCTATGTGACCCAGAATCTTTGGAACTGCTTAAGCTACATCCAATTCCAGCACTCGTCAATAGCACCATGATGATCATTAGGCCATGTAGCGACCTCATCGCTATAACCCCCCACAGAGATGAATATTATACATTAAATGAACAAGAATGGACACGATGCACACCACTAACAGAAGATGAAGTTTTATGTCCAAATATGCAGTCTAAATTCAATGCGGACGCAGCCAAGTGCCTATGCGAAATTTCACTTCTTAATAATACCACTCGTCCCAGTTGTACCGTGGACCCATTTATAGACGACATGTCGATGACACAACTAAAACACAGCAACCAGTGGATGTATACAATGTCACATCAAACTCAAGTAACCACTGTATGCAATCACGAACACTCCCGAGTAATATTGCAGGGCACCGGTCTCATTAAAATAAGTCCAGACTGTACCCTAAAATACAAGTCAATGTTCATTCAGGGACATCCAACATATTCATCATCCCTTCACTCGTCATACACAGCCACCGCCAACGTTACAGAAATCAGTTATCCAGACAAACCGCAGTATAGTAAGATACATTTCAAAAATTACATTGACCACATCAAGAATATATCTGAAATTCAAAATCAACTACATCAACAAGTTCTAAATGACCTGCCACTGGAACTTGACAACATCAAAAGACATCATGCAACAGTAGCTTACGCTGCCCTCATTCTTGCAATTGGAATCGTTGTCACAGCAGTCTACAGGAGAAAACAATCCTTTAAAATGAAGCCAAGTCAACAACCTCCCATAGCAGCAGTCCGTCAAAATGTCGCGTCATCAGAATTTGTTGTTTCCGTATCATAATATTCATAAGAAAATGAAATTAAAAAAAAATATATATATACATTTTGTTCGTTGTCTAGGTCAAGAACAATCATACTACTGCATTCTTTTTAATGTAAACTAATATATGTTGTACCAGCATATCAAATTTCAGTTGAGCATGGCTCAACGGCGGGGAGCCTGTTCAGACATTCACATCATCGAAAATATATTTATGCTTAAAAACAAACGTTGGTCTTAAAGACTTTTTGCATTACTATGTCTAAATAATAAATAAACAAAATAATAAATGTATGCGTTCATGCTTTTATATCGTCATAACTCATTCATTATGTCATTGCGATAAACGAAACGTTCTAGTTAAAAACTGCAAACGCAGATTTATTGTTATTAACTAAAAAGTCAACAACAATGTCGTAGAATGGTTGTAGGCTAATGAACCACAATAGTTATTTTTGTAATAATTATTAAACCATTTTACTAGGTCAAGATATTCAATGTAAATGTGCAAGTTAGCAATAATTTAGTATTTAAGAACAAACTTTTCAATAAAGAAAGTAGAAAGTGAAAACTACTTATCGTGTTACAATCATTTCCTCTCCGTCTTAACCAAGTTTATGTGCTTGCGTTAAACCTATAATTTTATCTCGGTGACACTGCCTTGATAAAAGACATCTAAAACCTCATTGAAGGACAAAATAGTCCCTTCAAAATACAGTGATCATCCTGGGTTTGAGTAGTGTTGAAAGTTGGTATGTTGTTGACGATGTAGGTGATGGTTGTAGGTGAAGTAGTTGCAGATCCGTTGTGGTGATGATTAATACTGGTGATGGAGTGACAAATAAGCTAAGGAAATGGAGATTAGTTTTGGATAGGAGAAAGTAGATAGAAAGTGAAGAGACAGGGGAGAAGTAGAAATGGTAATAAGAGAGTGAAGGAGAGGAAAACAGATGATATTTAGAAGGTAGATTAACTAATATACTTAAGTTAAGATGTTCAATTGTCTCCGTCTCCTCCACGTCCACACACAGCCTACAGTAGTCACTGCTGACCAGTGATAATGCCAACAGCAACTCTGATCTCCGACTTGCACAACGAGAGAAGAGAAACAGTTCTACGCGCCGAGATTACCGTCCAGATTGACTTTGCAACCCGACATCCAGGAGCATTCAGCCAAGTTCTTTTGGCTTTCTCAACGTAGAACCTGGTGAGTTTCTCTATGAAATGACAAAGCGGAGGTTTCACACCAACCTCCATTTGCATGTTGCTTAATTGCGATCCCCGCCTCGCCAGTTCATCCACAATCTCATTTCCCTCAACACCGCAGTGACCAGGTACCCAACAAAATCTTACTGACATACCACAGGTTTTCAAGATAGACCTACAATCCCGAACGATCCTAGACTTTATAGTGAAAGACCCTAAAGCTTTTAGCGCTGCCTGGCTGTCAACATATATAGTGACTGCCCTGTTTGCTAAGTCCGTCCTTCCCACTAGTGCCTCTAGGGACTTCAATATTGCAAAGACCTCTGCCTGGAAAACACTGCAGTTGTCATTAAGTTTAAACGAGTATCTAATGTTCAGTTCATCAGAGTACACACCAGCACCAGTGCCATCTTCCATCTTCGACCCATCAGTGAAGATAGATAGGCTATCTGGAATTGGTCTGCACTGAAACCATTCATCCCTATCGGGTATTAAAACGTCAGGTATAGTGAAGGCAAGAGTTGGTAAAATGTAATCGGTCTGACTACACAATCGCTGTAGAACGTTTGCATGGCCAAGCAACGAGCAACGCCACATGCTAAGTTCCCTAAGCCTCAAGGCACACCTGGAGGCCTGATACTGTACCAAAACGTCCAGAGGTTGGATTTTTAAAACAGCATTCAGCGCCGCCTGGGGTGTGCTTTTAATAGCTCCAGAATTGACGCGGCACGTTGCACACTACTTAGCTTAGAAAAGTTTGATTTATTGCTGAGTGCGTGCCACCCAACAAGACAACCATAGTTCAGGATAAGACAAACCACAGTCCTGTACAGCCAGTGTATTACATGTGGTTTGAGACCCCAGCTCTTACCTATGGTATTCTTGCAAGAATATAGTGCAATTAAACCTCTCTTTGTTCGCTCCTCGGTATTCCTCTTCCAACAAAGCTTGTGGTCGAGGACCACACCAAGATACTTTGCTTCCGTCGAGAGGCTTAATTGCACACCATCTAGAGTTGGTGGAACGAAAGCAGCAATCTTCCTCTTCCTGGTGAAAAATACCAGCTCTGTCTTCGTCGGATTCACACCAAGTCAATTATGGTGAGCCCAACGTGAGAGCTTCACTAGAGCACCTTGCATAAGTTCAGACAGCGTAGATAAGAATTCCCCGCTAATTAGAATGACTTCGTCATCCGCATACGCCACCACCTTGGTTTTTAGCTTATCGTAACCGTAAGTATCCCGTTCAGCACCAGAAGCCACAGCAGGGGTGATAAAACTCCTCCCTGTGGCGTTCCTCTGGTGACCGACTTCTTTATAGAACTCTCTCCTAAGCTTGAATTGATTAACCTACTATCAAGCATTCTATCGATCCAATTTATTAAAATTGAGGGGATACCTAGTGATTCCATATTCTTCTCTATATAACCCACAACCTCGTGTAGCGCAGTGTCTGTCGATTTCCCTTTTACGTAAGCGTGTTGAGAGGTGCGTACAAGGTCATGATTTATATAAGATCTGATTTTCAAATCTAGTAGCTTTTCTAAAGTCTTTAGAAGAAAGAAGGAAAGACTTATCGGTCTATAGTCTTTCGGCAGAGTGTGACTTGGTTTCCCAGCTTTGGGAATGTATGTCAAGTTACCTCCTTCCATAGCGCCGGTATGTGCGATAGCAGAATGCATAAAAATCCTCCTTAGCGTTGATATCAAAACATGCGGTGCGTTTTGAAGCATCGCTGGGATGATACCATCAGGCCCGGGAGACTTGTTGGGCTGAAATGTGCTGATCGCCCATGAAATTCTATGATTACTTGTTAAACTGTCAACAAGTTCACTCTCCGCTGTGGTGTAGCTTCTGCTCGCATCCCTCCTAGATTGACACGAGCTAGCATCCTTGCAGCCTGGAAAGTGTGTGCTTGCCAACAGGTTTAGAGTCTCCAGGGCTGAGATAGTACAGGAGCCCTTATACCTCTTGATGCTCCCAATGGTTTTCGGGTCCTTTGAGATCACCTTGCGGAATCTTGCCGCTGCTTACTCCCTCTATAGTCTCACTAAAGCTTATCCAAGAATTCCTCTTGGCCTTCCTAACCTCACTCTTATACTTATTGAAAGTATCTCTATAGATATCCCAATCAGTATCTAGTTTGGTCCTACTAGCTTTGTTGTATGCCCGCCTACTGGTTTTCCTTAGATTGGCTAAATCGTTATTCCACCAGACTGGCTGACATCTCCTACCAGGATACGTTAATGGACAGGTCTTCTCATAGCAATATTTAAGAACCTTTGTGAGACCTTCTACCTGAGTGTCAATTTCCCATGTTGTGTGAGGTTCAGAAATTTAAAACAACCTGGAAGTGACAAGAGATTTAAAAGATTCCCAGTTGGTCCTTCTTGAATTCCTATGAGGCGGACCCGAAGTACAGTTCCCCCTCACAATCCTTTATGTAGCTGGCGTTTTTGTTGTCCATGCCGAATTTCATCGCCGTACCTCCTCTTTCCTTCAAAGAGTACACTGCACTCCAGCTAGCAGTAGAGAGACCCCTATTCTGCTTCTGGATCATCTTCTGCACATCTGCTACATCCTGATCCGGAGGTGGCACCCATGCTGTGGCTGTGGCTCTGCGTGGTATCTCGCTAGTAGGCACCGCGGCTAGCTTCCAACCTTCCCAGAGTGTCATCAACCGTTCGGATGAGGTAATCTTTTGATTTCCTATCCTGGCAGTTGATGACTTTGACTCCCCTGATGTAGGTTGCGTTGCCAAAGCCTGTCATCTAGCGTCTGCCTCGTCAGAGGTTATGGCCTTCCTCAGAAGAGGTTCAAATAGCAGCCATTGATCATCACTGATCCAACCGTCTGGATCTGCCCTATTAATGACTGCCACCTGAAGGTCCTCTGGGGCGAGCTTCTTGGGGACGGTCGCTGTTTTCGATGTCCCTCCAACAGTAGGCTGTAGAGGGTTCGAACTGGAGCTTCCTTTACAGGCCTTCTCCGGTTCAGTCCCAACTGCTGGCTGTTGAGCGGCAACTTAGCGAGCGACGTTGAGTGGTTGTTCGGCTGACGATCCACCATCCTTTTGGCTATGGGCTGTGGACCCTCCGAAGACCTGACCCGCTTAACGCTGTCAGCTGCGGGGAGGTTTTTGGTGCCTTGAGGTTGAGGGGCTGTCAGTCGCTCCAACCACCTGACCTCCTGCTTCTCCAACGCCTCTCACTCCTCCGTCTCCTGAGGGGCAAGGCTTCTTGGGGTCCTTCGGCGCCGCAGTGTCCTGTTTACCAGAACTCTTCATCATAGAGGCTCCCAAGCAGTCACCACTCCTATTTACCCCGACAGCTGCGGGGGCAGTCACCGGCAGAACGGATCCACTAGCTGTCGCCTTGTGATCTGCTTTGTCCGTGACTGTCCCATTTTCCGCTCTGACATCGAGACGGGTGTTACCTTTGTGGGTAACGACCGTTGTGATGTCTTCGGGGCCGGAGGCATCCTTCTGCTCGTCTCCGCCGCAGTCACCGCTGGTGTCCGCAAGGAGTTCGAGCCGCCTGACACTTCCGAGTTTAGTGCTTCCTCTGGAACCACTGCACTCTTACCAGCTGATGGGTTCGAGGGTGCAGTCGTTGCAGGAGTCGGAATCCGATCAACTAGAATGGGGATCTTCTCCATGTGAGGGTACCTACGCTCAAGTCTCCTCGCAATTCGAAGCCTCACACCGATTAATCGGAATTCGTCTTGACTAACCTCAGTTGGGGCTTTGTCAACGAATTTGTTGCAATATTTCGCAAATCTTTTATATTCATGCCGGTCCTTCTTTTCCTTGGCCTTACTGCCCATGTTGGTTGAGGCCATAGTTGAGGGTGTCACTTCCTCCAGTACGACTTCTTCCTCCATGGCGTCTTGCCTCGGGAAGGAAGGTCTATCGGTTCCGACCGATGAACTGTCCCCCAGGGGAGTTGGACTCACTAGGGTGAGGTTAGAGATCCCCCTTGGACTGAAGACAGCACTCCCTGGGATATCCGGGATGGGATGACTGTAACATCCATCTCTTCATAAGGGATTCGTCTTTCCAGTTCCAGGGAGGGGGGACTCTCCTAACTCAATCTGTGGGTCTCTCTGCCCCAGGAGATCGAGCAATTCCCTGCTCTGCGTGAGGATATTTTGACTAATCTTGTCCATTGTCGAGGTGGACAGGGTCTCGTCCCCTCCCAGGGATTTTTGTGGTCGTTCCATAGTCGCACTTGGTGCGGCGTTGTCCATTGTAGTAGCTAGGGTCGATATCGAGGGTGAAATTGTTTTTGTTGTTGTGGGGTTTTTAGTTTTATTTGTAATATTATCCATAGAGAAAGTGTTTGTTGGGGGAGTTGAGGACAACCATGCCATAGCCCTCCTTACCATGACTAGGACACTAATTACTCGTGGAGGTGCCCAGGTATCCACGAGGCTCCGTTCAAATACAGTTGGTACCCTAACTGCAAACCGTAGAACACCGATGGGCACGAGGTCGCTTGACAACCCGATGTTAGGGAATCTCTTTGAGGTAAGAGATCGAAACCTGGGATAACCTTTGGTCGTACACAACCTTCTATTTCCCAGGCAGTACACTTGAAGTGCAGAGCGTGCACTTGAAGTGCACTGCCTGGTCAAGAAGAAAACTGCGAACTTAAGCCCCCACATCGCTTCAAGATTGCTATCCCCCGGTGGGGGTACTTCTGATTGGCTTACACGATATTAAACTTCTGATTGGCGTAAGCTGGGTACACATTGTCAGTTTTGAATGACGATATTTCGCAATTATCGATAACTATCAAACCGTCCAGCAACCACAAAACATTTTGTGATTGCATGATGAATGACAAAAATGAACGGCCACACTAGCAAGCAACAACAAAGCTGTCATTCAAAACTGACAATGTGTACCCAGCTTTACATGTCGATGTTTACATTTGTTCCAGTTTTTTAACGTTTCTGCCATGTTCCGCTCCCGTACATTTAGAAAAAATGTGTATGTGGAACTCATTATCGACAGTTTTCACTTTTGGAATTTTTATCATTAAAAAATACGGGTACGAAGCGAATGTTAAATGTCAATGCCACTCACTGAAAAATGAAAGCAAGAAATGTCGTATTTTTATATTTTGGTCTATTCCAGTACTGCAAGAATCTACTAATTTTTGCTATCTCTTTCGCTATCATTAAGCCCTGTGCCAAACGGTGAAACTTGCACTAAAGACTTTCCCATTTTATAGGCCTTTTAATAGTACATTTACTAAATCGAGTGGATTTCAACTGTCAATTCCTTTCCATTGGATTTCATTTGACGTTTAAGCAAAGGAATTGACAGTTGAAATCGAGTGGATTTCGTAAATGTAAACCTAGCATTAGATTCAATAGCGCAAACTCATAAAAAAGGTCTAATGCAAACGTTGTTTTACTCTAGCATGGAATTCGATCTAAGTCCCAATTTACATTAGGCGAGTTTACTTGCGGCAACTGTCAGTTTGTGGGTGAGAGAGGGTGTTGAGAGGCAAAGGGTTACCATAAACATCACCTCTCTCTCCATCAAACTGACAATTGCCGCAAGTAAACTCGCCTAATGTAAATTGGGACTTAGTCGATGGTCAGACTAGCAAGGTTTCATGAAACCAATTTCTTTAAAGTTTCTTTTCAAATTTCGTTAATGTCCACACACGTTAACGTGAAATTTAAGATCTTTGCGTGTCCTCTTTATTTTACCATTCGCGTTTCTTTTGTTTCTCATACCAATAAAAACAAAAAAAGACATAAATAAACCAAAAAACAACACAAAATAATTAACATTAATAATTAAATTAATATTAATAGTTAAAATTTTCACTATTTCATTAATTAAATGTTTTTATTAAATATATTTATGTTTGTTTTGTTGTTAATGTTTGCTTGAGAAAATAAAAATGAAAGAAAATTCAAGAAAAAATCTTGCAACGAAGAACAAGAAGAGGCAACACAACAAACACAGAAAACCATGTACATGGGTTTCACTACTTCATACCCCTCGCCTATAAACTTGACGTCGCCATGTTGCAATCGTGCTAGTCTGACCATCGACTTAGTATGTCTTATGCTTGGTTTACATTTACGAAATCCACTCGATTTCAACTGTCAAATCCATAGGTTAAACGCCAAATGAAATCCTGATGAGATTTCATTTGACGTTTGAGCTATGGAATTGACAGTTGAAATCGAGTGGATTTCGTAAATGTAAACTTAGCTTTATGCCAGACTATGAAAATTTTCATTGACATGAAAATGAGTTTATAGGTAAGATGTGTGAAGGGGGTGAAACTGTGTACACAAAATTCTGTAATATGAAATTATTCTTTGTGTTTAAATTAGTAACTCTCAAACCAAGTCAAAGCAATGAAAATCTCGGCTTAACTTTACTTTACCCTTAAGGCTCGGATAACGCTGAAATTTGTTATAGATAGATCTTGTCTTCCTGATTACGGCAATATATATTTTTCGGCTGGGACGTATCCGGTTATCCGGTTATTTGATCCGTAAATTTATTTATTTATTTTATTTATTTATTGAAACATTTTGTAAAGTAAGCCTGAAGGCCAATTAGTTTTACAATATTCATAAGAAGAGTTCCTACTCCAAAATATAGTAATATAAATAGTGTATACAAATTCATATATAAATACAAGTTATTTATAAGCTAAATGCATAAAGCTAAAACTATAATTTAAAGTTATAAATAAGTAATTGTTTTGCCTGTTTATTTAATATAACACATTAATACAACAGGATATGTGAGATATTCTCGTATGTTGATCAAATGTATAGAAGAAAGCGCTTTCGAAAAGTAGAAATAGAGAAATTGAACATTTTTAGATTATTGGGAAGGGAATTGAAGAGACGAGAAACTCTAACTTGAAACGAATTATCCATTCGTCCATCCAAGCGAGGGATTTTGAGGCTAGTAATTCGTGTAAATCGAGAAAATGTAAAGGAAGTCGCAAGGAAACAAGGACACTGGAATTTACAAATCTTATAAAAAAGAAGGAGGCACCGAAGTTTAATCAGATCTTCAAAAGTGCATCCTAAAAAATCTATTGCGAAAGGCGTTATATGTGAAAAGCGTTTGGTGGAATATAGATAACGCATAGCACTGTTGAAGGCTTTTTTAACAAGTTTCAGTCTGGATGAGGTAGTTCCGGAATACAGCTCAAGACAATATAGTATGTTAGGCATGACTAAAGCGTGAATTAAAGTCTTTTTAATGTCACGAGGTAAAACCAAGTCGCAATTGTAAAGTTGGCGTAAAGCCATGGTAGAACAAGAAAAGGTAGCAGCAATACCCAGCTGACTGAACTGGGTTGTAGTGTTAGTGTCAAATTTCATATGACATTTTATACATTTATTTCTATTTCGATGTACATTAGGGACATATATTTTTTGAGAAAAAAATATATCATTCGGAAAAAACGATTTCCCAGAAAGACTTCTTCATATCAATGATATGTAACCTCCTCCAAGTTCGAACGATAAGCCGCGCAGTAAATCACCGCTTGTAGAGGCGATACAACGTTTGTTAATATGTGAGGTATTTTGTTAAAATTTAAAAAAAATAAAGCCCTAATAAACATGTTCTTCTTTGATTTCTAAAACAAAACATTGAAACAGCTTCTCCTTTTTCTATGAATTTCCAGCGACCCCAAACTTTTCTGCAAGAATTCTACTTTCTGCGAGAATTTATGCATTTAGTGGAATGATGTGGAACCATAAAAATTGAAAATATAACGAATTTTCATTCATGTTTTCCAAAATATTCAACCAAATGTGAAAAATTTTTAGTTTTTTAAATTCAAATAATTTATAGACATTTCATTGTTTTGTTTACAAATACAACTGGCAGTAACGTTACAAACAAAAACAAATTCCTTTGTGGTTGTTGTTCGAGTTGTATTTGTTGTAGTATTAACTTTACCTTGTATTTGTTCTACCATGGCGTAAAGCAAAGTTAGTACGTGAGACTACTCGATCAATGTGATAAGTGAAGTCCAACTTATTGTCTAAAATGACACCGAGACATTCCATTCTGTCTACGAAATCAATTGATATACCCTTGTATTTCACATCTAAAGAGAAAGTGTGCGAGGAAAAGAGCATTGCTTTGGTTTTGGAAGGGTTAACCGATAGTTTGTTAAGGCCCAACCATTGCTCAACCGAAGAAAGAGTATAATTAATCTTTGCTTGTAAAACATCAGGCGAGTCTATGTTACTCGTGAATAAAATTTGAACATCATCCGCAAACAGATATGGTGAGCAATAAAGGTTCAATGAGGAAAAGAGATCATTGATATACAGCATAAACAGTAATGGCCCAATCACCGAACCTTGGGGCACACCACTTTTTACGGGGAGTACACTGGAAGCAACACCATTAACGTATACATACTGTTTTCTATTTCTTAGATATGAGGCAATCAAACGACAAGCGCTACCTTGAAGCCGAAACTGCGAATTCAGTTTATTTAAAAGTGTGCCATAGTCCAATCGGTCAAAGGCTTTTTCCATATCAATAGAGATAAGGACACATTGACTATGATCATTAAACGACCTTCTAATGGAGTCGGTGAGACCAAGAAGCAAGGTTGCAGTACTTCTATGCCCACGAAAGGCGCACTGAAAATCGGTGAGAAGGCTTAATGTTTCAATGTGTTGCGAAAGTTGACGTTTTAAGACATGCTCTACTAACTTACCTAATATGGGTAATATAGATATTGGTCTAACGTTATCGAGGCTGACCGAACTAGTTTTCTTAGCAATAGGTATTATCTTTGCCACCTTCCATTCGGAAGGAAACGAAGAAGTTGTAACTATGGTATTCACAAGATGAAGGAAGGCAAAACTAATAAGAGGCAAAACTATTTTTAAAAATTTTAGCGGGTATCCATCATTGCCGGCCACGTTAGACTTAATCGAGGAGAGAGCCAAAAACAATTCATCAAGAGATATAGTCCGAAAGGAGAAACCATTAATACAATCAGAAAATGACGGAATGTTACTGCATAATGTATCATCCAATTGGTTAGAAACAAAAGTGTTATTCAATTGATCAGCGTCAACATCCAAGGAGGTACATATATCTGGAGTATTATCTAGTAAACCATTTCTCCTAATTTTTTGCCATAGAGATTTTCCATTACCCGTCTCCAGAAAGGATGCTGCATGAGCTTCTCTTTTACATTTCCTCACAACCGTTTTTGCTCTGTTCCTAGCTTTACAGTAGATCTTCCAGTTCTCTTCCGTACTATTTTCTTGAAAAGCTTTGAACGCTAAGTCTCTAAGAGAAGTGTAATAATCAATATTAGGGCAGTTATACCAGTTATCAGAAGTTGACTGAACTCTTCGCCTTTTCAAAGGGACGGCAGAATGAATGTGAGACAAACCAGACATGAATATAGTAAGCTGAGCGTTAACATTTGACGTATGCCACATGCCAGAAAAGTCAAAGGAATTTATTTTCGTTTGTAATGAGTCAATACTCACACTGCAATAGTCATAAAACTCATAATATGCCAACTCACGCGTAACAGGTAACTTAATCCCAACGTATATCAGCGCATGTTTAGAAATTGATGGGCATATAACCTGATCAGAAAGTAATATAATATCAGGAACAGATAACAAAAAGAAATCTAAAACGGACGTCGACTTGTGAGCGACGTCAAAATGTGTAGGTATTGAGTTATGCCTAATTGACATGTTCATTCTTATACCAGCTTGTCTAACGGAGGAGGTAACATCGGGATCTAATAAATTTTTGTTATAATCACCCATTATAATAATTTTAGTATACCTGAGCAACAGACTTGAAACTTCTTTCTCGAATGCCTCAAAGTCACCGTGAGGTAAATAAACTACACCCACCAAAACTGTATCCGTCCCACATAAGACCTCGGCAAACAAGCATTCAACAATGCCATAATTACTGCCCTTATAAACAATTTTATAAGATAGGGATTTGGATAAATATAACGCGACTCCACCGCCTCTATGGTTTAGACGATCGTTACGACAACAGTTGAATCCATTAATAGAAACACAATTGGAAGAAATGCTGGGCTTAAGCCACGTTTCAGAAATCCCCACAATATCCAAGTCACTGTCCATAATAATATTTCTAATTTCCGAAAGCTTTATAGAGGACGGATTGACACAGAAGCTTTGAATGTTGTAATGAGCAAATTTTAAATCCGAACTTAAATTATTAAACTGAGATCGAAGTTTTTGGCTATTATGAATTACATCACCCAAATTATTCATTATATTATTAATACAAAACATGTAAAATAATTATTTATCGAGAAAATTAATTGAAAGCACAAATAAATAGTGTACTAAATTCACGACATAGTGATACGATCATACCAGCGCAACGGTATCATCTCATTTTTCACTGAGCTAAAGGTGCAGGCGGCAAAAACCAAGTCCCTACAATCTCGGGAGAATTGCAGAGACATGGGTTTTGGAATCCATCACCAGAGCTCTAAATAAAAGGAAATTTTACCATGCAGGAACTACAGAGCACAAATTTATCCTAATCGCATAAATCAGTCTGGTTTAACTACTCTAGTGAATGAAATAAAATATTGTACACTAAGATAAACAATCCTGAGCCGGTCACCAGTATTAGGAAAATTAAGACGAAATTATTCAGCATGATGAAGAGAAGATGACATTAATCCATGAAGCGATGTTTTTTCGGATAGGATATTTTCAGACAAGAGACTACTGGAAAGCAAGACACATTGTTGCAAATTCAGAGTTTCCTTTTGGCCATCCAAATGAGTAATCGTTGCTTTTGGGTCATCACCATTTGAATTAAAAACCCACCGTATAACCGGTTATTTTTAACCGATATACTTGACATGGGTATCATATGAAAGCTTATGAAAATGCCTATCGAATGGTATACGGGTTTATACCCTTCATTTAATCGGTTCGACAGATATATCCAAAAAACCGGTTATTTTATAAAAAATTTAAAAACATTGAAAATAACTAGAGTTGTGTCGTTCATGAACGAACCAGTTCAAAGGAACGATTCCGTGAAAAGAACGAACGGATCCGTATCCAGCTCATTCTTTTATATCGTTCATTTAGATCCCCGATAGCTTGGCATACACACAAGCAAAAAAAAAAAAAAAAAACAAATGCATTGGTTTTGCAGTCAAACTCTAAACAAACGCTGCGTTAGCGCAAGCAGCACAAATTTCCACACAAAACAAACAATGATTCAGAGAGCTATCTCGCTCAGTAACAGCACATCTCGGTCATATCTTTCTTTTGCATCATTCATCTGGTTCTTTCATATCAAATCCAGAAACAAAACCACCCCCATTAGCACACAATGTGTCATTCGTGAACGAACATCTTCAAAAGAACGATTCGGTGAAAAGGACGACGGAGTCATATGCAGCAGAGAACGAACGACTTCAAAAGAAAATAACACAGTCAAATGTATTGTTGAACGAAAAAGAGCCAACGAACGAACTTAACAACCCGGATCTTTTTGGTGAACGGAATGAAAAAGATCGATCCGCTCAATGAACCAGATTGCCCAACACTAAAAATAACCCATTATGAAGTCCATCACACAGTTTGTAGCCGCCACTGTAACCTTTCCAACGCGATACTATTCGCAGCGGTACCATATATGGAGCCGGAGATATTGGTCTTCAACTATTTACATTATTCTTTCTATAAAAATCTAAATTTTTACAATAGAATGCCATGTTAATGTAATGGAATAAAATTAATTTGGTAAAACTTTGGATCGCGTAGCCGGTTTTTGGGCATACACCAGAGGTAAAAATCTTAAGCCTTGGCCGAAAGCCGGCTGCCCAGAAAAATTTTAAAATATAGGAAAAACTTGGATGTAGGAAAGCTTTGGATCGCGTAGCCGGTTTTTGGACATACCCCAGGGGTGGAAATCTTAAGCCCCGGCCGAAGGCCGGCAGTCTAGATAAAGTTTAAAATATAGGAAAAACTTGGATGTAGGAAAACTTTGGATTGCGTAGCCGGTTTTTGGACATACCCCAGGGATGAAAATCTTAAGCCCCGGCCGAAGGCCGTCTTTCAAGGAAAACTTTTTTGGATATATCTGTCGAACTGGTTACATGACGGGTATAAACCCGTATACCAAAAAATCCGAGGTTTCAGGGTAAAGTAAAGTTGTTCCAAAATCTCAAAATTTCATGCATGTATGTGGACGTCAATGAAAATTTAAAGGGAATTTTTTATTTTTTTTCTTCTTTTATATATATAATAACAATGAATTTTCTAATGACAATTTTCATAGTCTAGCATAAAATGAAAAATTGTTATAGTTGTAACAATTATGGGTACTTTACACTATATGTTTTTTACATATGAGTTGTCACTTTGCATATACATTTTGTATGGGAGAAGTGACAACTCATATGTAAAAAACATACCGTGTAAAGTACCCATTAGTACCTTCTTTCAGGTTCTGGAACAGGCAGGCATTTTATGTCTTTGCTGATACGTATTAGTAACTGCTTCAAATATTCCTGATATCAATGCGAAGTACAAATTTGGATTCTACGCCGTCGACATTATTGGCAGGCTTTGACGTTTGATCTATTTTTGTTTATAAAAATAAAAATAAATTGAATTCGTTGCTAAAAAATAATGCAAGAATCCTCAAAAAAACTATTAATTGCATACAAATTGTGTCCAATTAAGTGCAATTAAGATTATGGTTAGTAGATTTTTTAAGCTAACCTAAATGAAGAAGAAACATTTGGCAACTTTTATTGTGTTAGGAATTGAATAAGTTTTTCGTTTTTACATTAAATTCATAAAAGAACTTCATTTTTATATATTTTTCACTAATTCATTTTTTGGTTCTTTAGTCAGTGAACATGAAAGACTATGATTACTTATTGAAAGTATTATTAGTGGGAGATAGCGATGTTGGAAAGCATGAAATTTTATCTGGGCTGGAGGATGCCTCGTCTGAAAGTCCATTCTGCAGTGGCAATGGTAATATGGTTATTCTAATGATAATAATGTTTATTCAATATATATATTTTATTTTATTTGTAGCGTATAAAACAACCACAATACTTTTGGAAGGGAAGAGGGTTAAGCTACAACTGTGGGATACTTCGGGACAAGGACGTTTCTGTACGATAATACGTTCATATTCAAGGGGCGCACAAGGCATTATTTTGGTTTATGATATTACGAATAAATGGAGCTTCGATGGGATAGATCGGTGGCTTAAGGAAGTTGAGGAGGTAAATATGATAAATGCAACCGCCTATATACAAAACAGATGAATAGTAGTACATTGTGAATAATTGTTCTATTTGAAGCAAAAATCCTTAAAATATAACGGTAGTAGAAAATATAGTTCACACACAAAATCATGTAAAACATTTTCAATTTTTAGAGAAAAATGTTAAAAATTATAAAACGTGTTGATTCTTGCAAGAGTAATAACCAAAGATGACCTACAAGGTAGTGGTATTGTAATTTCTCCAACATAAAGAAACTTTTTGACACAACATATTCAAATATCTGGATGCCACTACATTATTCATTTACAACTACAATACAATAACAAGGCGGCTACCCTGTATGTCTAGCTGATGTCTTCTCTTGCCGTTAAAATACATTTTTATTTTAAAAAATAACAAAAATATTACAGATCAAGGAAAAGTGTACATATGCAACTTCTTTATTTGAATTGTTCCAATAATATTTGGTAGTTTTCTTCTTTTTTGTGTATTTCTCCCTGCAAAAACTGATATCAAAAGCAGACTAAGGCCAGTCGTGGATTTCTGTAATTCATTTTTTCAATTACCCACAAAAATATTGCATTTATGAAAAAAAAAAATATTTTAAATTGAGGTGCATTTGGCAAATGCACTTTCACCCCAAACACCGAAAATACAATTAGGCCCCAAACTATCCATTTACGCCCCAAAAATTTATTCACTTAAATTCGGGGTGTAAAAAAGATTTTTAAAGATATTCATTCAATAGTTTGTAATATGTAACTAATTGATGGTTATACTTTTCAATAATTATAACATATTGAAACGTCTACTCTCCATTTTTTGAATTGATTTTTTCAAAAATATTTTCAAAATTTCACAAAGGCGCCGCAGGAGAAAATATTTTTGAAGAAATCGCGTGATTTTTTACAAAAAGATTTGCACAATTTTGGAATTACAAAGTTTTTCTAAAAAATTGCAAATACTCTTAAAAAGCCGAAAATATTAAAAAATACAGAATTTTTCTAACAAATTGCAAATACTTGTATAAAACAGAAAAGCGCAGCTGGCGAAATATTTTTGAAAAAATCGCGCGATTTTTAACAAAAATATGTTTACTATTGAAAAAATATAGAGTTTTTGTAAAGAAATGCAAATATTTAATATATTTCCCGATTAAATTTTTTTTAAATTAAATAATTAATATACTCTTATATACCACACTGTGTCTTCGTCGAATACCGTAGACTGGTAAAATTTCTCCGAACTGCTACTGACAAATTCAGATATAATTTCATTTTTAAGTAATATTATGAAATCTGGAAGATTCAAGATATATGTTATTGAGACTTTTACACAATTATAAGGAAATATTTTACGTATAACAAGGAGATATTAAAATTTTAAAGTATTATTTTAATTCGCTGAGAGGTTAATAGCAACTTGCTTCGTAGAAGAGTTTTCAAAAATGAACATGTATTAGTAGTTTACCAGTGTTTGCTCCCGACACTTTGTCTAAAATAATAGTGGATATTTCCATAAAAACAACTTAAACTAATTTTACTTAACTTAAAATTAAATAAAAAAAAAAATACAAAGCGAAATCTTTTAAATATAAAAGATGCAGAAAAGAAAAAAAAACTAGCCTCTATGAGAGCCAGGAGTTGTGTTATTGTAAAAATCAGCGAGGAGCGAAGATGTTGGATTAAAATCATTCGGTATATTTTCCCTTATGATGCCAACAGAAGAAAAATAGCTGGTAGGTTAGGTTAGAGGATGTGCAGCCACTAATTGTGACTGCGCCACTCGGAGATCATCCTTTAGAAAAGTGGAGAGAGAGATAAAGATAGATAAGAGAGATAAATAGAAATAATAGAATAAATAGATAAATAGGAATAAAAAAGAATTAAAAGAATTAAGAAAACAAATAAGAAACACGGTAGGCAGAATAATCGAAAAAACAAAGCGTTACGCGTTTAGGTTGCGCTGTCCCAGCCACTTTAGATTTTTAACGATGTTGCAGATTACAGCAGGTTCCACAGTTGAGTAGAAGGTTAGAGACGGCGGAAAACGAACACCCACTAGTCTGTGTCGTCTACGAGCCAGGGCTGGACAACGACACAGGAGGTGTTCGATCGACTCCGACTCCTCCTCATCCTCACAGAGTCTGCAGTAGTCATTAACATCCCTATCCCATTTAATGGTAAAGGCCCTGACATAGCAGTGTCCAGTGATGACTCCCGTCGTTACCTTCACTTCCGCTTTGCTCAGGTTCAACAGCGAATTCGTTCTTTTGGCTGACAGAGACGGCCATATGGATCTTGCCACAATGCACCTAGGTTCATTGTGCCACAATTCACTGGCTCTTTCGTCAGAGAACGCTTCGACTTTTTGGAAAAAGTGACAGATGGGTGGTTTGATAGAGTCAGTGATAGCTAGATCAGCGGACTGTGATCTTCGTCTAGCTAATTCATCTGCTTTTTCATTACCCTGGTAGTCACGATGTCCAGGTACCCAACATAGCCGAAAGCCGTTAGTTAGCGCATCCAGAGCTGTTCTACACTTGAGGACGACGTCGGATTTGATGTTGCAGGATTTGATGGCTTTAAGAGCCGCTTGACTATCCACATAGATAGTCACCGGTTCAAAGATTTCTGCATCCAGATTTTTAATCAATTCCGCCGCCTTCCAAATCGCGAAGATTTCAGCCTGGAACACACTACAGTTGCTGTCTAGCCTGTATGTGCGTTCAAGTGATAAACTTTCACAGTAGACACCGGCACCGGTACCTTCCTCCATCTTGGAGCCGTCTGTATATATAGCCAGACCGCCCAGAGGGGTGTTACTGCGGTTCCAGTCGTCTCTACTAGGTATAATGACTTCTATATCGTCAAATCTCAAGACTGGTGATATATAGTCACTTATTTTGCCACAATGGTTCACAAAAATACCTGATTCATTCAGGATACACCCATGCCCATAGGTACGACCCCGCCAAAGACCCTGTTCATGAAGCCGCAGGGCACACCTGGTTGCCTGACACTTAATGCTGATACTCAGTGGTCTTAAGTTCAGCATTGCGTTCAGTGCAGCCTGTGGCGTGCTCCTGGTAGTTCCAGTAATAAGAGTTGCGGCGGCTCTTTGTACCTTATCAAGCTTAGTGGATGTTGACTTTTGACGCAATGAGTGCCACCAAACGAGAGAACCATAGGATAGGATGGGTCTAACCACTGTATTATACAGCCAGCGTATAATCGAAGGAGTTAGTCCCCAGCTTTTCCCAATGGAATTCTTACATGAATAAAGTGCAATCATTCCCTTCTTCGCCCGCTCCTCAGCATTCCTATTCCATCGCAATTGACAGTCAAGGATTGTGCCAAGGTACTTTGCTTCGGGGGAGAGTTGGAGCTGCACCCCATCCAGTGTTCGTGGAACAAAGGCGCCGAGCTTACGCTTTCTTGTGAACATTACCAGTTCCGTCTTCGTTGGGTTAACCCCAAGACCATTAATTTATAATTCTGCTTTGAAGCATATTATTAATCCAGCACGTTAGGGGTTCAGGTGCATTAACTTTCTTCAGTGAGAGATTGATGGACTCAAGTTTTACATTGTTAAAAGCTCCTTCTATGTCTAGAAAGGCAGCCAAGGTAAAGTTTGAGTCTTCCATGTTTTTCTCAATGAAGCCGACCACCTCATGCAAGGCAGACTCAACAGATTTACCTTTAACATAGGCGTGCTGTGAGTTGCTTATAGAGACGGTGTCTACATGACTCCTTATCTCCAGGTCGATCAGTATTTCGAGTGTCTTAAGGAGAAAGGATGATAAACTTATGGGTCTGTAGTCTTTAGGTGCAGAGTGACTAGGTTTTCCCGCTTTGGGAATGTAAGTTACCTTTACCTCCTTCCACAGCCCCGGTATAAATGAGAAAGTCAAACACGCCCTAAAAATCTTCTCCAGGATTTGGTATAAGATCGGTGATGCAAATTGTAGCATCGCCGGCGTTATGCCATCCGGCCCAGGAGACTTGTAAGGCTTGAAAGTGCTGACCGCCCACTTAATTCTACTTCTGTTGACCACCCTGTCAATGAGTACCAAATCCAAAGGCTCCTGAACTCGGAAGTCGTCACGCTCATTGTTGACAGTATCCTCATCCTTGCAGCCTGGGAAGTGGGTCTCCGCAAGGAGATCAAGAGTCTCAGTAGCGGAGTCTGTCCACGCACCATCTTGTTTCTTGATACTTCCAATGGATTTGGGGTCCTTGGAGAGTAGTCGTCGAAACCTAGCTGCGTCGTTAACTCCTTCTACCGACTCACAGAAGTTAACCCAAGATGTTTTCTTTGCCCGCTTGATTTCACTCTTATATTTATTGAAACTCACTTAATAGGAGTCCCAATCAATATCGAGTTTAGTCTCATGCGCCCTGTTATACAGTCGTCTAATGTTTTTCCTAAGTTCGCCAAGCTCCTTGCTCCACCACACTATTGTTTGGCATTTAAGCCTTCCCAAATGTACAATTACGTTTATATTCTTACCTCTTCTCTAAAATTTATAACAGTTCTTTGATCAGTAAAAATAATGAAAAATTTGGAAAAAAATAACATTGAAATTAAAATTAAAAAGCGTTGGGAGTTATGTCCGCGTTTTTTGTAGTTAAAGCAAAACTCCCAACGAATTTTACGAGTTATGTCCGTGGGTGTTACGTCCGGGCACCGTTTTTTTATTGTTTGTTTTGAATAAAATGTATTAAATTACACCCTAATGTTTCTTCGTTTCTTTAATAATAACTTTCGAAAATTCACCACATTTACTTGTTGTGAAGACAAATTGGCCCTCAACAGCTGAATGAAAAAAGGTCCCAGAAAGACGAAAATAGGCCCCAAAAGCGTTGTTGTTGTTTTCCATATACATGTTTGGGGCCTATTTTCATTTCAATATTTGGGGTGTTATTTCATAGGGCCTTATTTCTGTACGCCAATTTCGCTAATTAACGACACTTTCGGTAAGATAGTGTTACGGAATCAGGGTGTAACTTAATATCGTGTATACGTTATACATTCAATACTATCTTCTGGGATTTGACCTGAGGTACCTTCGTCGTCTTCGCTACTATTGGATACCAACAGTTTGGAAAAATGCTCTTTCCATATCCCGAGCACACTATCTGTATCCAATCCCACGGCAGCGGCTAATCTCGTACCGGATTGACCCCGAACCGCAAAACATCAGCGTTGCGGCTGCCACCTCAATGTACATGTGTTTTTCTGTGTTGGGAGCAGCATATCCCGGAATGCCTGCTCCGGATTCTTTGGGACAGACGAAAACCCAGGAAAAATATATTTGTGCTCGGTTTGTCACATCCGCATCTTAACGCATATACAATCTTTGGTGAGATGCAATGACTTCAGGAGTGGTCGTGGCGGTGCAGGAAACCAAGATCAACAACAACTGCAGCTTACAGCGTTGTGGTGGTTACAACGTATTAAGGAAGGATCGCACCAAGATCTGCCAAAGGCGAAACATGCATGTCACATAGTGGTGGTTGTGTGGGTTCGAATTCGGCTTTCCTTTTTGCATCATTGGTCATTAAGCTCGATTCCAACGAGAAATTAATTCAAAATTAATAATAAAAAAGATCTTCCCATAAAAGCCAAAATTTTCAAATAAAAAAAACAGCTGAGCCAGGCTGTGGTTTGAACTCACGTCCTTGAAAAAACACAAAAAAAGGGTTGTCAGGGTGTGTTAACGTTCAGAGCCAAAGTCATTACTTTCAAAGGCAGCGCTAAGCGTTTGTCATGAAAGCACAACTAAATGGGCAAATTCCCATTGTTGTTGTAAAAAAACAAAAAATGCATTTGAAAGAAGAAAAGTTCGATGACAGATAAGCCGCTCCACAGCCGATATGTCTGAAGAGCCTCTGCCAAAGGCGAAACATGCATGTCACATAGTGGTGGTTGTGTGGTTCGAATCGTCGACTTCCCTTTTTCACTTGCATCATTGATCATTAAGCTCGATTCCAACAAGATATTGATTAAAAAGATTAGCTCTCCTTTTGCACGAGTCTGTTCAATAGCTTTATGTGATGAATATAACAAGTTATATAACACTGTGCAACAAAATTCAATTTTTTTTTTCAAAATGATGGGAAAACCGAGTAGATTATGAAAGTAGAGCTAAAAATATGAGACACGTGTATCGGCGTTTTTAAAGTTTACGTCGGAAAGTAACCAAAATAGTCCGGGCAAGTTGCGCCCATTTTAAAATTTTTCGAAATATTCGAGTTTAGATATCTTGGAATCCTTGCATTTCAGCCCAGCAAAATGTTCGATGCCAAAGATGCTATTCAAGAATGGGTGCAAGTGAAATGGAATGTCATTTTTTCAGCATCTTCACTCATTCTTTTTACAAGAGCGTGACCCCCAAAAGATGCAATTCATTTTCAGATCCTAAGCATGTCATCTTTACTAACTCGATGGAAGGGCATCTTCAACAATTCTTTGGCATGGCATCTATACCAATCCTTTGGCATGCCATCTTAACCAATTCCCAAGAATAGCACTTTCACTAATCTTTGGCATGTCATTTTCACCAACCCTTTGGCATGTAATTTTCACGTCTTGTTCGGAAAATGGAAAATGCTGTATTGAAAAATGATTTAAAATTTTTTATTTTATTAATTCAAAGGAATTAATGAAATAACTATAATTTATTTATCATCATAAAGTTTACATCTATAATTGCAGATTGTTCTCGTTGTTGTAACAGTAGTTAATATGTTTGTATTCTCATTTTTCTGCTTAATCTGACTCTGGGTCTATCAGTCGTAAAAAGTGGCTATTTCGCTATTTATATGGTTTGTAACCACAAAGCTGCAAACTTAAGTTTCTTAGCAGGATTGGTAGGACAATTGAAAAGAAGCAGTGTGTCGTGGGGGCCTGTGCTGTATGCTGGGCAGATGTTTTGCACGGTGTCATCACGGCTGCACCATCCCGAGCGTATTGGCCCAAAACTACTCTGGTTTGTCCTGACAGCTGGCGCTTCTCAGCTGCGATAGATGGTGGATGTTCTCCAAGAACCGATTCACACGATAACTGTTTACTGCATCTGGGACTGCATTCGTGTGAATGCTACTTAAACCTGGTTGAAAGGCTTGTTGATCTAGAGGTTCTCTCTTGTAACGTTAGACTTCTCTTTCTAGATTATGAGCACGGCTTGCTCTGAGTGAGTCCTCTGCTAATATGGAGATGGCCTTCAGCGCAGTTGTTGTGCTGCTTACGGATCCTATGCTATTGATCGGCAACTGGAAAGTTATTTCTGATGCTGGAAGAACTATAGCCACAAGGGTCCTTGCTACGGGCGACAAAAGCGAAATCGGTTTGTAAGATTCACCTGTTCTGGCATCCTTTTCGGGCTTCAGTAGCTGGCCTATTTTCCAGACTTCGGGAACGATGTGTTTGGCAAGCGACAGGTTGTAAATTTAAGTGAGAAACTTGACTTCCGGCCGTCCCAGCTGTTGCAGTCTAAACACCGACGCTGCACGCAACAGGTTTTGATTCATCTTACAAAAGGATTTTACTTCCCATCAGTGCAGTGCAGATTTTGACATTGACTCCAACTGCAGATTGCTATTTCGTGAATTTTATTTTACAACGTTTTGGAAATGTTTGTTGTTTTGTAGGGATCTACAAATCGACTTGTTGAGCAGGGTTCTTTAGAACAGGCAAGGAAACTTTTAGAATTGGTCTGTTCCTTTACTTTTAAAAATGGTAATTGTTGCAAAAATGGTAAAATTGGTGAACTGCTCTCATATAAATTGTATGCTTTTAAAAGTAACGAAACACTTTGCGGGTAAAAACTGGTAACCTCAGGCACGTAAATGAAGACGACTAATACCAAAGAGTGCAGTCCGACTCTACTTTTAGCTCAATGATTGGGACTTCCTAGCATAATAAATCTTACATTGCTAAATAAAAGAATATATGGCGAATAACAAAATTCCTTTACAATTCCATTTGAAAAAAATTAAAATTTTTTTTTGCGAGCACATCTACGATTTTTGGTATAGAGGTAAAGGAAAAAAATCCGGTTTCAAATCTACTCGCGTTCACGAAATTGGCCAATGCGCGTAAAAGTTATAGCGGTTTTTATTCTCATATAAAGAAAAAATATTTAAAAATATCTTTTTTGTTGTTATGAGAAAATGTATGCATAAATCGTTAACAGCATTCCATATCTATTCGTGGATGTTTAAAAAGTTATTAAATTTATTATTATTTTCGCGGAAAATCAACAAATAATAAAAAAATTTTGAAGTAAATCCAAATTATCCTTTCCCAGAATCCGTACAAACCCTCAAAAAATAAATTAAAAAATATATGCGGAATCTAGACAATGCGTAGAAAAATATGATACCAAATTTATGGAGATTGGGTACATAAATTGCATATTATAGCAACAACAAAAGAGAAAAACTTATTGTTGGAAAATATTGTTGCAAATATTTTTTTGGTTTGATTCTAAAAATTCGAAAAAATATTTGGGAGTTCTCCAACTATTTTGCTAAAATCCCATAGAATAATGAATGTATACAGTTAAAACTTCATCAAAAAAATATGGTTTACAATCGCGAGAGTTTAACTGATTACTGTGATAACTTATAAGGGTAGGAAATTAAGAGTAATATTGAAATTACAATCATTCAATTAATATTAAAATTAAAAAGCCCGTTATTCGCGAATTAGTTAAAGTCGGTTGATGCGCATTCGTTTTTGGATACAGCGAATCAATCTCTTTCAAAATGTATGCATATTTCGATGTTTCACTCAGGGGCCATTGTGTGCCGCCAGTTGCATCATACACTGCAAAAAACCTTAAAGTTGGTAAAAGTCGCGCAATGTGCATACGATTTTGATGCGCATCCGGTTTCATCAGCGCCTATCAAAAATACGTCAAAATATAACAATTTTAATTAGATTCTTCAAGAACCGCGGATGTGCCTACATATTCAATTTTTTGTGAAAGACCCATATTACTCGCGTATCTCTTTTCTTTTATGACACGCGTTTTCGCAAATATTATAATCGCAAGTAATCGCGGTTTAGTACGCGGATTTGTCAAAATATATTTTTGCTGATTTTCCGATTTTCAAGGTATCTATATCCGCGGTTTTAGTAGATGGACTCTATCGCGGAAGGCTTCATTAGAACCGTCGCGTAAAAAAACTAAATTCACGCGGGTTTCAAAGGAAATGGAATGACAGTTGTAAATTTTACAAGCAAAAAATAGGTTTTGTAAGAAAATTCACGCATCAAATTTTGGCCTTTCGACTCCAATTACTAGGATGCTGGAAGGAGCACACTCATGAGATATACATCAAACGACGTAAAATCACGAGTTCTATAATCGTGTTAAGAGTTTGGAATATTATCTTCTTGCGCGTCCGGATTATTAAACAAATTCAAAAAACCCCGAAATTCCGGCTTCAAAATGTCAGCATCAATTTTAGGTGGATGCAGTGGATATATCGAAAAATCATACACTACAATCCTGTTGCCCATGAAATATTCTGTGATTTTTTCTTTGGGCATATGTCTATAAAATGTAAGGTTAAACCAAAAATCGTATGGGAACATAAAAAAACTTGTTGGCTTCAACCCATTTTTACTCATTTTTCTACATTGATGCCAACACAGCTTCCACGAAAATTAATTTTAATGGTCGACATTATGGGATCCCTCCTAAAACACTTCATTTTAAAGAATTGTAGTCATACTTTATAGAATATGTTAACAGTTCGCGAATTCTGATAGGGTGAAACTCGGATTCATCGATTGCAAAACATTTTTGTTATTCGCCATATACATGTGTAAAAATAAAAATATAATAAAAAATAATAAAATAAATAATAAAAATAATAAAAACACAAAATTCATCTCTATTGGATCGATGGAATGGGTTCAAATGCTGATGAAAAGATCGGATCTTTCACGACTTCATTTGAACCAATGCAAAAGATCCAGTGAAATCATGGCATCTCATGGAACCACTTCCATAAAATTTTGCTGAGAGGTATATAGTGTCTTTGGCAACTTTACTTAGGAGGGTTTGGGAAATATTTTTGTTAAAAATTTTAAATTTTAAAATTTCATCAAAAGGGACTTTTTTGTCCTTTTTTCGATAATCTTTCAAAAACTCATTAAAAATGTGATTGTATCAAGTCCGAATATTCTACAAAATTGTTCGCCATAAAATTAAAATTACTATAGGCCTCAGAATACACCAAATCTGTAACTCTTGTCTAATCGCCAGGAATATCTAAAAATGAAAAACACGTTTTAGGGTTAAAGTCGGACTTCATCCGAGTTTATTCAAAATTGTCCAACAAAACATAATTTTAGAGAGATGATGTCAGAGACAAAAATATTCTTCGTAAAATATTCCGTAAATGCCAAGTAGGAGTGAGTCCCATCATTGTAGTTTTTTTGGACCACACCAAATTGTGCATGTGAGAGCACATATGACACCTATATTTTGGACCATAGCCGTAGACCTCTAGTGTATTTTCGCGTGCAATATAAGTAACCAATGGCTTATCCTAACTACGGAATTTAAGTTGAAAGTATTAAAAATACGCAATTTTGGCAGGCCCGATCTGGATTTTTCAAATTTATATTCACCACAAATGTTTTTAAAGCTTTTTAAATTGAACGCACAACATATTCTGTATAAATTTATAACGAAAAACCATCAATAAGATATTTATATTTTTCAATCACAACGACAATCTGTATGAAAATTGGAAAATATGGACCTAAAACCTATATATCAAAAATAATGTTATATGTTATGGTTACAGATTTCTTTTATTCAGAGACTCATAATGAAATTTCATTTGGAACATTTCTTTCTTTAATAATATTTTTTTTTTTACGAACGTTCCCACGCCTCACTTTCCCACCCCAGCCGACCGAGGGGGCGACCTCACTATACCAGTGTAAACCTCTCAGTGCAAAAAGCAAAAATTGTTTCTGCACTTATTCAATTTTATCAGAATATATTGTGTATTGAGGATCCCATACAACAGAACCATATTCGAATATAGGTCTAACAAGAGACGTAAATAGCTGTTTTGTTATATAAGGATCTGAAAATTCGTTGGCCCATCTTTTTATAAATCCTAAGACTCCATGAGCTTTATTTACCATAGATATTACATGATAACTAAAATTTAATTTTTGATCCATCAAAAGGCCAAGATAATTGGTAATTGAAAACCATTAATATTGTATTGCCTTATTAAAGAAGAAGATCTGGAATAACACATATGCTTACATTAGTTTAAGTTTAAATCAATACAATTGATTTTGCACCATTGAAAAATACTATTTAGATCACTCTGGAGAAGATCAGATTGCTTCTCCGAGTTACGAGAAATGAACAACTTGACATCATCAGCGTACATCAGCAATCTAGAATGTGCTATTGAATTTGGCAAGTCGTTTATAAATAACACAAATAGAACCGGTCCGAGGTGATTTCCTTGAGGAACACCCGATGGCACGTCAATCGATTTCGAGACACATCCATCAAACTGTTTGTGATCTATTTTGTAAATAAGAAGATATCCATTTCACTAAATTAGTATTAAAACCAATAGAATGTAATTTATACAACAAAAGCTTGTGGTTAACCCTATCAAAAGCTTTGCTGAAATCTGTATATATTGTGTCAGATTGATTACATTGAGTAAATCCTTTTATTACAGTCGATGTAAATTCTATAAGATTTGTTATGGTTGAAAGACCACTACGAAAACCATGCTGATATGGACTTAGCATGGGTTGGATTTTATGGGAAATTATTGTAGTAATCAATTTTTCGAACAACTTAGGAATAGCACTTAACTTTGCAATTCCTCTATAATTGGAAACATTTGTTAGACTACCTGACTTATGTAAAGGTACAATATAATACTTTTTCCAAAATGCGAAAATGACCAAATTTAAGGGAAGAGTTAAACAATAGAGTTAAAGGGATTGATAATGGATGTAAAGGATTTTGCTAGATTTTCATCCAGTATGGAATTATGTAAAATTAACAGTCCAACATTAAAACATATAATTTCATCCTAATATATATAAACTTGTAATCTAATTTTTTTAAGGAAACAGTGTACATAGATTTATGTTTTATTTTGAAACTCAAAGTGAAATTTTGTGTAGAATTTTTCATCCTTTGACACTTTTCACATATAACCAAGTTTTATATTACTTCCATGTATCAACTCGAAAAAAGAAGGAAAAATTTAATGTTTTTTCAGCAAAATTGATACTGATATTTTCATGCTATAAAATGTAAATAGACATTTCATTTCTTTGGTGACCCATAGTGAAATTTGATGAAGAATATTTTTGTGTCTGACATCATCTCTCTAAAATTATGTTTTGTGGGACAATTTTGAATAAACTCAGATGAAGTCCGACTTTAACCCTAAAACGTGGTTTTCATTTTTAGAGATTCCTGGCGATTAGACAAGAGTTAAGAATTTGGTGTATTCCGAGACCTATAGTAAAATTTTATGGCGAACATATTTGGATTTGATACGATCACAATTTTAAGGAGTTTTTAAAAGATCTTCAAAAACAGGACAAAAAAGACCCCTTTGATAAACCGCATGGGGGTTAAAATTTTTAACAAAAATATTTCCCAAACCCTCCAAATTAAAGTTGCCAAAGACACTATATACCTGAAATGCAAGGATTCCAAGATATCTAAACTCGAATATTTCGAAAAATTTAAAAATGGGCGGAACTTGCCCCACCTATTTTGGTTACTTTCCGACGTAAACTTTAAAAACGCCGATACACGTGTCTCATATTTTTAGCTCTACTTTCATAATCTACTCGATTTTCCTTGCTATTTTTTTGTTGTCGCACAGTGTAATAGGATGTCTTTATCCGAACCTCTGCATGTCATAAAAAACTTTATCTTACGTTCTTAGTATAGTTGTAGCAGTTGCCTGGCAATATGTTAGATTAGACCTATTTATTTTTTTTTTTGTGTTTGTCTTTAAAATGTATCTTTCTAACCGGCTGATGTTTTGCTGTATCTGGTTTTCCATAGTCTACTAATCCCCTATATTCCGGAATATGAGGTGTACGCGCTCCCAACGTTAAGGGGATGTAGCCCTCTCGGTCGGCAGGGGCGGGAAAGAGTGGCGTTGGGAACGATCGAAAAAAATACAGACCTATCTCGCTTGAGCCTGTCTCTAATGACCCGTAGATGGAATGTAAGGCGGTGTAGAACTGCCGAGATAGAGTTGCTGAACGAATAAATTATTACAAATGTGTGACTTTTATTTAAAAAGGTTTATTTAAAAAGTGATCTTAGTCTACACTACAATTTTATTTCTATGCTAAGAAAACTTAAATCAAACTTAGTCTAAAAATGCTGACCCATCTTTATATTATGGGTCTTCACGTTTTATTTTCACATACAAATCAAAGAACTAATGTTTATTTGAATATACAAACCCAAGTGCTAGAACACTTTGTGCAGTGAAATACGACTCCCTATCGTCTCTTGCAAAAATATTTCGTGAATCAGCCAATCAGGTTAGATTAGGCATATTCACGTATTTTCGAAGTAACGATAGTTTGCTTAGCTATCGTTAACTACTCCCTCTCTCAAGTTAAAGCCATCCCCGATCTTGGTAAGGACTGTTTCTATTGCCACGTTAATTTTAGCCTTTTCTCAATTCTTCAAGTAGCATCTGAATATTGCCGTAACAGCATAGAGAGTAAGGAATAAACAAAAAGCAGCAACCACGGAAAAGTACGAGTGTGTTCTCGTTTCTCGTTTTAACTGGCTTATGTGGTTTAAATTTTCTAAATTCATTTGGAGTAAAAGGGGTAAGCTCAAGACATTTTTGTGCTCAGTTATACTGATTAATGGGAATGAAGGGGTTCCCGGTTTTGCCTTTATCATATTGTTTCTGTTAATGTAAAGTGTACCATTTACACGAATATTTTCCTCATAAGTCAACAAAAATGTGCCATTTACTTTCTGCTTCATATTATCCATTTCTTCTATTTCAACAGTAGCAACTCTGACCATAGTAAGACCATCGTCGATTACTGTTATTGGTTCAAGGTTACTAAATCTTGTAGCACAACGCCAGATGTTAATTGTTGACCACACGTTGAAATATCTGATATTTTGCACAGTTGTCATGGATGATTGACATTTGGCGACGGCTAAACCTTACTCTCACATTCAGCCACTATATTATTCTCGCCGAAGCTCACAATTTTTCTAGAATGAGGGACAGGGTTAACTAATGTTTTCCTGCACAAAGTCTCGCAGATGGGAAATTTAATAGTGAAATGAATTAAATTATTATCTTGTATAACTTTAAGGCTAGATAGGCTTATTATCTCTGTTACGCTTATGTTGGTGGAATGCAAGTTATTATATATTATTTTGGAGTGTAAACATTATTCTATTTCTAGATAACAGTATTTCCAAAAGTTTGTCTGAGTCGATAAATTTTCCTTTTTTTCTTGTGATAGTGTTTATAGAATCGGTTAGTTTTTCAATTTGGATTTGCATTTTTGTATTTATTTGTATCTGTTTATCATTCGAAGCAATCAATTGCTCTATTTTTAATCGGGTGTCTTCAATGTCGTCATGATCAGGCGTTCCCGCAATAATTTTTAGTGTTCTGCCAAGGAAATTTAAGCTTCTGACACTTCTATGATGAACGCTTACAGAAGATAAAAGAGTCTCTATATGGTCGGAATCTGAAATAAACAACTTCTTCGCCTGAGATTGGGGCAGTAGTTCCAGAAGCTCCCGATTTTCATAAACAACATTGTAGTATACCGACAGATTGGTGGTGTGTTTGACATATCCGAATTCTTTGTAAGTTGTGATACTTCCATCAATTATAGGAATATAGTCTGAGTGGCTATTGGGTGCCACCGTGTGCAATGGTATGCACGCCCGCCTTGCACGCAGAAGGTCGGGGGTTCGATTACCCGGCCAAGCAACATCAAAACATTTTTCAACGGTGGCAAAATACACCTCGGTAATGTTGGCAACATTTCCTGAGTATTTCAGCCTTGAAAAACTTCTCCACAAGTGGTGTCTTAAGACACGCCGTTCGGACTCGGCGATAAACAGTAGGTCCCGTATCATTGAGCTAAATATGAATCGGGGTGCACTCATTGATATGAGAGAAGTCTCCCTTGTCCCGTATGGGATGTTGTGGAACAATGTTTTTGTTTTTTTGTTTTTTAGTCTGAGTGGCTATAATCGACTCTAAACGAAAAAATTAATAAAAATCATTAAAAAATGATGTTCGCCCTAACAGGCAAAATTTCAAAAAATGGCTGAGCCCGGCTGTGATTTGAACGCACGTCCTTGAAAACATATCAAAAATGTTGTCACGGCGTGTTAGCGTTCAAAGCCAAAATTCATAACTTCAAAGGCAGCGCAAAATAGCGTTTGTCATGAAGAAATACATTTCAACGGCCAAATATCCGTTAATGTATAAAAACACATTTGTATTTGAAAAACTAACAGTTCTAGAATAGAGAAGCCATTCCACAGTCGATACGTCTGAAGAGCTGCTCAACTAACAGCGAAACCAGGTCACGTAATTTGGTGACTGTGTGGGTTCGAGTCCTTGGCTTTCCTTTTTCACTTGCAAGGAATTTCCGATCATCAAGCTTAACTCTAAACGAGAAAATTAATAAATAATCGACTATTTTTCCATAATGCCTGGAATAAATATTAGGAACAACATATTTTACATATAACGAGAGAACAACACAATTAAGTTGTAATACTTATTTCAAATTGTCCTTATAGACCACCCTTCCTTAATGAGAACTATGGTTCCTAAATCGGCCTCAATAACAGCTGCTTCGTACAGTGGTATAAGTTTATTCCCTAAACGTCTGTTATTTCTTTACAAATACCTTTTCTCCTACTTGAAAGGTGCGGTTGTGTCGTATTTTATAAAAGTTATCTAACTGTTGTGCTTGAGCATTTTGAATTTTTTCTATTATTTCTTGTTTTAGCTCTAAAGAAGCTGAATGAACAATGTCAATGTGTCTCTTACCAGTCACAGAATGAATTGTCCTGTTGTATTCAACAGTGGACTGAAGTATTAAGTCGACCGTGTCTTCCAAACCTTTCTCGATTTTAAGACATCTAGAAATCTCCGCTAGGTTCTCTTGCGCTTCTCTGTGAGCTCTATTGTGCTCCGTTACAACTATTTCTATCTGTTCATTACGATCTATAATATCAGCAACATATTTCGTCGTATGACGAAAATGAGCTATAAGCCAGTGTTGGAAAATCACACTTTATAACATTTACTACGTTCGGGTTAACAACATCACATATTGTTTCTATCAGTGATTCTCTGTCTTTGAATTCAATGATGTGACGAATCTTTTCGCCAAAAGGTATGAATCGTCGGGGTGTTGCGTTTTCAGACTCTTCAAGTATTATTTGATTTTTAAAGCAGTTGACGGGTTTATTTATAGTTTCAATGGTGTAAGATATATCCCTCCCCGCAGCGGCTTTCCTTAAAAAGGAATGACGGGCTTAACGACCCCGTGGACCCTACCTGAATCCTGTGAGCGACTGTCTCGGAGCGAGCGGTTCATGGGTCAGCGTCTGTTTCCCATGTTAGGGGCGGCTGAGTACTAAAACACCTGCAGCGTCTGATTGCCAGGTTAGGTGCGGCTGCAAGTGAGCGTCTGCTTCGGATCGAACGGCCCGCTATACAAATATTCAAAACGTGTCTTTGGACTCATCACCCATCGACTTAGCACATTGATGTTTTTAAGCATGAAAAGAAACAATTATAGAGAATGCACTACTCTCAAGTGGTAATCGTATGAGAAATCCCCCTGCTCCGGCAGCTGGCACAAGGATTTTGGAGGTGCCTAATCTATGCAAGAACATTTCGATGAATGAAACCGATTGAGGCCCTATGCTCCACAGGGAGTGAAGGATAACAGAAGAAGATATATCCCTATAGGGATTGCTGACTATGCACCGTTGTCGTTTTCCAATATATTTTCATTTTCCAATTTATTAGATTGTTGTCTCGAATGGGCATCCGCTACAACATTTTCTTTCCCAGGTTTGTACAAAATATTAGCGTTGTGCTCGTCAATAAACAGAAACCGTGAATATGTTAAGTGTCTTAACGTCATAAAGATAGTTTCGTAGATTTTTCAAAGCCGAGACAATAGCTAAGAATTCCCTTTCATTTGTTCCGTCTTGTGAAAGAATGGCACCAACAATATATGAAGAAACATCTGTCGTGATGATCGGGGTACGTTAAGTTGACATTTTCTGATGTCAACATACCCTTTAGTTTGTTGAAAGCTTTAAGTTGAATGTCATTAAGGGTAATCCTAATTTTCTTCGAGTGGCGCGGACTTTTCTATTGTTGCATAGTTCTTTATAAAGCAGCGATAGGACCTAGAAAGGATCGAAGAGCAAATAATGTTGTAGGTACTGGGTAATTTGTTATCGCTTTTATTTTCTCAGGGTGGGTTTTTATATCCTATCATGATATCATAAAACCGAGATATTCTAGCTCTGTCTTAAATAAAATAGATTTTTCTATTGATACCCTCATATTTGCTTCATAAAATTTTTTAGTATGGAATCAATATGCTTTAGTCGCAATTTACATTAGTCCAGTTTATGTGCGGCAAGTCTCAGTTTGTAGAAGAAACACGTAAGGGGAATGGAAATGAAAAAAATTGCTCGTACCGGCAATTTTCAGGCAATTCCTTTTATATTTTCCGTTTTTGACATTATTTCCAACGTTTTGATAACAAAACTTGCCGAAACAGAAATGCCTGTATAAACGCAAGAGGCAATTTTAAAAAAGAACGAGAAAAATTGCCGCAAGTAAAATCGCCTAATGTAAATCGGGACTTACATGTTCACTTTTCGTTTCCGAAAATATGATCACGTCATCAACATATACGTAACAAGTTTTTCCTATTTCGTCCCTAAGGACTTCATCTATGGCCCATTGAAACATGCTTGAAGCATTTTTCAATCCATAGGGAAGGTGACAAAACTCGTAGTTACCATTGTTTACAGAGAAGGCTGTTTTTTCTCGATCCCTTTTTCTGTAAGTTCTATTTGGTGAAACCCGGATTTTAGGTCCAACGTGGAAAAGAATTTAGCTTTCCCTAAATTTGATAATATTACACTGACATTTTGTACATTATATTTGTCAGCAATAGTTTTGCTATTTAGCTTTCAGAAATCTATGACGAGCCGTTTCTTTTTATTTCCCATTTCGTCGATTCCTTTTTTAGCGACAACCCAAACTGGGCTATTATAAGAAGACCTAGAAGGCCGGATAATTCCATCAGCCAGAAGTTGCTTGATTTCTTTATTTACGAAATCAGCAACGCCCATTGAGTATGTGTATAATTTACAATGTACTGATTGATCGTCAGTCATATTAATAGTGACAACGATATTAGTGTTAAATGACAGTGCTTCATTTGGGGTCTGCAAATGCCTTTATTCTATTCTTCATCATATTTCGAAATTCTGTTTTTACATCACTAGGCACGTTTACTTTATTAATTTCTATGAAATTTACATCACTACATTTAAAGAACTCGATTTTTTCGGAACCTTTATTGTGCGAAATTTCCTCTTTTTTCAGATCTATACTTACATTTATGCTCATCAAAAGTCTAACCCGATGATTCCGTCGAAAGTTGTCAAGGAATCTAAAATGAAGATGTAGAAGTCGAGCCAAATACGTTTATAAGGCATTTTTGTTTAATCAAATTTTGACCATGAATGGAATGAACGGAGAAAGGCTTATTTACGGTCCTTACGTGTTGTAGTTGGGTCAAAGGCCTCACATAATTTTTCGAGGCTCCTGTATCAATTAAAAGTTTCAGCGGTTTTCCTGCTATCGTCCGCCTTATGAACGGTAGCAGGGACTTTCCTCTAAAAAATTAACATAATCTGTACATTCCAAAAGCTCATCTATATATATGAAAGAGCTTAGACAGAAGTGAGTGAGTGAGTGAGTGACTGACAGATCATCGCCCAGACAAAACGGCTGAAGCTTGAAGCTTGAAATTTTGAGTGTGGGTTGTTGTTGGTGTGCAGGCGTGAGATAAGGCTGGGTTTTTGGAAATTCGACCTAGAAGGGTACGAAAAGTACGAAAAGGTACTAAATATGGTACCCTTTGTATTAGGCAAACGGGAAGAGCTAGAATTCTAAAATTTGGAATGAGGGTAACTGATGGAGAGTTAGAAAGATGTACCAAAGGGTTTTTGGAAATTCGACCTATAAGTGTACGAAAAGTTACTAAATTTGGTACCTATTGTATATTTTGAGCGGATATAGCTACAATCTTCATGTTTGGTATGGGAATCAAGGTTGGGAGGTGATGTTGATATAAGGAAAGAATGTTATATGTTATGGTTACAGATTTCTTTTATTCAGAGACTCATAATGAAATTTCATTTGGAACATTTCTTTCTTTAATAATATTTTTTTTACGAACGTTCCCACGCCTCACATTCCCACCCCACCCGACCGAGGGGGCGACCTCCCTTTTACGTAGGGATCACGTACACACCATGATCTGCATCATGATGGGATATGAGAGGGAAATTGAAAACCAGCTACAGAATCTACTTCATCAGCTAGTTAGTAAATTATTAAAACATGCGTTACACTACTCATTTAAAAATAAAATTATGTTAGTTTTTATAACTTCAAGGGACATGAAAAAATCTACATTACAGTATATGGAATTAAAATCAACACACATTTTATTAATGGGTTCTCCCCTAGAATAATTCGTGCGGTGGAAGTCTATATATAAGAGTTCATAGTTTCTACTTGCTCTAAAAGGAACATTTATTCTAATAGATGAAATTAAGAAATCCGAAGGAATATTACCCTTTAAAATTTTTAGTACCATCATAGAGTTTAACATAATGCGTCTACTTTTTAATGTAGGCAATCGAATTAATTTTACCCTGCTTGTATATGAAGGCAAGACAAAATCACTATACCAGTGTAAACCTCTCAGTGCAAAAAGCAAAAATTGTTTCTGCACTGATTCAATTTTATCAGAATATATTGTGTATTGAGGATCCCATACAACAGAACCATATTCTAATATAGGTCTAAGACGTAAATAGCTGTTTTGTTATATAAGGATCTGAAAATTCTTTGGCCCATCTTTTTATAAATCCTAAGACTCCATGAGCTTTATTTACCATAGATATTACATGATTACTAAAATTTAATTTTTGATCCATCAAAAGGCCAAGATAATTGATAATTGAAAACCATTAATATTGTATTGCCTTATTAAAGAAGAAGATCTGGAATAACACATATGCTTACATTAGTTTAAGTTTAAATCCATACAATTGATTTTGCACCATTGAAAAAGACTATTTAGATCACTCTGGAGAAGATCAGATTGGGTGACGTAGGGGATGGATGATACCAAGCAACGGTCCTGACCGGTTTTAACATGGCAAAGCCCAGGATTTATCTTGGTCCCTCTTTCATCTCAAGTGGACACTGACCTCCCCGTGGTGTCACCTGGGGAACTGCCTTTAACACCCGTTAAAGGTAGTGAGCTAACATGTGCCGCGCGTTCTCCCATAAGAACGTTCAAAACTTGGGTTTGGGCGTCGGGCTAGTAACCCTAACTTGAAAAGTACAAGGCCGATATTACTGCCATACAGGAAATACGATGGATTGGGAAAGGCGTCACAACAACACCTAAAGGTGACGCACTGTATTATAGCTGCCATGACGTAAGGCATGAGTTTGGTTGCGGATTTGTAGTTAGTCGGAGACTAAAACATCTGGTATCCAGCTTCACTCCAGTGAATGAAAGACTTGCTGCAATTCGAATAAAAGCTAAATTCTTCAACATCAGCTTTATTTGCGCTCATGCTCCCACTGAAGAAAAGGACGAACAGACCAAAGATATATTTTACGAGCGCTTAGAAGAAACATATGACCGTTGCCCTGCCCATGACATTAAAATCATTCTAGGCGATTTTAATGCCAAAATTGGAAAGGAGAATATCTTTGGCCCAACAGTCGGGAAATTCAGCCTCCACAGTGTAACATCTGACAATGGTATGAGGCTGATAGACTTTGCAGCTGCAAAAAACATGGTAGTTAGCAGTACCAGATTTAATCATCTCGATATTCATAAGGGCACCTGGCTGTCTCCAGATCAGCAAACAAGAAACCAAATTGATCATGTTGTGATAGATGGAAGACATTCATCGAGCGTGTTGGATGTACGATCGTTCCGAGGCGCAAACATTGATTCGGACCACTACCTTGTTGCAGCAAAGGTACGCACCCGCTTAAACATAGCAAACAAAGTACGAACAGACACAACACGAAAGTTAGACATCGGTAAGCTGCAATCACAACAGATAGCCACAGCATATTCCACTCAACTAGCCCAATTGCTTAATCAAAGCACTCCTCATCCCGATAACATATCAGCGCAATGGCAAAGCATTACCCACTCCATGCAAACAGCCGCAAAATCCATACTTGGATACCAGAGGCCTCCACCAAGGAATCCATGGTATGATCAGGAGTGTCGTGCTGCCACCGAAGAGAAAAATGCGGCATATAGGCCTACTTTACAATCCGTAGCAACGCGTAGCGCACGAGAGAGATACAGGGAGAAAAGGAGAGAGGAGAAACGTCTTTTCCGCAGGAAAAAGAGAGAGATGGAAAAGCGGGAGTGTGAAAAACTCGAGATGTACAGGAGCCAGAATGAAGTCCGAAAATTCTACCAAAGAGTCAAGCATCAAACTGATGGCTTTGGTACAGGCACATCCTCCTGTAGAGACCAGCAAGGTAATTTGGTAACTGATACAGATAGTGTACTCAGGATATGGAAAGAACATTTTTCAAAACTGTTGGTATCCAATAGCAGCGAAGACGACGAAGATACCACAGTCCCAATCCCAGAAGATGGTAGCCCAGCCAAGATGAGGTAAAGACAGCAATAAATCGGCTGAAGAATAATAAGGCAGCAGGAGCCGATGGCTTACCAGCCGAGCTGTTCAAAACCGGAGGCGAAACGCTGATAAGGTGTATTCATCAGCTAGTTAGCACCATCTGGCAGGAAGAACGAGTACCCGACGATTGGAACCTGAGTATCCTGTGCCCCGTCCACAAGAAGGGAGATAAGACTGTATGCTCTAACTATAGGGGCATAAGTCTACTCCCTATTGCCTACAAGATCGTGTCAGGGATATTGTGCGAACGACTAAAGCCAATGGTCAACGAGATAATTGGACCATACCAATGCGGCTTTAGACCTGGCCAGATATTTACCCTGTGGCAAATCCTGGAGAAGACCCAAGAGATGCAGATCGACACCTACCACCTTTTTGTCGATTATAAAGCAGCCTTCGACAGCCCGCTGCGTTCAAAGGTATTCCAAGCCATGTCTGAATTTGGTATCCCCGCAAAGCTCATCCGGCTTTGCAAAATGACTTTAACTGACACGAGGTCCTCAGTTAAAATAGGAAAGAACCTCTCCGAAGAGTTTGGTACCAAAAGAGGTTTCAGACAAGGAGGCAGCCTTTCGTGTGATCTCTTTAACATCCTGCTGGAAAAGGTTATACGAGAGGCAAACGTCAAAAGAAGTGGCACAATCTACACCAATAGTCACATGTTACTTGCTTATGCTGATGATATAGACATCATAGGCCGATCAGTAAAAGAAGTAACTGATACCTTTATGAAGGTCGAAGGAGAATCTGCTAAAGTGGGTCTGGCGGTAAACGGTGAAAAGACCAAGTTGATGGTGTCGACGCGCAATGCGTCCATTGAGCTCGGACCGACTGTGGAAGTTGGTTCTTATAATATTGAGGTAGTAAAAGACTTCGTCTACCTCGGCACCTCCGTAAACACAATAAACGACATCAGTTGTGAAATAAAAAGAAGAATTGTATTGGCCAACAGATGCTACTTTGGTTTAAGTAAGCAGTTTAAAAACAAAGCCACATCTCGTCAAACAAAAATAACGCTCTACAAAATACTGATACTACCCGTGCTGATGTATGGCTCCGAAGCCTGGGTACTTGCGCAAGCAGACATGGCAGTGCTTGGTGTGTTTGAGAGAAAAATTCTTCGAAAGATCTATGGACCAATCTGCGTTGACGGTGAATATCGACGTCGCATGAACCACGAGCTGTACCTGCTGTACAACGACATCAATATTGTTAAACGTATCGAGATGCAGCGATTGCGTTGGCTAGGCCATATCATAAGAATGAGCGATGATGACCCCGCTAAAAAGGTGTATAAACACGGACCGCTTGGCGGTTCACGCAGAATTGGCAGGCCAAGGAATAGATGGCGCAAACAAGTGGATGATGAGATGAAAAGGCGCGGTATTCCAGAAAGCGAAGCAACAAATAGAGAGAATTGGAGATCTTTTCTTAGTTCGGTCTATAGAACAAATGTTCTGTAATGTTCCAGCTAAGTAAGTAAGTAAGTAGAAGATCAGATTGCTTCTCCGAGTTATGAGAAATGAACAACTTGACATCATCAGCGTACATCAGCAATCTAGAACGTGCTATTGAATTTGGCAAGACGTTTATAAATAACAGAAATAGAACCGGTCCGAGGTGACTTCCTTGAGGAACACCCGATGGCACGTCAATCGATTTCGAGACACATCCATCAAACAAAACTGTCTGTGATCTATTTTGTAAATAAGAAGATATCCATTTCACTAAATTAGTATTAAAACCAATAGAATGTAATTTATACAACAAAAGGTTGTGTTTAACCCTATCAAAAGCTTTGCTGAAATCTGTATATATTGTGTCAGATTGATTACATTGAGTAAATCCTTTTATTACAGTCGATGTAAATTCTATGGTTTAGCATGGTTTGGATTTTATGGGAAATTATTGTAGTAATCAATTTTTCGAACAACTTAGGAATAGCACTTAACTTTGCAATTCCTCTATAATTGGAAACATTTGTTAGACTACCTGACTTATGTAAAGGTACAATATAAGACTTTTTCCAAAATGCGGGAAAATGACCAAATTTAAGGGAAGAGTTAAACAATAGAGTTAAAGGGATTGATAATGCATGTAAAGGATTTTGCTAGATTTTGACCCAGTATGGAATTATGTAAAATTAACAGTCCAACATTAAAACATATAATTTCATCCTAATATATATAAACTTGTAATCTAATTTTTTTAAGGAAATAGTGTACATAGATTTATGTTTTATTTTGAAACTCATAGTGAAATTTTGTGTAGAATTTTTCATCCTTTGACACTTTTCACCTATAACCAAGTTTTATATTACTTCCATGTATCAACTCGAAAAAAGAATTGGGAAATATTTTCATGTTTTTTCAGCAAAATTGATACTGATATTTTCATGCTATAAAATGTAAATAGACATTTCATTTCTTTGGTGACCCATAGTGAAATTTGATGAAGAATATTTTTGTGTCTGACATCATCTCTCTAAAATTATGTTTTGTGGGACAATTTTGAATAAACTCAGATGAAGTCCGACTTTAACCCTAAAACGTGGTTTTCATTTTTAGAGATTCCTGGCGATTAGACAAGAGTTAAGAATTTGGTGTATTCCGAGACCTATAGTAAAATTTTATGGCGAACATATTTGGATTTGATACGATCACAATTTTAAGGAGTTTTTAAAAGATCTTCAAAAACAGGACAAAAAAGACCCCTTTAATGAACCGCATGGGGGTTAAAATTTTTAACAAAAATATTTCCCAAACCCTCCAAATTAAAGTTGCCAAAGACACTATATACCTGAAATGCAAGGATTCCAAGATATCTAAACTCGAATATTTCGAAAAATTTAAAAATGGGCGGAACTTGCCCCACCTATTTTGCTTACTTTCCGACGTAAACTTTAAAAACGCCGATACACGTGTCTCATATTTTTAGCTCTACTTTCATAATCTACTCGATTTTCCTTGATATTTTTTCGTTGTCGCACAGTGTAATAGGATGTCTTTATCCGAACCTCTGCATGTCATAAAAAACTTTATCTTACGTTCTTAGTATAGTTGTAGCAGTTGCCTGGCAATATGTTAGATTAGACCTATTTATTTTTTTTTTTGTGTTTGTCTTTAAAATGTATCTTTCTAACCGGCTGATGTTTTGCTGTATCTGGTTTTCCATAGTCTACTAATCCCCCATATTCCGGAATATGAGGTGTACGCGCTCCCAACGTTAAGGCGATGTAGCCCTCTCGGTCGGCAGGGGCGGGAAAGAGTGGCGTTGGGAACGATCGAAAAAAATACAGACCTATCTCGCTTGAGCCTGTCTCTAATGACCCGTAGATGGAATGTAAGGCGGTGTAGAACTGCCGAGATAGAGTTGCTGAACGAATCAATTATTACAAATGTGTGACTTTTATTTAAGAAGGTTTATTTAAAAAGTGATCTTAGTCTACTCTACAATTTTATTTCTATGCTAAGAAAACTTAAATCAAACTTAGTCTAAAAATGCTGACCCATCTTTATATTATGGGTCTTCACGTTTTATTTTCACATACAAATCAAAGAACTAATGTTTATTTGAATATACAAACCCAAGTGCTAGAACACTTTGTGCAGTGAAATACGACTCCCTATCGTCTCTTGCAAAAATATTTCGTGAATCAGCCAATCAGGTTAGATTAGGCATATTCACGTATTTTCGAAGTAACGATAGTTTGTTTAGCTATCGTTAACTACTCCCTCTCTCAAGTTAAAACCATCCCCGGTCTTGGTAAGGACTGTTTCTATTGCCACGTATATTTTAGAATATTGCCGTAACAGCATAGAGAGTAAGGAATAAACAAAAAGCAGCAACCACGGAAAAGTACGAGTGTGTTCTCGTTTCTCGTTTTAACTGGCTTATGTGGTTTAAATTTTCTAAATTCATTTGGAGTAAAAGGGGTAAGCTCAAGACATTTTTGTGCTCAGTTATACTGATTAATGGGAATGAAGGGGTTCCCGGTATTGCCTTTATCATATTGTTTCTGTTAATGTAAAGTGTACCATTTACACGAATATTTTCTTCATAAGTCAACAAAAATGTGCCATTTACTCTCTTCTTCATATTATCCATTTCTTCTATTTCAACAGTAGCAACTCTGACCATAGTAAGACCATCGTCGATTACTGTTATTGGTTCAAGGTTACTAAATCTTGTAGCACAACGCCAGATGTTAATTGTTGACCACACGTTGAAATATCTGATATTTTGCACAGTTGTTATGGATGATTGACATTTGGCGACGGCATAAACCTTACTCTCACATTCAGCCACTATATTATTCTCGCCGAAGCTCACAATTTTTCTAGAATGAGGGACAGGGTTAACTAATATTTTCCTGCACAAAGTCTCGCAGATATGAAATTTAATAGTGAAATGAATTAAATTATTATCTTGTATAACTTTAAGGCTAGATAGGCTTATTATCTCTGTTACGCTTATGTTGGTGGAATGCAAGTTATTATATATTATTTTGGAGTGTAAACATTATTCTATTTCTAGATAACAGTATTTCCAAAAGTTTGTCTGAGTCGATAAATTTTCCTTTTTTTCTTGTGATAGTGTTTATAGAATCGGTTAGTTTTTCAATTTGGATTTGCATTTTTGTATTTATTTGTATCTGTTTATCATTCGAAGCAATCAATTGCTCTATTTTTAATCGGGTTTCTTAAATGTCGTCATGATCAGGCGTTCCCGCAATAATTTTTAGTGTTCTGCCAAGGAAATTTAAGCTTCTGACACTTCTATGATGAACGCTTACAGAAGATAAAAGAGTCTCTATATGGTCGGAATCTGAAATAAACAACTTCTTCGCCTGAGATTGGGGAAGTAGTTCCAGAAGCTCCCGATTTTCGTAAACAACATTGTAGTATACCGACAGATTGGTGGTGTGTTTGACATATCCGAATTCTTTGTAAGTTGTGATACTTCCTTCAATTATAGAAATATAGACTGAGTGGCTATAATCGACTCTAAACGAAAAAATTAATAAAAATCATTAAAAAATGATGTTCGCCCTAACAGGCAAAATTTCAAAAAATGGCTGAGCCCGGCTGTGATTTGAACGCACGTCCTTGAAAACATATCAAAAATGTTGTCACGGCGTGTTAGCGTTCAAAGCCAAAATTCATAACCTCAAAGGCAGTGCAAAATAGCGTTTGTCATGAAGAAATACATTTCAACGGCCAAATATCCGTTAATGTATAAAAACACATTTGCATTTGAAAAACTAAAAGTTCTAGAATAGAGAAGCCATTCCACAGTCGATACGTCTGAAGAGCTGCTCAACTAACAGCGAAACCAGGTCACGTAGTTTGGTGACTGTGTGGGTTCGAGTCCTTGGCTTTCTTTTTTCACTTGCAAGTAATTTCCGATCATCAAGCTTAACTCTAAACGGGAAAATTAATAAATAATCAACTATTTTTCCATAATGCCTGGAATGAATATTAGGAACAACATATTTCACATATAACGAGAGAACAACACAATTAAGTTGTAATACTTATTTCAAATTGTCCTTATAGACCAACCTTCCTTAATAAGAACTTTGGTTCCTAAATCTGCCTCAATAACAGCTGCTTCGTTTATTCCCTAAACGTGTGTTATTTCTTTACAAATACCTTTTCTCCTACTTGAAAGGTGCGGTTGTGTCGTATTTTATAAAAGTTATCTAACTGTTGTGCTTGAGCATTTTGAATTTTTTCTATTATTTCTTGTTTTAGCTCTAAAGAAGCTGAATGAGCAATGTCAATGTGTCTCTTACCAGTCACAGAATGAATTGTCCTGTTGTATTCAACAGTGGACTGAAGTATTAAGTCGACCGTGTCTTCCAAACCTTTCTCGATTTTAAGACATCTAGAAATCTCCGCTAGGTTCTCTTGCGCTGCTCTGTGAGCTCTATTGTGCTTCGTTACAACTATTTCTATCTGTTCATTACGATCTATAATATCAGCAACATATTTCGTCGTATGACGAAAATGAGCTATAAGCCAGTGTTGGAAAATCGCACTTTATAACATTTACTACGTTCGGGTTAACAACATCACATATTGTTTCTATCAGTGATTCTCTGTCTTTGAATTCAATGATGTGACGAATCTTTTCGCCAAAAGGTATGAATCGTCGGGTTGTTGCGTTTTCCGACTCTTCAAGTATTATTTGATTTTTAAAGCAGTTGACGGGTTTATTTATAGTTTCAATGGTGTAAGATATATCCCTCCCCGCAGGGGCTTTCCTTAAAAAGGGATGACGGGCTTAACGACCCGCGGACCCCACCTGAATCCTGTGAGGACTGTCTCGGAGCGAGCGGTTCATGGGTCAGCGTCTGTTTCCCATGTTAGGGGCGGCTGAGTACTAAAACACCTGCAGCGTCTGATTGCCAGGTTAGGTGCGGCTGCACTCATCACCCATCGACTTAGCACATTGATGTTTTTAAGCATGGAAAGAAACAATTATAGAGAATGCACTACTCCAAGTGGTAATCGTATGAGAAATCCCCCTGCTCCGGCAGCTGGCACAAGGATTTTGGAGGTGCCTAATCTATGCAAGAACATTTCGATGAATGAAACCGATTGAGGCCCTATGCTCCACAGGGAGTGAAGGATAACAGAAGAAGATATATCCCTATAGGGATTGCTCACTATGCACCGTTGTCGTTTTCCAATATATTTTCATTTTCCAATTTATTAGATTGTTGTCTCGAATGGGCATCCGCTACAACATTTTCTTTCCCAGGTTTGTACAAAATATTAGCGTTGTGCTCGTCAATAAACACCTTCCAACGTTTTATTTTTGCGTTTGGGTTTTTATCAGAAACCGTGAATATGTTAAGTGTCTTAACGTCATAAAGATAGTTTCGTAGATTTTTTCAAAGCCCGGACAATAGCTAATAATTCCCTTTCATTTGTTCCGTCTTGTGAAGGTATGGCACCAACAACATATGAAGAAACATCTGTCGTGATGATCGGGGTACGTTAAGTTGACATTTTCTGATGTCAACATACCCTTTAGTTTGTTGAAAGCTTTAAGTTGAATGTCATTAAGGGTAATCCTAATTTTCTTCGAGTGGCGGGGACTTTTCTATTGTTGCATAGTTCTTTATAAAGCAGCGATAGGACCGAGAAAGGATCGAAGAGCAAATAATGTTGTAGGTACTGGGTAATTTGTTATCGCTTTTATTTTCTCAGGATGGGTTTTTATACCCTATCATGATATCATAAAACCGAGATATTCTAGCTCTGTCTTAAATAACTTAGATTTTTCTATTGATACCCTCATATTTGCTTCATAAAATTTTTTAGTATGGAATCAATATGCTTTAGTCGCAATTTACATTAGTCGAGTTTATGTGCGGCAAGTCTCAGTTTGTAGAAGAAACACGTAAGGGGAATGGAAATGAAAAAAATTGCTCGTACCGGCAATTTTCAGGCAATTCCTTTTATATTTTCCGTTTTTGACATTATTTCCAACGTTTTGATAACAAAACTTGCCGAAACAGAATTGCCTGTATAAACGCAAGAGGCAATTTTAAAAGAGAACGAGAAAAATTGCCGCAAGGAAAATCGCCTAATGTAAATCGGGACTTACATGTTCACTTTTCGTTTCCGAAAATATGATCACGTCATCAACATATACGTAACAAGTTTTTCCTATTTCGTCCCTAAGGACGTCATCTATGGCCCATTGAAACATGCTTGAAGCATTTTTCAATCCATAGGGAAGTTGACAAAACTCGTACTTACCATTGTTTACAGAGAAGGCTGTTTTTTCTCGATCCCTTTTTCTGTAAGTTCTATTTGGTGAAACCCGGGTTTTAGGTCCAACGTGGAAAAGAATTTAGCTTTCCCTAAATTTGATAATATTACACTGACATTTTGTACATGATATTTGTCAGCAATAGTTTTGCTATTTAGCTTTCAGAAATCTATGACGAGCCGTTTCTTTTTATTTCCCATTTCGTCGATTCCTTTTTTAGCGACAACCCAAACTGGGCTATTATAAGAAGACCTAGAAGGCCGGATAATGCCATCAGCCAGAAGTTGCTTGATTTCTTTATTTACGAAATCAGCAACGCCCATTGACTATGTGTATAATTTAGAATGTACTGATTGATCGTCAGTCATATTAATAGTGGCAACGATATTAGTGTTAAATGGCAGTGCTTCATTTGGGGTCTGCAAATGCCTTTATTTTATTCTTCATCATATTTCGAAATTCTGTTTTTACATCATTAGGCACGTTTACTTTATTAATTTCTATGAAATTTACATCACTACATTTAAAGAACTCGATGTTTTCGGAACCTTTATTGTGCGAAATTTCCTCTTTTTTCAGATCTATACTTACATTTATGATTATCAAGAGTCTAACCCGATGATTCCGTCGATAGTTGTCAAGGAATCTAAAATGAAGATGTAGAAGTCGAGCCAAATACGTTTATAAGGCATTTTTGTTTAATCAAATGTTGACCATGAATGGAATGAACGGAGAAAGGCTTATTTACGGTCCTTACGTGTTGTAGTTGGGTCAAAGGCTTCACATAATTTTTCGGGGCGCCTGTATCAATTAAAAGTTTCAGCGGTTTTCCTGCTATCGTCCGCCTTATGAACGGTAGCAGGGACTTTCCTCTAAAAAATTAACATAATCTGTAGATTCCAAAAGCTCATCTATATATATAAAAGAGCTTAGACATAAGTGAGTGAGTGACTGACAGATCATCGCCCAGACAAAACGGCTGAAGCTTGAAATTTTGAGTGTGGGTTGTTGTTGATGTGCAGGCGTGAGATAAGGCTGGGTTTTTGGAAATTCGACCTAGAAGGGTACGAAAAGTACGAAAAGGTACTAAATATGGTACCCTTTGTATTAGGCAAACGGGAAGAGCTAGAATTCTAAAATTTGGAATGAGGGTAACTGATGGAGAGTTAGAAAGATGTACCAAAGGGTTTTTGGAAATTCGACCTATAAGTGTACGAAAAGTTACTAAATTTGGTACCTATTGTATATTTTGAGCGGATATAGCTACAATCTTCATGTTTGGTATGGGAATCAAGGTTGGGAAGTGATGTTGATATAAGGAAATGATTTTGGAAGTTCGTATTTATGTGTACGAGTAGTACTAAATGATACTAAATTTGGTACAATTTGGATTTAGGTGATAGAGATAGAGCTGAAAACCTGAAATTTGGAATTTAGATTACTGTTGAAGTGTACGATTGAGATATGGGGGTAGTTTTGGAAATTCATACTTATGTGTACGAAAAGTACTAAATGGTACCAAATTTGGTACAATTTGGATTTAGATAGACATGGAAACCTGAAATTTGGAATTAAGATTACTGATAAAGTGAAGGCTTGAGGTAGTTTTGGAAATTCTTACTTATGGGTACGAAAAGTAGTAAACGGTACTAAATTTGGTACAAATTGGATTTCGGTGAACAGGAAACGGATCCTGAAATATGAAATTAGGGTAACTGATGGAGTGAGGTAGTTTTGGAAATTCATACTTATGGGTACGGAAAGTACTAAATTTGGTATAATTTATATTTGGGTGAACGGTTGGAATCCTGAAATTTCGAATTATGGTTACTGTTGGAGTGTAGGATTGAGGAAGTTTTGGAAATTCGTACTTATGGGTACGATAAGTACTAAATTTGGTACAATTTGGATTTTGGGGAACGAATAGAGCTGGAATCCTGAAATTTGGAATTAAGATTATTGTTGGACTGTAGGATTGACTTAGTCTTGGAAATTCGTACTTATGGGTACGGAAAGTACTAAATGGTACTTAAAATGGTACAATTTAAATGTAGGTGGACGGATAGAGCTGGAATCCTGAAATTTGGAATTAAGATTACTTATGGAGTGTAGGATTGAGTTAGTTTTGGAAATTCGTACTTATGGGTACTAAATGGTAGGTACTATGTTTGGTACATTTTGGATTTGGGTGAACAGATAGACCTGGAATCCTGAAGTTAATAATTAAGATTACTTATGGAGTGTAGCATTGAGGTAGTTTTGGAAATTCGTACTTATGGTTACGGAAAGTACTAAATGGTACTAAATTTGGTACAAATTATATTTGGGTGAACGGATACAGCTGGAATCCTGAAATTTCCAGTTAAGGCTACTGTTGGAGTGTAGAATTGAGGAAGTTTTGGAAATTCGTACTTATGGGTACGATAAGTACTAAATTTGGTACAATTTGGATTTTGGGAAACCAATAGAGCTGGAATCCTGAAATTTGGAATTAAGATTATTGTTGGACTGTAGGATTGACATAGTCTTGGAAATTCATACTTATGGGTACGGAAAGTACTAAATGGTACTTAATATAGTACAATTTAAATTTAGGTGGACGGATAGAACTAGAATCCTGAAATTTGGAATTAAGATTACTTATGGAGTGTAGGATTGAGGTAGTTTCGGAAATTTGTACTTATGGGTACGGAAAGTACTAAATGGTAAAAGTTTGATACATTTTGGATTTGGGTGAATAGATAGAGGTGGAATCCTGAAATTTCGAGTTAAGGTTATTGTTGGAGTGTGGGATTGAGGAAGTTTTGGAAATTCGTACTTATAGGTACGAAAAGTAATAAATGGTACTAAATGCCGTACAATTTAGATTTGGGTGGATGGATAGAGGTGGAATCCTGAAATTCGCAATTAGTGTTGGAGATAGTTATTGAAATTCGTACTTTCATACGAAAAGTATTAATGGTATTATGAATAGAGGTGGAAATCGGAAATTTGGTATTATAGTCGCTGTTAGTGTGTAGGGTTGAGATATGGATGTGGTTGTGGATATAGGTACAATAAGTGTACGAAAATTACTAAATGGCACAGAATTTGGTCCAAATTGTTATTGTGTAAAGGGGTAGAGCTGAAATTGTGAAATTCGGTATTCGTATAGCAGTTGACGTTTAGAGTGGAGATAGAGAGGAAGTTTTGGAAATTCATACTAATGTATACAAAAAATACTAAATCGCGGTTGGGATATATTTTTGGATAAAAAGAAGTCATTTTTGAAACTTATACATACTATAAGTACTAAATTTGGTACCAGTTTGGTGTTGCATGATGGGATATAGGTGGAATTTCAAATTGTTGTATGTGGGATTGTGTTGATGTTTAGATACGAATTTTTTGAAATGCATAAATATTCTGAAATTAGGATGAGGGTTGGCTGACTTATTGAGAAATACGAAATGTACTAAATGGTATTAAATTTGACGTTGGCGTAGCAATGAAGCTGGGATTATATAATTAGTGTGTGAGAAGTACGAAATTGCAATAAATGTGGTATTGGGCTAAGGAATAGAAGTGGAATTCCGATTTATTATTTATTTGTCAGCTTCATTGTTAGAGGTGGTCGTACAGTAAGTATACTAGAAGTATTAAATAATACTAAATATTGAAGCAATGGTATTGGGTGAATCAATAAATGAATTTGTTATGAGGATACCTGTTGAGATTGGATCAGAATGTTTATTTAAATCCGCCTTTAAATGTATGAAAGGTTTCTACATGTAATACCATTGACATTGGGTGAACAAGTAGAGCTAAAACTGTAACATTTGAGCTAAGGTCCTGGATTTTAGAAATTGTACTGAATAATGTACTATTGTTTCTAAATGAAAGGGTCGGGAGCAAGCTCGAATTAAATTATTAAAATATGCCTAATTATAATTACTCACTAATTTATCACACATGGTCGCTACTGAATATAAAAAATAATGTAATTAAAACAATACAAAATAGTTTTAAGCTTTCGTTTTATTATAATTCTATAATTTGTTAATTGTTAAAAAAAAGACTCAATAAATATGAATTTGAATTTGAAATTCTAGGTTAACACGAATTCGGTTTCTAAATAATGTACTGAAATCAAAAGTTTTGTCTTTGTTGTCTATTCTAAACGTTATAGTAAGTTCATTTGAAAAGGTAGATCTATGCGGCTAATGTTTTACAAGAAGGTTTTTACATCTTGAAAAAAAGGCCTAGAATAAAATGTCTCAAAAATTAACTGTTATATAGGGTAACATCTTTTGAATAATGGTTTTCTACATTTTGATATTAAAAATTCCAAAATTCGGTTTGAAAATGTGGATAACATTTTCAAAATACCCATACCGTTCTAATAAAACATGGACTGGAATTTAAAATATAGCCGCTGTTGAAGTGAAGAGGTTTTTTTTTGAAATTCGAACAAAACGTGTACGAGCAGTACTTGAAAGAAATTATATATCAAATCAAATAGGTATTACATACATACATTGTTCAACAACATCCCATACGGGACAACGGAGACTTCTCTCATATCAATGAGTGCATCCCGATTCATATTTAGCTCAATGACATGGGACCTACTGTTTATCGCCGAGTCCGAACGGCGTGTTATAAGACACCACTAGTCATAAGACACCACTTGTGGAGAAGTTTTTCAAGGCTGAAATACTCAGGAAATGTCGCCAAGATTACTGAGGGGTATTTTGCCACCGTTGAAAAATGTTTGATGTTGCCTGGCCGGGGAATCGAACCACCGACCTTCTGCGTGCAAGTCGGGCGTGCATACCATACCATAGGTATTAGTACATCATAATTTTCAGTGTTCTCCATATTAAATATTGTTTATTTATATATTATTCCTTTTCCGCTTACGAAGTAGCGGGCATTTTGCAAGTCCTCAATATTCTGGGTTTCCGCTGCAGAAACGTCTTCGTATTGCTCATTTGGGTTTGATTCCTGGGTAATGTTGTTCACCTTTTGCAATTTTGTAATTATAAGAAAAAAGTTACAGTAGGAGACGGAAAATATCAAGATAAAAAAGACGTTAGCCCTTCTTCTAGGTTCAAACCGCATTACGAGAGTAAAAGTCCATAACCGTTGGACATGGGACCATCGTCATCTCAATTTAGGCAGACCACATACTATAAAAATAATAATAACAATGTATCCATGTCTCAAAGACAACTGTTCAAACGACCTGGCGGATCAGACAGATAATGTCTTTTTTTATTTTTTCTTATAATTTGGATTTTTCTTTACATTGATCCGCTTGTTTCGCGTACTGCCTTTGACTTCCATTATTTCTATTAGCAAAGGCAGTTGCATATCTTTCATGGTTGGCTTCGACGTCTTAGGCCAAAGCTAAAGCCATTGGTAAGTCTTCTGTTCGCGCAGCGAAAAGTATGTCACAAAGAGGCTTTCGAAGGCCAGATATGAAAACTAGAAGAGCATCTCTCCTATACTTCTCGTTAATTCGTGGGTGTCATGCTTAAGTGTTCCATACGCCATTTGCATGTTTTGAGATAATCGCATTTTAATGTATTGCGTCACAACTGTGTGGAGCTGGCTAAAGCAAATATTTATATTTTTGACTTGAAATATTAATAATAGTGTATAGAACATATTTGCAAAAATTTAGAGGAATATGTATTGGAATATAAAAGTTATAGAGATTTTTTTTAAAAAAAGAATTTTTGTCGATTTGTTCCATATCCGCACTTATGACACAAATGTGAAATATTGTAAACCACATGGAACAAAGTGACAAAAAATTTTCCACCTTTGCCTCAATAAATTAAATACTTCTAAATCGAAAATTGAAATTTTGATTTTTGAAATGTGTTTTTAAACTTGTAAGTTTTTAAAATATTACTTTCATAACTGAAAAAAGTTTATGTTTTCCCGTCGAGGCGTGGTTATCTCGGAAACTGTAGCAGATAGGAGAAAGCCGACTAGAAATTCAGAAAGAGCATACCGGAAAACCCTAGAAACCACCTGTATCTCAAAAAGTCAAAAATGGCGTATGGAATACTTAAGCATGACACCGACGAATTGTTAGCGAGACCTCATTGTCGTAAGTCATTACTGTCATGTTTGTTAATAAGCTGAGCTTTTGTTCTACCAAATCATAGAAATGAGCCACCGTGGTGTCACCTTGATTAAGTGTACTCAACTCTTGTTCAATTAAATGTATGGGACATTTGTCCACATACGTAAAATCTGAATTATTGCTTCGAAATTCAACACCGTGGCAGCCTACGTCAAGTTATTCGGCAGTTAAAGAGTTTCTACCCAAGATTTGGGTAAATACTCCAAATAGGGGTACCCTTATATGTGGGCTATTAGAAAACGTGGACCTATCTTTACAAATTTTTGCAAGGATATTTTCTACATATTGAGAACTCACTGTGCCAATTTTCAGCCAATATGATTGAAAAATGTGGCTAGTAGGTAAAAAACCTTAAATCGGGAGGTACAGCTATATGGGGCCATATCAAAACATTATCCAGAGACCCCATTTTCAATATCAGATGTTCTCCTGATATAAGTAAGATTTGAGCCAAATTTCGTCAGCCTACATCAAGTGGTTCGGCAGTTAGAGTTTTTACCCAACATTTGGGTAAGTACTCGGGTATTTACCCAAGTATTTACCCACTTGTTTAAAGTATTGTGAAACTATCCATTTTGATAAGATTTCACAACCTAAACCCAGAAATAGGGTGTAAGATGTTGTATTGGCGATTCAATATAGCAAATACCCAAATAAATACCCACAAATGGGTATTTACAGGGTAAATACCCGGTAATTACCATCTCTAGAAACAACGCTTTAACTTAAAAACAAAACGCAAAATCATGTTATACAACCTCTAAATCTTTCTTAAATTATCCTGGCAAGTGCCAGACCCTATCTCAATACAATATGAAACACGTGACATAAGCAAAGAAAATTTTCCGAATAAATTGCGGCAAATACAGTACAAATTGCGCAAAGGGGACACTACACCCGAATAAAAAAATTGAATATGGTTGGAGAAACTAAGTCTATCATCAAGAATACAGCCTAAACCATTAATTTCATCCACAAGTACTATATTAGCTCCGTTCCTGTCAATGTAAATATTTGAAGCTGCACTTCTCATAGGCTTAAATAGCATAGACTTCGATTTTCCTACATTAATAGTGAAAATATTCGAGACAAGCCAACGGCTTACAGACTCTATTGTGTAATTAATATCAGATTCTAAGTCGGCAATAACGTTGTTTCTAAAAAAACAAGAGCATGTCATCCGCATAAAAATAGAAAACAATCATCAATAGTTCTACAATTAGGTATATCATTGATATACATTATAAAAAGAAGTAGGCCCAAGGGAACACACTGCTTATCAACATCTCCGTGGAATAAACACCATTATAGTGAACAAACTGCGAACGTTCGGAAATATAAGAATAAATCAATTTACACGCAGAACTACTAAAACGAAAATTATTTTTTTCCTGGCTAAAAAAAATTATATATATAGCATAAATAAAGATGAGTTAACATATTGTCATATATTAAACTAAAAAACCTAACATAAGTTAAAAAATGTGTATAAGCAGACACTAAAGCAGAAACTCAAAAAAAATCGTATCCGGTTTCAATTATTATAACTACTCTCAATTAGAGCATTGACAAAAACAATAGATATATTCGCAAGTATATGCAATGTAGATAATTCTACTCAGAATAGTACTACATGAGCTTAAATCGGAAAACATTATTAGTATGGGAAAAATGCGCAAGTCATAAGGTAAAACATTCCAATAGCAGGAAACTCTAACGACAAAAGATCTTTCACAGCAAGAACAGCTTATTTTTGGCACGATAATTTACTTATTCCTATCCGACCGTGAAAAAGTAAAACTATCACGCAATGAGACAGGAATACGCCTCTTGACAACATAGAACAAATTTCGATGCCTAACAAAATTGTCAAAAGAACACCCTAAAAATCTCGAAACGAACTCAGAGATTTGATCGCGTATTTTGATTACAAAAACAAATCGTACTACCATATTCACAATTCTCTCTTGTTTTTTTCATTACTGTAGCTGTAGTGCCTGTACTTCCAGACCATACGGGATTTGGAGCTTCAGTAAAGCTTTCGCTATTCTATTTTTTATTTTTAATGGCAAGCAAATATTCAAGGAGTAGAGTCTTCGCAATGTAAAAGACACTCCAAGGGCCGATTGATATACTTTAATTGGTTATCAATAACCCTTGTGGTATTTCGGATGTCAAATTAATAGTAATTGAAACATTACCATTTACATCTACGAATTGACTCCTACCGCTAAGGTACGATAAAATCAGTCGTCATTCTGATGTAAAAAAATTGTAGATTTCCTTTAGCTTTAGAATCATTGTGGAATAACAGCTTTCGTTAAATCGAGTGAAACCATAACGCACATTTTCTTCTCATTGTCATACTTTCTTATCTTCTTTAATTATATGTTCCATTACCTTCGATAATGCATATCGTCAGGACAAAAACAGTGGTGGGTTTTGGAATTGCCAAGACCCTTGCAACCTTCCAACATGCAGGAAACGTTGATGTCATCAAAATGTGATTAAATAAATGCAGAATCATTAGAGAAATTTAAGGGTATACCATTTTCGAAAACTTTATAGTAATATCATAACAACCAGCTGAACTTGATTTTACTTTACTAAAGTCTTCTAAGATTTCGCACTCTGTTACACATCTAAAAGAAAAATCAACATCAGTGTCATACAAATCTCCAAAAATAAATGTCATCCAGGTGATCAAGAAATACTCCACGAACAAAGAAATCATTTAAGACATTAACATCTCCATCAACCACACTATTATCATTAGAGTTCATACATCCAGCAGAACGTTAACGCTTCAAACTTCAGATCCACATAAAGTACATTAAACATTTGGGAGGAATCAAAATCATATAAGCAAGCCAACAATCCGTTCCATTCAATATTATTTAGATCCCGATATTCAACAACTGTTTCATAATTATCAACATTTATTCGAAAAGATGCGTAAATAAGGGCGTGGTGTGATATAGATGGTAGTTGAACCTGTCCAGAAACATTTACAACACAGTTGTCACTTTTAAATATAAAATCGATCAAAGATGTTGATAAATGCTGAACGTCATAATGGGTTTGAGTGCTATTGTGACAAACAGACAAACTTGCTCTAGAACAGAAGGAATATTCCACACTAGATTTAGTGCGATTAAAAAGATTATGGTTAATATCGCTAACTACTATCACCCTATTGTAGTTCAGAAAGAGATCATAATGAAGTTCCTCAGCAAGTACACAACTCCAAGCAACATTTTATTGCTACCAAAACACAATTCCACAAATAGCGACTCGCATTCCCCAATACAGACGCCTTAAAAACAATTTTAAATTTATTTTTACTCGAGATATAGAGACCCACGCCTCCCCCTATAGCATCATCACGATCATTACAAACAAATTTGAATCCCAGAATCTAGACCAATCGACTTGACACATGCTTAGTTAACCACGTTTCCAAAATACCAATAACACTAAAAAGCGAACCCTGTATAATATTGCGAAGCTCTTGCTTTGATTTCAAGGGCAGATATGAAGTCTGCCAAAAACTGAAAACAACAACACAATAGTTTTAAATATTTACATGTGTGTGTGAATGTGTTTGTCGTGTTTTCTCTCTTTAATGATTAAGAAGTATAAGAGTTTAGAACAGGTGGAGAAAACAAACAGAAATGATAAGAAGTATAGAAAATGAAAGAATACAAATAAATGGGTCAAGTTTGCGGATCAGCTGTTGCGCTTCACTGCAACCTTGACCCATTTATGGAGCTACGTTTTGCACTTTAAATAATGAGTATATAGTTTTTTTTGTTTTGTTCAATGATCGAACATTAAAAATTCTGCCCCCTGTGTGTTGCATCGCCAGATCTCGCCAAAAGCTCCAACGAAGACATACCCAATAGCAGTTTGTTGGGCAATGACATAGCGAACCTCAGTTGCCAGTGAACCATTACGATGAAGGTCATGGTACAGATCTGCACCCAGCTCTAGCGATATAGCAGCATTGCAACGCGGATCAGGATACGCAAGTGTATCTTCAGATAAGTTATCAGCTGGGTTGACTGCAATTGGGCCGTAATATGGTTTTCTGGGAAGGTCGTTACAAATCATGGCATGTATTTATTTCTTCCAATGGAAACGGGGAAGTCTTCCAGTGACGACCATCTTGGCAAACCGTGCGTCACGATATTCGAAAGACTCTAGCCTTAATTCAGATTGTAGACTGGCAGCAATTCTAGAAACTGTGGCTCAAATTCAAACTAACACGGCGGTTGTGCCACATACCTGGCTGGTATTTGTGCATTGGGAATGAACACTTTGGACCACGCAAAGGGAATGTTTTTCTTTGGAGTAATCGCAAAGTCTTTTTCCTCCAATAGTTTGCGTTGAACTGCCCTGGATGCTGATGGTCGTTCTGCTGATGATGACGCCGACGATGATGGTGAACGACGTTGAGGTCGACCTGCTGAGGCAGATATGCCAGATGGTTGTTGGTTACTTTGATGTCTCATGGATGATGAGGACCGATGAGATGGTTGTTGTTGTTGATTTTGATTTCGCACTGAAGCTGATCGAACTAATTGAGGTGTGCGTTGGGTAGAACGGCTTGATCTTGGGTTGCTCAATTCTGTTAGCTGCGAAGAGTAGTGAAGCAATGTGTTATGTTTGCCTTTGCAAATTTGGCAGCTAGATTGTGTTGGACAGTTTGTCCGATTGTGGGAGCATGCTAAGCAATTTATGCAATAGTAGTGTTGGGGGGGTATTTTGAGGTATTTTTAAGGTTAGTCGGATAACAATGGAATTAATTTAGTAATAGGACGTCGGAGCACGCCGTTCTGCATTTGAAGGTCCACAACTAGAGTTTCTGGTCGGGAATTCCCGGCCCGGAATTTCAAAAAATTTTCCCGGGAAATCCCGTTCAAAAAATTTCGGGAATTCCCGGGAAAATTTTTTGAAATTCCCGGGAATACGGGTATTTGTATTTTCATGTATAAGTCATATATTATTTGCCTTATAGTTATTTAATATTGGAAATATAGTAGAATGGCGATAATTCGTGCCCCGATTATTCGTAATTGCGGGCTCATTGGAAAAATGCCATAATTCGTATAAAATATGTATGCATTGGTCTTCTCGATAATTGGTGTTTTTTTAGAATTTGAAGTCTGTATAGCCTCACATAATTCTTAATTTTTAGTTTATCATGGTTGTTCTAGTCTAAATTTTTATTGGTGGCATTCTTGAAGGATATTAATTGGCTAAGATATAAAAGCTGTGATCCATTCGAATTATTGTTTGCAATATAAAACAATGTGTAAGTGACAAATAGAGCATATTAGGATTGGAACCCAGTAATAACAATGGTATGTATGTTCATGTAAGTACGACTCTATATCTTTGGTGCCAACGTGTTGCCATTGTGAAGCCGTGTACCCAAAAGGTCAACCGTTTAAAAATTCGTTATAAACGGATTTGTTATATGATCAACACGCATTTCGAATCATAAGAAGAACATACAATATAGTTGACTTTAAAAATATAATCGGACAGCACTCTTTGATATCAAGGAAGCTTTGCTAGGATGGTAGTTGGAAAAAGATATTTTATATAACCTCCGCTAATTAGTCAGGAATAATCTCTGTCACGTCTATGCCCCACGAATTCGAATTACCATAGTCCCGGGAATTCCCGGGTTCCCGGGAATGAGAAATTTTCATTCCCGATTTCCCGGGAATGAAAAAAAGTCGGGAATTCCCAAACTCTAATCACAAAAAAATCAATTCTTTTCAAATGTTTCACATGCCAATTATGCCAAGAGTCGCACTTATTAATGCATTGCCCCAAATTCGTAGCGAAGCAGATCACGTTGTAAAAACGATAAAAACTTGTTACAATTGCCTCTTAATTGACCTTGTATTTAGCGAGTGCAAAAGCAAATTCAATTGCAGACATTGCAACTTAAGACACCACACTCTTTTGCACAAAGGAGGTGGAACCCAATCCCCTCATGAACCACAGCCTGACATCGGACCTAGCGGAAGTGCCCAAGCGCTTACTACAACGATACAGTCCACACCGTACTTCGAGTTTAGTCACCTCACCTCACTTACTCTTCGCGATGAGAATAAACCTCATTCAAAATCGGAAGAGACCTTGCTGTTTACGCCTTTAGTCGCAGTAGAATCGAACGGTCACAAGATTGAAGCACGTGCAATCATATATTCTGGCTCTCAATCGACCTTCATTTCAGAGAGACTAAAGAACCTTCTTAGACTTCCAACCAAACGACACCTAGAACACGTTTCAGGACTTAACCCAGCAGTGGCGGAAACCGCAACACAAGCTTGCTCTTTCTCACTACACTGCTCGCGGCTTAAGCCTGACTTCAATCTAGATGTATGGGCGCCTGTTCTAAAGACTCTAACATTCAATCTACCCCCTCATAATATGGTTATCGACAACTATGTTGAACTCGAATATCCACTTGCTGACCCTCTTTTCTACAAGAGCAGACCAATCGACATCCTTATTGACCTTGATATTTGTTCCAGCATTTTCGATTTAACGGTTCCTATATGTTTCCATGGGTCCCTATTAACTCAAAAAACGGTCTTTGGGTGGTTTGTGGGGGGACCTGTAGTGCGATCAACTCAATCCCCTAAACTCAATTTTGGGAGGTGGAGGAATCACCACGTCAGACTTTAAGATCCAAAGAAGACATTTTTTGCGAGGATTTATATAAGTCAACGACTTCAAGAACTGCTTCAGGGAGATACATAGTAGACCTCCCATTCAAAAATGATGAGAAAGTTGGACTTTCAAGGAGCATCGTTATGGCTCAGTTTTTGCGCATGGAGAAAATGCTAAGCAGGAAACCTGAAATCAAACACTTGTATGATAAAACCATTTTGGAGTATTTACACTTGGGCCACATGAGGAAGGTTTTGAAAGAGGACGTTAACAATGGACCTAACTTTTACTTACCCCACCATGCAGTTATTAAACCGGACCGTGTAACAACCAAACTAAGAGTGGTGTTTAATGCATCATCTCCCTCATACAACAAAAATAGTCTGAACGATATTTTGGACCTATACTTCATCAAAATCTTTTACTTCAAACCTTGAAATGGAGGTTTTATAAATTTGTATACAACGCCGACATTACAAAAATGTACAGGCAGATTTTAGTCAACCCTTCTTACACAAGTTACCAGCGAATCCTCTCTCGTGAATCACCAGAACGTCCAATTGAAGACTTTAAGCTTTTAACGGTGACCTTTGGTGTGAATTGTGCCCCATTTTTGGAAATTAGGACATTGCTTCAGTTAGCCGAAGACATTAAGGAAACACACCCTTTAGCATCGTATATATTATGAAATAACAAGTACGTGGACGACGTCCTAGCAGGAGGACATACTATTGAGGAAGCAGTGTTATCCAAAAACCAACTCAATAGTGCATTAGCCTCTGCAGGGTTTGACCTAAGAAAATGGGCATCAAATAACTCCATCATAGAGTTTGGGAATTCCCGACTTTTTTTCATTCCCGGGAAATCGGGAATGAAAATTTCTCATTCCCGGGAACCCGGGAATTCCCGGGACTATGGTAATTCGAATTCGTGGGGCATAGACGTGACAGAGATTATTCCTGACTAATTAGCGGAGGTTATATAAAATATCTTTTTCCAACTACCATCCTAGCAAAGCTTCCTTGATATCAAAGAGTGCTGTCCGATTATATTTTTAAAGTCAACTATATTGTATGTTCTTCTTATGATTCGAAATGCGTGTTGATCATATAACAAATCCGTTTATAACGAATTTTTAAACGGTTGACCTTTTGGGTACACGGCTTCACAATGGCAACACGTTGGCACCAATGATATAGAGTCGTACTTACATGAACATACATACCATTGTTATTACTGGGTTCCAATCCTAATATGCTCTATTTGTCACTTACACATTGTTTTATATTGCAAACAATAATTCGAATGGATCACAGCTTTTATATCTTAGCCAATTAATATCCTTCAAGAATGCCACCAATAAAAATTTAGACTAGAACAACCATGATAAACTAAAAATTAAGAATTATGTGAGGCTATACAGACTTCAAATTCTAAAAAACACCAATTATCGAGAAGACCAATGCATACATATTTTATACGAATTATGGCATTTTTCCAATGAGCCCGCAATTACGAATAATCGGGGCACGAATTATCGCCATTCTACTATATTTCCAATATTAAATAACTATAAGGCAAATAATATATGACTTATACATGAAAATACAAATACCCGTATTCCCGGGAATTTCAAAAAATTTTCCCGGGAAATCCCGTTCAAAAAATTTCGGGAATTCCCGGGAAATCCCGGGCCGGGAATTCCCGACCAGAAACTCTATTTGTGATCGTGTATGTTCTTTAGAATAATGTGAAGGTTTTGATGTCGACGGTTGAACATTTCCTATGGATTCTAAAGTTTTAAATCTCCTAATGTATTCTCAAAGTCCTGTGGGTAACTTCTAGGCATCTTTTGGGAACATAAATAATAGTCCAAGTGACCACAGCAACAAATACGAAAAAAGTCGTGTAGACAAATTATGTTCAACGGTGTAGGAGATTAATAGTGCCAGTCACAACAAGTTTTAAGTACCAAAAAGCAATGAATTTAAACATTACACGAGATGATGAGAATTTCATTCGCAATCTTTATCGTAAATGAGCTGAACGGTGAAAATTCGTCGAGATTCGGTGAAGATTATTAAAATTGTATGTAGATGGTTGATATATGTATGTAGATACACTTAAAGGATTTCAAATGTTTAAAGATCAACATCTTCCCCAAATGTTTCCAGAATTGTGCTGATCTGGCATCCTATCTTTGAGAGGGAGTAAAGTCTATCTTGAGTGTTAAGTGGGTTCTTCTCTTTTCCAGTACATTTCCAATTGTAGGCATGTAAAATGAATGCATAAATATGTACTTACTGCTTTAAAGATTCTCTCTTGCTGGAAACGATATTGGCGATGTTAATAAATGTATTGGTTTTGCGAATTTTAAACAAAAATAATTGAGGTCTAGATTCACTCCCGTTAGAAGTAGCGGTTATATATATTTTTTTATTTTCTGTTTTTCTGTCTGTTTTTTTACTTCAATATTTTTGTTAGTTTGACTAAAGTGAAGTTTGCTAATAAGATTTTATTCTTTCTTTTTAATTTCACTTTCAATTGTAAATAAACACCTTTTTACGTAAGTAGCACATTCCTTTGCAGATCAACTTTAATATTTTCCACTATACGGCTCGATACGGACCATTTGATTATGTATCGAATTGTATTTACTTGATTTTAATGGCAAATAAAGTTCCAGTTCTTGTTACATTTACCGTATCACTTTGTTACCGTACAGCACAACAGTTTATGAGCAAATTAGGAATGTTTATTTCAGTTGTTTTAATTCAAGGTTATTTTTCCACTTTGTTATTACGTTCTTATTTGTAAGACAATACAAAAATTCAATTTCAGTTCACAAATTTGTTTATGAGTTTTAATGATTTTACACAACCAAATTATTGTTTTATTTAATTCAAAATGAGTTTCAATTATAAATGATTACAAGTTTACATTTATATATCTTTTGTTGTTTTATATTTTTTTTTTCTCTTTCACGGTACAAACAGAATGTTCGCCAAAAAATTCTTGCTTTGATTTCAAGGGCAGAGATGAAGTCTGCCAAAAACTGAAAACTACAACACAATAGTTTTTAATATTTACATGTGTGTGTGAATGTGTTTGTCGTATTTCTCTCTTCAATGATTAAGAAGTATACGAGTTTAGAACAGGTGGAAAAAACAAAAAGAAATCATAAGAAGTATAGAGAATGAAAGAATGCAAATAAATGGGTCAAGTTTGCGGATAAGCTGTTGCGCTTCACTGCAACCTTGACCCGTTCATGGAGCTACGTTTTGTACTTTAAATAATGAGTATATAGTTTTTTTGTTTTGTTCAATGATCGAACATTGAACAGGTACCTTACCAAAAAATCCGTAGCATTTTTCTGGAATAGAAGGGGGACAAATGAGCTTTAATTGCAAATTTGCAAACTTGGATGTATAAATAGGGGCTCCAAACAGCGAAAATTTTCTAGCAACAACAACATCTAACATGCCTGAGGATGTTAGCCTAACCAGCTAACGAAACGATCGTCGCATAGCGGTTGATGTGTGTATGGCTTCGCTAGATATAAATTTTTTAATGTAATCTTAGGTCATAGAGCTCGATTAATTAAATTAATGAAAAAAAATCCCTTGATTAAAGACAAGATTTTGATATGAGCCCGCAAAGATATACGCAGATATGTTGATTAATCTTGAAACTAGTGTGGACACCGACAATAAAAATAGTATTTTGACAAAAAAAAAACTCTCCCTCCAACAAACTGGCATATAGTAACCCTTTGCCTCTCAATACCCTCTCTCACCCTCAAACTGAGAATTACTGGTAGGAAAATTGCCTAATGTAAATATGGACTATGTATATATATATATATATATATATATATATATATATATATATATTAATGTTAAGAGACCATACTCAAAATATCTAAAATACCTATCAAAATTTTACCACAAATGGAAAAGTGTTCCAAAAACAAAACAAAATGGACAATAACGATAAATTTTTTTATACTTTTTTCTTCATTTGTCTATTAAACGCAATACTTGGAATACAGAAGTAAACACAACATTGCCTAACGAGTACAATGGGCGTTAATGGGTTAAAGATAACATTTCCCTGATAATGACTATTGAAGTTAGTCGAAATATTGGAAAAATAAACCAAACAAAATATATCTGTTTTTTTTTTTATTTATTACCTCAAGCCAAACGGATTGAAGAGGAAGATGCTGATCAAAGGTCAATAATATTATAAGAAAATCAAAAACTTGTCATTCATAATTTTGCGTTTTAATTTCAACGATTTTTGCCGGTAACTCAAAAAATGAGTTACAGAATTCCACAACTGAATGTACTTTTTTGTTAATCTTACTAAATGAACCTTGGTTATAATATGGTGTAAGTGTGATCAGTTAGTTTAAGATAGGTTTGGGAATGTGCAGCCATTAAGAGTGACTATGTAACTCGGAGACCTTCCGGTCATCCAAAAGATATAAGAAGTGGTAGAGTTAGTGTTGGCGTGATACCAGTGTTTGCGAAACCCAAAAAGAAAAGAAATAAAAACAATTTGTGTATGTAATTTTGTTTATGTAAATATTTTCAATTCTTTATTTGTAAAGTTGGTGGGTTTCAAAGAAACAAGACTTTACTTTTTGTGTGTGTTATTGACAAGAGCGAAAGAACAAGTGAAGTTGCCGGCGGGCAGAATAACGTTAACAAGGCCGTGACAATCAACTACGACCGCAGCATTGGAAAGCGCCCCTCTGCATCCGAACTAAGCGAATACGGCTTCCAGGAGAGTGAGTAGAACAGAGCGAGGCTCTCTCCTACAATCCGAACTAGGCGAATACGGCTCCTGGAAGAAGCGCAGAGAAGATATCCCCATAGGGCTCGTGAGAGCGGCCAATTAACGTTGGTAATTGGAATGCTCGGAAGGGGAAACAATGTATCGAACATATGCATTGGCGTAACCAATGTATCGAACTTATACATTTGCCGCCCACCTTGACGCGCTATCTGCAAGGCAACAGGGTTAGACTAATTCGCGAGCAAACTTAAACTAGAGTTAGCAGTGGAGTATGTTGCAAGTGAGAGGTGTCGTAGTTCAGTTTCTATTGAGCATTTTAGGTGTAATTAAATTTTTACTTAATTCGACTAGCATGATTTTTTCAATTTAGGGGTGTACTGCGACTGAAATAACCCAGGAAAACGAAGTATATTATGAGGTGGGCAAACAAGGTTGAGCCATGACGCGCGAGTTTGCATTTTACACGGCATCGAAAGGATATTGATTGTTCGTTGTGCGAAGATAGTCGTAAATCTTAATTGAATTTTCAATGACACGAGAAATTCGGACGAAATGGTCCCTTTATTAGAAAACAATGTCCTAGGCAACCACGACGAAAATAAAACCACAAGATGCCAGAAATGAAGCAGAAGACAGGTTAGAAGTGGCTTCTAAGTGAACTGCTTTAGTTAAAAAGCAGGTGAAGACAAGTACGTAACCTTTGGTAATTCGACACGCTTTACCCGTAAATGTCTTCATATCAAAGGAAGAGGATCCCAATATGCGATACGAAGCATACGAAACATTAACTGATTTCCACCATGAATGGAAATAGCGTGAACGAATTCTGCAAGAAGACGAACAAAGCGACAACGATACGGCAATAAAATCGGGTGGCGCTCAGTTTAGGACGGCGTTGGAAACTTAACAAGGCTGTTATTAAGACGCAAAAGAGGGTTTAGTGAAAGGAGTGAGGTTTTAGAAGACAATGTAAACTCTTCTAATAAACTTATGTTCCTCAGCAAATTATAATTTTTGGGCAAAAATTACTAAACGGAGCTTGCTCGCTTTTATTTCGGAAGTATCTAGAGAATGAAAGCCATTAATCAAAGTCCTAATAGCTTGAAACTGCTGAATTCTACAAAGGAAGAACGTGGGTATAGCCAGTTCACCAGGAGAAAAGCGAGATAAAAGGGAAATATGATTTGATGTCCACTTCCTCAGTTCAAAGTTTGTGATGCATCCATTCATCAAAGAAGAATGTGAGCAGAAATACAACTATTGATTCCACGCTGCAAGGTTTTCAAGTTAGAACTAGTCTCAGCTTCGAACACCGGAAGGTCGAATAGGAGCTTAAGATGGTTATGGACCAGAATGCGTTTATTATCATACGTATCTTTTAAAGATTTCCAAGCTAAAGAGAAACTTTTGTGGGTGAGCGGAAACTTTGTAACGATTTCCCTAGCCTCGCCTTTTGTTTTTTGCACCAAGTGGCAAAGCCTTTCAATGTCACTTAGCCCGGCGTTATTAATAAACATGGCTGAGAAAAGGTCCCTGAATGTGGGCCACGATAAGAAGTCACCATGGAAATCTTCAATGTCACACGGTGGTAAATGAAGATGATGCATGTTATTCGAAACGTATGGTGGTAAGCTCCAATTAGCAATAGAAATGTCCGAAGGGTTTTGGACATCTGGAAAAGCAGTATTCGATAAATATGGAGAAATAGAACTATGAATAGAGATATTGCCACCATTAGATGCTGGTGGTTGACCAATGTTTATTCTATTAGACCCACGAATCGCAGAATCGAATTGTTGACTATTTTAGGATGGACGGTTTTGAGGAGTACTAATGAGCAAGGCAGATGGGGAAGCAGGGGGAGACCTGACTGACTTAAGCTCCTCCAGTTTTTCATTAATTGTCGACAAACAAGCGACGTAGCTTTCGCAAGTAGTTTGATACTTTGCGTCGGCTGAAGAAATGTCCTCAGAATTAGTACCCTCGACGGAAAGCAAATGATCCAGATACTTATCATAAGTATCCTTCACTTTCTTCCACAAATCTTGAAGTTCCGTGATACGAATCTCAAGATTGAAAATATTGTGATTTTCTGGCCTAATCAGCTTAAAACCAGCAATGAATTTGACAACATTGTCAGAAGCACGAATGAATTGGGTGACAGGAGTGACCGACATGATTATAAGGATGAAAAACCCAAAAAAATATCAACAAAAATTCGAAAAATCCTCAAAAAATCACTTTTTTACTATTTTAGAAAGTCAATTAGAACCGAATGTAGGGTGCACACGGTCTAATTTGCAGAAAAATATCGGGAGAAATAAGCACGATGGCTAATAGCAACGAAAAGCTTAAAAAAAGTACGAAAAATTTCGAAAAATCACAAGTTTTTGGCAAAATAATGAGAAAATCGTCTATTACCGACAGTAGGGTACACGTCACACTATTTGGTAAAAACGAATTTATCCAAAAAATGTTTCGAAAAAAATTAAAATTGAATTTATAAATGAATATTTATAAATAATTTCCAAAAAATTAATAAAAATACGAATTTAATATATAAATAATAGGAATAATGCCGATTGTAGGCTGCTTTATCCGAATAATATCACGAACAATCAATATTGAATCGCGACACGAAATTATATTTGAGAAAAAATAACAACAAAATTTATTAAAAATTTATCACAAAAAATATTATTTTTTACACTCGTGCCCAAGGTGCGACAACCAGCAACGAATATAAATAACAAAAGAAAATAAAACACAAGCAAATTATCAACGTCAGCCACCACACTACAGACTAACCAACCAACCAACGACAACGAACCAGCACTAGTGGTGGGGAGAGGAATAATTTGTTGGTAGCTAGTATATGAATGACCGATCGACGAACGATGCTGCTTGGAATATTTGGGTATTATTATTGTTGCAATTACACGACAAAAAACCCAAACGTTGGAACGATTAGAAAATTGTTGGTAGTTTTTAGAATTGCAAAGAAAAGGGCACGATGGAGAATAGTAGTGTTGTTATTGTATTTTCTCACTAGTGGCTGACAATTTCAACGATTAAGGGAATGTGTGTATGTAAGCCCTTAGGTAGAAATAATACACAAGCACTACAGAATCGATCACCGGCAAACAAATTAAAGCAATAGAATGCGAACAAATGCAAATTAGGCAGAAATTAAATTAGAATAATTCAAATTTTTGTAAATAATCAGCGAATGTATTAAAATAAAAGCACAATATTGGGATTATTGGTTATTTTAATACGATTATTTAGCAAATGGTACGACGATAAGTGGACTGTATGATGTTTTCAATGTAATACCACACGCGTTAAGGCAATTGTAGGGCGGTACGCGACGTAGCGAACGAAATATCAAAAAATCACTTTTTTTTAAAAAACCGAAAAATGCAAAAACAACAACACTCGCGGTATGCTCAATATAAAAGAAACTGAACTACGTACCTTTTAGTAAATGATTCTTGATGAGGATGATGATGAGACGATGCGCACTGATGAGGGGGATGATGATTTTGTTGATTTTTCTCCTTTGAAATAGGGGAAAAAAAAAACAAAATTAGCAACAACTTCGCTTGCAGTTTATTGATCCGGCTCGATTGGATCAAAATGTTGGCGTGATACCAGTGTTTGCGAAACCCAAAAAGAAAAGAAATAAAAACAATTTGTGTATGTAATTTTGTTTATGTAAATATTTTCAATTATTTATTTGTAAAGTTGGTGGGTTTCAAAGAAACAAGACTTTACCTTTTGTGTGTGTTATTGACAAGAGCGAAAGAACAAGTGAAGTTGCCGGCGGGCAGAATAACGTTAACAAGGCCGTGACAATCAACTACGACCGCAGCATCCGAACTAAGCGAATACGGCTTCCAGGAGAGTGAGTAGAACAGAGCAAGGCTCTCTCCTACAATCCGAACTAGGCGAATACGGCTCCTGGAAGAAGTGCAGAGAAGATATCCCCATAGGGCTCGTGAGAGCGGCCAATTAACGTGGGTAATTGGAATGCTCGGAAGGGGAAACAATGTATCGAACATATGCATTGGCGTAACCAATGTATCGAACTTATACAGTTAGCGTGAACGAAACCTGTAAAATAAGAGATGTAAAAATAGAAAAGAGTGTGGAAACAGGAAAAAGGTGATAAAAGAAAAAGTATATATAATAATTAAGTTTATTTAAAAAGAGAATTTTTAAAATCAATTTGGGTACTGACTGTTGGATATACGCGGTTTACGTGTTCAGGTTGCGCTCTCCCAGCCACTTCAGATTTCTGGGGTCTAATTACGGCATTCGATTCGATCGAGTATTTATGAAATCGAACTATGAAAACCTATGTGTTCTTCAAAGAGCATTAAGAATGTAGATGGTAAAAAATGTGTTTATTTGAAAGCAAAAACAAAATTATGAATCAAAAAATGCAAATATTTGTTGAATTTGGAATGAAGTTGTGCCAGAAAAATTTACGAAATAATTTATTTTTTAAACTTTTTGACATTGCTGTAACAGATTGCTTATGTTAATACCTTAGTAAATGTTTTGGCACAATTATTAAAACGCAATTGTTGGTGGCGCGAAAAGATTTTCATAATTCGATTTTTTCATTCACGAGCAAACACTCGATCGAATCGAACGCCGTAATTAGGCCCCAGATGATGTTGTTGATGGTAGCGGATTCAATACTTGAATAGAAGGTCAGACTTGGTAAAAATGTGAACACTAGGGGCCTCAATGTTTCCATGGTAATTTGTATGGGGCAGAGGTGAGTTTTCACGAAATGTATCTAAATGAAATGGAAGGCCACATTTATTGTACAATCGATGAAAAATTTTACCAGTTCATTTTTGTTGCAATACAAGTAATCCTATAAAAAATTGTGAAAATCGGTAGGATTTTAATATGCGGCTATATTATAGTCCCCCAATTGGTTATTGGAGCCATATCAAAATCTTACCCGATTTTCATAAATTTTTTTAGGATTCATAGGATTGACTTCAAGGCCGTAAGCTTTGGCCCGAAAGTGTTGATAAGGCTCCTTGCATAAGCTCCGTAATTGTGGACGGGAATTTAGCGGAAATCAGTAGCACTACATCGTCCGCATAGGCGCCAACTTTGGTGCCTTGATTACCCAGTTCCGTCATTATATTATTGATAACGATTAGCCACCGTAACGGTGAGAGCTCTCCACCTTGAAGGGTTTCCCTATTTACTGTTTTATTAATTTTTGTCTCCCCAATGATTGAATTTATAATTCGGCTTTTTAGCATTTTACTTATCCATCATGTCAGGGTTTCCGGTGTGTTGACTTTCTCAAGTGAGAGGATTCATTGTTGAATGTTCCTTCTATATCTAGAAAGGCAGCCAACGGTATTTTCCATGTCCCTTTCAATGTAACCCACCACCTTATGAAGTAAAGATTTCACAGATCTGACTTTGATATAGGCATGTTGCGAATTGCTTAGGGAGGCGGTGTCTACATGGCTCCTAATCTCCAGATCAATCAATCTTTCCAGAGTCGTGAGAATAAAGGGTCTGTAGTGTTTTGGTGCGGAGTGACTACATTTCCCTGATTTGCTAATGTAAGTAACTTTCACCTCTTTCCACAGGCCCGGTACACACGAGAGAGTCAGACAAACCCTATAGATCTCCTCTAGGATTAGGTGTATACGTGGTGATTCATTGTTGAATGCTCCTTCTATATCTAGAAAGGCAGCCAACGGTATTTTCCATGTCCCTTTCAATGTAACCCACCACCTTATGAAGTAAAGATTTCACAGATCTGACTTTGATATAGGCATGTTGCGAATTGCTTAGGGAGGCGGTGTCTACATGGCTCCTAATCTCCAGATCAATCAATCTTTCCAGAGTCGTGAGAATAAAGGGTCTGTAGTGTTTTGGTGCGGAGTGACTACATTTCCCTGATTTGCTAATGTAAGTAACTTTCACCTCTTTCCACAGGCCCGGTACACACGAGAGAGTCAGACAAACCCTATAGATCTCCTCTAGGATTAGGTATATACGTGGTGATGCAAAGTGAAGCATCGCCGGTGTTATACCGTCCAGACCAGGTGATTTATATGGCTTTAAAGTGTTGACAGCCTACATTATCTTATCACTGCTAACTACCTTACTAATGAGATCCAAGTCCACATCTGCTTGGATTTGGAAGTCGTCACACTCAGTGTTGGCGGTATCCACGTCCTTGCAGCCTGGGAAGTGTGTTCCTGCCAGGAGGTTAAGAGTGTCTATGGCATAGTCCGCGAAGAAATATTATAAACATAGTAGAAGTGAAAAAATAATAATAATTAAGCGATTGGACGCTTTACAACATATTTATTGGCTCACGACAAAGAAACCAAAAATATATATTTACATTTAAGCTGAGTTCTACATAAAATAATCAGTACTTAGTGGTAGTGAGTCAAAAAGAAAGAAATAAATCCAAAAAAATATCAGGTGTTTGTCCTTATGGAACGTAGACTTATAAGTGGCAATGGGAAAAATGCTTACACTACAATAATAGCAGCACCAGAAAGCTCTGCCGCAACCAATCAAACGAGAAGTCGTGATGACAGCGCCTATTTAGTAGCTAAACCAACTATCCGCTCATACTCGTGCTCCCCTAAGTTGATAAACATGACACCGACCAATATTAATGCCATTGAACCTGCCGAAAAATAAAAACAAAAGCAAATGTGCACAGCGAATCCGGAAAAAACTGTTTCTATCTCTGAAACTACAACAACTACATTAATAGAAACGAATGCAAAACAAAAAATACAAACTGGAATGGATAGATATATTACAGTGACTGAAGCAAGTTCAAGGTCACCAAGAAGGGAACCCGACCCAAAAATGGCAAGAAGCCAACTTGAAAGCAATCGCTTCTCAATATTGAGTACTACCGAGGCGCCCGAAAATGAAAAACAACCAGAAAGAATACAGAAACCGCCACCAATATATATGCGTGAGCAAGTATGGAATTCAGTGGTCAACTCACATTTAAAAACTTTGGGTATAGGTAACTTTTACGTTAGGACATTGAGAAAAAAATCCCGACTATACTGAAGAAAATTATAAAAACTTGTGAGTTTCCTAGATTCGGAGAAAAGTAGTACATAAGAAGCGAATTGGAAGCGCAAGGTTATGAGGTAAAATCGATCTCCAATATTTTCAAGAGGAACAAATTTCCCCAACCAATGTTCAAGGTCGAGTCCTCCAAAATGAAGAAACACATCCCATCTATAATTTAAGATTCCTGTGTGAACGCTGGATTACTGTTGAGGAACCATTAAAACGCAAATGGCAACCGCAATGTACAAACTGCCAAGAATTTGGACACACGAAAACATATTGCAAACTACCTTCTGTCTGCGTCAGATGTGGAGATATTCACAAATCCGCCAATTGCCCACATCCAAAAGATGTACATAGCTACAAGAAATGTAGTAACTGTGGAGAAAACCACATTGCTAATTACAGAGGATGCGCTGTGTTTAAACATGTCAAAAACCCTACCATTGAAAACAGGAAACCAATCTCGATGGAATTAAACCAGCAACTACCAACCCCAATAGAAATTAACCCGCAACAACCAATCCGGATGGAACTCAACCCGCAACAAGCATCATTTCCAGCTATTAACACAAGAAAAACGCCCCGAGAAAATTACTCCTCCTACTACCAACAATATCGCATCTATTACAAATACTCAATACGCCAATATACTAATAAATAATCAATCCACACCCAATCATAATACAATTGAAACAGCTATCGAAAAGCTTGTAGATACAATGAATTCATCCATGATGAACATGCAAATTGTACTAAAACAAAATTAGTTCAATGTTATTGGAATGCAAACGGCTTAAGCCAACATAAATCTGAAGTTGAAAGCTTCCTCCGTCAAAACATCGACATTCTCCTCGCATTCGAAACACATTTCACCATCAGAAACTGTTTTCGAATAAAAGGGTACTCCACACTAGTGGTAGAGCTTGTGGAGGCACTGCAGTAATAATTCGAAACTCTATAAAATACTATACTTTACCCGAGTATAGCACCGATCATATACAGGCGACTTCAATCGTTATTACCGGAAGAAATGTTGTTCTTACAGCGGTATACTGCCCCCCGAGGTACAACATCAACAGCAACCAATTCGTGGAATTTTTCTCAACTCTTGCCAGCAAATTTTTGACCACGGGCGACTACAACGCCATACATAGATACTGAGGCTCTAGGCCATTGATGGCCAAAAACACAAAATTGCAGATTATACATTGCGGTTGTGTGAGTATAAAAAATCCGAACGACTAACGTTAGTATTACACTAACAAACCAACGTTCTTCTCATCGACTGATTTGCAAAATGTAAACAACACGCCAACCTAACGAAGCCACACTAAGATGTTTACTCTATACGTGTGAGAACGATCGCTTTGCCTATGCCCGCGGACATAGGAAATTTGTTGTTGCTGGCCATCTATGTTCTAGGCTTATCACTCCCAAAGGAAGACAATTATTAAATGCTATAACATCCGAAAAATTGCAAGTCGTTTCCAGTGGTTATCCAATCTTTTCGCCCTCTGACCTCAATAAAATTCATGATTTAATAGATTTTGCAATACTAAATAATTTAAAGCGTGAACAAATATCAACATTTCCATCATTCTCCAACGATATTATCTATGAATATTACATCACTGTGCAATTTGTCCGAAACTTTAATTCACAAGCGCATAAACTGGCCGAATTATAAAAACTACGTTAGTTCACAGTTGGCAAAAGGTATGTCCTTGCGATCTGAGGAAGAAATCGACTCTGCAGTGGAAAGATTCACCATGGTACTTAATAATGCAGTTACGGCGGCACTGTCAAACCCTTCCAACTATCAAAATAATCGCAACACATCATCATTCCCCTTGGACATTCAAAAACTTATAACGGAGAAAAGAAATGCTAGAAGAGAGTGGCAACAACATAGACCCTAGCTCTCAAAGGCAATTTTAAAAATTTGCCAAAGAAGGCTGAATAATCCTTTGAAAGACTTCGAAGAACGAAACCTTAAGAACTACTTGGAGAACTTAGATCCAACTAAAAGATCTGATTACAGCTTGTAGAAAGAGACTAAGAATGTGCAGGGTCTCGTTCAACGTGAATCGCCCATTCGTCTTCCTAATGGAAATTGGGCAACAAAATACAAATGAAAAACTGGCCACCATTGCTACGTATCTAGAAACCTATTTACTCCAAACAGCGGTACATCAGAAATAAACGAACCGGTGATAGATAATTTATTACAAACCAAAAATGCTTAAAGAACTTCCATATTCGGCAGTAAAAACGATTTTATTCATATTTATACCCTCAGCATTTATAACAGCATTTATATACACTTTCATACGGGCAAAATGTGCCTCATCGAAATAATGGTTTTAGACCCCAAGTATGTTTGGACGAAATGTGTTCTACCTGTTCTGGATCTACCGATTCGGTCCAACATTTGGCCTTCGTAATATTTTCTCCAAACATAGATTAAATTCGAAGATATGCCATATCGGTCCACTCCTTCAGGTACCTCCCCCACAAAAGTTCAAAAATGTTCGGAAAAATTGTGCGCACGATAACTCTAGAAGGGAGTGACCGATGTAACCAATATTTTGCACATCCTAATATATCTACCAGATATAGATCAAGTTCGAATATGGACTATATTTTTCTACTCCCTCTGGTACCTCTCACACAAAGTTTCGGATAAGTTCACTTTAAGACCTGCTCTCGAATCACTTTGATTTTTGTTGAAGCGATTTGCATTCGCTACCTCCATTACGACGGTAAAAGTTTTTTCAGGGGCAAGTCCATATTTCTTGGGAAAACAGCCCGAAAGGTGTAGAAAATCCCTATGTCACTATATGTGGCGGTCGGAAAGCACGATAAGTCTCGAACTGTTCAACCGATTTGGTCCAACATTGAATCTTCGTCGTAATATATCTAAACTTAGTTTCATGGGGCAATACCGATCCACAACTTCCGGTACTTCTCCCCAATATTTAAAAAAATGCCACTAAAATGTTATGACGATATCACTTTAATGGGGCAACCAATTTGATCCAAACATTGGATCTCCTTATATGTTTTTTAAAATTTAGTTTAACTTCTAAAATGGCCCATATCGGTCCTCCCTAAGGGTACCTCAACCACAAAAGTTCAACATATGTGTCTTAGTGCAGTTAATTCCTAATCCAGATTTTTGTCGGCAAGTTCAAATGTCCAAAAAGGGCCACAAAATGCTGATGAATGTGAAAGTTTCCCTTTACATTGGCTGACAGGTGCATCGCATTGTCACTTACATCGGAGAAGCGTTCGAAAAGAAGCAGTACTGTACGGTTCTATTTATAGATCACGGTGCTCTTGAAACAATTTTAAATGGAAGGTGCTTACACCTCGGAAGTTTTTGCGGATTCTGAAACTACAATGTTCATAGATGAGAACAATCAAAAAACAAAAAAAATCGCCGGAGCGCTTTTTAAATAAATCGCGATTTAAGTTGACATTTTTAGGGGTTGTTTAGGTTTTCGCGATTTTGCTTAGAAACCGCATTTCCTTTCAAAATGGGACTAAAACAAATATTGTAGCTATGAAAATTCTCTACAAGATCGACCTTTATGGTATTTTCGTAGTTTTTACCATTTTTGAGATATAGAAGTTCAACTTGGGACAATGCACTGACTGTATCGCCTCCTTATAAAACAATGTCATGTAGGGTGCGCCTTAACTAACTTTTGATGAAAACCGCTTACACAGGGAAAGTCTTTGTGAATTATGAATCAGCAGTGTTCATAGATTAGAAAAATCCAAAAACAAGAAAAAATCGCTGTAGGGATTTTTAAATAAATCGCGGTCAAAATTCGCATTTTTAGGTGTTTTTTAGGTTTTTACGATTTTGCTTGAAAACCGCAAGTCCAATCGAAATGGAGCTGAAGAAAATGTTGTAGCTGTCAAAATTCTCTAGAGGATTGACGTTTATCATGTGTTCCCAGCTTGTACCATTTTTGAGATAAGGAAGCTCAGTTTACATTTTTAGTTTTTTTTGTTAGGGTTTCGCGAATTTGCTTGAATACGGTAAGTCGTATCGACATGTGACCTGAGAAAATCTTAAAGCTGTGAAAATTCTCTACAAGACTGGCTTAAGTGACTTATCCTTAGTTGTAACATTTTTTTTAGATATATAAGTTTAAGTTGGGAATTTGCAGTCATGACATTGTTTTATAAGGGGGCGATACAGAAGTGAATTGAATTTGAATTGTCCCAATTTGAACTTCTATATCTCAAAAACGGTAAAACCGACGAGAATATCATAAAGGTCAATCTTGTAGAGAATTTTCATATCTACAACATTTGTTTTAGTCCCATTTTGATAGGAAATGTGGTTTCTAAGCAAAATCGCGAAAACCTAAACAACCCCTAAAAATGTCAACTTAAATCGCGATTTATTTAAAAAGCGCTCCGGCGATTTTTTTTGTTTTTGGATTGTTCTCATCTATGAACATTGTAGTTTCAGAATCCGCAAAAATTTCCGAGGTGTAAGCACCTTCCATTTAAAATTGTTTCAAGAGCACCGTGAGATATTTCTCAAGCCTTCCATAAGCTATGGCATGAAGGACTTTTATACAAAATATGAGAGTTACTACAAAAAACGCTCACCAACTTTTTCGAAATTAACTAACAGATCGCTCATTTGAAGTAAAAGATAAAAATATAATATAAATCAGTCCCATACTTTACGTTATATTCACATCGGATATGCCTACAAAAAATTTCACACACACATCTACTTTCGCAGACGATACTACATTCGTTAGTAATCGCATATAAGTTTTGATTAAAATTGGCTGAAAAAAATAGAAAATAGCGGTAAATGCGGCCAAATGCACTCATATTACATTCACACTTAGAATAGATTCATGCCCCCCAATTAAAATATTTAACGTTCAAGTACCACAAACAGAACATGCGAAATACCTACTATTCATTTAGATCGAAGGCCTACGTGGAAATTTCATATTAAATCAAAATTAACACAAATGAAGTTAAAATGCTACCAAATCCAGTGGCTTATTGGGCAACGATCTACCCTTGACTTAAAATTTTTATATAAAACAACAATAACACCAATTTGGTCGTACGGAATCCAATTCTGGGGACAGCAAGTGCCTCAAATGTAAATAAATTACAAAGAAGGCAATCGAATACTCTTCGAATGATTTCAGGTGTTCCATGGCACATAAGAAACTCAAATTTACATAAAGTCCCAACAGTTGAAGAAATCAAGAAGTACTGCCAGTCCTATAAAGCCAAGCTACGCGCACACTCAAATAATCTGGATCGCCAACTATTATTATTCGAAGGACTCAGCCGTCTAAAACGGAGGGATACCAACTCTCAGCATACGAGGAATAAAATAAATGAAACGTGCTTACAAAGTGGAGAAATGCGCAGTGGCACATTTCTTCAATAAATATACTTTGTTTAAGATTTTAATACTTATTGTTATTTTCATTCAATGAAAGATAAAATAATAAACATGTAGTGAAAAAAAAACTTCTTGGCTCGCTTGATCTCAATCTTGTATTTATTAAAACTCGCTTTTTAGGAGTCCCAATCAATGTCGAGTTTAGTCTCATGCGCTTTGTACAGTCTTCTTGTGATTTTTCTAATTCCTTCAAGTTTCTTGTTCTTCCATATCGGTTGAGATTTCTTCTCAGGTCCATGACCCCTCTATCCCTTATTTTAAATGTTGGGTAATCTTTCGGACACCCAGGTTTAGTGGGTTCGGGTCTTCAAATGGCATGTATACCGAGGATAGAAGTGTGGCTACACCTGTACCATGTCGTTGTTCTGTTCAATCTGGCTCTGGGTCTATCTCCAGTTCCAAGAAAGTGGCTGCTTCGATGGGATGTAACCACAGATCCACTGAAGTTAGATAAGTAGGTTTGGCTGGACAGTTGAAAAGGTGTTTTGTGTCGTGCGGTCGATTTCCGCCCAATAAAAATTTAGGCGACTGCAATATCCCGAGCGTAGTTGAGCCAAAACTACTCTAGTTTGTCGTGGCAGCTGACGCTCCTCAGCTGCGTTAGATGGAGGATGTATTTCGAGGACTTTATTCAGACTATATTTGCTTATGACCTTAGCAACTTCATCCGTGTGAATACTATTTAAACCTGCTTGATATGCCTGCTGATCTAGGGGTTCTCTCCTATATTGTTGGACCTCCCTCTCTAGAGAATGAATATCCTTCCTGATATGCCTCAATGTGTCGGGCCTAGCCAGCAGATGGTGATTGGGATGGCTCTCACGGTAACATCTCCTTGTATTGTGTGTTGCTTTACCGGAAAAATCTTTGCCTCCTCATGTAGATGGCCACCTGAAGACTTGAGGAGGCACCATGTTGCTGTTCTCAGGGCGGCATTCTGGCAGTTTTGAATCTTTTTCCAATTCGTATCACATAATTCCGGGGACCAAACTGGCGCCGCATAGCATACCACAGACCTACCTATCGCGTTGTATGTGGTCAACAAGGTTTCTTTATCTGCACCCCAAGTGCTGTCGGTTAGGGACTTGAGGACCTTGTTCCTACTTTTCAGTTTGTCGCTGATAGATGTGGCTTGCGGACAGAACTTGAAAGTAGTGTCGAATGTGACCCCTAACATTTTAGGGCAGTTTGTGGTCGGAATTCTGTTACCGTTGACCACGACATTCAATTCTCTTCCAAACTGCGCTGTCCATGTGGTGAACAGAGTGGCTGTTGATTTTGTGGCGGAAATCTGCATATTCCTCGAATGGGAAAAGGTGGTAAGATCGGTTAAATAGTTGTTCAGTCTCTCACAGATGTCATCAGGATAGGTACCAGACGCCAGGATCGTGCAATCATACGCATACGTTACGATCTCAATGCCGTCTTGAGGGGTTGGAATACAGGAGAGGTAGGGGTTAAACAGTTCCGGAGATATCACCACACTTTGGGGAACTCCCTGTTTCAATCTACGGGGTTTGGACTTCTTGTTCCTGAATTCCACGTACGACTGGCGTCCACACATATAATTGACTATCCAACGTTTCAAGCTTGGCCGGAGGGTTGTCTGCTCAATGTCCTCGAACAGCGTGGAGTGCCTGACTGTATCAAAGGCTTTTGATAAGTCAAGCGCCACCATCACTCTTCTATCGCACGGCCGTCTCTGGTTGAGACCTTGACAAATATATGTGGTAATGGCGTGCAGCGCAGTTGTCGTGATGTGCTGCTTACGGAATCCATGCTGATGATCGGCAACTTGATAGCTATTTCTGATAGTGGTGAGGACTAAGGCCTCATGGGCTTTGCTACGGGCGACAAAAGCGAAATCGGCCTGTACGATTCGCTTTTGCTGGCATCCTTGCCGGGCTTCCGTAGTGTGACCACCCTGCCCATTTTCCAGACTTCGGGAACAATGAGAGTGGATAGCGAAAAGTTGAGAACTTTAGTGAGATATTCCACTCCCGGCTCATCCAGCTGCTTCAGCATTACCATGGAGATTCCATCAGGGCCCAACGCTTTGGATGTTTTAACGTTCCTGATGGCATTGCCAACATCATCCATTTTAAACTGTGGTGGTTCCTCCTCGGCAGGAAGAGATCTGATGCGACGTAATACTCTTCTCTTCGCCCAGTTACTCTCGGGGTGCTCGACAAACTGTCGATTGAAATAACTTGCGCACCTCTTCGGGTCAGTCAACGTAACGTCACCAAACGTGACTGAGGTCCTATTTTACTTCTTCCTGGGTTCGAGAGTGACTTAACCGTTGCCCACAATTCACCTATACCGGCTCTAATATTTCAACTCTTCAGATGATTTAACCACTTGTTTCGCTTATGCTCGCCGACCAGCCTGTTAGCTTCCAGTGTTGGTTCGACGAAGCTCATCACGCTCATTTCCTAATCCCGTCGCCTCTGCTGGGAAGTTTGGTCTTCGACCAGCAGGAATATGGCGAGCGGCTGCATCAGTGATGATGTCTCGGAACGTCCTTTCCGCGGTGATTGGTGAACTCTCTGAAACCCGACCAATCAGCTTTCTTATGATTCACGAATGTGCGACATTCAGGCGTAATGAAATCGGTTGGTCTGCTAATGGAGACAATTATGGAGAGATGGTCTGATCCAAGGGAAATGACTGGTTGCCAGGTAACGTCATTTGTCAGACCAGGTGACACGATGGTTATGTCTGGCTAGCTGTGACACTCTCCTCTAATTCTGGTAGGGGCGTCCTCATTGACCGTGCAAAACGTAGAGCTGTCAATCTGCTCAGCCAGCGCTGTACCTCTCTGGTCGTTTCCGAGGGCCGAATCCCACATCTCATGATGCGCATTAAAGTCACCCAGGACCAGACGATTATGACCTTCCAAAAGTGGGCTAATGTTAGGCACGTAATCTGAGATACAGCTACTTCTCGGCGGGATGTATACGTTCAGCAACTCTATCTCGGCAGTTCCACACTTGACTGCTACCCCCATACATTCCATGTACGGGTCATTCGAGAGATAGGTCTGTATTGGACAGAACAATTTCCCAATACAAATTTACGGTAGTGGATTTTGCCACTGTCAGTTTTAACGGACACCCGATTCCGGAAAAACTATAAGTTTTAAGAAAAAAAGTTATTTGTTAAAAAATGCTTCAAAATGAAAATAAAACTGAATCAAAAAAAAAAAAAATTAAATTTTCCAAAAAAAAAAAAAAAAAAAATCTGGCGCTAAGTGGGTTAGTACACTTCAGACATTAAGTTTCCAATATATCATATCCTCGAATTTTCACATACAAAAGGATGCTGACATTTTGAAACAGTTGGTTTTTGAATTTTAGCTCTAATCCGGACGCGCAACTTGATTTGTCTAAGAGCTTATTATGTGATTGTAGTACTCGCGATTTCGCATTTTTTAATGCATAAGTCGAGCGTGTAGTCTTCATACGATATCAACAATCTGCCAATATTTTTGTGCGTACATTTTTCAAAAAACCCTGATTTATGCTGTGGGGCATTGTTTATAGTTTATAGTGGCAGGTCCATCCTCAGAGTCACTGGTTCTTCTTGGGGTCTCGTTGGATTCCCCGTCTTCGGACAGCGATTAACTGGCAGTCTACCTTTGAGGCTTTTTGTTTTTAGTTTATTTATTTTTAAATAACTACTTTCTACTTTGTCTCACTAGACTATCATCGATATTTTTAAGGGTCCCATGTAGGTCGTCCCCGTCCATAACTAAGGTCCTGCCAGCCGTAGACTGGTTTTGGCCAGTCTTGGCTAAATCGTTTTCCATTTGAATTACCGGGTCGTCATCTATTTTTCGGATTAAGCTTGATGCAGTTGTAACAGGTACAGAGCACGATGGGGTGATTTTGAACTCCTATGATACCTCCACCACAAATTATGTACTATATTCAAACCAGATTTCAGCCGTTTCGTTTAGATGATGTGGCTGAAGCTTTAAAAGTACCGAAAATCGGGCGATACCATTCTGTGGGGGCTTTGTCAAAACATGGACCTGTACCGACAATTCTCTTTCGGAATAATTTATATCACACTACATAGCTTACGTGGAAATTTCATATTAAATCAAAATTAACACAAATGAAGTTAAAATGCTACCAAATCCAGTGGCTTATTGGGCTACGATCTACCCTTGACTTAAAATTTTTATATAAAACAACAATAACACCAATTTGGTCGTACGGAATCCAATTCTGGGGACAGCAAGTGCCTCAAATGTAAATAAATTACAAAGAAGGCAGTCAAATATTCTTCGAATGATTTCAGGTGTTCCATGGCACATAAGAAACTCAAATTTACATAAAGTCCCAACAGTTGAAGAAATTAAGAAGTACTGCCAGTTCTATAAAGCCAAGCTACGCGCACACTCAAATAATCTGGATCGCCAACTATTATTATTCGAAGGACTCAACCGTCTAAAACGGAGGGATACCAACTCTCAGCATACGAGGAATAAAATAAATGAAACGTGCTTATAAAGTGGAAAAATGCGCAGTAGCACATTTCTTCAATAAATATACTTTGTTTAAGATTTTAATACTTATTGTTATTTTCATTCAATGAAAGATAAAATATTAAACATGTAGTGAAAAAAGGCTTCTTGGCTCGCTTGATCTCAATCTTGTATTTATTAAAACTCGCTTTTTAGGAGTCCCAATCAATGTCGAGTTTAGTCTCATGCGCTTTGTACAGTCTTCTTGTGATTTTTCTAATTCCTTCAAGTTTCTTGTTCTTCCATATCGGTTCTCAGGTCCATGACCCCTCTATCCCCTATTTTAAATGTTGGGTAATCTTTCGGACGCCCAGGTTTAGTGGGTTCGGGTCTTCAAATGGCATGTATACCGAGGATAGAAGTGTGGCTACACCTGTCCCATGTCGTTGTTCTGTTCAATCTGGCTCTGGGTCTATCTCCAGTTCCAGGAAAGTGGCTGCTTCGATGGGATGTAACCACAGATCCACTGAAGTTAGATGAGTAGGTTTGGCTGGGCAGTTGAATAGGTGTTTTGTGTCGTGCGGTCGATTTCCGCCCAATAAAAATTTAGGCGACTGCAATATCCCGAGCGTAGTTGAGCCAAAACTACTCTAGTTTGTCGTGGCAGCTGACGCTCCTCAGCTGCGTTAGATGGGGGATGTATTTCGAGGACTTTATTCAAACTATATTTGCTTATGGCCTTAGCAACTTCATCCGTGTGAATACTATTTAAACCTGCTTGATATGCCTGCTGATCTAGGGGTTCTCTCCTATATTGTTGGACCTCCCTCTCTAGAGAATGAATATCCTTCCTGATATGCCTCAATGTGTCGGGCCTAGCCAGCAGATGGTGATTGGGATGGCTCTCACGGTAACATCTCATTGTATTGTGTGTTGCTTTACTGGAAAAATCTTTGCCTCCTCATGTAGATGATCACCTGAAGACTTGAGGAGGCACCATGTTGCTGTTCTCAGGGCGGCATTCTGGCAGGTTTGAATCTTTTTCCAATTCGTATCACATAATCCCGGGGACCAAACTGGCGCCGCATAGCTTACCACAGACCTACCTATCGCGTTGTATGTGGTCAACAAGGTTTCTTTATCTGCACCCCAAGTGCTGTCGGCTAGGGACTTGAGGACTTTGTTCCTACTTTTCAGTTTGTCGCTGATAGATGTGGCTTGCGGGCAGAACTTGAAAGTAGTGTCGAATGTGACCCCTAACATTTTGGGGCAGTTTGTGGTCGGAATTCTGTTACCGTTGACCACGACATTCAATTCTCTTCCAAACTGCGCTGTCCATGTGGTGAACAGAGTGGCTGTTGATTTTATCGTGGAAATCTGCATATTCCTCGAATGGAAAAAGGTGGTAAGACCGGTTAAATAGTTGTTCAGTCTCTCACAGATGTCATCAGGATAGGTACCAGACGCCAGGATCGTGCAATCATACGCATACGTTACGATCTCGATGCCGTCTTGAGGGGGTGGAATACAGGAGAGGTAGAGGTTAAACAGTTCCGGAGATATCACCACACTTTGGGGAACTCCCTGTTTCAATGTACGGGGTTTGGACTTCTTGTTCCTGAATTCCACGTACGACTGGCGTCCACACATATAATTAACTATCCAACGTTTCAAGCTTGGCCGCAGGGTTGTCTGCTCAATGTCCTCGAACAGCGTGGAGTTCCTGACTGTATCAAAGGCTTTTGATAAGTCAAGCGCCACCATCACTCTTCTATCGCACGGCCGTCTCTGGTTGAGACCTTGACAAATATATGTGGTAATGGCGTGCAGCGCAGTTGTCGTGATGTGCTGCTTACGGAATCCATGCTGATGATCGGCAACTTGATAGCTATTTCTGATAGTGGTGAGGACTAAGGCCTCATGGGCTTTGCTACGGGCGACAAAACGTCGGTGTCATGCTTAAGTGTTCCATACGCCATTTTTGACTTTTTGAGATACACATAATTTCTATGGTTTTCCGGTATGCTCTATCTGAATTTCTAGTCGGCTTTCTCCTATCTGCTCTAGTTTCCGAGATATCCATGCATCGACGCGAAAGCTCAACCTTTTTTCAGTTATGAAATTAATATTTTAAAAATTTACAAGTTTAAAAACACATTTCAAAAGTCAGAACTTGAATTTTTGGTTTAGAAGTATTTATTTTATTGAGGCAAAGATGGAAAAATTTTTTGTCACTTTGTTCCATGTGGTTTACAATATTTCACATTTGTGTCATAAGTGTGGATATGGAACAAATCGACAAAAATTCTTTTTTTAAAAAAATCTCTATAACTTTTATATTCCAATACATATTCCTCTATATTTTTGCAAATATGTTCTATATACTATTATTAATATTTCAAGTCAAAAATATAAATATTTTCTTTAGTCAGCTCCACGCAGTTGTGATACAAAACATTAAAATGCGATTATCTCAAAACGGGCAAATGGCGTATGGAACACTTAAGCATGACACCGACGAAAAGCGAAATCGGCCTGTACGATTCGCTTTTGCTGGCATCCTTGCCGGGCTTCCGTAGTGTGACCACCCTGCCCATTTTCCAGACTTCGGGAACAATGAGAGTGGATAGCGAAAAGTTGAGAACTTTAGTAAGATATTCCACTCCCGGCTCATCCAGCTGCTTCAGCATTACCATGGAGATTCCATCAGGGCCCAACGCTTTGGATGTTTTAACGTTCCTGATGGCATTGCCAACATCATCCATTTTAAACTGTGGTGGTTCCTCCTCGGCAGGAAGAGATCTGATGCGACGTAATACTCTTCTCTTCGCCCTGTTACTCTCGGGGTGCTCGACAAACTGTCGATTGAAATAACTTGCGCACCTCTTCGGGTCAGTCAACGTAACGTCACCAAACTTGACTGAGGTCCTATTTTACTTCTTCCTGGGTTCGAGAGTGACTTAACCGTTGCCCACAATTCACCTAAATTTAGTTGTTAGAGAACAACTTAATAGATTTTGCTCGAGAAATGTATGGACATAATTGGACTTTCAGCATGATATTGCCCCGAATCACACTGTTCGACCTACAAAGGAGTTTTTAAATGCACGAAATGTACCGTTATTGGAGTGGCCAGCTGTAACTCATAGCCACAAACACATTGAAGACCTTCGGGGCATACTATCTGCCAAAGTTTTCGCGAAGTCAAAGGAGTGCACGACGCTGAAAGAATTGAAATGTGCATTATTGGCGGAATGGGATTACTCCCACCACTAACACCTTATGAAACCTAGTCGGTTCTATGACACGAAGGCTACAGCAAGTCCTAATCCACAAGGGCAATGAAATATCATGTTAAATGTACAACAATTTTGTTCATTACTATGCATTTATTAAACATTTTTGTTATTGCACATATAAATATTTTCTATGAAAAATTTTTTATAAATAATTTTTTTTTTTAATATGAAATTAATAAGAACGCAATTTCTTTTATATTTTAAAAGCAATCATAAGCACTAACTACAATGTAAAAAGAATATTGGAAATATATTTTGTTTTCGACAATTAATATCACAATATTAGTTTGCACATATAATTATTTTACATAGGTATATTCAAACCAGATTTCAGGCTGAAGCTTTAAAAGTACCGAAAATCGGGCGATACCATTCTGTGGGGGCTATGTCAAAACGTGGACCTGTACCGACAATTCTCTTTCGGAATAATTTATATCACACTACATAGCAAATTTTAGCCATTGCGGTTGGGTAATATGAAAATACCGAAAATCGGGAGGTACTGCTCTATGTGACCTATAGCAGAAATACAAATTTGCCCAATTTATCAATAAACGAAGTAAAATTGTCCATTTAAAGCTAATCTTATCCAAATTGTGGATAAACATGCAATAAAACATCGACTTTTATTTTCTGCACGCTAGATCTGTATTCTTCCCACTGTGTGCAGGTGACAAGGCATCCACACCTAAAACAGCCGGATCACAATCACTTGATCTCTACGAAACATGGCTTGTGGTCACACCAAAACTTGCCGCCGGTACTGAATTATTACCCATCTTAGTTAATTATTTAGGGGAACTACCCCAATCCATTTTTGGTCCACGGGGGATCCGAAGACCCCCAAGGTTTCCGCGACGTGAGGGTCCAAGTCTGACTTTGGTTGCCCTCGGTCAGTTCTGACCCCACACATCGCAGAGATCCCCCATCAGATCCAGAACGTATCACATAATGTCTAGAGTAAAATAGAAGCCAATAAAATGTTCTTAGGAAAAATGTAAATACATTTAGAACATGCGCCGAGTCCGAACGGCGTGTCTTACGATACCACTTATAGAGGGGTATTTTGCTACCGTTGGAAAGTATGATGCTTTTGCCCGGTCTGGGAATCGAACCGTAGACTTTATGAGTGCACACGGTTGCAAATAACATATGCATTTGAATAAAAATGTAAGAAGAAAGCATTCAGAACAGTCGAAGGTCCTTTTTCTTACACGTTAAGGATGAAATGAAGTATTTAATGCTAGCAAATTTCGAGTAGAGTTACGTAATAACATTTTAAAAACTTATTTTACAAAAAAGTAAAAACACATCTCATTGTCAGTTCAACCTTCTTTAATATACAGTTAATATACAGTGAAAAATAATAAGGACAGTGACATTCACTGCCTTTGGTCGCTCCTAATATGTACAGTATCGGACAAAACATTTGCAACAGACACATACATTTTAGTTTTAGCGCTATATTATTTGTAAAAATCAACTTTTTGTTCAATTTTTCAACTTTAAAGTGTTCTTCATACTCCAAAGGCCTAAGAAAATCGTATAACAGGGGAATATAATCTGGTATTATCCCTCAAAATACCTTATAGTTGAATACGAAGTCCACTCAAAATAAATGAAATGCATTTTTTCACGTTTTTGTTTGATTTAAATCTTGATGATCAAATCTTCTGATACAGAAGGACAAATACAAATAAAGGTGGAAAAAGCTCTTAGGTCATAACATAACAGTTCAACTCCAAAGAGAATTAATTGAAATATCACACAAATTTTTATTGTTTAAAAAAATATATTAAACGTCTTCCCCAAAAATTCACATGGCCTTTGGACGAAAAAGTGGAATTAATAATATCGTGACTTTTACTGCCTTACAATTGGTAACACTGATCGCAAAAACTATAATAACAACAACGCCCCTCTCTTATGCTCGGGAGAGAAAAACATAATTATCATTACTAATTGCTTAAAATAGCTATCAATTAAAAGGGCACTACTCTAACTATTAATATACTACAATTCGGCCGTCCTGACCATAAAGATCTCCTATCTGTTTCCGACGTAGTTGTCTTACAAAACGTTAGCATTATTTGTAATAGGTGCTTCTGAATGTTGTTCTGTTACTTGGTTTGGAGACAATTCAGTTTGTTGTGAACTTTGTAAATTATGTTGAATTAACTGACAAGACCCCTAATGCCAATGGTTCATATTGTGTGCTGCCCCAAATTTCTTTGTAGGTTATTCTGCTTCGATGAAAACTTTCTACATCTTGTAAAACATAACGATCGTTCTCCAGTACTTCTGTTATCACAAACGGGTCCTTAAATTTTGGCATACATCTTTTAGATGTTCCTATAGTAGTGCATATATTTTTATTACGACATAATGTGTGTTCGTTTACTCAAAATTTGTACCAATTGTTACTGGTTGTTGTTTGTTTACTCTACAGTACAATGCAAAAGACCTTAGTCGTTTACAAGAATTTACTGGACTTTTACAAATGTGTACAAATTATTAAGTAAACGAGATGGTCTGATGTCTGTATTTTTTCTTTAATTTAGTAATTTCGAAAGTTTTGTTTTCTGCGATGATTAAATTTTAATCAAAAGTATTAGTTTTTACAATCAAAACATCTATGGATCGGCTTAGTACATCTACATGTTGCATTCGCCGGTTTCCTCTGTGTTGTACTGCAAAATTCTGTAGCACTACAAACGGGTAACTCTAGCTTTTCAAAACTAAATATTTTGTCTCTCCTAGTTAAATTATAACATGGCTTATCTAAAATTGAGAAATATTGCCTAAAACGCCTGAAACAGGAGCACAAACCAAGAAAACTTTGCACAGAACGTAATTTGTATGGTATTGCAAAATTCCTTATAGCTTATAAGTAGTTTTCATCACTCCGCATACCCTGCGTGTCTATTGTATAACCTAAATATACTGTGTTGTCGCGCAAAAATTCACATTTAGAGTTACGTTTACTCTAATTTATTTCTTACCATTCTTAGCATAACTACTTTAACAACTTTTTCAATTTCTATTAACATCAGCAGAGGCAATCATAACACCGACTAAATGTATCACAACATCTCCCGTTCTAATAAGGGGTTTACTCTAATTTGTTTCTTACCATTCTTAGCTTAACTACTTTAACAACTTTTTCAATTTCTATTAACATCAACAGAGGCAGTCATAACACCGCACGGTGCTCTTGAAACAATTTTAAATGGAAGGTGCTTACACCTCGGAAGTTTTTGCGGATTCTGAAACTACAACGTTTATAGATGAGAAAAATCAAAAAACAAAAAAATCGCCGGAGCGCTTTTTAAATAAATCGCGATTTAAGTTGACATTTTTAGGGGTTGTTCAGGTTTTCACGATTTTGCTTAGAAACCGCAAGTCCTATCAAAAAGGGACTAAAGAAAATATTGTAGCTATGAAAATTCTCTACAAGATTGGCATTTATGGTATTCTCAGCAGTTTCACCGTTTTTGAGATATAGAAGTTCAAATTGGGACAATTCAAATTCAATTCAATTCTGTATCGCCCCCTTATAAAACAATGTCATGACTGCAGATTCCCAACTTAAACTTATATATCTAAAAAAGTGTTACAACTAAAGATAAGTTACTTAAGTCAGTCTTGTAGAGAATTTTCACAGCTTTAAGATTTTCTCAGGTCCCATATCGATAAGACTTACCGTAATCAAGCAAAATCGCGAAAGCCTAACAAATAAAACCTAAAAATGTAAACTGAGCTTCATTATCTCAAAAATGGTACAGGCTGGGAACAAATAATTAATGTCAATCCTATAGAGAATTTTCACAGCTACAACATTTTCTTTACCTCCATTTCGATTGGACTTGCGGCTTCCAAGCAAAATCGTGAAAACCAAAAAAAAACCCCTAAAAATGTGGATTTTGACCGCGATTTATTTAAAAATCCCTACAACGATTTTTTCTTGTTTTTGGATTTTTCTCATCTATGGACACTGCTGTTTCAGAATTCAGAAAAACTTTCCCTGTGTAAGCGGTTTTCATCAAAAGTTAGTTAAGGCGCACCCTTCATGACATTGTTTTGTAAGGGGGCGATAAAGTCAGTGCATTTGAACTTCTATAACTCAAATATGGTAAAAACTACGAAAATACCATAAAAGTCGATCTTGTAGAGAATTTTCATAGCTACAACATTTTCTTTATCCCCATTTTGATAAGACTTGCGGTTTCTAAACAAAATCGTGAAAATCTAAACAACCCTTAAAAATGTCAACTTAAATCGCGATTTATTTAAAAAGCGCTCCGGCGATTTTTTTTGTTTTTTGATTTTTCTTATCTTTGAACATTGTAGTTTCAGAATCCGCAAAAACTTCCAAGGTGTAAGCACCTTCCATTTAAAATTGTTTCAAGGGCACCGTGACCGACTAAATGTATCACAACATCTCCCGTTCTAATAAGGAATATTTTTCAATCCAAAAGGTATACGCAGAAATTCATATTGTTCTACTGGCGTGATGAACGCTGATATTTTATAAAATGTCCATTCATAAAATCGTGACGAAACCTGTTCTTGATCTAATTTCGTAAAAATATGTTTATCTGTTAAACTTTGTAACAACTCATCGTTATGTTTAGCTGTGACTTTGTTTAGCATCCTAAAATCTGCACACATTCGTAAGTCTCCAGATTTTTTATTCACTAACACTGAAGGAGGCATATTCAAATTATTCAAAAGGTGTGGAAATCTCGAATTTTGACTTCATTTCATAATGTTTATATGGTATCTCTGGACGTATCGTGTCCATATTAATTTCTTTGAGAAAAACGTTTTAGTCTTTTAAGTGTTATTTGGAACATTATTCCCAACCTTTTAAGTGATTGATTAAACGTCTGATGCTAATATTTCATTCTGAAATTCAACGCACTCTTGTATAAACCTGACTGGATAGGGATAAGTAAGTCGACTTTCGATTAATCGAATAATCGACCTTTTGCAGTCTAAAGCTGAGTACACATTGTCTGTTTTGAATGACAGCTTTGTTGGTGCTTGCTAGTGTGGCCGTTCATTTTTGTCATTCATCATGCAACCACAAAATGTTTTGTGGTTGCTGGACGGTTGGACAGTTATCGATAACTGCGAAATATCGACATTCAAAACTGACAATGTGTACTGCTCTTTAAGCATAGTACAAACTGCCCAACAAAACTGACAGTCATCGGCCTATTTCGCTAATATTAATTTATACAATACTTTACATATTGTATTTCAAATATTTTTGGCTAAACAAAAACTTTTAATTGCCAGAAAATTGTCCTAAAGTACGTTGACTGTCAGTTTTGACTGCCGGTGTGCCGCTTAAAGTGTAGTACGCATTGTCGGTTTTGAATGCCGGTTTTTCACAATTATCGATAACTGTCCACTAGGGTTATAACTTTTTCACTTTTTTGCAAATATCAAAAATACCACCACATAGCCGTGTAGAGCATGAAAAATATTAAGAAATGCGTTGTCAATTTTTCACTACGGTTAAAAAAGTTTCCGCACCGATTGCATTGAAGTTCAGTAATGCATTTTTTAAATTTATCTGTGATAACAACATATTTGCTTTTCATTAAAATTTTTATTTTTTTGTAGTCTAATTTAAAATCATTATCAAACCGTTCTGGACCAATTTGTGCTGAAATCGCGCCATTTCGGAGCATATTAGGAACTTTTGACAGTATTGAAATTTTTGGTTTTTCTTTATAAACTCGTGAATTTTATGTTTATATTTTTTGTACCTATCGGACAAGAGAATATGGGGTCATTTGCAACGAATTCACGAAAGTTACAGGCTGTTTTTGTTGACTTTGCCTTTGAGGATCGTATTTGTTTTCTATAAGTATTTTTTCAGACAAATAATCAGTTTCAGACTTACAGCGTGTTTTTGTATAAATGCTTGCCTGTCACACGAACCGTTCTTACTAAAATGTATACGTTCAAAATTTGGTTCTTGTAAAATTTTACGAACCATTCGTTTTTATATGAAAGCTTTCGTCTATTTTATAAAAGCTTTTATATTTCAGGGTTTCCATGATACTTATTTTGTAAATTTTGCATAGGCATCTGCACGTAAAATGTGTTACTTGATGGCAACCCCGATAAACAGATGACCAACAAAAAATAACAAAATAATGTAATCAAATTTGTCCAAAAATAATTGTGATAATATGAAGAAACGGATGTACATATACGCGTGTGCTTCTATGGAAATAAATAAAATTGCATTCCCTTCCAGTTTTGGTGTGTTTTGTTCCATTTATTACTCAAATTATTTAGTTCTCATTCAAAACGATGAGTCTTTTCCATTCGTTTATTTTTGACGTATTCGTTCGTCGGGTTTTTTTACGAAAACCAAAAAAAATTACGAAAATAAAAAGCTTTCATTTGTTTGTCACACGAATACAAACGTCAACTTCTATGAAAACCAAATTGTGTCTTCGTTCATGAAATCGACGAACGAATGGGCAAAAACTTTTTACAAAAACACGCTGTTACATATATAATAATTTGTGTAGCACATAATAAAATGTGTAAATATGTTTAAATCGAGCTTGCTCACGGCCCTTTCATATTTTGAGAGCTTGTCTCATTTTATTTTCTCTTAATACTAAACCTTACCTGAACTTGCCCCCTGTTTTTGTAAAAAACTTTTTTCTTCTCACACGAATTGTCAAATTTTGTAGATCGATTTACTCGCCTAAGCGCAAATGTATAGCGCTCATTTTTATATGAGGAATTCTTTAGTAAATATGGAACGCGTCAACGAAAAATTAGGTCTGTATGTCATCTGGCGGCAGAGCTATGGATGCCTAAATTATTACGAATATAGACGAACGAACAAAAATTAGTTAATCTATTATTTACAAAAGGGCTGGTCGAATGCAGGTTTTATACAATAATAATTTTGTCCTTACAGGCAACGCTTTGCTAGTAAAGAGTACATTAAGTGACGCCTTAATACGATTTGCCTTTCCCATAAAGCCTCTCGCATTCTCGTTAAACTTGACAAGTTTATTGAAACGTACTCCTAAGTATTTGAGACTATCTCTAAAAGGTATATCTGTACCATTTAGAAACAGTTTCAAAGACTTACTCTCGGGCACGACCCACCTTTTACATATTCCAGAAGCGTTTCTCAAACACTCACTCTTTGACGAGTTAATTTTTATTCCCCACTCTGTGTAAAATTTCTCTGCATGGTTTAAATGTTGCGAGATTGAAGACAGGGCTTCCTTCGGCGACTCTGCGTGAGCATATAAAAGACAATCATCAGCATACAACACACCTACAGAGTTATTCACCTGATGCGGAAAGTCATACATGTAAATACTGAATAAATGGGGGGACAAAATCGAACCCTGCGGAACTACACAAGAGATTGTACCCAAATCAGACTTCAGATTTCCAAATTGGATATAAAACTGTCTATCCGAAAAGAAATATTTTAACAATGTGAGCCGAAAAACCTAACTGAATGATTTTATAAATAATGCCATCATGATATCTGCGATCAAAGGCTTTTTCAACATCCAATGAAACAGCAACTGTGCAAGATTTCCTACGTAAGTGCGAAATAATATCGCTATGAAATTTTGAAAGAGCATCTAGTGTAGAATGACCTTTTCTGAATCCAAATTGGAAAGGGGGAATATACTCTACAGAAATTTCTAAATCCATTTTTTACGAAGTATTTTCTCCAACAATTTTCCTAAATTAGATAACAAGGAAATCGGTCTCAAGTTATTAATATCGCAACAATTCGGATTCTTTTTAATAGGCAATATCTTTCCAATTTTCCAATTTTTAGGAAAATAAGAGTTGTTTATACAGTTGTTAAATATTATAACTAAATATTTTATAGCATTAAATGGGAAGTTGCGAATCAAAAAGTTTGAAATATTGTCTTGACCATAAGATTTCTTATTATTCAAACCAGAAATAGACAAACTCACTTACTCTATAGTAGTAAACCTTGGGTCTAAATTACTATTAAGTGGTGATGAATTTACAGAAAAATTAATTAGATGATCGGGAACTTGACTTAAAACATCTTAATCGTACTCTCAATTGAAGATAAATCCCTATTTGGGGGTGGGCCGTTGTACACTTGTTCAAAAATTTCAGGCAATCTAATTTGGCATGTTCATCGGTCATAAACACTCCGTTTACTGATATTTCCATGTCACTAGACTTATGAGCTTTCCTTAGTACATTATAAATTTTAGGAAACGCATTTGGTCCAGGTCTAATGTTACGTAATCTATCTTCAAATAATTTTGCTTGTTCAATCTCCACTCGTTCCTTAATTATAATTTTTAAAAGTTGAATTTGTTTAGATAATAACATATAATCCGGATTGTGTCTATTCATATACCTATGGAACATTCGCTTTAAATCTTTTTGCATTCTATGTTTTAATTTATATAACTTTTTTATGTCTTCCGAAATAATGTACTTTTGATATTTTAATTTGACCCTCTCCGAATGAATAGTTGTCACAAAATTAACTGTGGTAGTAAAGTGTTCAACATACTGGTCAATATCCTCGTTCGAAAGATTTTTGTCAATCGGAGGAAAATGGATTTGTAATTCATTACTTAAATCCACTTTGTATTGATTCCAATTTGTATTTTCATACGATATGTATTCCACTGCAGGTATTATGCTTAACTCAATGCTACTAAAAGGAATTTCTAATTTCACTGCAAAATGGTCAGAGAAAGAAGGTAGATTACTAACACGGCAATTTTGATTTAGAGCACTAAATTGGGACTGATCAAAAAATGGTCAAGAAAAGACCCTCCATTCGGGAACGAAGGGACGGAGTCACATAATCTTACCATAGAGGAATCAACTACCCATTTCGCCAGAGCTTTGCCGTTAATATTTGTGAAGGAATCACTCCAAACTACATTTCTTGAATTAGGGTCCCCGCCTATAATTATGCCATCATAATTAAGTCCAAAAGTTTTAATCTTTGTGAGACCGTTGTAAATCGATGGTTCTCCAGTACTAACAGGAAAATAAATTGAACCAATCAAAATCCTCTTAAAGTGACCATTTACAGACATATTAATGGACATAAAAATATTCGGAAAATCAATATCTGAAATCACAACCTTTGAAAAATCTACATTGTTTTTAAAAGCCAATGCAACACCTACACTACTTCTATCCTCCAAAAATTGATAATCTCCTACACTTAAGCCAGTACGAGCCCTAACCACTATTAATTCGTACATCACGTATTTTTTCACTATTTAACATGAAACTTAATTAACGTCAAATATATGTCTAAAGAGAATAGATTTTCATAAATTTTTGTAGGATTAATTTTTCAGCCACAATAATGAACTGGTAAACTTTTTTCCATTGATTGGAAAATAATTGTGGCCTGTAGACCGATTTTCGGAAAATTAGTTTTTGGTCCCCATACAAAGTTCTATGAAAAATAAAAAGCGGCCAGAGAGCACGGGTTATCGTTAACTGATCGTCATAAATTTTTGTAGAGATCATTTTTTAGCCCCAATAATGAACTGCTAAAGTTTTTCATCGATTGGACAATAATTGCGGCCTTTAGAGAATTTTCGTGAAAATGCACCTTTGACCCCATACAAATTACTATGGAAACAAAGATCGCTCGGCAGATACGGGTTAACGTTAACCAATTCCCGTAAAATTTCATATATAAGGTTTTTGGTTCAAATCGAAACAAATTTAGGAGGTAGGAGCTCCAAAATAAAAATATTTTTTGTTTTTTATGGGTCGCCCTAATATACATACTTTAATAACACATTGTTGAAATATGCTCTGTGTACGAATTAATAGTGGTTAGGGCTCGTATAGGCCTGTTGTGTGCTCTAATTTCGGAAGCCTAAGGGGAATAAATTTTTATTGCTTAATTTATTAAAAAGAAAATAAATTTATCAGTTAAGAAATTCTGTGCCATTGACATAATCTCTTAATTTGGTGGAGTTCCGGTATAGTGTTATTTCCTAGAAATTGGGTTCTTAGCGTCGCGAAGGCTGGGCAATGACAGAGATAGTGTTCCAACGTTTCGTCGTCCTCTCCGCATGCTCTGCATTCGCTGCTTTCTGCACAACCGATTTTGTGCAGGTGTGCTTGTAGCCCTAGGTGTCCCGTAAGGATGCCTGTCAGTCTACTAATGTCTTTTTTACTCATTTGAAGGAGTTCCTTTGTTTTATCCTCGTCTGGGTTTCCCCAGAGGATTTTTGTATTTTTCCCTTTCTCTTCAGTATTCCAGAGGGATGTATGGGCGTTTTCTGCCCATCAGAACAGTTTTTTATTTCACCGTCTTGCTTGTTATTGCTTTAATTGCTGCTTTACTGTCCGTTAGGATGTTTACAGTGATTGGCCTTGTGTTAGCTTTAAACCAGTTCAGACACTCTGTGATCGCTCGGATTTCTGCCTGTAGGATCGTATTATGATCCGGCAGTCGTAGAGAGATTCTGGTGTCCTGGTCTTCGATATATAGACCCAGACCTGTTCTCCCCCCTAGAACGGCACCATCTGTGAAACCACAGCTTCCAGTCTCATACCTTACCTGAATTTCTATTGGGTGGACAAATAAAATTGTCTCTAAAGCCCTAGTTGGTGTAGTCCCGCTAATACTTAAGCAGCACGTTCTTTGGACTTTTTGCAGTACTTTTACGTTGCATTTCTTGTCCGTAGCTGTCCACCATACCACTGAAGCGTAAGTTAGAATCGGTCTAATTACGCTTCTGTATAACCAGTGTGTCATCCTAGGATTGAAACCCCATTTTGAGCCTATAGCTCTTCTGCAGGATGACCAACATCAGTGGGCTTTATTAGCCCTTTCCTGAATATGGTCTCTCCATTTAAGTTTCCTGTCTAGAATTACTCCCAGGTACTTAATTGTTGTAGGAATGTTTATCATCTTATCTAGGAAAACGGGTTCTTCGTAAGCTCCTATTTTCGTTTTCCTAGTGAATAGACATAATTCTGTTTTTTCCGGGTTGACATTTAGACCTCTCGGTCTAGCCCAGTTGTATGCTATTTTTAGAGCCGCTTCGGCCCTTCTACAGAGTATATTTGGATTCTTTCCCCTAAGAAGTATTATAACGTCGTCTGCATAGCAGATGGGTTCAAATCCTTCGTCGGTTAAGATCCTTAGTAGACTATTTATGGTGGTAACCCATAGGAGAGGTGATAGTATTCCTCCCTGTGGCGTCCCCTGACCAACTTTGTCTCTTTTTGTTACGTCTTGTAGCGCGCAGCTTATCCATCTATTCCTTAGCATGTGGTCTATCCAGTGCCTCAAGGCCCGGTTTACCTGAAACTCGTCTAAGGAGTGGATTAGCGTTTCGGTGCTGACGTTGTTGAACGCTCCTTCGATGTCGATGCAAACTGCGAGAGTATACAACTTCATCTCGAAGTTTCTCTCTATGTGGTGTACTACCTCATGTAATGCGGTTTCCACTGATCTACCTTTTACGTATGCATGTTGTTTGTACTTGAGCATATCGTTAGGGATGTTACTCTTTATCATGGTGTCGACCGTCCGTTCCATTGTTTTGAGTAAGAATGAAGTTAAACTTATCGGACGATAAGATTTTGGTATTGCATAACTTGACTTGCCGGGCTTGGGAATGAATACTAACCTTGCCTCTTGCCAGGCCAATGGAGTATACGCAAAGTTTAAGCAAGCATTGAAAATCTCGACCAGATTGGACGAAATATAGTCCACTTCCCTTTGAAGTAAGGCTGGGAAAATCTGGTCTAGTCCCGCTGCTTTGTATGGCGAGAAGCTCATTATTGCTTCTTTAATCATCAAGTTGTTGATTTTTGGTGCTTCTTCTGATGCATAAGCTATCTCCATCGGTGACACTGTGTGTGCCGTAGTACTCGACGGGAAGTGCGTTCTCATCAGAAGGCTTAGAGTTTCCTCGGTTGTTTCCATCTTTTTACCCGTCTCATCAACCATAAGCTCGGGTTGTGAGTGAGTTTTAGATAGAAACTTTTTAATTTTAGAGACGTCATTCACGCTATCTACCTGTTCACAAAAAAGCTTCCAGGAGTTCCGTTTGGCGTTTCTTGTCATTTTGTTGTATTCTTTTAGTTTTGTTTGGTAGTTGTCCCAGAATACAGCTGCTTTTTTACGTTTTGCCATATTGTAAAGTCTTCGGACCTCTTTGCCTTTGTTACGAATTTCCCCTGTCATCCAGGGTTTTTCGTAGGCCGATTTCCTCTCTCAGAGTGGACAACTTTCTTCGAAAGACCTCACTAGAGCCTCTGTCAGTTTATTGACATTTCTATCAATATCTTCTTTGCTTAGGCAAACTTCAACTTCTTGCCCTAGTCTATCTTTAACTTGTTTTCCGAATTTAGCCCAATTAGTTTTGGATTTATTTCGGAAAGTTATCGGATTCGGCGGTGGCCTTGATATTTTAAACCTGATATACCTATGGTCAGAGAAGGAGTGTTCCTTTGAAACCCTCCACTCATGTACCTCGTTTATTAAATTTTCTGAACATATTGTTACATCTAATACTTCCTCCCTAACTTTGTTAACAAAGGTTGGTGTATTTCCTATGTTAAGGGTTATCAGGTCGTTAGTATTCCAAAATTCTAGAAGGGCTTGACCCCTCTTGTTAGTATTAGTACTACCCCACGAAATGTGGTGAGAGTTAGCATCGCTACCTACTAGTACTTCGTTACCTGTTTGCTTGATTTTCCTCACCAGTTGCTGTAGCTCCGACAAAGGTGGTAATGTCGGCGAGTCGAACGGCAGGTAAATTGATGCTAGGTATATATTACCATTCCCTTGCTTCAACACTGTGGCGTCCGAGGTTGACAACTCTGGGGAGAAAAGAAAGCATAAGTTTTTATGGCATATAATACAGGTCCTCGGTCGGTTTCCTGTATTAGCGTAAAAGAGTTGGTAATTAATGTGGTTTAGTCCGGAAACCTTGTTCTTTACGGTCCAAGGTTCCTGGATTAAACCGATGTGTATATTACCTTTGTTTATTTTATCCATCAGGGCTTGAGTTGCCGTTTCGCTCCGATGGAGGTTTATCTGGATGACCTCAATCACGAGTCATCCAGTAAGCGTGCTTCTTGGGAGTCGCTGATGGCTTCGACCCCCTCCTCGGTATTGCTCGGTGGTTTGTCCTCCTTGCTGGTTTGGTGGGCATCCTCTTCTTCTTCCCCGACTCGTGCCCTTCCAACTTTAAAGGTGACTGCATTACAGATGTAGTACGCCTTGCCCTTTGTCTTTGTAAGACTGGATAGTGAGAGGTCGTCAATTCCAACCACAAGGAGAGTGCCATCCTCTTTCTCCTCCCTGTGGAAGATTTCCCACCTCTTCACTTCCAAGGTCTCATTTTGCTTGCCAAAGACCTCGAGCATGCGTTCTGTCTCGAACTTGCAGTCATACCCTTTGACGTAAACCGTCGTTTTAGTCAGATGAGGTATCTCGTCTTTCCTCACCAGCTTCAATTTGCCGCCTTCCCAAGGAGTTGTCACACTGTTGATGACTTCCTCGAGAACGGCCGGGTTCGCGTGCGGTCCCAAGTGGTATACTAAGAGGTCCCCTTTGAGCTCGCTGCTGACTATTTTTATTGGCCCACTCTTTAGAATGTGTTCCAGTATTTTATCGCTGACCATATTTTCGATGGCCTGCTGATGTTCTTTAGGTAATCTGCCGGACCCTCTACTGGTATCGATCACTGCATAGCACCTCTCGTCCCTGTAGTTCTTCCTGGCCACCTTGGCGTAAGTAGATGGCGGCTCCGAGCCAGTCTCTGCGCCCATCTTCCTCTTCTGGAAGGCCCTGGGCTTCTTATCAGAGCCCTTGGTACTTCCAGAGGATTCCGCGGTCGCGCTCACCTTCTTCGTGCCCGAGCACTCCCTTTCGCCCTCCGTCGAAGGGTTATTTGGGCAGTCTCCTTCGCGTTGGTTTTGAGAGGAATTGCTTGGGGCATTTGATGGTGGGAAGCTCATTTTCTTCTTACATGGTTTGGCGGTATTTTCTTCCTCTGGAGATCTAATCCTGTTCGCCGCTTCCGATGAAGTGGAGGGATTGTTGATCTCTTTTGGTGCGGCCCGCTGTTTTTTGTTTAGCTGTGCCTGGATCCTCTGGTACCTACGTCTCTGGGCTCCAGTCCACCGTTGTAAGTTTAGATATGCTTTCGCTTACCTCTTCTACCATCTTGTGGACCTCCTCGTTAACGGACTTCTCTCCACAACGGTGGTGTTGAATTTTGCAACTGCTGTCTGATTCGGAGTCAGGGTCGCTCCCATCCTCGGATTTCTGGGTCCAGATTAAACTCTCCCTTCGCTTCCCTTTCTCCTCATCTTTTTTACCTTTCGGTTGCGTGCTTGTAGCAGTACCGTCGACCACAGATGCCAAGGCACCCACATCTGTAGGAGATGTTTGCTCACGATCACTTAATGACGACGAGGTGTGACTCGCAGGCAGATCACTATTCCCCGCCGGTACTGGGTTATTTAGGCCCTGCACCGTAACTTTTATTCCTTCTTTGTCCTCCATGTTTGTTTTTTGTTTTAGGGGAACACCCCCGTAGTCAGTTTTTTGTCCGCGGGAACCTTAGAGGTTCCAGAGGTAGGTGGTCGTGCCACTCCACCCTAGACGGGTCATGTCACAAGTGATTTCCCTCGAAAATGATAGAGTAGCCCGACCATCCACCTCCGCCGGTGGGGACGCGCCCGGTAGGAGAACTGACATACACCCTCGGGTTTCTCTCAAATGAGTTTCTTGTATAAAAGCAACATCTATCTTATTAGACGTTAAAATATTTAGCAAATCAATCCTCCGGCTCACATTAATTAGTGACCTAACATTAAGTGTTATTAAATGCAGTTTTTTACCCATCATAATATAACTTTACTTCATTTAATAAAGCTGACACTGATTCTTAGCTTCATCTAATTGCACCCGTTTATAATTCTTCATAACATTTTCAATTTTTTGCTCTAGACAAAGCGTTTCCGGCTGACATAAAATCTTAGCAATTTTTAAAAAGTCTTGAACTATTGGGGATATAGCATTTTTAGAACAAGAAGGTGACTCGTTAAAACAATTGGCAAAAGATTTTCCTGATTGCAATAAATAAGCGCTATTTAAGGCCTTAAAAACTCCTCTGGAGGCTTGAGTCTTCCTTAGATTTTCATTAGCTTTTTGGTCCCCATACAAAGTTCTATGAAAAATAAAAAGCGGCCAGAGAGCACGGGTTATCGTTAACTGATCGTCATAAATTTTTGTAGAGATCATTTTTTAGCCCCAATAATGAACTGCTAAAGTTTTTCATCGATTGGACAATAATTGCGGCCTTTAGAGAATTTTCGTGAAAATGCACCTTTGACCCCATACAAATTACTATGGAAACAAAGATCGCTCGGCAGATACGGGTTAACGTTAACCAATTCCCGTAAAATTTCATATATAAGGTTTTTGGTTCAAATCGAAACAAATTTAGGAGGTAGGAGCTCCAAAATAAAAATATTTTTTGTTTTTTATGGGTCGCCCTAATATACATACTTTAATAACACATTGTTGAAATATGCTCTGTGTACGAATTAATAGTGGTTAGGGCTCGTATAGGCCTGTTGTGCGCTCTAATTTCGGAAGCCTAAGGGGAATAAATTTTTATTGCTTAATTTATTAAAAAGAAAATAAATTTATCAGTTAAGAAATTCTGTGCCATTGACATAATCTCTTAATTTGGTGGAGTTCTGGTATAGTGTTATTTCCTAGAAATTGGGTTCTTAGCGTCGCGAAGGCTGGGCAATGACAGAGATAGTGTTCCAACGTTTCGTCGTCCTCTCCGCATGCTCTGCATTCGCTGCTTTCTGCACAACCGATTTTGTGCAGGTGTGCTTGTAGCCCTAGGTGTCCCGTAAGGATGCCTGTCAGTCTACTAATGTCTTTTTTACTCATTTGAAGGAGTTCCTTTGTTTTATCCTCGTCTGGGTTTCCCCAGAGGATTTTTGTATTTTTCCCTTTCTCTTCAGTATTCCAGAGGGATGTATGGGCGTTTTCTGCCCATGCTTTTAACTCTAGACGCGCCGCTTTTAAAGGCTTAGCATTATCTAGGCTTATCGTAGCTTGCTCTCTGGCTTGCCTTGCCAAGGAGTTGACTATCTCGTTACCCCTAATCCCTTTATGTCCTGGTACCCATATAATGTTAACAGAACAGTTTTTTATTTCACCGTCTTGCTTGTTATTGCTTTAATTGCTGCTTTACTGTCCGTTAGGATGTTTACAGTGATTGGCCTTGTGTTAGCTTTAAACCAGTTCAGACACTCTGTGATCGCTCGGATTTCTGCCTGTAGGATCGTATTATGATCCGGCAGTCGTAGAGAGATTCTGGTGTCCTGGTCTTCGATATATAGACCCAGACCTGTTCTCCCCCCTAGAACGGCACCATCTGTGAAACCACAGCTTCCAGTCTCATACCTTACCTGAATTTCTATTGGGTGGACAAATAAAATTGTCTCTAAAGCCCTAGTTGGTGTAGTCCCGCTAATACTTAAGCAGCACGTTCTTTGGACTTTTTGCAGTACTTTTACGTTGCATTTCTTGTCCGTAGCTGTCCACCATACCACTGAAGCGTAAGTTAGAATCGGTCTAATTACGCTTCTGTATAACCAGTGTGTCATCCTAGGATTGAAACCCCATTTTGAGCCTATAGCTCTTCTGCAGGTTGACCAACATCTGTGGGCTTTATTAGCCCTTTCCTGAATATGGTCTCTCCATTTAAGTTTCCTGTCTAGAATTACTCCCAGGTACTTAATTGTTGTAGGAATGTTTATCATCTTATCTAGGAAAACGGGTTCTTCGTAAGCTCCTATTTTCGTTTTCCTAGTGAATAGACATAATTCTGTTTTTTCCGGGTTGACATTTAGACCTCTCGGTCTAGCCCAGTTGTATGCTATTTTTAGAGCCGCTTCGGCCCTTCTACAGAGTATATTTGGATTCTTTCCCCTAAGAAGTATTATAACGTCGTCTGCATAGCAGATGGGTTCAAATCCTTCGTCGGTTAAGATCCTTAGTAGACTATTTATGGTGGTAACCCATAGGAGAGGTGATAGTATTCCTCCCTGTGGCGTCCCCTGACCAACTTTGTCTCTTTTTGTTACGTCTTGTAGCGCGCAGCTTATCCATCTATTCCTTAGCATGTGGTCTATCCAGTGCCTCAAGGCCCGGTTTACCTGAAACTCGTCTAAGGAGTGGATTAGCGTTTCGGTGCTGACGTTGTTGAACGCTCCTTCGATGTCGATGCAAACTGCGAGAGTATACAACTTCATCTCGAAGTTTCTCTCTATGTGGTGTACTACCTCATGTAATGCGGTTTCCACTGATCTACCTTTTACGTATGCATGTTGTTTGTACTTGAGCATATCGTTAGGGATGTTACTCTTTATCATGGTGTCGACCGTCCGTTCCATTGTTTTGAGTAAGAATGAAGTTAAACTTATCGGACGATAAGATTTTGGTATTGCATAACTTGACTTGCCGGGCTTGGGAATGAATACTAACCTTGCCTCTTGCCAGGCCAATGGAGTATACGCAAAGTTTAAGCAAGCATTGAAAATCTCGACCAGATTGGACGAAATATAGTCCACTTCCCTTTGCAGTAAGGCTGGGAAAATCTGGTCTAGTCCCGCTGCTTTGTATGGTGAGAAGCTCATTATTGCTTCTTTAATCATCAAGTTGTTGATTTTTGGTGCTTCTTCTGATGCATAATCTATCTCCATCGGTGACACTGTGTGTGCCGTAGTACTCGACGGGAAGTGCGTTCTCATCAGAAGGCTTAGAGTTTCCTCGGTTGTTTCCATCTTTTTACCCGTCTCATCAACCATAAGCTCGGGTTGTGAGTGAGTTTTAGATAGAAACTTTTTAATTTTAGAGACGTCATTCACGCTATCTACCTGTTCACAAAAAAGCTTCCAGGAGTTCCGTTTGGCGTTTCTTGTCATTTTGTTGTATTCTTTTAGTTTTGTTTGGTAGTTGTCCCAGAATACAGCTGCTTTTTTACGTTTTGCCCTATTGTAAAGTCTTCGGACCTCTTTGCCTTTGTTACGAATTTCCCCTGTCATCAAGGGTTTTTCGTAGGCCGATTTCCTCTCTCAGAGTGGACAACTTTCTTCGAAAGACCTCACTAGAGCCTCTGTCAGTTTATTGACATTTCTATCAATATCTTCTTTGCTTAGGCAAACTTCAACTTCTTGCCCTAGTCTATCTTTAACTTGTTTTCCGAATTTAGCCCAATTAGTTTTGGATTTATTTCGGAAAGTTATCGGATTCGGCGGTGGCCTTGATATTTTAAACCTGATATACCTATGGTCAGAGAAGGAGTGTTCCTTTGAAACCCTCCACTCATGTACCTCGTTTATTAAATTTTCTGAACATATTGTTACATCTAATACTTCCTCCCTAACTTTGTTAACAAAGGTTGGTGTATTTCCTATGTTAAGGGTTATCAGGTCGTTAGTATTCCAAAATTCTAGAAGGGCTTGACCCCTCTTGTTAGTATTAGTACTACCCCACGAAATGTGGTGAGAGTTAGCATCGCTACCTACTAGTACTTCGTTACCTGTTTGCTTGATTTTCCTCACCAGTTGCTGTAGCTCCGACAAAGGTGGTAATGTCGGCGAGTCGAACGGCAGGTAAATTGATGCTAGGTATATATTACCATTCCCTTGCTTCAACACTGTGGCGTCCGAGGTTGACAACTCTGGGGAGAAAAGAAAGCATAAGTTTTTATGGCATATAATACAGGTCCTCGGTCGGTTTCCTGTATTAGCGTAAAAGAGTTGGTAATTAATGTGGTTTAGTCCGGAAACCTTGTTCTTTACGGTCCAAGGTTCCTGGATTAAACCGATGTGTATATTACCTTTGTTTATTTTATCCATCAGGGCTTGAGTTGCCGTTTCGCTCCGATGGAGGTTTATCTGGATGACCTCAATCATGAGTCATCCAGTAAGCGTGCTTCTTGGGAGTCGCTGATGGCTTCGACCCCCTCCTCGGTATTGCTCGGTGGTTTGTCCTCCTTGCTGGTTTGGTGGGCATCCTCTTCTTCTTCCCCGACTCGTGCCCTTCCAACTTTAAAGGTGACTGCATTACAGATGTAGTACGCCTTGCCCTTTGTCTTTGTAAGACTGGATAGTGAGAGGTCGTCAATTCCAACCACAAGGAGAGTGCCATCCTCTTTCTCCTCCCTGTGGAAGATTTCCCACCTCTTCACTTCCAAGGTCTCATTTTGCTTGCCAAAGACCTCGAGCATGCGTTCTGTCTCGAACTTGCAGTCATACCCTTTGACGTAAACCGTCGTTTTAGTCAGATGAGGTATCTCGTCTTTCCTCACCAGCTTCAATTTGCCGCCTTCCCAAGGAGTTGTCACACTGTTGATGACTTCCTCGAGAACGGCCGGGTTCGCGTGCGGTCCCAAGTGGTATACTAAGAGGTCCCCTTTGAGCTCGCTGCTGACTATTTTTATTGGCCCACTCTTTAGAATGTGTTCCAGTATTTTATCGCTGACCATATTTTCGATGGCCTGCTGATGTTCTTTAGGTAATCTGCCGGACCCTCTACTGGTATCGATCACTGCATAGCACCTCTCGTCCCTGTAGTTCTTCCTGGCCACCTTGGCGTAAGTAGATGGCGGCTCCGAGCCAGTCTCTGCGCCCATCTTCCTCTTCTGGAAGGCCCTGGGCTTCTTATCAGAGCCCTTGGTACTTCCAGAGGATTCCGCGGTCGCGCTCACCTTCTTCGTGCCCGAGCACTCCCTTTCGCCCTCCGTCGAAGGGTTCTTTGGGCAGTCTCCTTCGCGTGGGTTTTGAGAGGAATTGCTTGGGGCATTTGATGGTGGGAAGCTCATTTTCTTCTTACATGGTTTGGCGGTATTTTCTTCCTCTGGAGATCTAATCCTGTTCGCCGCTTCCGATGAAGTGGAGGGATTGTTGATCTCTTTTGGTGCGGCCCGCTGTTTTTTGTTTAGCTGTGCCTGGATCCTCTGGTACCTACGTCTCTGGGCTCCAGTCCACCGTTGTAAGTTTAGATATGCTTTCGCTTACCTCTTCTACCATCTTGTGGACCTCCTCGTTAACGGACTTCTCCACAACGGTGGTGTTGAATTTTGCAACTGCTGTCTGATTCGGAGTCAGGGTCGCTCCCATCCTCGGATTTCTGGGTCCAGATTAAACTCTCCCTTCGCTTCCCTTTCTCCTCATCTTTTTTACCTTTCGGTTGCGTGCTTGTAGCAGTACCGTCGACCACAGATGCCAAGGCACCCACATCTGTAGGAGATGTTTGCTCACGATCACTTAATGACGACGAGGTGTGACTCGCAGGCAGATCACTATTCCCCGCCGGTACTGGGTTATTTAGGCCCTGCACCGTAACTTTTATTCCTTCTTTGTCCTCCATGTTTGTTTTTTGTTTTAGGGGAACACCCCCGTAGTCAGTTTTTTGTCCGCGGGAACCTTAGAGGTTCCAGAGGTAGGTGGTCGTGCCACTCCACCCTAGACGGGTCATGTCACAAGTGATTTCCCTCGAAAATGATAGAGTAGCCCGACCATCCACCTCCGCCGGTGGGGACGCGCCCGGTAGGAGAACTGACATACACCCTCGGGTTTCTCTCAAATGAGTTTCTTGTATAAAAGCAACATCTATCTTATTAGACGTTAAAATATTTAGCAAATCAATCCTCCGGCTCACATTAATTAGTGACCTAACATTAAGTGTTATTAAATGCAGTTTTTTACCCATCATAATATAACTTTACTTCATTTAATAAAGCTGACACTGATTCTTAGCTTCATCTAATTGCACCCGTTTATAATTCTTCATAACATTTTCAATTTTTTGCTCTAGACAAAGCGTTTCCGGCTGACATAAAATCTTAGCAATTTTTAAAAAGTCTTGAACTATTGGGGATATAGCATTTTTAGAACAAGAAGGTGACTCGTTAAAACAATTGGCAAACGATTTTCCTGATTGCAATAAATAAGCGCTATTTAAGGCCTTAAAAACTCCTCTGGAGGCTTGAGTCTTCCTTAGATTTTCATTAGCTTGTACTCTTTCTTTTAGTTGCATATACTTGATATAAGCGGGACATTTTCGGAAACTTGCAGGATGTCCGATTTCCTTACAGTTTACACAATATGGTTTAGTATCATTTTTCTGGACATATTCGCACTGACCAGGCTCATGAGACTTGTCACACTTAACATAAGCTCGAGCTCGAGTGCAATTTGAGGAAACATGGCCCCATTGCTCCATTGCTGGCAGCGCCAACATTGAACGGTTTTTAAATTAGATTTTGGAGATTCAAAATATACTCTATGCTTTAAGATGTACCTGATATGAGATACATCCGATGCCCTCTTTCCAGGATGCAAGGATAATAAAAATAAACCTGTGTCATAATTGTTCTTTTTAGAATGGCTTGTTTGAAGTTTGGTTACCTTTTGAATAGTGTTCGGTATTTCTTGATCTAGCCAAGCTTTAAGAGTTTCCAAACTAGTGCCATGATACAGTCCACGCAAGACAATACTGACATTCTTAAACTCTTTAGGTGTGTATGTATGTATATGCTTCAAATTTTCCTTCTCTTAATATACCCATTATCTCAGAATGTACCAAAGGATCTTGCACATATAATTTACTCTTGAATCTATTCTTATTTATAATCTTGTATGTAATCTTCTTAGAATCCAACTCCTCAATCAGACGACCAATATTAATACCAAACAAAAAAATAGGAGGACAAAACTTGACAATCTTAGGGTTAGATGCTACATGTTCTCTTATCGGACTAGCATTTCTAACTGACATAACAGGTTCCTTTTCTAAATCTAGAGAACCTAAAATATAATACCTATTTTGTGACCCTTCAATGAGTGGTGTATGTATATAATTTTCTTTGGAATTTAAAGAAGAAAGAAAATACATGTATTTGTTTTCAATTTGAAATATGTACATGTATTTTGTTTTTGTTTTTTCGAACGCACACGCAATTAATTAGGTAAAGCCTTTAAAAACAATCGAATTCCATAGTTTATAAAATTGTTTTTAGAATATTTGTTTGGAAGAAATTCTTCAGTTTTGCATTGGAACAAAAATTTAATCATATTATCCATTCGATTATGTGGAGAAACCTTGGCACTTCATTCATTTTTCGCGTTTTATATAAAATTTCCAAAAAGTATTATAAACAAACCCAATAGTTGCTTTTGTGTTTACTAATTTTGAAGTGCCACCGTGGTGCAATGGTATGCACACCCGCCGTAGACGCAGAAGGTCGTAGGTTCGATTCCCCGGTTAGGCAACATCAAATTTTCAATGGTGGCAAAATACCCCTCAGTAATGTTGGCGATATTTCCTAAGTATTTCAGACATGTAAAACTTCTCTACAAGTGTTGTCGTAGGACACGCCGTTCGGACTCGGAGATAAACTGTAGGTCCCATATCATTGATATAATATGAATCGGGGTGCACTCATTGATATGAGAGAGGTCTCCCTTGTCCAGTCTGGGATGTTTGTGGAACAATTATTAATTTTAAAGTTATATGAATTCAGGAATAAACAGGGTTCTATAATTTAGTCATCTAGATCTACCTCTTATACCATGGATTCAATATTTGCATAATTATCTTGGCCTTTTGTTATTATTTTTACTTTTGCAATAACTAATTTAATAATTTTAATTAATTAATTTTAATTTAATTTTTTACTTCACAATATTTTGTGTTAGCACGCTCCCGGCATACCAAAAGTCCTTGTTGGTAATAGGCTTCATTTGGCATTCAAACGACAAGTTGCAGCGAAGCAAGCGGAATTGTATGCGTCTCGTAACAATATGTCATGTTTCGAAATATCTCCTCTTTGTGATTTCAATATTAGGGAATCATTTTGCGAATTGGCTCGTATGGCTCTACACAGAAACGGAATGGAACGGATATGGCGAAATAATAAAGGTATGCCTTGCGATTCGTCATATATTACAATTATATATAATATATGTATAACATCATTTTTTTAAATGTATCCCTATAATTGCAGTTTTATCACTACAAGAATTATGCTGTCGAACTATTGTGAGACGTACAAGTGTATATGCTATTGAATCATTACCATTGCCACCATCTGTTAAATCTACATTAAAATCGTATGCACTAACAACGTCTCAGTGTTTTAATACATTAAATAGCACATCAAAAAGCAAAAATCGATGTAAAACGCCTACTAGTAGCGGCCGAAACAGTTGCTGTATTGCGTGATTTTGTCATATACGAATAAGCCAATATCTGTAGCAGTTGCAGTCGTTGTATAAATAATTCCCTTCGACAAGTCGTGGTTATTTCAGCATTTGTTTCAATTTAGTTTAGAAAACGATTGTAATATGCGATTCGATTAGGCTTTATTTACAAAAGTATTTATTTTTATTTAATTTGTATAGCATTAACTACTAAAATAATCTAAAGTTGTTAATTTCATATTTTTTGTTTATATTTTTATTAATTTATAGCAATATTGAAAAATTTATACGCATTGGACACAAACGCATGTTTACAATATTCTATAATGGGAAAATAAATTTTGAATACATATATAAAATATGAGTTTAATTCACAAACACAAGAGTATTAATAACTTTATTATAGGTATAAACACAAATTATAAAAATGTTTCCATTAATTTTAATTGAAACTGAATCTACTTCCTCCTTCTCCTCTGCATTTTATACAACTGCCACTGATTTTGCTTCATCATCGAAAAGGTTTTTTATGTTGCCTTCCCAACTCTACTCCATTAAGAATTTCCGTCTCGTGAATTACTTTGTGTCGTGCGGGTCCATGCCGCATACTGGGCAGATGTCTTGCACGGCGCGATCGATTTCCGCCCAATAAGAATTTAGGCTACTGGTTTTTTGTGGGGATCTCTAAAGCAAATGGGTTTAAAATTCAAGTCTGGCAACGCTGCCATGAGCAGCTGAAAGTTTTTGCGCTCTTCGGAAATTTATGGAAAATATAAACAGCCCTATTCTGAACATTCCCATGGGAACTGTTTCCCATGGGAGCGAAATTTCCCATTCCCACGTTTTCCATATTCTCAACGACGTGGGAACAGCAAAACGTGGGAGCTGAAATTTCGAAATTCGAAATTAGTTACACCAAATTATTATAGTATATTTTTCGGAGCTGTAATTTTGTTTTGTAGTACAAAATGCCTATTTGCATTGAATTCGCGGTTTTTGAATTAGATTAGCAAAAGTACAACTCACTTAATTCAACAACCGTGCATTGTTTTATGGATTTTTAAGTGAATGGAGTCAACGATGTGTGGTGTTGTTCTAATAAGCACATTTTCTTCAGAATGTGCGAAGTGGTGTAAGCATTTTTTAATTAGTAGGCAAACATAATTTTCGTGTATAAAGTAATAGGAACTTTTTAAGTTTGTAACGAATTTAAAAATTGTATGTTGATTCGGAAAAATTTTAGTTAGGGGTTTAACGAGTATATCGCTAGTTTTACTTATTCCTAATGATCGCTAGAACTTTGCATATTTTGCATTTTAATCCCATTGTTGTTGTTTTTATATTTTAAAACAACTATTTTATTAGTGGAAAAGATTTGGAATTGTTCGCCAAGGGGTAAGGCAGGAAATACTATGTGTCGTCGAATTTCAACGAATGCACACACCAAAAATTTGGTTGGTGTTGTTTTTGCTGTAAATCAGACCAACCAAATTTTTGGTGTGTGCATTCGTTGAAATTCGACGACACATACTAGTGGAAGAGGTTTGAATTGTTTTCGCAGACACTTTCGTCGGAGTTGTATGAGGTTGCCAAGGAAAAACTTCTCATTGAACTTTTTTCTTTGCTTACCTTTATACTTCGAGCTGACGATTGATGTTTGGGTATAAAAAGTTTCTTGTTGAAGAAGTTATTGAAAAATAACTTCGGTGGAGAATATCCACAAACAAGAAACAAGGGAACTGATGAGATCCAGTGGCGTGGATCGAAACTATAGTATTCCCTGCCTTACCCCTTGGCGAACAATGCCAAATCTTTTCCACTAACAAAATAGTTGTTTTAAAATATTAAAACAACAACGATGGGATTAAGCCAGACTATTTTGAAAAAAACAAAATTGCAAACGCTATCCCAATAAAAAAACGCCACAATGCTTCTATTTTTAATAAATTAAAAAAAAAAAATCGGATATTTTTCTCGATTATTACATATTTTTGCGTATTATTACATATCGTCACCATAAATTTCCGAAGACGTATCTAAAAAAAAATAAAATACGTTTTTGATGGAACCTAAAACTAAAACACATGCCCTTGCAAAATTTCAAGCTTCTACGTTCAAAATAACGATCCTATTCAAGAAAAGGCATTTCGGAAAATGGAATAGCATTGCAATAATTTGGCATATATGTATGTACGTCTGTGTTATCGTTGTCGTGTCGTTGAGGAGACTAACACGTTTTCAATAGAACGTTAGTCGTCTGATTTAAAAAACCCGAAGGTTATAGTACGAAAATGAATAAAAGTTGTAAAGATTGTATATATAATGGTTATTTTCCAATATATTTTAATAATTATTGCCAAAAATTCTATTGAAATTGATTTGTTTTTACTTGCTGTGCTGCGTTAATAGAATCAACCAAGGTACTTTTCTCGTATTTCAATACATATGGTCTGTTCCAGAACTGCAAAAATCTACTAATTTTTACTACTTTTTTTGTTTTGTTCGATAACATAAAGGAAAAATTTTTATCGGTGTAAAACATGTTACATTCTTGCAGGTTTTTGTATCATATAAGAATATGCAAAATCCGAATGACATATTTTACAGTACATTTTGTATGCTTTTATTAAGCAAACACATGTCGATTATAAATATTTGCAATAATTTTGTCGTGTAGATGTCTTAAAATATAAAATTTCATAAAAATATGAAATTTCCTGAATTTTTTTTTTCATACTCCCACACTGTTTGCTGTGGAGATTTTTCCCACAAAATTCTCCCACAATTCAAGATAGAGAATGTATACTTTTTTCCCATGGGAACAAATTCCCAATTCGAACTTCATTCAGAATGAGGGGAGATGGGAAATGGGAAAAAACTCCCACAAAATTTTATTCAGAATACGAAAATGAAATGTGGGAATGGGAAAAAATTCCCAACTCCCATGCGTTCAGAATAGCGCTGAAAATAATAATAAAATAATGAATTAAAAGTTGTTCTACGAGTTAATATAATACACTTTTTTGGAGTAGTTCTCATCGAATTGATGTGTCAATAACTTGGATAACAATCTAACAATCGTTGATGTTTGGTTTCGTTTATTGCGAATCCCTGTATCGCATCCTACAATTTAATTGTTTATAAACATAAACAACGTATATTTTGGATGTTATTGAGTTACCTTTTGCAATAAAAATGCGGCTTGTGCAATTTAAATTGTACTAAAACTCAATATAGAGTATACTATCGACGATGTTTAGTATATTTTCATGCTACCAAGTGTCTGAAGCTTGATCAATCTAACCTCAAAAACAAAAAACAAGGTTGTTAGTTAATTGCCCCCGGTGTAGCATTGATAATGCTGAATGTCTCAGTAAGGGACCTAGTGTTGATTCGAGTATGGAGGTTGGAAGTATTGATGTGAGCTTTCATGAATTTGTTGAATCTCTTAAAAATCAAATCCAACTGCAGAAACAAATGCTGGATGAGCAATGGCGAAAGGCGACCGAAGTTTTTGAACAAACTATGAGTGGATGGAGAAGCTAAGAGTGGAATTCAAGACTCAATTTGAGACTTTAGCAGAAGACATCAACAAATGTAAGGCTGACTTCCGTATTGTCAATTGCTTTGTGCTTTGTAAACTTAGTTAAAATATTTCAGTTACACACTCATGCATTCGTTTGAACATTTTTTAAGTTTATCACAATGAATGAAACCTCCAGTCAAAATTTGCTGAGTGTGATAAACACAATAAAAAGAAATGTTTTAGAATCATCTGAACATTTGCAACGCAGAAAGATTCCTAAGACATGTAACTTATTTTAGAAGTTGTTATTGGGCTTTTTTGGTCAGATTTTTTAATGATAATAAAACGAATTTATTTTATCTTCTGCTCAATGTTTCGTTGGCTTATTTCCAACTTTTTCAACATGTAACTTCTCCAGAAGTATTGTTCCGCATTTTTATCCTTTTATACGTAACTAGAAAATTTAAAAATATTCTTGAAATATCATCGCGCGAGAATGGAAAGGTCTCATCAACTTCTTTAATTTCTCTTAAGACCTGTTCCCATAAAACTGTCCGCTTCTTCGCCTCGAACGAAAATCTGGTTCATTACGCAGCACAGAGGGGAAATTTGTGTTAAAAGTTGATCAAAAGCCCTAGAAAGCTCATTTATAGTCCGATTGATATAAAATTTTGCACAAAGCATATCTTCTGTACAAGGATTAATCCTATAGAAAAATAATGAAAATCGGTACAGATTTGGATGCAGCTTCCATATATATTCGCATCTGATGTGAGATAAAAATGCACCAAAATCACTGAAATTTGACACATGCAACCTAAACTAGCCTAAAAAAACATTGAGCCAATTTTCAAACAAATCGGTACAGATGTATATATAGTCCCATATGCACATATTTCATTCCAAATTTTATTTTTTGAAACTTACTTAAATTAATCTTATCTCAATTCACATGAGAAAAGCCGTGAATGCTTCTGAATAATGCAAACATATTTGATAGGTGTTGGTTTAGTCTGATAAATAAAAGCACCGGTTATAAGGTGGAGCAAAATTTAGTGTGTGTAAACCTTGCAATTCCATATAAAAATATTTCATATTTTAGTTGAGAAAAATTAGATTCTTTCGGAATGGCGCAAATATGCGCAATTTTTTATGATTGAATCTGATATTTGAGACTCAAGCGCATAAAACATTAGAAGAAACTATGGTCGGGAAATGACGGGGAAATAGACTTTTTCACTATTGAAATTGTAGTAATCTTAAAAATTATCATAAAAAATGTTCATGTTCAAGAGGATATGTATCACCATTATTAAAGAGCAAAGATGTAAAATCAATCTGAAAATTTAAAATGCTAATCTTGTTCGGAGACTGTTTAAAACAATAAATCTTGAAAAAAAAATATAAATTTTCGCGAAAATAATGTCATTTTAATGTTCACCTAATTTCTAAGTTTTCGAACATTTACTTTTTGTTTTCAGTAAGGCTGAGTTCAATCGACTGCTGCATTGGATTGGTTAATCTTACAAAGTCGAGGATGGTTATAGCAAATGTAGAAAAGAGTCTGGTTGCCGCTTATCAACATTCTTTCATAAAAAACGATTTTCATATTTTGAGTTTTGAGCAACTTTAGGCATATGTTTCCCCTATGTGCGCAGCCTTGTTGTGAGAAGCAATTTTTTTTGCTCGAATCTACATCTATAAATAAAAAACAATTTTTTTTGTACGTAGTTGCTATTATTTATTGTTTTTGAATATGTTGCCTTATACAGACAAATAGTGTTGGTCAGCTACCCAAAGTAACCATGAACCACAGCTTGATTACTAGACATCGGATTTTTGCATGTTTTTGATTTCTCATCCGATTGGACTCAAATTTTGGATCTAGGCGTTTTAAGGGTCAATTTTTCGATATTTGGGGTCATATCAAAAACATGCAAAAAATATGCAAAAAATATGCAAAATATATGCAAAAAATATGCCAAAAAATATGCAAAATATGCAAAAAATATGCAAAATATGCAAACAGTTTTTGGCCGAAAATCGTCATAAAAGTCGTACAATTGTCAATTAAAGTTGGAAAAACCATCAAAAAATACATAACAATGTTCTAAACTAAGACTGTTGACCGTATAACTTCGTTTTTTTCAGCAGATTATTATGTTATTGAGACCATTTACGACAGTGTGGTGTAGGGTATAAAAGTATGGTAATGTAATACAATTTTTTTGTTATTAATCCATGCAAAAATATAAAATTTGATAGAATATCAAACGCCACCGTGGTGCAATGGTTAGCACGTCCGCCTTGCACTCAGAAGGTCTGCGGTTCGAATCCCAGGCCAAGCAACATCAAATTTTCAACGGTGGCAAAATTCCCCCTCAGTAATGCTGGCGACATTTCCTGAGTATTTAAGCCATGAAAAACTTCTCTACAAGTGGTGTCGTAAGACACGCCGTTCGGACTCGGCAATAAAAAGTAGGTCCCATATCATTGAGCCAATATGAATCGGCGTGCACTCATTGATATGAGAGAAGTCTCCCTTGTCCCATCTGGGATGTTTGTGGAACAATTATTATTATTATTATCAAACGCTCTATGTAAAATTCAATACTTTCTTTGTAATAATTTGGTTATTGTTCAAAGGGAACAAATCGATGTCGAATTTTTTAAGGCGGCAACCGCATAAAGTTTTAGTTGGGTCAGATTTTAAAACTGTCAAAGTTGAGCACAATTGGAATATGTTAAAATGTTCCACTGGGGCCCTGACGTTATGAAAATCTCGATTTTTTGGCTATTTAGCGATTTCGGCGACCCATTTCTCTGGAACGGTTAAAGCTTTTTCTCCATATTAAGCATTAAATTAAAGGCCATTCTGTTCTTAACATTTCTTGCTGAACAACAAACTACGTAAGTATTACAGAATTCGAGATAATAAAGCCAATGTCCCGAAAAAGTGACTAGGTACGCCTTTGTGCGAAAATGGAGACTATTAAAAAACATTTTCTTCATTTTTATCAAGTTTTGGAATGAAAACAAAAAAACAGGGTTTGTCGTGAAGAAAAATACATTTCAGCGGCCAAATATCCGAGTAAATGTATAAAACACATTTGCATTTGAAAAACGAAAAGTTCTTGGACAGAGAAGCCACTATATAGTCGATATGTCCAAAGATCTGCTTCACCACCAGGTAACGTAGTTTGGTGACTATGTGGGTTCGAGTCCTTGGCTTTCCTTTTTCACTTGCAAATAATTTCTGATCATCAAGCTTAACTCTAAACGAGAAAATTAATAAAGAAAACAAATGTCTTTGACATTTTGTTCTAAATTAAATTTATTCGAGAGTCAGACATCATGTGGTTTTGAAGCTATTTGGGTACAGCTGACTACTTGAAGAACGCTCTGCTATGTAGTTCGCAACTTTCAAGTTGTTTACCATACTTTGCGCTTCCTGGAAATTCGGAGTTAATGTTTAATCTCTTGAACAACAAGAATTATCCCACATCTTTTTCTAGGATTTTCGGCAGTTGCTCTTTTGGAAGTTTGGATCGAATATTTCTGAAGAAATTTGAATCGTTGCTTTGTTAAGATTTTTGTTGCCTTTTGGCTCTTTACGGCGTTTTGCACCGTTGGATCAAACAATGCCAAGCCAACAAATTCAGGACAAAGATCCACAGGTGATTTATTATTTTGTTATTTCCTTTTTCTGATACTTGTTTGTCTATGTTTTCGTATTTCAATAGATTTTCAATGAGGTCTAGCTCTTGTTTTTATGCTAAACGTATCGTAGAATCTGAAGAACCATCTGTCCCAAAACAATCAAGCGTGGCTTCAAGAAAATCGTAACTATGCAATTGTCATTGGTGCTGGACCCCTGTAAGGTGTATAGGAACGTTACTAGTATCATCATTATCCCTCGCCGGGGATAACAATCTTGGCGCGATGCGAGGGCTAGACGTCGCAGCTCTCTCATTCAACTTCCTGTAGTGTTGAACTGGGAGGCTGTGATCGACCAAAGGTTATCCACTCATTGTCAGATACCAACTTAGTGCACTGAAAGTCAAAGTGTATCCTTGGATTGAGTGACATATATTTGGTAGCGATCTCCTACCAAAGTAATTGAGAGATCCCCTAACACCGGGGTGTTATGCGACCTCGTGCCTATCGGTGTTCCAAGGTTTGCAGTTAGGGTACCAACTGTATTCGTACGGAGCCTCGCTTGATACCTGGGCACCTCAGCGAGTAGTCAGTGCCCCAGTCATGGTAGTGGAGGGCTATGCCATGGCTGTACTCAGCTCCCCATTACCGTCAACTTCTTATGCATAATTCAAATTTAAAACAAAACCACAACAACAATCCCAAACCATCTTCATTATCGACCCTTGCTTCGAACCCGGACAATGCCGCACCTCGTGCGAACACCCAACCCCTGGGCGGGACGTCAACGAACCGACTCTGGACAATGTCAGTGACGCAATTAATAAGCAGAGCAGGGAATTGCTCGAGCTCCTGAGGGACAGTGAGAGTCTCCGACTCAGTCAGGAGAGCCCCCCTCCATGGGACTGGGAGAGTTGGGAGGATGATGAGATGGACATCACAATTATCCCATCTCAATCATCCACCGCTGGTTGGTTGGTTGGTTTACGTGGTGGCCATACTTTATAGCCTCAATTAGTATGTTAGAGATACCGTTTTGAAAAACCACACCACTCGTTCAGAGATTGCTATTTCGTTGTTGCATGTTGACAGTTAAATCCAGCCTGATGAGTTGAGGAATCGCAGAAGGTCTCCCAGACCTACTTCTGTTATCTCTGTGATATCACGAAGGAACGGTTGTCTTAGAGCTTTGAATCGTCGTTGCATTTGTGCAGGGCAGGAACAGAGGAGGTGCTCAACAGTTTCCTCCTCTTCTTCATTCCCGCAGCTACGGCAGTGGTCATTGTGCGGTAGATTTAAACGTTTTGCATGGTTACCAATTGCCCAGTGACCGGTTAACACTGCAATAAGTCTTGCAAGGTTCCGTCGCGTTTGATTGATTAGGAACTTAGTTCGTTTGGCGTTGTATTGAGGCCACGTTAATTTTGATATCTTGCATGTTGCCGTTTTGTCCCATCTACTTTCAGCCAGTGATAGATAGTGTTTGAAGATATCCCCTTTAACTACTCCCATTGGAATTGCGACTGATGCCTTTGGGAGTTCGTTAGAGGCGGATCCTGCTCTAGCTAACTCGTCTGCTTTTTCATTCCCAACAAGTCCCTTGTGGCCCGGGATCCAGGTGAGAACTACTCTTGACAGACGCCCTAGTTTGGCAAGTTCTTCTTTACAATCTTTCACTAGCTTTGATGTGACAGCGTTGGATTTTAGTGCAAGGAGCGCCGCTTGACTGTCGACGAAGATTCCTATTGAGTTTGCTGTGTGATGCTGTAAAAGTTCAGTACAGGCCTCCTTTATTGCCAGTATCTCCGCTTGAAAGACACTACAGTACTCAGGTAGCTTTGTAGATGTGTGTATGTTTGCTTCGTCCGAGAACACACCGGATCCGACTCCACATTTCATCTTGGAGCCGTCCGTGTATACCTTAGTGTCATATGCTATCAATGGTGATCCATTACTCCATTCTCTTCTGCTTGGAAGTTTGATTGCAAAAGGCTGATCAAAATCCAATGTAGGTACGCAGTAATCAGCAGTGGTTGTTATTTCTTTCGGAAGTTGTTGAAGCATGCACGCATGTCCGTAAGTTCTGTCTCTCCACATACCTAGAGCTCGGAGTCTTACTGCATTACATGTTGCTGTTGCTTTGATGTGTAAATCAATTGGCAAAATGTGCATCATTATATTGAGGGCTTCGGCCGGACACGTTCGCATCGCCCCTGTTGCCCCGATGCATGCAGATCTTTGTATGCTGTATAGTTTTTTCTGTGTTATTTTCTTGTCCACTGCTGGCCACCACACTAGTGCTCCATAAGTGAGAATTGGTCTGATTATGCTGGTGTACATCCATAACACCATTTTAGGTTTGAGGCCCCATCGGCTTCCAAACAATTTGCGACATGCGTAATATGCAACAGTTGCTTTGTGAGCACGGTGTTCCACGTTACGTTTCCATGACAGCTTAGAATCTAGGATGATTCCTAGGTACTTGGCATGATCTGATAGGGGTATTTCTTGACCTCGCAGTCTTGGGAGATTAGGTATTGCATATTTGGTCTTTGTAGTGAATAGCACCATCTCAGTTTTCCCTGGATTCACTCCCAGACCACATCTTGTGGCCCAAGTATCTAGCGATCTCAGGGCTCCGCTCATAATGTCACTTATTACGGTCGGAAACAAACCAGAGACGAGTATTACCACATCGTCCGCATAGGCAACCACCTTAATCCCCATGTGGTCAAGTTTATTGAGAATTTCGTTGATGACAAGGAGCCAAAGTAATGGCGAGATAACTCCTCCCTGTGGAGTTCCTCTGTTCACGTGCTTTGACAGTGTACTGTTTCCCAGTGTGGCATTAATAACTCTGCTTTGCAGCATGGTGGTAATCCAACTACTGATGAGTGATTCCACGCCGAAGTTATCTAGTGCTTGTTTTATAGCTGATGTACTGACGTTGTTAAAGGCACCTTCTATGTCCAGGAAAGCAGCTAGAGTAAATTGTTTGTGCTCTAAGGACTTCTCTATAGTCCTAACGACTTCGTGTAGGGCTGTATCCGTCGAGCGCCCTTTAATATAGGCATGTTGGCTAGAAGATATGATGTTTGAGTTTTCCATCTTTTCTCGAATATACACGTCGATGAGTCTTTCGAGCGTCTTAAGTAGAAATGATGAAAGGCTTATTGGTCTGAAGTCTTTAGCATTTTCGTGACTACGTTTTCCTGCTTTGGGTATGAAGACAACCTTTACCTGTCTCCAACTCGTTGCAACGTAGTTAAGGGAGATACATCTACTATAGATGTATACTAGCCAAGGATTTATTATTTCCTCTGCACATTGTAGCATTTTTGGTATGATTCCATCTGGTCCTGGAGATTTGTAGGGGGAGAAGCTGTTTATAGCCCACGTGACTTTACTCGGACTTATTATCTTATCAACTTCACTGTTGTTTTTATCTACAGCTGTAATGGGTCGCATTTCTTCGGTACTGTCCGAGCAGCCGGGGAAGTGCGTGGTAAGAAGGATTTCAAGAGATTCGGCTGAGTTTTCGGACCAGGTGCCGTTGTTTCTCTTTATATAGGTAGGATTCGAATGACCTTTTGCCATAACTTTGCTTAGTCTGGCTGTATCTTTGGTATTTTCTAACGATCCGCAAAAATCAACCCATGATTGCTTTTTTGCTTTGGCTATGGCTTTTTTGTATTCCTTTAGCTTATCCTTGTATGACTGCCAGGATCCGCTTTGGTAGCTGGCATTGAAAGCTTTCCGTGACTCTTTACGCAGTTTAGAGAGTTCGGAAGTCCACCATGGTGGACAGTGTTTTTTCGATCGTGTCATTGGACAGGATACTTTAAAGGCTGTGTCTAGTGATTTCTCCAGAATAGATACAGCTTTGTCAATACATGTTGTAGTGTCGCCTTTTTGAGGAGAGCTGGGGAGTTTATCTTTTAAAACCCTATTAAATTTCTCCCAGTTTGTTCTTTTGGGGTTGCGAAAGCAATTTGTTGGCGTTTCTTTTTCAGATATATTAAATAGTATCCAATTGTGATCTGAGAAAGAATTCTTATCGGATACCATCCAATTAGCAATTTCAATATGTCGTTTATCGGATACTAAGGTTAGATCAATGACATCTTGCCATCCCCTAAAGTTATCCGAGCTTGGAAATACAAAGGTTGGGTTAGTACCTCTATTGCATATAGTGAGATTGTTAGTATTAATGAAATCTAAAACTGACTCACCTCTGTCGTTGATTTCAGAGCTACCCCACAGGGTATGTCTTGCATTTGCGTCGCAGCCAATGATAATGATGTTGTGTGGGTGTATGGCCCCCAAGGTGTCCCAGACCTCGCTTGGTGGTGCTTCCCTTGAGTGGGCCATATAAGAGGATGCGATAAAGAACTGTTTACCTTTTTCAGTTCCACTCTTGCCACGGTGAAGTCCGCTGTACTATACTGAGGACACAGAAATGCATTTATGTTTTTTTTAACAATTAGACATGATCTTGGCTTACCTTTATCCTTCATGTATAATGTATTGTATTCTCTGCTATCAAGTCCCTTTACTTCATTCTCGAAGACGTATGGTTCTTGTATAATGCCTATGTCTAGATCCTTCTCCACCAGAAGGATCCTCAGGTTATCTGAAGCTACCCTAGAGTGCTTCAGATTGATCTGAACGACCTTAAGCATAGTTTAATGAGGGGATGATGTGGATGGCCCCTCTAGCTGCATATTATCGAGCAGCTTTTCGGCATCGTCGACGTCAACACCATCGTCTTCTCCGTTCGGGCCAAGTGGGCGTAATATCTTAACTTTGGCCTCCCTTACGCCAAAGAACAGTTTGTTGCCTAGTCTCTCCAGTGCCTCTACTCCGGCCTCTGTTATCGAGAGAACCAAGCTCATGCTATTATTATTGGGTGGTTCTATGGCGATTACAGACCATTCATCCATTGGAACGTCTTTGTTCATTTTCGCCAGACCTTGCAGTAATTTGGGGCCGTCGTCATCCACCGCTACTCTCTCTCGTGCTTTGGAGAGCTCTAACCTAACGGTTGAGGCTCCCTCTCCTTCAGGGGCTAAACTGTCGGTCGGTTCCGACAAACCAACCCTGAACAGGCAAGACGCCTTGGTTGAGGATGCTGTGGAGGAGGATACGTCGACGGCCTCCCCCATGTCTCCCTCTACCAAAGCCAATAAATCTCGGCAGAAGAAGGACAGGTATAACTACCGGAGAGCCATCTACTACTGTCGTAGATTTATTGGCAAGGACCCATCCGAGGTGACCCCGTCGGAATTTAGGGAAATTGGCCTGAAGATCAGATTTGTGAGGCGTTTTGAAAAGAAATACCCTCACTTTGAAAGGATCTCCCTGCCAATTGACCAGATCCCGACCCCTGTGGAGGCTGCAGTTTCCAGCTCAGCGGCTGAGAAAAAGGCAACCTCTATGGGGAGAACCACAAAACCAGTGCTGTCAACCTGCTCTAATCCCTTGCGAGCGTCTGCGACGACCGCGGCAGGATTAAACAGGTCGACTCCACTGGCCCCGAAGACTACGGAGCGTAAGGGAAGCACTGGAGTGATCCCTTCCGTTTCGAAGTTGGTGCAGGGTAAAGTGCAGCCACCAGTTAGACAGCCGTCAAAGGTACCGCCTATGCCGACTGTCTTGCCAGTGTCTGCCACTGAACCCGCCGGGGTAAAGAAGGGTGTAGATCCAGTAGGGGCGATGAACTTACAGTTGACTGGACAACAGACAACTGTAAGGTCGTCGACACCTACTGGAGCTCATTCTTCTGACGTAAAGAGAGGTGCTGGCAGTGGGAGTGGCCATGGGGTTGCAGCAGATGACGGACCATCGACCTCAAAACAGAGCGGATACTCGAAGACATCTGCGCAGGAATGCGTCAAGAGGGTCAGATCTTCTGAGGATCCGCATCCTGTAGCTAAGAGGGTGGTGGATCGTCGACCGGGCAACCACATGGCACCGCTCTCACAAGGGACGACCGGTCAGGGGAAGTCTGAAGGGGCTCAACCTGGGAAGGCTAGTAAAGCCGACCCAGGAATGTCATACCCACGGACTTCCAAGGGCAGGACCCCGTTGCCAGTTAACCGGGAAGGCGTGATCGCCCCGGAGAATCTCCGGGTGGCGATAATTGACAAGGCTGATCTGGATGGGAGGATCAGCGATTCGCACTGGATTGCAGTGGAAGGCCTGTTGAGAGAGGCCATCACCTCTGATGAGGTTGACGCCAGCAAGACCGGCTTCGGCAGAGCAGTCATCCAAAGGGGAATCAGAATTCTCTACTGCCAGGACGAGGAGTCGAGAGACTTCCTTGTCAGGCTAGTAGGGGATTCTGGTAACCTCTGGGAAGGCTGTAAACTAGCTGCTGTCCCTGTGGAGGAGATTCCCAGGAGGATTGTGGCCACTACGTGGGTGCCGCCTCCTGACTCTGACGCAGGGGGAGTTGTTAAGATGTTGCGGAAGCAAAATAGGGGTCTGTCGGTAGACGGCTGGAGGCTTTTGAAGCGCTTCAGAGAGAGAGACGGCATGGTGATGCGTTTCACCATTGACAGTGAGAGTGCTGAATACATCAGAGACTGTGGGGGAGTGCTGTACTTCAGGTCCGGTGGACTTCGGTTCAGGTTCTCGGGGTCACAGTAAGGTTGTTCAGCAGCACGGTCTCAAGGTGTTACAGATTAATCTGCACCACTGTAAGGCCGCAGCTGCTGAACTCCTTCTCTCCCTCACAGACTCTGCTGTGGATATTGCTTTGGTCCAGGAACCCTATTTGTATAAAAATAGGGTTTCTGGGCTAAACAATAAGCACTTCTCACTATTCCATGCGAATAATGGAGATAAAGTAAGAACTTGTATTGTAGCTAGAAAAAGTTTAAATCTTATTCAACTCTACAATTACAGTGATGGTGATACGACTGTGGTGAGACTGGATGAGGTTACCGGTAGGGCTCTAGTCTTGGCCTCAGTCTATATGCCGTATGAGGCACCCGACCCACCTAGCGAATTGGTGCGCAAACTTGTGGAGGAGACGGCGAGCAGCTGCAGATTGGTGATGGGCTGTGATACAAATGCTCACCACTTTCACTGGGGAAGCAGAGACACCAATACGAGGGGTGAGTCCATATTCGATTTTATTTTAGTTAATAATCTTAGAGTATGCAACAGGGGTGACACCGCCACCTTTCATAATAGGGTAAGGGAGGAGGTCTTAGACATCACTCTTACAAATATGGAGGATACTTCCATAATGGACTGGAGAGTATCGAATGAGTGTTCTTTTTCAGATCACAGGGCGATACACTTTCGAGTGCATTTTGGAGGTAAAAGGCAACTACCTCATAGGAATCCAAGGAGAACAAGCTGGGAAATCTACAACTCCCTTGCTTCCTCGAGGTTGTGCGAGTTCTCCGAACCACGTACAACGGAGGAAATAGATGGCCAAGTTGAAGATCTCACGCGTGTCCTCCTGTGTTGCTATGAGAAGTCCTGCCCGTTAACTTATCCTGGTAGGAGAACACAACCAGTTTGGTGGAATAAGGAGCTGGCTAAGCTTAGGAAAAGCTGTAGGAAAGCATATAATAAAGCTAACAGAACAAAGTCTGATACCGACTGGAATCTCTATAAAGAGAGTTTCAATCGGTATAAGAGTGAAATCAGGAAAGCTAAAAGGGACTCGTGGAAAAGCTTTAGTGAATCGATAGAAGGGGTTAATGCAGCGGCGAGATTCCGTAAGGTGATCTCGAAGGATCCAAAACCCTTCGGGAGTATCAAACGGGATGACGGTACCTGGACTAACTCCGCTCTGGAGACTCTAGATCTGCTGACAGGAACACACTTCCCTGGGAGTGAGGATGCCAGCTCGAGTGCACCGAGTGTGTATGAAAGCAGGAACCGCACGCCCGAGGAGGTGGCTCTTGTCAACAGATTAATAAGCTATCCCAAAATCTCATGGGCGATAAGTACTTTTCAGCCATATAAGTCTCCTGGACCTGATGGTGTCATTCCAGCGATGCTTCAGAATGCACCGGCTGTGCTGATAACCATCCTTCAGAAGATTTTTAAGGCATGTTTACTACTATCGCACATTCCGGCACTATGGAAAGAGGTGACAGTGACCTATATTCCCAAAGCTGGGAAACCAAGTCACTCGCTGCCTAAAGACTATAGGCCGATTAGTCTTTCCTATTTTCTCTTAAAGACTTTGGAAAGGTTGTTAGACTTAGAAATTAGAACTTTCTTCAGCAGTGACCTCATAAGCAATTCTCAAAATGCTTATATTAAAGGTAAATCAACAGAAACAACGCTACACTGTGTCGTAGGTTGTATAGAGAAGAATATGGGGGATTCGAATTTCACTTTGGCTGCCTTTCTGGACATAGAGGGTGCCTTTAATAACGTGAAGCTCGAATCCATTCATCTCGCTCTAGAATCACTGGGGGTCCCCTCTATCTTGATAGATTGGATTGACAGTATGCTTAGAAGCAGACTGATCAATTCTAATATTGGGGAGAGCTCTATTAGGAGATCTGTCACCAGGGGCACACCTCAAGGGGGAGTCTTATCCCCCTTGCTCTGGCTACTGGTGATAAATGGGATACTCTTGGAATTCGACAATTTAGGAACAAGGGTAGTTGCTTATGCGGATGATGTGGTAATCCTGATTAGTGGGAAATTCTTAACCACATTATCTGATTTAATGCAAAGGGCACTTGCTAAACTCTCACGCTGGGCTCACAACAATGGACTGGGTGTGAATCCGGCTAAGACAGAGCTGCTGCTCTTTACTAGGAAAAGAAAGATCAGCGAGTTCGTACCACCAACACTAGATGGAGTGCAGTTGAATCTCTCTACGGAGGCGAAATACCTGGGTGTGATTCTTGACCATCAACTTAGATGGAAAAGGAACACAGAGAAGCGCACCAAAAGGGGTCTAATTGCACTCTATTCTTGTAAGAACTCGATAGGTAAGAGTTGGGGTCTGAGACCAAATGTCGTACATTGGTTGTTCTCGACAGTGGTATGCCCCATTTTGACCTATGGGTGTCTTGTTTGGTGGCAGGCCCTGAATAGTAAGTCAAATTTGTCTAGACTAGCTAGTGTGCAAAGATCAGCCTCAGTTCTTATTACGGGGGCAATGAAGAGCACCCCTCAAGCAGCACTGAGTGCAATACTGAACATCCACCCTCTGGATGCTTCTGTTCAGTATCTAGCATCCCGTAGTGCCTTGAGGCTCAAGGAGCTTAATCTATGGCGTACTTCAGGGTCTGGACATGCTAGCATTTTACATCTTAGCAGTCAGATCGGACTATGTGGCGGTGGGTCTGAAACAGACTACATCTCGCCTTCGCTGGACTTTGATGTAGCGGAGGTCTATATCCCTGCCAGAAGTGAATGGGAGCATGGCAGGCCACTACCCGATAGCCTCTCCATCTTTACTGATGGCTCTAAGATGGTCGAAGGTACTGGTGCGGGGGTGTACTGCAATGAGCTAAACATCAAACGCTCTTACAAGCTTAATACGAATTGCAGTGTCTTTCAAGCGGAGGTCTTCGCAGTAATGAAGGCCTTAGAATTAATAGTAGGACTGACGGACGAAACAGGTAGGGCAGTCACAATCTATGTAGATAGCCAGGCCGCCCTTAAGGCGCTAAGGTCTTATACTATTAAATCTAGGATTGTTCAAAACTGTAGGTCCTTGTTAAAAACTTGTAACTCACGTGTTAGGCTATGCTGGGTACCAGGGCACTGCAATGTTGAGGGAAACGAGATTGTTGACGAATTAGCAAGACGTGGCTCCCAGTCCTCTAACCTTATGGTAGAGGACTACGTCAAACCCCCGCTTTGCTATTTTCTCGGCAAGCTTAGCCAGTTCTACGCAGAGAAAACCGAAAGGATATGGCAGGACGTACCTGGTTGTAAGGTATCAAAGTCTATCTGGCCGGCTATCTCGAGGCGTAGGACTGCGTCCCTTCTCTCACTATGCAAGTCGGAGATCAGGATCGCCACAGGAGTCATAACTGGCCACTGCGGCATTAGATCTATGACGTGCAAGTGGGATGGCAACAGCATTGAGTACTGTAGGCTATGTGAGGATGAGGAGGAAACGGAGACAATTGAGCACCTTTTATGTAAATGTCCTAAACTAATTGTCAAAAGGCATTTACTTTTTGGTGTACACGTGATTGAATCTCTTTCCTACTTTTCCTCTGTCGACCCAAAAATCTTGGTAGCGTACTGCAAGAGCCTTAAGTGGCTCTGGGGCAGTACAGTGCGGTCTTAATCTGCATCCGTATGTAGCATGTAGTATACCTATATTTACATATTTACTTATATCCATATTTTCCTTACTTTCATTTACTCTTCTCCTACTCCTGATTATTACTAATTACTTTATTTTCTTCTCCCTCCTCTCATCTATTCTGTACATTTCCATTTTCTCCCTCTCCTTCCTATCCAAACCCCCTACATAACCAACCACATCCCAAACACATAGCATTGGAACTCTCACATTATCATCTTTGGCATCACCATAACAAACACCCTAACCAGCAAAAAATCATCATCTCCATTATGCACGCAATCACCATATATTCAACACAATAACCTGATTTACCTAACTACATCACAACAACAACACCAGCAATCACCAATAACAAACACATTAACCAGCAACAATCATCATCTCCATCATGCACACAATCACCATATATTCAACACAATAACCGGATTCACCTAAGTACATCACAACAAAACACCATCAATCACCAATAACAACAATAGTCTGGATGATCACAATGGACCTCAAGGTCTCAAGGCTGTCAGCATTGACAGTCACGCATCCTGAACCTAACCTAACCTATGGCTACAGTAGAAGCTATCGGAGAGGAGCCCTACAAATATAAGATCTCTAGAAGCTTTATCCGTGAACAGCGGAGAATAAACCGTGAAAAATAAACGCAACAGCTTCAAGGAACGAGGCTTTTTGTGTGCACTGGCATGGAAAACTATTACCAGATATTCTCAAAACAGAGAAGAAAAAACGGGTTGCTGTTCTGGTATCACATGGGGGTAAAGAACAACTCCTATGCGTTCCTGAAACTGATAGTAGCTCATGGGAGAAACAAGAACTAGCAGTGTACAAATGCCTAGAAAAATGGGGTCCACGAGCTCGAGCAGATATTAGAGAGCTTCTGTACCATCGTACAAACTTGTTAGAAAATTGTTGAGAGTGATTTTTGACTGCAAGTTTGGAAGCACATCCGGACATCAACCAAACATATTCAATCGATTTCTATAAGAATAGTCTGCTATTGACAAATCCAAATTCGAAGTAGGCGAGAGCTTTAAAACTACTGTCCAGCCCACTTCCCAAGAACAAGAGGCCGTAGAAGCACCTTGCTTTTAAATCGTTCGAGACTGGACGCCCCCAGAATGATTTTTTCTATTTTATTTATTTACACGACAACAACTTAGTGTTATAAGTGAGGGTTTGGGTTATTGATTTTACAAAACGTATAATGAACAAGATAATATTTATATAGATATAATATAGGATTAACATTATCAATAGGTTAAAAAGAAATAGAGACAATAGATTGAGTTTAATACAAAAAATAGTGAAAAGGATATTCAGAAATATTTTTAGGTCCAAAACAAGACCTAAACCGCATTGAAGATTTACTTAATACGAAAGGCATTCACAAACAAATATCAGATAAAGGAAATAGCAAAATGATAAATCATATGTGGTACCTTAGTCCTGAACTCATTGGTCTGGCATTGTTTGAACTGATAGTACAAAACATCGTAAAGATCCAAAAGACGACAAAAATCTTAACAAAGCAAAGATAGAAATTTCTCCAGAAATAATCGATCCAAACTTACTGCCGAAATTCCTAGAAAAAGGTTTACCAGGCATAATTACAAGTGAGACTTAATTGTTGTTCAAGAGATTAAACTTTAACTCCGAATTTCTTGAAAAAGATCGTGCAACTTGACCACAGAACATCAATTACCAGGAGGCGTAAAGGATGGTAAACAACTTGAAAATTGTGAGCGACATAGCAAGGAGTCGAGTTCATCACCAAGTTGTCATCTGTACCCAGATGGCTCCAAAACCACATTATGTCAGTCCCTTCATGCCCGTAATTTCAACGCGTAGTTATCTATGGGTTCACAGATATATCCCGTGTAAGCAACATTTTATAATTTCAACGCATAGGTAACATTACTGAGTCAAAAACGGCCGTGTTACTTACACTAAGGATTTTACCTGGTTAATCGTTGCCAATGTGTTAAAAGTTGTAAAACACTTCTATGTGGCAATGATTTTGCGAAATCATGAATGAAAATCACCAATATTACCACATCATTTCAAAATTTAATTCAAACGCGTAGGCAAAGATAACTAATAGGTAGCTGCGTACCCGTATACCCAGACGTTGAAATTACGGGCATAAGTAAGTTAAAATATGTATGAACAAAATGTAATCGTTTGTCATTGAAGCCATACAATGAATTTACAAATGTCCATCTTTGTTAAAACAAAATTGCATTTGAAAAAGGAAATGTTTGATGGATAGCGACGCCATTCCACGGCCGATATGTCTGATGAGTCTCTACAAAAGGCGAACCATGTCACATAATGGTGGTTGTGAGGGTTCGAATCTTCGGCTTTCCTTTTTCACTTGCAAACATCATCGGTCATTAAGCTCGACTCCAACGAGAAATGAATTAAAATTAATATTAAAATAGATCTTCATTTTCAAATAAAGTAAAATATATTTTCTTTTTCATTCGCTAAAATTTGATAATAAAGGAAGAAAAAAGTTGTTTTTTTTTTAAATAGACTCCATTTTTGCCCTAAGGCCTTTTTCGGGACATTGGGTTTATTAATTTGAATTCAGTAACACTTACGTACATTGTTGTTCAGCATGAAATGTTAAGAACAGAATAGCTTTTAATTAAATGCGTAATACGGGCAAGTAGCTTTAACCGTTCCACATACATATATAGGCCGTCGAAGTCGCCAAATAGCAAAAAAAAAAATAGATTTTCATAACTTTGAGGCCCCAGTACCACGTGTTAACATATTCGAATTGTGCTCAAACTTTGGCAGTCTTCAAATCTAATAATACTAAAAGGTGTAGGCGGCTCCCCGGCTAAAAAATCCGAGATCGATTCGGTCCTTTGAGCTACAACCAGCCCAATGCTACAAATTAAATTAAGATGCTACAAAAAAAATATTGGATTTTACATAACACGTTTGATATTTTATCAAATGTTATATTTTTACATAGTTTAATAATAAAAAAAATGGTATTACGATACCATATTTTTATACCCTACACCACACTGCCGTAAATGGTCTCAATAACATAAAAATCTGCTGACAAAAAACGATGTTATACGGTCAACAGTCTTAGTTTAGAACACTGTTATGTATTTTTTGATGGGTTTTCCAACTTTAAATGACAATTTTACGACTTTTATGACGATTTTCGGCCAAAATCTGTTTGTATATTTTGCATATTTTTTTCATATTCAGTATATTTTTTTGCATATTTTGCATATTTTTTGCATATTTTGTGCATATGCAAAATATGCAAATATGCAAAATAAATACGAAATATGACCCTGCCATTGAATTTAGATTTCTTTGAAACGAATTTTGGTCCAATCAGAATCTTCGTATCTTTAATATTAAAAAATATGCAAATATGCAAAATCCGATGTCTATTGATTACGATATGTTATTAAGTCCAATTTACATATGCACATTGAATGATTTCGTTTTACGAAATCCTAGAATCAAATGAAGTGTATTTACATCTGTTTTTTGCGTCATTTGCTTAGACACACAATCGCACATACACACTTATACAATAACACAAACACACGCACACAATATATTTATTCTGAAAAATAGGAATTTCACAACACAAATGTGTATCAAATAACTTATATTTGCTTTCCTCTTTGTTTGTTTTGATTGCATGTTTTTTTTTAAATTACGAGTTTACAAACTAATTTTCGCCTTATGAATGAAATTGCAGAGTTCATGAAATAGTGATGAAGTAAACTGGGTAAGTTATTGTAAGTCCTGAAGAATGTAAAATCGTTTCTTAAATTATTATATTTACAGCATGTGAATATGACGTGGTCATCCGTTTCAATTGTATTACATGTGTCGCACATACATATTTGTGCTGGCAAGTTTTACTCTGTGGAGGTAGGTTTTGCCATAAGTATGCCCGACAAAGAGTCTATTGATGAGCTTTACATCGGCTGGAGGAAGAGAAAGATTATCGTACCAGTGGCGTTTCGGTGGTTCATTGAAGAACTGATAGAAGTAAGTGCCTTTTGTTCTTGATTGTTCTTTATAGTAATTGGTCCATTTTTCCAATAGAAGTTGGTATATGATAGCATAGCCATCTTTAACTGCTAATTGTGATGGAATTACACATCCTACCGTGGCAGCGTGTCTTGCAAAGTGGTCTGCGCGTTCGTTTGCGGTATTCCGATATGGGACGAAATGGAGGAAATGTTTATTTTTGTAGTAATCTCATTAGCTCAAGAGAAGAAGACCATTTTTGCTGTCAGTTAAGATCACTGCTTTTTCAAAGCCATCTTCAACTATGATATCAACAGCTTTGTTGATTGAGTGGAGTTCTCCCATCAAAGATGAGAGTTTAGAATTAATTCTAAAAAGAAAGTTTTGGTTGCAAGAGATGTTGCACACAGCGCAGCCAGTACTGTCAGCTATAACTGACGCATCAGTCGCCCATATAAAGGATCCTATAAATCTGGTTTCATTATACTTTTCTTGCAGCACAGCTCGAAAGAATTCCTTGGGATGAGTGTGTTTGGAGAATTCGAAGATATCCAACATAAATGATATTTTCTTTGCATGCACAACAGACTCATTAGTCTTTATATTACACTATGCAACACTGAAAATGCAAACAACTTCTAGTATTCATTTTTTGAAAGTACATATTTAGACTACAAAAACCCTAGTAGGTTTTTGTCCTGGCAGATCCAGTTCGGATTTTATGGCCCCATATAAACCGGGCTAAATCTACACTTTTTTGCATTTATGAGGCCTTTATCTCAGAAACGAATAGGTATTTGGCCTTGCTGTCTTTAGCAATTTTGTAGCCCTAAATTAGTAGAACTTATCTTTTGAAAAAACCACATAAGAAAAACTCCATCTAGAGCATCAATATCTATAAAATATAGAAAATTTTACATAATTGTTGTAATTCTGGTCAGTATCGGCTAAACTATTGGGAGTTGAACCAAGTAACCTTTATCAAAAATCTTCCAAATAAAGTTCTCAACAATTCTTTAGAACATTCTGAAACTCTAAAATGCTTACTTCAGGTTGTTTCAGCGCTATTTTGCATCATATCTTTTACAACACGTATTTCAAACACAGTTCACACCAACAGTTTATTCTCGCATTTCGGATTTCACTACTTTATTGACATTTTTATTAAATCGTCGTTGAAAAATGTACTGAAAACAATGGGATAGAGGCATTTTACAACGATGACATGTTCTGAGAAGTTGTGTATTACATTCCAGGGAATATTTTTCCAAAAGAAAATTTTCAGAAAAAATTAACAGTTTTGGAGATACGGTACGAAATGTATAAAAATTGTGGAATTTTTGCATATATTTTGAAATTTGAGGCAATAAATGTAGTTTTTCGAGTTCATTACTTCTTTAAATATTTTATTCTTGTTCTTATCTACAAATTTGCTTCAGAGGTCAGAAGAAGATTCGCATTGGTTTCAGAGATATAGCCCAGAATTTCTTTAAAAACTCAATATTTAACCATGTTTAGATGGGGCCATAAAATCCGAGCTGGATCTGACACAACAAAACCCAACTAGTATTTCTTGTCGTTTGGGTCTGTACTTTCAAAGATTCAAAGATCACATTAAAAATGTTGCACAGTGTTATCAAAAATGTTATTGATTTTTGTGTAAACTTTGCCTAAGTTGGTCTTGCCGGAAGGTACTGATGTGATTTTGTCGTAGATGTCTTTGTGGAATATTTTGAACTTTATTATTTCTTTATATGCCAAGTATTGAGACCTTTGTTCTGGAGGTAAGCCTAAGGCTAGTGTGTAAATTAAATTTCTTCGAAATGTTTGATTTTGAAAACTGGCCACTTTTCGATTTATGTATGTTGGCATATGTGCCATTGAAGAAATTGAGTATTCAGTTTTGGAACAGAGTAGCGATTTGGATAGAGTTAACGCCGTTTTCGGATTAATTCCTTGTTGAAATGAAATAATCATCTTAAGCGCAATTACCGAATTGTTACATGAAGACATGACATCTTCATAATGTTCTTTCAGTGTGAGACTATTTTTTATGTTCCTCCCAAGAAATTTAATCATTGTAACAGATTTTATTAGATTGCCTTGTATGCTTATCGTGGGCATTTTTCTCGCCCCTTTGGCAACATACATTATTGAAATGTATATATGTTTTCGTCATTGATTGCATGGAGACCGAGGGTATAAATATTGAAAAGTGTGGGACTTAGACAACTCCCTTGAGGCAGTCCGTTGAATATCTCTAGTTCGCTTTTACACATAACTAGAACACGATGTCTTAAAAAGTTTATTATCCACATTGTGAGGTCTGAGGGACAGTGCAGTTCTTTTAAAATGTTGTGCAGCAAATCTATTTTAACACATCTAGAGAAAGCATGATTAGGTTAGGTTAGGTTTAGGATGCGTAACTGCCGAGCCGGCAGCCACTCCATTCGGAGACCTTGAGGTCCATTGTGATCATCCTGACTATTGATTTGGATTTGATGGATGGATGATGGTGTTGAAAAGAGGATTCATTGTAGACTATGAATGAGATGATGTTGGATGCAGCTATGTGGTGATATTTGAGTGCAGATGGTGTAAATGTGTAGTGGAAAGTGTGATGCGTTTCATGCTGTGAGCGAGGCTGTATAATGTTGCGTGACTGCGGATTGTGGTGATATGTGTCTGATGGGTATATGGTGATTTGTGCATACGGTGATAATATTCTGAATGATGTTAGATGCAGCTATATGGTGATGTGTGAGTGCAGATGCTGTTGATGTGTAGTGGAGGGTGTGATGTGTTTCTTGCTGTGGGCGATGCTGTATGATGTTGCATGACTGCAGATTGTGTTCTGTTTATGAGTGTTCTGTTTATGAGTAGTGGAGAGTGTGATGTGTTTCTTGATGTGGGCGATGCTTTATGATGTTGTATGACTGCAGATTGTGTTCTGAATGGTGCTGTAAGCCTACAGATGATGATGCAAGGCTGTTTATGATGATATGATGAGCTATGTGAGAGGAGATTGTGGATTAAGTTGGAAAGATGGGAAGGGGAAAGTGGTAAGACAAAAGAGACAAGAATAAGAAGAATGAGTAGTTGTAAAGAAGAGTGGTAGATTGTTTTAAGAAGAAAGAGATTATTTTCCTAAACTGTACTAAGCCTGTTCTGACCCGCCCCAGAGCCACTTTAGACTCTTGCAGTAAACCACCAGGATAGTAGGGTCAATAGAGGAGAAGTAAGAAAGAGAGTCAATCACAAGTACACCAAATAGTCTATGCCTTTTGACCATCAGTCTAGGACATCTACATAAAAGATGCTCGATTGTCTCCGTTTCCTCTTCATACTCACATAACCTACAGTACTCAATGTTGTTATCATCCCACTTACACGTCAAAGATCTTATTCTACAGTGGCCAGTTATGACCCATGTAGCGATTATGATTTCCGACTTGCAAAGTGAAAGAAGGGACGCAGTCCTACGCCCTGAGATTGCCGGCCAGATTGACTTCGATACCTTGCAACCATGTACGTCTTGCCAAATTCTTACGGTTTTCTCTGCATAAAACTGGCAGAGTTTGTCGAGGAAGTAGCAGAGCGGTGGCTTGACATAGTCCTCTACCATAAGGTCAGATGACTGGGAGCCTCGCCTTGCTAGTTCATCAACAATCTCATTCCCTTCAACATTACAGTGCCATGGAACCCAAGAAAGGTTGACGCTTAAATTTCAAGTTTTTAAGGTGGACCTACAATCTTGAACGATCTTAGATTTAATAGTGTAGGATCCTAACGCCTTAAGGGCAGCCTGACTATCTACATAGACCGTAACTGTCCTGCCTGCGTTGCCTGTCATTCCTGCTACTAATTCTAAGGCCTTCAATACTGCAAAGACTTCAGCCTGAAAAACACTGCAGTTTGCATTAAGCTTGAACGAGCGTTTAATGTTTAGCTCTTCGCAGTACACCCCCGCTCCAGTACCTTCATATCTTTGAACCATCAGTAAAGATGGAAAGGCTATCGGGTAGTGGTCTGCCATACTTCCATTCACTTCTACCAGTGAAGGCGAAATGTAGTCGGTTTCACTCCCCCCTCTTAGTCCGATCCGACTGCTTAGCTGTTGTAAAATGCTAGCATGTCCAGACCCTGAAGAGCGCCACTGGTTAAGCTCCTTGAGCCTCTAGGCACTACGCGATGCTTGGTACTGAACAAGAATATCCAGAGGCTGGATGTTCAATACTGCATTCAGTGCAGCCTGAGGGGTGCTCTTCACTGCTCCTGTAATTAGAATTGAAGCAGATCTTTGCACAGTAGCTAACCTAGACAAATTTGACTTACTGTTCAGGGCCTGCCACCAAACAAGACCTCCATAGGTCAAAATTGGGCAGACCACTGTCATAAACAACCAGTGTATCACATGCGGTCTCAAACCCCAACTCTTACCTATGGAGTTCTTACAGGAGTAGAGTGCAACTAGACCCCTCTTAGAGCGCTCCTCTGTGTTCCTTTTCCATCTGAGACGATGGTCAAGAATCACTCCCAGGTACTTCGCCTCCGTAGAGAGATTTAGCCGCACTCCATCTAGTGTTGGCGGTACGAACTCGGCGGTATTTCTTTTTCGGGTAAAGAGCACCAGCTCTGTCTTCGCCGGATTCACACCAAGGCCGTTGATGTGCGCCCAGCGCGAGAGTTTGGCAAGTGCTCCCTGCATTAAGTCGGACAATGTAGACAAAAATTTCCCACTAATCAGGATAACTACATCATCCGCATAAGTAACTACCTTAGTTCCTAGTTTGTCGAAATCAGTGAGTATCCCATTTATCACCAGTAGCCAGAGTAAGGGAGACAGAACTCCCCCCTGAGGAGTGCCTCTGGTGACAGATCTCCTGATGGAGCTCTCCCCAATATTAGAATTGATTAGTCTGCTTCTAAGCATGCTATCGATCCAGTTTATTAAGATAGAGGGGACACCCAATTATTCTAGAGAAGAATCGATGGATTCGAGTTTCACATTATTAAAGGCACCCTCTTTGTCCAGAAAGGCTGCCAGAGTGAAATTCAATTCATTCAGATTTTTCTCTATGTACCCTACGACACTATGTAGTGGTGTTTCTGTCGATTTCCCTTTAATATAAGCATGCTGTGAATTACTTATAAGGTCTTGGCCTATGAAAGCTCTTATTTCTAAATATAATAACCTTTCTAAAGTCTTCAAAAGGAAGGAGGAGAGACTAATCGGCCTGTAGTCCTTCGGCAACGAGTGACTTGGTTTCCCAGCTTTGGGAATATAGGTCACTGTTACCTCTTTCCACAATGCCGGAATGTGCGATAGTCGTAGACATGCCCTAAAGATCTTCTGAAGAATGGTTATCAAAACAGCAGGTGCGTTATGAAGCATCGCTGGAATAATACCATCCGGTCCTGAAGACTTGTAGGGCTGAAAAGTACTAATCGCCCAAGAGATTTTGTGATAGCTTACTAGCCTGTCAGCAAGTGCCAACTCCTCTGAAGTATGGGTCCCACTCGCGTCCACACCGGGGTTCTAAAGTCTCTAGAGCAGAGTTGGTCCAGGTGCCATCATCCCGCTTGATGCTCCCAATGGGTTAAGGATCCTTTGAAATCACCTTACGGAATCTAGCTGCTGCATTAACAACCTCTATAGACTCACTAAAGCTAATCCACGAATTTCTCTTAGCCTTCCTGATTTCACTTTTATACCTATTGAAGCTCTCCCTATAGAGATCCCAATCGGCATCAACTTTAGTGTTATTAGCTTTATTATAAGCTTTCCGGCTATTCTTCCTAAGTTTGGCTAACTCTTCGTTCCACCAAACTGGTTGAGTTCTCCTACCAGGATAAGATAATGGGCAAGACTTCTCATAACAACCCTGGAGGACACGCGTAAGATCTGCAACATGGTCATCTATTTCCTCCGTTGTGCATGGTTCAGGGAACTCGCACAATCTCGAGGAAACAAGGGAGTTGTAGTTTTCCCAGTTTGCCCTCCTTGGATTCCTATGAGGCGGTTGCCTTTTACTTCCATAGTGGACTTGAAAGTGTATCGCTCTGTGATCTGAAAAAGAGCACTTCTCCGATACTCTCCAGTCCGCTATGGCTGTATCTTGCATATTCATAAGGGTGAGATCAATGACCTCCTCTCTTACCCTATTATAGAAGGTGGCAGTATTACCCCTATTACATACTCGTAGATTATTAGTTAAAATAAAATCCAATATGGACTCACCTCTCGCATTGGTGTCTTGCTTCCCCAGTGGAAGTGATGAGCATTTGCATCACAGCCCATCACTAACCTGCATCTGCCCGTCGTCTCCTCCACTAGTTTTCGCACCAATTCGCTTGGTGGGTCGGGTGCCTCGTACGGCATGTAGACCGAGACCAGAACTAAAGCCCTGCCGGTAACTTCGTCTAGCCTCACTACAGTCGTATCGCCATCACTGTAATTGTAGAGTTGAATAAGATTTAGACTTTTTCTAGCTACAATACAGGTTCTTACCTTGTCTCCATTATTCGTAAAGAATAGTGAGAAATGCTTATTGTTTAGTCCAGAAACCCTATTTTTATATAAATAGGGTTCCTGGACCAAAGCAATATCTACTGCAGAGTCTGTGAGGGAGAGAAGGAGTTCAGCAGCCGCAGCCTTACAGTGATGCAGATTGATCTGCAGCACCCGAAGGCCATGCTGCTGAACTACCTTACTGCGACCTCGAGAACCGGAACCGAAGTCCACCGGAACCGAAGAACAGCACTCCCCCACAGTCTCTGATGTAGTCCGCACTCTCACTGTCAATGGTGAATCGCATCACCATGCCGTCCCTCTCCTTAAAAAGCTTAAGAAGCCTCCAGCCATCCACAGAGAGACCCCTGTTCTGCTTCCTCAGCATTTTGACCACCTCCCCTGCATCAGAGTCAGGAGGAGGCACCCACGTTGTGGCTACGATCCTCCTGGGTATCTCCTCAACAGGGACAGCAGCCAGCCTGCAGCCGTCCCAGAGGTCACCAGCATCCTCTATTAACTGGATGAGGAAGTCTCTCGACTCCTCATCCTGACAATAGAGGATTCTGATTAGCCTCTGGATAACCGCCCTGCCGAAGCCGGTCTTTCTGGCGTCAACCTTATCGGAGGTGATGGCCTTCCTGAGAAGGCGTTCCACTGCGATCCAGTGTGTGTCGCTGATCCTTCCATCAAGATCAGCCTTATCGATGATCGCCCCTCAGAGATTCTCCGGGGCGATCACCCCTTCTAGGCTCGCTGGCTTCGGGTTCCTGTCATTTGAAGACCGTGGGGCAACAGACCTGGGTCAGCTTTATTGGCCTTCCCCGGTTGAGCCCCTACTGTCTTCATATGACCGGTCCCCTGTGAGTGCGGGTCCATTTGGTTAGTCGGTCGACGATTCACCACCCTCTTGGCAACAGGATGCGGATCCTCAGAGGACCTGACCCTCTTAACGCATTCCTGCGCAGATGTCCTTGAGTATCCGCTCTGTTTAGAGGTCGATGGTCCATCTCCCGCCACCACCCCATGGCCTTTCACAGTGCCAGCACCACCCTTCACATCAGAAGAGTGAGGTCTAGTAGGTGACGATGGCTTTGCAGTGGTCTGTTGCCCAGTCCTCTGCATAGTCGCCCCTACTAGATCTGCACTTTTCTTTATCCCGGCAGGTTCGATGGCAGCCACCGACGAGACAGTCGACATAGGCGGTACCTTTAGCGGCTGTCTAGCTTGTGGCTGCAACCTTCCCTGCGCCAACTTCGAAACGGAAGGGATCACAACAGTGTTTCCCTAACGTTCCGTCGTCTTCGGGGCCAGTGGAGCCAACCTGCTCGATCCTACCGCGGTCGTCAAAGACGTCCGCAAAGGACTCGAACAGTTTGACAGCACCGGATTTGTATTTTTCCCTGTAGAGGTTGCCCTTGTCTCAGCCGCTGGGCTGGAGACTGCAGCCTCTACAGGGGTCGGAATTTTGTCAATTGGCAGGAAGATCTTTTCAATGTGAGGGTATTTCCGTTCGAAACGCCTCACAAATCGGATCTTCAGGCCAATTTCCCTAAATTCCGACTGGGTAACCTCGGAGGGGTCTTTGCCAATAAACCTCTGACAGTAAAAGATAGCTCTGCGATAAGTGTATCTATCCTTTTTCTGCCGAGATTTATTAGCTTTGATTGAGGGAGATATGGGGGAGGCCGTCGTCGTATCCTCCTCCACAGCGTCCTCTACCAAGGCATCCTGCCTGTTTAGGGGAGGTTTGTCGGAACCGACCGACACTTCAGGCCCTGAGGGAGCAGGATCCCCGACCGTGAGGTTAGAGCTCTCCAGGGCACAAGAGAGAGTAGCGATGGATGATTGAGATGGGATAATTGCAATATCCATCTCATCATCCTCCCAACTCTCCCAGTCCAATGGAAGGGGGCTCTCCTGACTTAGTCGGAGACTCTCGTAATCCCTCAGGAGCTCGAGCAATTCCCTGCTCTGCTTATTTATGGTGTCGCTAACATTGTCCATTGGGATTGGGTATTCGCACGAGGTGCAATATTGTCCGGGTGCATAGCAATGATCGATGATGAGGGTGAATCGGGATTGGGTTTTTTTTGATTATTTATGTCCTTTTCTTTGTGAAAATTTATGGCATGTGTTAAAGTTCAAATGGGCTTTTATAATTCAATTCGACTGACTTTCAGTCATATGTCAACCCCCCTTGTCAGAAATAGTCTACTACGTAAATGGTGCAACTTTGAGCTTTCGGCGCAAAGTAATATTGACATATTCTGACAAGAGAGGTTGACAGTTTGCCCGCCAAAGGCTAGTTAAAGCTGCGTTTGAGTTGAGTGTGTTATTCGACACAAGGCACCTAACATTACTAACAAGTATTGTCTACGAAAAAAGGTAAAAGCTTTACGAGCAAAAATCCAATAAATATGCCAAACACCAATACTAAAAACCCTTGTGTTTTTATTTCTCTTCTTTTTCGTTTATTTACACCTCACAATCTCTACGAGGCAACCAACAACAAAAGCTACTCTTTAAAATAAACAGTCCACTCATCATTTGGTGTCCCACCTAAACTTTCTGTTTTCGCAGCTAAACATCTGGTCTCTTCAGGCTGGATTAAACAGTATGTAAGATGCCATTAATACACATTGAGGCAGAAAGATGCTTTATATATGCATATGTATTGGCAGGCAAAATCCTATTATGATCTAGAAAGCTTTGAAGGCGATCCTGTATTAAGAGATTAATTATTTTTGCAAAAAATAGAAATGAGCGCAATTGGCCTAAATCTTTTCCTTTTTTTTGGGTGGGCACAATTTTGATTTTTCTCCATTTATCCTTAATTTCGCAGTTCTTCCATGCCAGGTTCATGGCTGCTAATAGATTTGACTTGGAAAATTCTGAAAAATGATTCACCATCTCATATGTTATACCATCGAGACCTGCAGAAGATGGTTTGTTTTTGGCTTTTAATACTTTAGAAAATTCTTCAAGTGTTAAGTCCATATTTGTTTGAGAGGTTTCAAAATTAAAAACAATTGGTGTGTTATCAGGAACTTGGTTTCTTAGATGTATAAGAAAGTCATTGTCATTGTCCGAAGACCATTTTGATTTTGTTGATGATGATAAGGAGTTCTTGCAACCACGCACTAATCTGAATAGCCCTTTAGAATTCGGAGCATTACTCAAATGTTCAACATTCTTTTTAAACGTGTGTCCTTTTGCATAAATTGTTGAGTTTCTAAAATTCTTTTTGGCTTCAATGAGCTTTTTTGCGTTTTCGTTGTTATTGTGTAAATCGTATATTTCTTGCGCAGCAATCAGCAGCCTGTAATTTTTTTCCACCACGGAATCCCACCCGGGTTTTGGAATATTTTTATCATTTATTGTGTAGGTAGATTTTTTAATCTCTTCTTTAAAGGTTTTTTGAATGTCATCAAAAGATGAGTTAATATTCGCGTTTTCTAAGTTTTTTAAAAGTTTCTTTTTTGCCAGAAATTTTTGAGGTTTATTTGACACACTTATGGTTTTTATTATTACAGAAAAATGATGGCTGCCACCTATTGAGGAGGGATGAACATCCCAAGTAACATTCAAGGAAGTGTTTGTGAAAGTTAAGTCAAGCACCGAACCTGCAGGCTCATTTAAACGTTTCTTAAAGGTGTCAATCAAACATAGTTTTTACAGTTTTTCCCCTTTGTGAGTCAAAGGAATCTCCGTATGCTGTATGCCGAGCATTAAAATAGCCGCAATTGAATACATTGAGCTTAGTTTCGAGGAATAAAAAGAGTTTTTCGAGTTCTAGTTTAATGTAACTGCACTTTAACGAATTTGGAAAATATTTTGACACAAGGGTAATGTTTGTTGATAGACTTGTGGTTTCACATATCAATATATTAAAAAGAGACGTATAAGTTGTATTTTTGAATTTAATTTTTTGTGGATTACAAAGGCAACACCACCATAATTATCATCCTGTTTCTTTGAGAGGATGTTATAGTTTAAAATAGATGTAGAGTTGTTGGTTTCATCAATATTGAAAATTTCTCTTAATATTGTAGTAGAATATCGGGAACACACCCATTGTAAAAAAGAAAGGCAGATCGATAACTTTTAGTACGATAAAACACAACTACGTATTTGCTAGTAATCGATGTATGCAGAGGTATAGACAAGATATAAAATAAAGAGCGCCATTCGTAAAGTGACTGGCAAGTTGTTACAACATCAGGTGTGCAAAAGAACCCCGTCGACAAACACACATTGTGAAATAGAAAAGAACAGTGTGAAATAGAAAAGAACATTGTGAAAAAAAGAAGTAAAGTTGAGGAAAACTTAAGAAAATTAAAACTGCGGTAGAAAAACAAAAAACTTTATACCGTAAAAGGAAAACTGAGGCGAAAAAAAAGTAAAACTTTATCAACAAATAATCATAAAAAAACTGAGGTAAAATGGTGCGTGAACAATTAATGGCTCATCTTAAAGAGTTGGGCATACCATTCCCGGACACGGCTACATACACCCAGTTGCGTGATTTATTAAACGATGTTATAGGCGGTAACGGGCCAGCGCAGCAAACAGGGGCAGATATGTGTGCTGAGAAAATATGTGAGGGTACAGAAAAAATGCAAACCCAAGCCAGCAAACAAATAACGGGCCAGCAGTGGCAAATGTGTGCGCTGAGGAGATGATACTCGAAGGTAGCGAAAAAAATGAAAACCCAAGCCAGCAAACAACGAGTAACGGGCCGGTACAGCAAGCAGAGGCAGACAATCACAAAGACGGGCAAGTAAGCCAGGCCACACACACAGCAACAAACGAGTGTGCAGGCACAAGCAAACAAGCGAGCGAAATTGCTGAAGGAGATTTGCAGAAAATAGAAAGAAAACTACGCCCCTTAAAATTGCAATACGAAATCAACGAGTTGGAGATAAAAAGAAAGAGCAAGAACGAACGCGAGTTTTACAGATGTTGAAAATGCAATGGCGAAATTTAATGGTGATGATGGCTACGACGTTGGTAAATGGATCAGCGAGTTTGAAAAGATGACGTCGGTAATGGGGTGCACTGCGGCCGAGCAGTTTTTGTTCGCCAGAAGACTTATGACAGGCAGCGCTAGTGTTTTTATGCGGTCATCGGAAGCAAAATCATGGGCTTCTTTCAAAGTGGAGCTGGAGACCGAATTTAAGCGTGTTACTGGGGTAAAGGAAACCCTCAGAAAATTAGAGAGCAGAAATGGGCACTACCAGACATCATGCCCAAAAGAAATGAGACCGATGGGAGCCTGTTTTCAATGTGGAAAGTTGGGACATTTGCGGATGAATAGTCCCCTCAGAACGGTTGCAGCCTTGCACGAGGAAGGAGAAGGAAAAATTGACTGGAGCATGAAGGTAAGAGTGGCATTTGGGTCTCCATATTCTGGGTCTAATTTTTACTCTGTTTATTCTTTGATTGATACCGTTAGCCCCAGCAGCTTTATAAATAAGGAAGTGTTTGCCATCTTAAACCCTGATAGTAGATTCCTAGAAGAGAAAGAATCAGGGTATCGAGGACTAGATGGGAAGAAACTGAGGACCTGCGGAAAAAGAAAAGTAGTAGTTGAGTTTTGTGGGGAAAGAAGAATACTGAATTTACATATACTCACAAAAGAAGCACCTTGTTCCTTAATACTCGGAAGAGATTTTTTAGAATTATTTGGAATTATCCTAAGTTTCAAAAACAAAAATATGAATGTTAACAAAGATAGCCTTAAGATTTTTCTCTATAAAAACTCGATGAACGAGAATAATTTAAAATCAAAACGAATATAAAATGAATTCAATAAGAAAGAGTGCAGTGTTTTGGTGGAAAGGAAAGTAGGGGAAGGGGAATACAAAAAAATAAATAATGGGGTAAATCCGGGGAATAAGAAAAAAAACTGAGGCGCAGAATTGCATAAACACTGAGGTCCAACTCAAAGAAATAAATAAAGATAAGTCGGAACGGACTGAGGGAAGTACATGGGAAAAAGATGATTTGTCACAAACAGTGGGTAACATGAACGTAGAAGACGATGAAAGAAAATGGGAAAGTAATGAAAGAGAAAATGAGGCACAGGATTGCATACACACTGAGGACCACCGCAAAGAAATTAATAAAGATAATTCAGAATGGACTGATGGAAGTATAGTGAAAAAAGAAGAAGACTTGTCACAAACAGTGGGTAACATCAAGGTGGAAAACGATGAAGAAAAATGGGAAAGCAATGAAAGAGAAAATGAGACACGATATTTTATATACACTGAGGACCACCTTTTAGAAATTAATAAAGTTAATTCAGAATGGACTGATGGAAGTATAGGGGAAAAAGAAGACGATTTGTCACAAACAGTAACCAACATTGATATAGAAGATGAGGAGAAATGGGATATCAACCCACAGCTAAGCCTAAAAGGTAAACAAGATATACGAAATATAATCCGGGAGAATTAGGTAAAGAAGCTGAATGATAACCCGAAGACATCGGACTGGTTAATTCAGGAAATGCAACTCATTGTTCACCAAGGAGATTATCGTTTGCGGAAAAACAGGAAGTAAATAAAATTATCAGGGAACTTTTGGACAAAGGAATTATACGTCCAAGCAACTCACCATACGCATCCCCGATTGTGCTGACGAAAAAGAAAAATGGGAAAACTAGAATGTGTACAGATTATAGGGCTCTGAATAAACATATAGTTAGAGATAATTACACGCTACCGTTAATAGAAGACTGTCTGGCGTACTTGGAGGGAAAGGCGTGGTACACTATAGTAGACCTAAAGTCCGGATTTTACCAAGTAAGACTAGAAGAAGATTCGATCAAGTACACATCATTTGTGGTTCCTAACGGACAATATGAATTCTCTGCCATTTGGATTAAAAAATGGGCCGGCTATATTCCAACGGTTCATTGTGGGTATTTTCCGGGATTTTTTGGACAAAAACGAAATGGTGATATATATGGACGACATTGTAATAGCATCAAGAACATTAGAGGAACACCTCCAACTATTGAAAAGTATTATGGACCGGTTAGCTACATATGGGCTGCGATTGAAAATCGAAAAATGTAAGTTTGCCTTCACAGAAATAGAATACTTGGGGTATAAAGTGTCGAGGAGAGGCATTGAACCTTCAGAAGAACATATAGAATCAATCAAACAGTACCCAATACCAAAAAATGTTAAGGAAATGCAATCGTTTTTAGGTCTATGTTCATATTTCAGGAAGTTTGTAAAAGGATTTTCGCTTATAGCAAAGCCATTGTACGGATTGACAAAGGAGGGAGTTAAATATGTGATTACTGAGGAATGTAGGAAGGCTTTTGAGGAACTCAAACAACACTTGACCTCTAATCCGATCTTGGCAATATATAGCCCTAAAAGAGAAACGGAGTTACACTGTGATGCTAGCGCAGTGGGATTTGGGGCGATACTTATGCAAAAGCAAGACGATGGTAGTTTTCATCCGGTGGCGTATTTCTCGAAGAGTACAACGGACGCTGAGGCGAGGTATCGCAGTTTCGAACTGGAAACCTTGGCTATTATTTACGCTTTGAGAAGGTTTAGAGCATACTTAGAGGGAATAAGATTTAAGATCGTGAAAGATTGCAATTCGCTTACGCTGACATTGGCTAAGAGAAATATCAATAGTAGAATAGCTAGATGGGCATTGGAATTAGAAAATTATAGTTACACTATTGACCACAGAGCGGGAACAAAAATGGCCCATGTAGATGCATTGTCCAGATTGGATCGGAATAAGTTAGTAGCAACAATAGAAGCGGAAGATATTGACTTTCAATTATGCGCAGCTCAAGCAAGAGATCCGCAGATAGAAGACCTAAAAAGGAGACTAGAGAAAGGGACCGTGGGTGGTTTTGATATGGTGAATGGGGTTGTGTATAAAAAGAGCAATGGAACGTTGCGATTTTTTGTACCGAAGGGGATGGAAACTGGTGTGATTAGGACTGTACATGAAAAATTGGGACACTTAGGGGTGGACAAAGTTTATTTGAAAATGAAAGACCATTATTGGTTTCCAGAAATGAAGAGAAAAATAGAGGAACACAGAAAAAATTGTCTGAAGTGTATTATGTATTCGGCGCCTCATAGACCTAATGCAAGAGCATTGCATAGTATCCCAAAAGAGCCCAGGCCCTTCCACACCATCCATCTGGACCATTTGGGCCCACTACCTGCACTGCAATCAAAAAGAAAACATATTTTAGTAATCATTAATGCATTTACGAAATTCGTTAGATTATACCCGGTATTAACAACGAGTACTAAGGAAGTTAAGGCGGCACTTTTAAAATATTTTGACTTTTATAGTCGACCAGTGAGATGTATAACTGATCGAGGAAGCTGCTTCACATCAAAAGAATTCTCTGAATTTTTAGAAGAGAAAAATATAGACCACGTAAAGGTAGCTGTCCACACGCCCCAAGCAAACGGACAGGTGGAGCGGGTGAACAGAACCTTAGTGGGAATGCTGGCTAAACTTAGTGAGCCAGTGGCACATGCTGATTGGGTGCAGCAGCTAGAAAAAATTGAGTTTGCATTCAACAATACAATAAACAGGTCAATAGGGGACACTCCGAGTAGAGTTTTGTTCGGGGTTAATCAAAAAGGCGAGATCATAGATAAATTATCGGAATATTTAGAGGAGAACTTTTTGGACCCGGGGGAGGGTATTAAGAAAATCAGGGATAAAGCAGGGGAAGCTATTGCAAGGACGCAAAAGTACAATGAACAACGGTCCAAGGAGAAGGGGTACAAAGTTAATGTGTTTAAAAAAGGCGACTTTGTAGTAATCAAAAATGTTGACACCACAGTGGGGGTAAATAAGAAACTGCAGCAGAAATTCAAGGGGCCTTATGTGGTACGCAAGGTATTGCCCAACGACCGGTACGTGGTGGGCGATATTGAAAATTGCCAAATCACCCAAATAAATAAGAAACTGCAGCAGAAATTCAAGGGGCCTTATGTGGTACGCAAGGTATTGCCCAACGACCGGTACGTGGTGGGCGATATTGAAAATTGCCAAATCACCCAAATCCCGTATGATGGGGTGATAGAAGCGTGTAATATGAGATTATGGAAAACAGACGACCCAGGTATTGGGACCCAGAGCTGCTCTGCCCAGTAGGTGTATAGTAGTTGATTGATTGTACGTAATAATATACTAAGTAGCTTAAGTATGTAGTCTATCTGATTAAGTACTCTATCTATAATATAATTAATTTAACCCCGAAGTGACCGGGGCGGTCACTATTATCAGGTTGGCCGAGCTGTAGTAGAATATCGGGAACACACCCATTGTAAAAAATAAAGACAGATCGATAACTTTTAGTACGATAAAACACAACTATGTATTTGCTAGTAATCAATGTATGCAGATGTATAGACAAGATATTATAAGATAAATAGCGCCATTCGTAAAGTGACTGGCAAGTTGTTACAATATGCATATTTCAATATTGAGTTTGTTTAAGTGGAATTCTAAGGAACTTTTATTTTTGTTTAAGCTTTGTATGTTTTATTGTGGAATGTTCATAAAAAATACAAAAAAAAATAATAATAACAAATGAGAGTTTAGTGTTTATATTTTATGTGCTTAACTTCTCTTTTAGGATGGAGTTCCACCTTTCATCGAATCATTAATTGCTTTATTTGAATCGGAAACTGGATTAACTGAGACTGTTTTCTGAAACTGCTTTAGGACATCTAAGCCTTCTGGACAATTTGTAGTGGTGAGTATTTGTGACATTTGTGCTGTAAAAACTGAAATTGCTTTTTCCAGATCGGAGACTTTTGAAAACTGTGGATGTTCATAGACTGGCTTGGATGGAACCACCTGAATCGGATCTGCTGTTGGAAACTTTGTTTTTGTTCTTGGAGCGGCTATTTTACTGTATCTCACTTTAGTAACTCTTCTGTTTATTTCATCATGTACACTTCTTTTTGGTGTTTTGTTTGTTGTCATGATAGGATATTCATTATTATAAGTATCTTCAGATAAAACATCGTAATAATTTTGAGTTGTTGGGTATTTTTGTACTACCTCCTTCCTCGAGAGGTTGGAAAGAACCATTATGCTTTTAATCTTTTTTCCTGATTCCATTTTGAGCATTTTCTAAAATCGGTGGATATATGATCAGACTCATTACACAGAATGCATTTTTGGAAATCGCAGCTGACTTTGCGCGAAGTCGTTGAAAGACAATCTGAGCCATTTTTCTGTTTTACATTTGTTTTGGACATACAAAATCTTTTCCACATTTTAGGCATCTCTTTTCTGACCTGCAGTGTAGAGCTATGTGCCCGAGTCTACCACAGTTTTTACATTGACGAATGGGAGGAACATAAATGTCTGGAACAATTCTGCATTTGTATATTTCTTGGGGTATCCCATAGATAATACCTATTTTGACCGTTTCTGTGGGTTCTAATTTACCAGCTTCATTTTTCCTCATAAATCTAAATACAGAGACAACATCCATGTCGTTATTTTCCTGTATTGACAGTCTTATAGTTTCGCCTCCAATGTTCTTGCAGACATAATTTGTTGGCATTCCTATATTTTCTAGTAGTGCATATAGAAGCAATTTAGAGTTTTTCCTACGAGAGCAAATTGGTGTATCTGATGTGACCAGCACATAAAATGGCCCCGGATGTTGTTCGGTGTATTGAATATTGGTGTTGCTTAGCGCACTGTAATTGTACATTGATGCAAAATCAACATTTGATGGTGTTTGCGAAGTTTGTGTTGAGTTATTATTGTTTTTCGGAGTTTCGCCATTATCTGATTTAAAGTTATTTTTTTTTTCATTGGTTATGATGGATGCTTTTCTTTGGCAATGATCCCCACCCGGGGAATTGAAGGATTTGACGGGGGAGGATCCTCATCCCCGTCCATATTACAATATTATTTATTTGTTAACAATTGTAAAACAAACAAAAATTGAAAACTTCCAATTAATAAGAAGAGAGTAAGCAAAAGATCACTCTCACATATGATTTGTTATTGTTTGTGTTGGTTTGTTTTGTATTTTTGTTCGTAAGAGCAAAAGGAAACCTATCGTCAACAGATGTTGAGTCGCGTTTGTTATTTATTGCTTATATATACTTACCTTCGCGAATCATCCATTTTAATTATATATATTTTGTTTAATTACAAAATTATCAAAATCACATGCGAATGCATCAGAAAATAAAGTGATACTTGTTTGCTTTTTACCTGCGTCAAAAATACCTGTTTTTTACAATAAGAAACACGTAGCTTTGTAGTTAAGTACATCGGCGATAAGAAACAGAAAACATTGTATATTATTTGTCATTTGTAAAGCAATTGACAATACGGAAGTCAGCCTATCTCAAAAATGTTTAATTTGGAATCTGAAATGCATAATCAAGTACAAATGTGTGCAGATTTAAAAAAATGAAGTCGTGTCGCTTAAACCCAACACTGCAAAATCTGAAGCCTGCATCCTTAACCAACTTCAAGTAATGAATGAAGAGAATAATTTCCTACGTAGGCGTCTTAATATTGTGGTCAATGGTATCCCAAGGGGTATTTTGGAAATAAGTGAGCCGATTATCGAAATTGGTAGCATATGTGGTGTTACCCTAAATCCAAGTGATTTACACTCTGTTGCTATTTTGCTGGGGGGAAATCCATTCTGGTGAAACTGAATTCGATCCGCCTTCGAGACCAAATTATGGCGAATTACCATCGCAAACCGCCAATACGGCTCAGAGATGTGCTTTTGATGGTGATAGTGAGTCAAAAATTTATCTCGATGATTAACTTACACCAGACGCTATGAAGCCCGTCAATGAATGCCGTCAAATGAAAAACAGAGGACAGACTGAAAAATATATTCTTAGGAATGGAGATACGCCGATGTCTAAAATATTTTATCGGGAATTATTTGTTTTTTTTTTTATGAAAATGTGCCAAGTAGTTGTCGATGGAAATGTTTGTGAAATAGAGGAGTATAGTACAGGAGTAGCATTTTTTAATGTTTTTATTTCTTCATTCTAATTCAATATACATATATTTTTATTTTTCAAAATTTCCGAAAATTTTCACTTATTCAGTTTTTGTTTACGATGAATAATTTAGGCGAGTTTTATTTTTGGAGGAAGATATTAAGACTACCTAATTGTACACCGTCATACATATGAAAACTTGAGACTTTCACTGATTACAACCATATTTTCATTTGAATTATGTGATTCGAGCATTATTTGACTATGGAGACAATCGACTGCCACATCTACTAGCAAAGAAGGTTGTTCAACATCAGATATATTGGGCAAAAGATTTAAATAATATGCTTTCAGAAAACTCAATTGAACCTTTCCATGCGACAAATACTAAAACCCAATGGAATCAATAAAAAAATGGAATAATGTCTGAAATAGAGCTCATCAAGTGTGGGTCAATTCTATCTAAATTCATCAATAATACACCAGGAGAAAATGTGGATATTCAAAGCCAGAAGCGACATGCTCAAATTAAATTCTAATAAGTTTGGACCTAACAGAAATCCCCTTTGTTCATTGTGCAACATGGCTGAAGTTGAAAATTTACAAAATTTTTTATGCCGATGTCCTACTTTAAAAGAATTCGGAATAATGTTCTTCAACAAGGTTATCCTTAATGAAAAGGAATTAATTGATATATTAAATGGTTATATGATAAACTGGAATCAGCTAGCAATGATTATTTTTAGTTTTTTTTATTGTCGTTATTTAACAGCTATATATGATTTTTTTCAAACATTGTTAGTGAGCTTATATAGAGATTTTTTATTTTGTGTTAGTATTATTGATATTTTTTTTTTTTTTTTGGATAAAATAAACATGATGTGACTTAGAAATAAGATAAACTAATTTGATGTGCTAGTTTAATATGTTGGGGGATTGAAGGTAAGTGGTGGATGTTGGCGGTTTACGGGGTCGCAAGGATTTAAGGAAGGAATGCTATTGCGATCATGGTTGGGAGGGCGAACTTAAAGCCATCGGTATATGGTATCTAAGGGATGTTGATGCATTTTTTTAATAATTTCCGCGTTTGTTGTAATTGTGCATATTTTTGTAGTGGTGCGTGCCTAGGGCTGGGATATTAGGGTTGGGACTACCCCCTCGGGAAATAAGGCTGAGCTTGCCGGAGTCCTATATACACTATCCCGAAGCTGCACAAAGGCTCACGTAACAGTATGGCGCCCAAGAAAATAAGTAAATTATCATGTAGTGTATGACACCGAAACGCTAAACAATAGCCCTGTAGTTGCAAAGAAATAAACCAACATTTCCATCTTGAGTTATGGCTCCTGTATTTGGTTTACTTCATATCCATTCTGGACCTAGAGCCAGAATGAAGTATAAAGCGACCAATTCGGCGAAGCAGTAAGGTCTTGAATAGTACAATCCAACATGTGATTTGTCCTGCCGTGTAATGTGTGCACAAGGTGGTAGCAAACCATATGGTGTTTGAAGAATTAGCGTCTGCCTAGAATTTGTTTTGGTGATCCAGTTCGACGAAAGCAAGATCTATTTAACAGGTCACGTAAGTAGCACAACAACAACACTATTTTGGCCGAAAATTCTTCAATATGTCAAAATGTTTGTTTACGTTTTCATACAAATTACTCACAATAACAAAATATTTGACAGATTGAAACCAATCAGCTGGTCTTTTTACGCCACCTTATAATTTCATCATGGACGAAAGGATATCCGATCTAGATTATGACTTGGGTGACGTATATGTTAGCGTTGGATTGTAGGATACTGCCCGGAAGAGGGCGTATCTAGCCAGCCCTTGTGTTTAAATCCGTCTTATGCATTGACATCCCGGAAACCGTTTTGAAGGCTTCAAGAAAACCGCATACACCCAGCCTCTACTGTAAATCCTCCTAAATAAGAAAAACTACATTATTGTAATTTGAGTGACGAATATAGATATATTTAAGCTTTAATAGTTCGAAATAAAATTTTTTTTGACAATCTTGTTAAGTAGTCTCAAAGACAGGATTTGCTGGTTCTTGAGTGGTATGAACGTTGAAACTCGTTCAAGGGCAAAAAGTGGAAAAAGGGAAAGGCCTATAGTATTTGATGCAAATCGATCAATCATAGTCGAGAATAAAAAGAAAAAGGATAATACTGACCCAAGCATGGCAGAAGGTAATCCCAGCGGGGATGGCCAAATCCGGGACCTGTCCCAAACCATAAATGTTAGTTCCCCATTGACCAACTCGCTAGGGCCCGTGTTCCTTCAGGGTGGAGCTGGCGATAAACGACAGATTCAGGATTCTTCTGGGTTTTCATTAAGGGAAACGGGTTAGGGCAAAAACTACTGGAAAACAAAATACAGTCTCTAAAAGATGAAATGAATGGAATAAAACAATCGTTAATAGAGCTGACTAAGGCCATGAAAGAAGCAAACAAAGAAAAGAGTAATGAAGGCACGCCTTTGGCTATTACAGGATCGTCCGGAAGTGATCGTAAAGAAACCGGACCGGACAGGATAGTTAGAGGTAGACTGCCTGACACTTTGTCAAATTCAGAGAACCGTCAATTTCCTGTCCAGGCTAATCCATCAGCGTCAGGAACTTTAGGAACAGTACAGGGAAATAATGATGGTACTCAGTGTGGCACCGAAGCCGCTAAAAATAGTGCTGCGGCCAACGATATCCCACAGATTAATCCACCGCCAGCATTTGACCCTAGAAATATGTTTAGAATAAATAAATTGGGTTTACACTTTGATGGTAGTTCGTCAGGTTTGGGGTGGAAGAATTTGTATATCCGTTGGAGAATTTTCAATGGCAATACAACATTCCTTGGTCAGAGATAATTAGAGACTTTCCACTGCTACTCACAGGAAGGGCCGAATCATGATATTGGCTCTTCGAAAAGACTAACCGATTTCATAACTGGGAGGGATTGAAGTGTAGTCTGCTGAGCCAATATCAATCCTCCAAGTCCAATTGTGAAATCACAACCGAGTTAGTGCAGAGAAAGCAACAACCCAATGAGTCGATTGATAATTTTTTCACGTCATGGGCCAAATTATGGCAAAGCTCGTACAGCCAATATCGGACGAAGATATGATTAAAATTATGAAGAAAAATGTCCGAGAAAATGTGGCGCGGATTGTATACCCAATACCAGTAAGTTCGGTAGAGCACCTCCGCATTGAGTACAATGAGTGAAATGAATTTTTTGAGACGTGAATCCCGATCATTCATCCCACAATCTCGTCCAGTTAGACAGGATAGCGAAATAGAGGTTGAGGATACCAATTTTGAGTATAATACAATGGAAGAGAGGTCTGAACCATAAGATATATCCTTAGAGGATAGGAGACAAAATTATGAGAAGGTTCGGGATAGGATAATGTCCAATAGTGGACCTATAATATAAAAGTTAATGACTCAAAAATTCACAAAATACGCAAAAAGTTCAAAGAGAAGAAAAAAGAGATGAGCTTGATTTTGGACTCCATCAAAAATGTGGTCCCTGTAGGTAAACGGACATATGCCGGTGTCGAACTCCAAGGAGTGAAAATGAAAGGTTTATTAGATACCGGAGCTTCGGTGAGCATCTTGGGAAAAGGTTGCCGAGAGTTTCTCGAACAAATGCAATTGAGTTTAAACCCCAATTTTTCTACGATTAAGACCGCCGGTGGACAACAACGCAGAATTCTAGGAAAGGTTAAATTGAGCTTTAAATACAACGATAGCGTTAAAAATTTGGATTTTTATTTATGCCCAGATTTGGAGCAAAATTTATATTTAGGGATTGACTTCTGGAGATTATACGATTTAGCATCTAACATCCTAGGGGTTAATAAGCTAAATATGGAGCAATTCCCAAAAGATTTATTAGATAATGAAGCCTACAAATTGAATCCCCATGAACTAAACACACAACAACAACAACAAGAACTTGATAGTGTCATAAACAATTTTGATACTTTTGAGGAGAAGGGTCTCGGCAAAACCAACCTGGAGAAACATACGATCAAATTGATCGAAGGGGTGGAAACAGTCAAGGATCGCCACTATCCTTTATCTCCCGCCGTCCAGGCAATAGTGTACGAAGAGGTGGACAACATGCTCCGCCTCAATGTTATAGAGGAAAGTGAAAGCCCGTGGAGCAATCGCACCACGGTAGTAAGAAAGCCTGGAAAGAATAGGTTTTGCTTAGACGCTAGAAAGCTAAATAAATTGACGGTTAAGGACGCTTATCCTCTACAAAATATAGACATGATATTGAGTAAAATCGACGACACATATTTTATCAGCAGCGCCGATTTAAAATTTGCATTCTGGCAAATTGAACTTGATGAGGATTGCAAAGCCTGCACTGCGTTTACAGTGCCTGGATGGCCATTATACCAATTCATTTAGATTTCGAGACCATAGAGTTTGAAAGCGATGAATACCGTGATTTGATGCCAACGATAACTGACAACTCCGATAGGCTACCCGATCCTAAAGTGGAAAATGGCATTATTTTAAAAAAACAACTCCCGAACCACGAAACAGATGCGGAAATCGGTTGGAAAATATGGATCCCCAGTGAAATCACCCACGAAATAATAAAGAAGAACCACGAGTCGCCAACATCTGGTCACGGAGGTGCATAAGATTCTCAGGATAGGAGACAAAATTATGAGAAGGTGCGGGATAGGATAATGTCCAATAGTGGACCTATAAAAGTTGGACTCCATCAAAAATGTGGTCCAAAGAAGATAAAGACAATACGAAATATCAATACTCTGTTGCAATAGTTTGATAAATACAGTACTGTGATATAGTTTAAATTTTGCTGCAATATTAGTTTACATTTTATTTATTTTAGTAATTATTATTTTATTTATACAAAATTCGTGTCGTGATGTCCCGTTTTTATTATAAAAGGATAAATTTACTAAAACATGTAAAAATAAACTAATTGTAAGTAAAGACTTATACAATATTCAAATGAAAAATTCTAATTGGAAAATGTTTATTGTTCTTAGAATTTTCAAATAAAGAGCTCCTGATGATGTTGGAATAAAGCCAACGAAACGTTGAACAAAATATGAAATAAATTAGTTTTATTTAATTCATACAACACTTGACCGACAAAGCCCAGTAAGAAATACAAAATAAAAGTAAATATTATTTCTTTGCTGCATCAACGGAAAATAATTATTATGAATTATAGTAATAATTTGGCCGATAATTTTGTAGGTTACTTTGAACTTTCCCTGCTTTTTACGACAACCCTTCCTTTTAGGTGGATGTATTTAAAAGAATATCGTTTCTTCATAAAATTTTACTATGGGTCACCGATCAAAAGAAATCTGTAGCTGCTCCAGATATTCATAAAATATTGGTTCCATTTTGTCAAAAAAAGGAAAATTCTTTTTTTGGTTCAATTTCTATTTTCCCCCGAATGTTTTCCCAATGCCTATTTTTTATATTTAAAGACGAGAAAAGTGATTCCATCTCCCAATAAAACAATATTCTAATTTTTTTCAAACTGCTTATCCATTTTGAAATTTCTTCTGCCTACTTTATTTAATATCGCAACATTCATAGTAGATAATATCCGGAACACATGCCTGATATTGTTCATCAAAGAAATAATCGCGAATGCATGTCTTCTCCTCGACAGGGGCACCATCTTTACAAATAATATAATTATGACAGTTATTATTGGCACTGGAGACCATTTGATTACCACGTCCATCACAACGATTGTATTCACATTTAATTTCGACAGGATTTACACAAGCCTGATCAGCTTCACTAAAGAATTTACCCTCAGGACATTGATGACTTTTTGCGGAGGGAAGTTTCCAAAAGTCCCATGGCAATGATTACATTGCATGGCTCAATCTACATTGTCGAACGTATTGAAGAAAGTTGTACACTTGATAAGAGGACAAATTGTTGGAGGAGGAAAAAAGTCGAAACAAAAATCATTTTTATTCAAATTGTGCCAAAATTGAAGACAAAACAAATATGTTTTTTACTAGGATGGGTTAGTAACCCAAATCCTAAACACCCCTTCCTTTCTCATCCGGGCTTGGGACCGGCAATGGCGGAGTTAAGGAGGCTAAGCTTGGAGACTAGCATTTATATCACAAATCATTCGAAATTTATATATTCGAATTATTTATTTATTTTAATGTTAGCCATTTAATTCTAAACCATTCCTATAGTCCGACTTGGCTGGTAACCCTATTTTTCAATGCTTTATTACAAATACTAAGGCAGCTTTTTTCCACCTTTATTTTATTTGTTCTTCTGTATCAGAAGATTTTGATCATCAATATTTGTCATCGGAATCTTTGAAAAGTTGATGGTGGCTTAGAACGCTAAGACGCCTGCAACCGTGTCACTTGGTTGTTGGGGTCCCAGGTTCGAATCCCAGCCTGGCTCATGCTGAAATCATTTTTTTGTTTTGCCTTATTAAGGCGAAGGTCATTTTTAGAGTGATATTTGAATTAATTCTCTTTCGAGTTGAGCTATTTAGACCTAATAGGTACATTGAAAAATTAGGAATCCACCGAAGTCCCACACATTCAACCACTATGCTACGTTTCACGGGTGGTTAGACCGATCATCAGGCATATTGAATGGTGTTTTTTTTTTTAGTGGGTGGACGAAGGCTAAGCTTGGAGACTAGCATTTATATCACAAATCATTCGAAATTTGTATATTCGAATTATTTATTTATTTTAATGTTAGTCATTTAATTCCAAACCTTTCCTATAGTCCGACTTGGCTGGTAACCCTATTTTTCAATGCTTTATTACAAATATTAAGGCAGCTTTTTTCCACCTTTATTTTATTTGTTCTTCTGTATCAGAATATTTTGATAATCAATATTTGTCATCGGAATCTTTGACAAGTTGATGGTGGCTTAGAACGCTAAGACGCCTGCAACCGTGTCACTTGGTTGTTGGGGTCCCAGGTTCGAATCCCAGCCTGGCTCATGCTGAAATCATTGTTTTGTTTTGCCTTATTAAGGCGAAGGTCATTTTTAGAGTGATATTTGAATTAAATCTCTTTCGAGTTGAGCTATTTAGACCTAATAGGTATATTGAAAAATTAGGAATCCATCGAAGTCCCACACATTCAACCACTATGCTACGTTTCACGGGTGGTTAGACCGATCATCAAGCATATTGAATGGTGTTTTTTTTAGTGGGTGGACGAAGGCTGAGCTTGGAGACTAGCATTTATATCACAAATCATTCGAAATTTGTATATTCGAATTATTTATTTATTTTAATGTTAGTCATTTAATTCCAAACCTTTCCTATAGTCCGACTTGGCTGGTAACCCTATTTTCAATGCTTTATTACAAATACTAAGGTAGCTTTTTTCCACCTTTATTTTATTTGTTCTTCTGTATCAGAAGATTTTGATCATCAATATTTGTCATCGGAATCTTTGACAAGTTGATGGTGGCTTAGAACGCTAAGACGCCTGCAACCGTGTCACTTGGTTGTTGGGGTCCCAGGTTCGAATCCCAGCCTGGCTCATGCTGAAATCATTTTTTTGTTTTGCCTTATTAAGGCGAAGGTCATTTTTAGAGTGATATTTGAATTAATTCTCTTTCGAGTTGAGCTATTTAGACCTAATAGGTACATTGAAAAATTAGGAATCCACCGAAGTCCCACACATTCAACCACTATGCTACGTTTCACGGGTGGTTAGACCGATCATCAGGCATATTGAATGGTGTTTTTTTTTTAGTGGGTGGACGAAGGCTAAGCTTGGAGACTAGCATTTATATCACAAATCATTCGAAATTTGTATATTCGAATTATTTATTTATTTTAATGGTAGTCATTTAATTCCAAACCTTTCTTATAGTCCGACTTGGCTGGTAACCCTATTTTTCAATGCTTTATTACAAATACTAAGGCAGCTTTTTTCCACCTTTATTTTATTTGTTCTTCTGTATCAGAAGATTTTGATCATCAAAATTTGTCATCGGAATCTTTGACAAGTTGATGGTGGCTTAGAACGCTAAGACGCCTGCAACCGTGTCACTTGGTTGTTGGGGTCCCAGGTTCGAATCCCAGCCTGGCTCATGCTGAAATCATTGTTTTGTTTTGCCTTATTAAGGCGAAGGTCATTTTTAGAGTGATATTTGAATTAATTCTCTTTCGAGTTGAGCTATTTAGACCTAATAGGTATATTGAAAAATTAGGAATCCATCGAAGTCCCACACATTCAACCACTATGCTACGTTTCACGGGTGGTTAGACCGATCATCAAGCATATTGAATGGTGTTTTTTTTAGTGGGTGGACGAAGGCTGAGCTTGGAGACTAGCATTTATATCACAAATCATTCGAAATTTGTATATTCGAATTATTTATTTATTTTAATGTTAGTCATTTAATTCCAAACCTTTCCTATAGTCCGACTTGGCTGGTAACCCTATTTTCAATGCTTTATTACAAATACTAAGGTAGCTTTTTTCCACCTTTATTTTATTTGTTCTTCTGTATCAGAAGATTTTGATCATCAATATTTGTCATCGGAATCTTTGACAAGTTGATGGTGGCTTAGAACGCTAAGACGCCTGCAACCGTGTCACTTGGTTGTTGGGGTCCCAGGTTCGAATCCCAGCCTGGCTCATGCTGAAATCATTTTTTTGTTTTGCCTTATTAAGGCGAAGGTCATTTTTAGAGTGATATTTGAATTAATTCTCTTTCGAGTTGAGCTATTTAGACCTAATAGGTACATTGAAAAATTAGGAATCCACCGAAGTCCCACACATTCAACCACTATGCTACGTTTCACGGGTGGTTAGACCGATCATCAGGCATATTGAATGGTGTTTTTTTTTTAGTGGGTGGACGAAGGCTAAGCTTGGAGACTAGCATTTATATCACAAATCATTCGAAATTTGTATATTCGAATTATTTATTTATTTTAATCTTAGTCATTTAATTCCAAACCTTTCCTATAGTCCGACTTGGCTGGTAACACTATTTTTCAATGCTTTACTAAGGCAGCTTTTTTCCACCTTTATTTTATTTGTTCTTCTGTATCAGAAGATTTTGATCATCAATATTTGTCATCGGAATCTTTGACAAGTTGATGGTGGCTTAAAACGCTAAGACGCCTGCAACCGTGTCACTTGGTTGTTGGGGTCCCAGGTTCGAATCCCAGCCTGGCTCATGCTGAAATCATTTTTTTGTTTTGCCTTATTAAGGCGAAGGTCATTTTTAGAGTGATATTTGAATTAATTCTCGTTCGAGTTGAGCTATTTAGACCTAATAGGTACATTGAAAAATTAGGAATCCACCGAAGTCCCACACATTCAACCACTATGCTACGTTTCACGGGTGGTTAGACCGATCATCAAGCATATTGAATGGTGTTTTTTTTTTAGTGGGTGGACGTAGGTTGAGCTTGGAGACTTGCATTTATATCACAAATCATTCGAAATTTGTATATTCGAATTATTTATTTATTTTAATGTTAGTCATTTAATTCCAAACCTTTCCTATAGTCCGACTTGGCTGGTAACCCTATTTTCAATGCTTTATTACAAATACTAAGGCAGCTTTTTTCCACCTTTATTTTATTTGTTCTTCTGTATCAGAAGATTTTGATCATCAATATTTGTCATCGGAATCTTTGACAAGTTGATGGTGGCTTAGAACGCTAAGACGCCTGCAACCGTGTCACTTGGTTGTTGGGGTCCCAGGTTCGAATCCCAGCCTGGCTCATGCTGAAATCATTTTTTTGTTTTGCCTTATTAAGGCGAAGGTCATTTTTAGAGTGATATTTGAATTAATTCTCTTTCGAGTTGAGCTATTTAGACCTAATAGGTACATTGAAAAATTAGGAATCCACCGAAGTCCCACACATTCAACCACTATGCTACGTTTCACGGGTGGTTAGACCGATCATCAGGCATATTGAATGGTGTTTTTTTTTTGTGGGTGGACGAAGGCTAAGCTTGGAGACTAGCATTTATATCACAAATCATTCGAAATTTGTATATTCGAATTATTTATTTATTTTAATGGTAGTCATTTAATTCCAAACCTTTCTTATAGTCCGACTTGGCTGGTAACCCTATTTTTCAATGCTTTATTACAAATACTAAGGCAGCTTTTTTCCACCTTTATTTTATTTGTTCTTCTGTATCAGAAGATTTTGATCATCAAAATTTGTCATCGGAATCTTTGACAAGTTGATGGTGGCTTAGAACGCTAAGACGCCTGCAACCGTGTCACTTGGTTGTTGGGGTCCCAGGTTCGAATCCCAGCCTGGCTCATGCTGAAATCATTTTTTTGTTTTGCCTTATTAAGGCGAAGGTCATTTTTAGAGTGATATTTGAATTAATTCTCTTTCGAGTTGAGCTATTTAGACCTAATAGGTACATTGGAAAATTAGGAATCCACCGAAGTCCCACACATTCAACCACTATGCTACGTTTCACGGGTGGTTAGACCGATCATCAGGCATATTGAATGGTGTTTTTTTTTAGTGGGTGGACGAAGGCTAAGCTTGGAGACTAGCATTTATATCACAAATCATTCGAAATTTGTATATTCGAATTATTTATTTATTTTAATGTTAGTCATTTAATTCCAAACCTTTCCTATAGTCCGACTTGGCTGGTAACCCTATTTTCAATGCTTTATTACAAATACTAAGGTAGCTTTTTTCCACCTTTATTTTATTTGTTCTTCTGTATCAGAAGATTTTGATCATCAATATTTGTCATCGGAATCTTTGACAAGTTGATGGTGGCTTAGAACGCTAAGACGCCTGCAACCGTGTCACTTGGTTGTTGGGGTCCCAGGTTCGAATCCCAGCCTGGCTCATGCTGAAATCATTTTTTTGTTTTGCCTTATTAAGGCGAAGGTCATTTTTAGAGTGATATTTGAATTAATTCTCTTTCGAGTTGAGCTATTTAGACCTAATAGGTACATTGAAAAATTAGGAATCCACCGAAGTCCCACACATTCAACCACTATGCTACGTTTCACGGGTGGTTAGACCGATCATCAGGCATATTGAATGGTGTTTTTTTTTTTAGTGGGTGGACGAAGGCTAAGCTTGGAGACTAGCATTTATATCACAAATCATTCGAAATTTGTATATTCGAATTATTTATTTATTTTAATCTTAGTCATTTAATTCCAAACCTTTCCTATAGTCCGACTTGGCTGGTAACACTATTTTTCAATGCTTTACTAAGGCAGCTTTTTTCCACCTTTATTTTATTTGTTCTTCTGTATCAGAAGATTTTGATCATCAATATTTGTCATCGGAATCTTTGACAAGTTGATGGTGGCTTAAAACGCTAAGACGCCTGCAACCGTGTCACTTGGTTGTTGGGGTCCCAGGTTCGAATCCCAGCCTGGCTCATGCTGAAATCATTTTTTTGTTTTGCCTTATTAAGGCGAAGGTCATTTTTAGAGTGATATTTGAATTAATTCTCGTTCGAGTTGAGCTATTTAGACCTAATAGGTACATTGAAAAATTAGGAATCCACCGAAGTCCCACACATTCAACCACTATGCTACGTTTCACGGGTGGTTAGACCGATCATCAAGCATATTGAATGGTGTTTTTTTTTTAGTGGGTGGACGTAGGTTGAGCTTGGAGACTTGCATTTATATCACAAATCATTCGAAATTTGTATATTCGAATTATTTATTTATTTTAATGTTAGTCATTTAATTCCAAACCTTTCCTATAGTCCGACTTGGCTGGTAACCCTATTTTCAATGCTTTATTACAAATACTAAGGCAGCTTTTTTCCACCTTTATTTTATTTGTTCTTCTGTATCAGAAGATTTTGATCATCAATATTTGTCATCGGAATCTTTGACAAGTTGATGGTGGCTTAGAACGCTAAGACGCCTGCAACCGTGTCACTTGGTTGTTGGGGTCCCAGGTTCGAATCCCAGCCTGGCTCATGCTGAAATCATTTTTTTGTTTTGCCTTATTAAGGCGAAGGTCATTTTTAGAGTGATATTTGAATTAATTCTCTTTCGAGTTGAGCTATTTAGACCTAATAGGTACATTGAAAAATTAGGAATCCACCGAAGTCCCACACATTCAACCACTATGCTACGTTTCACGGGTGGTTAGACCGATCATCAGGCATATTGAATGGTGTTTTTTTTTTGTGGGTGGACGAAGGCTAAGCTTGGAGACTAGCATTTATATCACAAATCATTCGAAATTTGTATATTCGAATTATTTATTTATTTTAATGGTAGTCATTTAATTCCAAACCTTTCTTATAGTCCGACTTGGCTGGTAACCCTATTTTTCAATGCTTTATTACAAATACTAAGGCAGCTTTTTTCCACCTTTATTTTATTTGTTCTTCTGTATCAGAAGATTTTGATCATCAAAATTTGTCATCGGAATCTTTGACAAGTTGATGGTGGCTTAGAACGCTAAGACGCCTGCAACCGTGTCACTTGGTTGTTGGGGTCCCAGGTTCGAATCCCAGCCTGGCTCATGCTGAAATCATTTTTTTGTTTTGCCTTATTAAGGCGAAGGTCATTTTTAGAGTGATATTTGAATTAATTCTCTTTCGAGTTGAGCTATTTAGACCTAATAGGTACATTGGAAAATTAGGAATCCACCGAAGTCCCACACATTCAACCACTATGCTACGTTTCACGGGTGGTTAGACCGATCATCAGGCATATTGAATGGTGTTTTTTTTTAGTGGGTGGACGAAGGCTAAGCTTGGAGACTAGCATTTATATCACAAATCATTCGAAATTTGTATATTCGAATTATTTATTTATTTTAATGTTAGTCATTTAATTCCAAACCTTTCCTATAGTCCGACTTGGCTGGTAACCCTATTTTTCAATGCTTTATTACAAATACTAAGGCAGCTTTTTTCCACCTTTATTTTATTTGTTCTTCTGTATCAGAAGATTTTGATCATCCATATTTGTCATCGGAATCTTTGAAAAGTTGATGGTGGCTTAGAACGCTAAGACGCCTGCAACCGTGTCACTTGGTTGTTGGGGTCCAAGGTTCAAATCCCAGCCTTGCTCATGCTGAAATCATTTTTTTGTTTTGCCTTATTAAGGCGAAGGTCATTTTTAGAGTGATATTTGAATTAATTCTCTTTCGAGTTGAGCTATTTAGACCTAATAGGTACATTGAAAAATTAGGAATCCACCGAAGTCCCACACATTCAACCACTATGCTACGTTTCACGGGTGGTTAGACCGATCATCAAGCATATTGAATGGTGTTTTTTTTTAGTGGGTGGACGAAGGTTGAGCTTGGAGACTTGCATTTATATCACAAATCATTCGAAATTTGTATATTCGAATTATTTATTTATTTTAATGTTAGTCATTTAATTCCAAACCTTTCCTATAGTCCGACTTGGCTGGTAACCCTATTTTCAATGCTTTATTACAAATACTAAGGCAGCTTTTTTCCATCTTTATTTTATTTGTTCTTCTGTATCAGAAGATTTTGATCATCAATATTTGTCATCGGAATCTTTGACAAGTTGATGGTGGCTTAGAACGCTAAGACGCCTGCAACCGTGTCACTTGGTTGTTGGGGTCCCAGGTTCGAATCCCAGCCTGGCTCATGCTGAAATCATTTTTTTGTTTTGCCTTATTAAGGCGAAGGTCATTTTTAGAGTGATATTTGAATTAATTCTCTTTCGAGTTGAGCTATTTAGACCTAATAGGTACATTGAAAAATTAGGAATCCACCGAAGTCCCACACATTCAACCACTATGCTACGTTTCACGGGTGGTTAGACCGATCATCAGGCATATTGAATGGTGTTTTTTTTTTGTGGGTGGACGAAGGCTAAGCTTGGAGACTAGCATTTATATCACAAATCATTCGAAATTTGTATATTCGAATTATTTATTTATTTTAATGGTAGTCATTTAATTCCAAACCTTTCTTATAGTCCGACTTGGCTGGTAACCCTATTTTTCAATGCTTTATTACAAATACTAAGGCAGCTTTTTTCCACCTTTATTTTATTTGTTCTTCTGTATCAGAAGATTTTGATCATCAAGATTTGTCATCGGAATCTTTGACAAGTTGATGGTGGCTTAGAACGCTAAGACGCCTGCAACCGTGTCACTTGGTTGTTGGGGTCCCAGGTTCGAATCCCAGCCTGGCTCATGCTGAAATCATTTTTTTGTTTTGCCTTATTAAGGCGAAGGTCACTTTTAGAGTGATATTTGAATTAATTCTCTTTCGAGTTGAGCTATTTAGACCTAATAGGTACATTGAAAAATTAGGAATCCACCGAAGTCCCACATATTCAACCACTATGCTACGTTTCACGGGTGGTTAGACCGATCATCAGGCATATTGAATGGTGTTTTTTTAGTGGGTGGACAAGGCTAAGCTTGGAGACTAGCATTTATATCACAAATCATTCGTCATCATTCATTTGTTTGTTTGTTGTGTGATGACAATAATATAATTACAGTTTGGTTTGTAATTAAAATTACAGTTTGTTTTTTGTAATGAAAAGTACAGTTTGTTTTTGTAATCAAGAATTACAGTTTGTTTTGTAATGAAAATTTAAAATTTTTTTAAAATAAGTTATAATAAAAAAATAATAAAATATTATTAATAAATAAATGAGTAAATTTAATAAATATAATATTAATAAATTTTAAAATAAACTACAAAAATTCTTGTTCGAAATCATTTTCTAACCAATATGTTTCGTTATCAAGGTATTTTTTAATTTTTACGACAAGGTCCTGTCTAGCTTTTATGTAGAGCAAATTTCCTAACGTTGGAGTAGTATGGAGTTTTTTCTCCATTTTTCAAAAAAAAAATTATATTACGAAATGTGTTGACAAATTCGATATAGAAAAATTACCATTATCTTCCAAATAATGAACTATAGTTCTTAGGGATTTATAAAAGCAATTGTCGTTTATGTCTGGGCCATTATATTTCAGTGTTTGAAGAAATGGAATAGCATTGTTGAGAATAATTATTTTCTCATGCAGATTATAATTTGCTTAGTTTGCAAACAATTCTACAAGAGGCTTTATATTTTGAAGAAGTTCTTTTGTGGCATTAAATTGCGCAGAGTTTCTGCCTCGCATTAGCGTATTTATAGTGTCATTGTTATATATAGCTAGGTAATACTCAAATTTGAAAAGTTCAACAGAATAACGAAATGATTTATTATTCATACTTCGGTTAGCCCACCGATGAGTATTTGCATCAAGCTGTAACAACTTAAAGTTGAGGGAAATACTACCGACATAGATACTTCCTCGAAAAAATCCCTTTGTTTATGATACCAACCAATGAATTGGATCACTTACATAGGACGCTTCACATACAGGAGCAAATTGAATAAATCTCCTATAAGGCTTGAAATTTCCACACAAAGATAATTGCCTAGTATCGGGATCTATTGCAAGTATAAGTATGTTTGCGGAAATTGTATTTGCGCTTTGAAAAATTTCTCGTAATTTATTTCGAATAAATGGGTAATATTGTGGTTTCTTTGGTGTTATTTCATTTGCAACACCAATAATGATAGGTGGATCATTTGTAAATATAGTTTTTAATAGGAAAACATATGCTTTTTGTTTGGAACTTCCGTCATGATGTATATTTAATTCATCCATATGTAATGCACGCCCTTGACGAAGTGTGTTACTTGAAAAAAGTCATTATGAACGGTTTGTACTTCTGGTTCGAAACCGATATAGCGTTTAGGAAGTGAACTAAGCAGTTCAGATGAGGTTATTAATTCCCAATTGAACCATTGGTTATTATGGTCGTAAACACTTGCAAGACTGAAGCAAGCATTTAAATTGCTGCTCTAGAGATTGTGAAGCTGAAACAAAATACGCCCCCACATTAGCACCAATTTCTTCTTCACCTTCATCTTGTAATGAAAAAGGTGATGAAGTTGCTTCCATTGAAGCAGAATCTGAAGAATATACAGGTGATGAAGTTGCTTCCATTGAAGCAGAATTTGAAAAAGTCTCTTCTTCAACTACTAAATCTAAAGGATCTGCTGCAGCTTCTTCCTCCACAATAGCTTCAACTGAAGCTATAGGATGTGGAGAATTTATTAAACGGAGGGTTGCATTTTCTTCAATTCCAAAATTAATAACTTCTTCAATTGAAAAAGTCTCTTCTTCAACTACTAAATCTAAAGGCTCTGTTGCAGCTTCTTCCTCCACAATAGCTTCAACTGAAGCTATAGGTTGTGGAGAATTTATTAAATGGAGGGTTGCATTTTCTTCAATGCCAAAATTAATAACTTCTTCAATTGAAAAAGTCTCTTCTTCAACTACTAAATTTAAAGGCTCTGCTGCAGCTTCTTCCTCCACAATAGCTTCAACTGAAGCTATAGGTTGTGGAGAATTTATTAAATGGGGGGTTGCATTTTCTTCAATGCCAACATTAATAACTTCTTCTGCTTCCATTGAAGCAGAATCTAAACTATTTGAGGATCCCCCTGCTACATCTTCTGGGAATATTGGCATGATATTCCGAGGTAATGTAGCACGGTGTCCTGTTCTTTTAACTGAATTTGGGGGGAAATGCTTTGAGCAAATATGTTTATATGTTGGGTCGTTTATGCCATATTTTTCTTTAAAAATAGCCGCCCATGGGCGAATGGAATGGAAACTTACTCTTTCTTTGTTTGTTAGTTCCTGGACGTTGCATGATGGTATGCAACAATACCGCAATTTTGGCATCTGAAAAGAAAAAACAAATAATAAATTAAAAAATAATAAACGTTCAATACCAATTCAATAATTTTAGTATACTTAAAATTCACACCCTTATTACGGTTGGCGCTGTATTTTTTCTTATAAAAAAATAAATATTTTTAAATTGTTAAACATTTTATTTGAAATCATATTTTATATGGGAATTAAGCAAGCAACAACAAAGCAACAACTTACCCATTCGTGAATATCGTTTATAGATGCCATTTTATATTCTTCAAACCATTGATCGATTTGATCGAGTGCCGTACAGCAAAATTGAATTGATCGTATTACGTTTAGCTTCACACTTTTTGACATTCAGCTTCACACTTTTTGACATTCAGCTCAGCTAATTTAGCCAATCCATCCCTCGTGATTCTGGTGCAAATCGATCAACGCCGGCAGCTACAAGATTACGATATTCATTGTGTTTACTAACTATGGCATTGGGAATTAGTCGAGCATCGGGATGACATGTTGAAGAAAAGCCCTGGAATAGAAAATAGAAAAATGTTTAATAAACAATATAGACTAAATAAATTTAAATGATTAAAATTTGAAGAAAGAGAGTGAGAAAATTACGGAAGAATTTTAAATTATATGAGGTCTGGATGACATGCTACATGCTCTTCGCAGAAAACATCGATTCCAAGTCACATTGTTGCCAACGATGATGAAGCGTTCTCAAAATCATTGATTTCGCTATGGCATTAAAATAGAACTCATCGGAGAAAACCTTAGGATGTATTCGATCAGCAGGTACGTAGCGAGCAGCTGCTGCAGTAATGATTTCCCGGAAAGTTCTCTCTCTTTTTCATTCACCGTGCAAAAATTAAGCATTAATCTTAGGATTAAATAAGACCAAATTTCCCAGCAGGGAACATAATCGGAACAAGTAACAACGGCGTTAAGTTCGGCCCGGGCGAACTTGTTTTACCCTCCACCACGAGTTGTATTGAAATGAAACTGAACAATTAGTTTCTTTTCGTATATGAAGAAAAATAAATACCGAATTTCAGCAATTTCGGTAGAACAATATGGCTAATTTTCAAAATACCGAAGGGGAAGTGAGAAGGTTTATACTAACAACGAAAACTAAATACCAAATTTCAGCCACTTCGGAGGAATATTGAGGCCACAACGAATACCGGAAATCGGGATGTACCGTTCTATGGTGGCTATATCAAAACGTGGACCGATATATCCCATTTTCAATACCAACCATCCTGCAAGTAATAAAACATCTGTACCAAATATTTATATCTTTAAAATTGCGAGCTGTATCTTGATTTCAACAGACAGACGAACGGACATGGTTAAATCGGCATAGAATTTTATGCTGATCAATAATATATATACTTCTTAGGGTCTCCGACGAATATTTCGATGTGTTACAAACGGAATGACAAATTTAATTATACCCTCCATATGGTGGAGAGAAGAGAAAATTAATGGCAGGATCTTTGTAAACGAGCTGAAGGCAGTATTTGTAGACAAGCTGAAGGGAGTCTTTATAGACGAGGTGAAAGTGGTCTTGACAATCAAGACAACCTACAATCTTTAAAGAAGACGACATATAGTTTATATAGACGACAAAAAACGGCATAAGACGAAATTTTTATCACAGGTAGATCTCGTCGCCCTGATCACAAATATAACATTTGTTGCGGAAGTCCATACTTCCCGCGATATAATTTTTTTTATGAATCTTTGATAGTCCCAAAATCACCACTAAAATAAAATTCTTATTAAAGCCTTTACCTAATTAACTAACAGAACATCTGATTTTGACGGGAATAACTTGAATGTAAACAAATCTGACGGGAATACGAGATTTGTTTACATTCAAGTTATTCCCGTCAAAATCAGAACATCTGCCGATAGCAGCAGTGTTGTCAACTTTTTTTAAACATTTCATTCATAATTTTGCGTTTTAATTGTACCGACAATTGTCGGTAACTCATAAACTTAGTTGGACAACCGCACTACGGGTTTTATTTTTCCATAAAAAGTGGATTTTTTAAGTATTTTTCCCATAAAACGGATTTTTTAAAGAAAATTTCAAAGAAGTTTCAAAACAGACTTCAGACTTTACTTTTGGAAGGAAATATTTACAGACCGGTAGTGCGATTTTCTAATTTTGAATTATAATGCTTATAATTTCGGTATTTACCGATGTTTTTCGGTAAGTTTCGAATAAAAAAAATTTATTTAAATTTATTCATTTCAAAGCCAAGCCAATAGTTTGAAAAGACTAAATAACTTATAATAATATGGATAAAAATATTAAATTGAATAAAAACTACATTTTTAGACTCCAACAATTTAAATACAATTTAAAGTATGAATAACTAAAAATTTAAATGGCCATTTAAATTTAAATGTAATGCATAGAATCAGTTGAATACACTATAAACTAACTACTACATGCAATTTTTGTACAAAAATGTGCATCAGTTGACATTAAACATGATGATATTGTAAGGTGGCGTAAAACGGCTAGCTGATAGCTTCACAATCTCTAGAGCAGCAATTTGAATGCTTGTTTCAGTCTTGCAAGTGTTTACGACCATAATAACCAATGGTTCAATTGGGAATTAATAACCTCATCTGAACTGCTTAGTTCACTTCCTAAACGCTATATCGGTTTCGAACCAGAAGTACAAACCGTTCATAATGACTTTTTTCAAGTAACCCACTTCGTCAAGGGTGTGCATTACATATGGATGAATTAAATATACATCATGACGGAAGTTCCAAACAAAAAGCATATGTTTTCCTATTAAAAACTATATTTACAAATGATCCACCTATCATTATTGGTGTTGCAAATGAAATAACACCAAAGAAACCACAATATTACCCATAAATTACAAGAAATTTTTCAAAGCGCAAATACAATTTCCGCAAACATACTTATACTTGCAATAGATCCCGATACTAGGCAATTATCTTTGTGTGGAAATTTCACGCCTTATAGGAGATTTATTCAATTTGCTCCTGGATGTGAAGCGTACTATGTAAGTGATCCAATTCATTGGTTGGTATCATAAACAAAGGGATTTTTTCGAGGTAGTATCTATGTCGGTAGTATTTCCCTCAACTTTAAGTTGTTACAGCTTGATGCAAATACTCATCGGTGGGCTTACCGAAGTATGAATAATAAATCATTTCGTTATTCTGTTGAACTTTTCAAATTTGAGTATTACCTAGCTATATATAGTAATGACACTATAAATACGCTAATGCGAGGCAGAAACTCTGCGCAATTTAATGCCACAAAAGAACTTCTTCAAAATATAAAGCCTCTTGTAGAATTGAAGAATCGAAGCAAATTATAATCTGCAAGAGAAAATAACTATTCTCAACAATGCTATCCCATTTCTTCAAACACTGAAATATAATGGCCCAGGCATAAACGACAATTGCTTTTATAAATCCCTAAGAGCTATAGTTCATTATTTGGAAGATAATGGTAATTTTTTTATATCGAATTTGTCAACACATTTCGTAATATAAAAATTTTTTGAAAAATGGAGAAAAAACTCCATACTACTCCACCGTTAGGAAATTTGCTCTACATAAAAGCTAGACAGGACCTTGTAGTAAAAATTAAAAAATACCTTGATAACGAAACATATTGGTTAGAAAATGATTTCGAACAAGAATTATTGTAGTTTATTTTAAAATTTATTAATATTATATTTATTAAATTGACTCATTTATTTATTAATAATATTTTATTATTTTTTTATTATAACTTATTTTAAAAAATTTTTAAATTTTCATTACAAACCAAACTGTAATTTTGATTACAAAAACAAACTGTAATTTTCATTACAAAAAACAAACTGTAATTTTAATTACAAACCAAACTGTAATTGTATTATTGTCATCACACAACAAACAAACAAAACCACTTTTAAATGTTTTTAACTCCGCCATTGCCGGTCCCAAGCCCGGATGAGAAAGGAAAAGGTGTTTAGGATTTGGGTTACTGACCCATCCTAGTAAAAAACATATTTGTTTTGTCTTCAATTTTGGCACAATTTGAATAAAAATGATTTTTGTTTCGACTTTTTTCCTCCTCCAACAATTTGTCCTCTTATCAAGTGTACAACTTTCTTCAATACGTTCGACAATGTAGATTGAGCCATGCAATGTAATCATTGCCATGGGACTTTTGGAAACTTCCCTCCGCAAAAAGTCATCAATGTCCTGAGGGTAAATTCTTTAGTGAAGCTGATCAGGCTTGTGTAAATCCTGTCGATATTAAATGTGAATACAATCGTTGTGGTGGACGTGGTAATCAAATGGTCTCCAGTGCCAATAATAACTGTCATAATTATATTATTTGTAAAGATGGTGCCCCTGTCGAGGAGAAGACATGCATTCGCGATTATTTCTTTGATGAACAATATCAGGCATGTGTTCCGGATATTATCTACTATGAATGTTGTGATATTAAATAAAGTAGGCAGAAGAAATTACAAAATGGATAAGTAGTTTGGAAAAAAATCAGAATATTGTTTTATTGGGAGATGGAATCACTTTTCTCGTCTTTAAATATAAAAAATAGGCATTGGGAAAACATTCGGGGGAAAATAGAAATTGAACCAAAAAAAGAATTTTCCTTTTTTTTACAAAATGGAACCAATATTTTATGAATATCTGGAGCAGCTACTGATTTCTTTTGATCGGTGACCCATAGTAAAATTTTATCAAGAACCGATATTCTTTTAAATACATCCACCTAAAAGGAAGGGTTGTCGTAAAAAGCAGGGAATGTTCAAAGTAACCTACAAAATTATCGGCCAAATTATTACTATAATTCATAATAATTATTTTCCGTTGATGCAGCAAAGAAATAATATTTACTTTTATTTTGTATTTCTTACTGGGCTTTGTCGGTCAAGTGTTGTATGAATTAAATAAAACTGATTTATTTCATATTTTGCTCAACGTTTCGTTGGCTTTATTCCAACATCATCAGGACCTCTTTATTTGAAAATTCTAAGAACAATAAACATTTTACAATTAGAATTTTTCATTTGAATATTGTATAAGTCTTTACTTACAATTAGTTTATTTTTACATGTTTTAGTAAATTTATCCTTTTATAATAAAAACGGGACATCACGACACGAATTTTGTATAAATAAAATAATAATTACTAAAATAAATAAAATGTAAACTAATATTGCAGCAAAATTTAAACTATATCACAGTACTGTATTTATCAAACTATTGCAACAGAGTATTGATATTTCGTATTGTCTTTATCTTCTTTGGACCACATTTTTGATGGAGTCCAACTTTTATAGGTCCACTATTGGACATTATCCTATCCCGCACCTTCTCATAATAAAACAAATAATAAATTAAAAAATAATAAACGTTCAATACCAATTCAATAATTTTAGTATACTTAAAATTCACACCCTTATTACGGTTGGCGCTGTATTTTTTCTTATAAAAAAATAAATATTTTTAAATTGTTAAACATTTTATTTGAAATCATATTTTATATGGGAATTAAGCAAGCAACAACAAAGCAACAACTCACCCATTCGTGAATATCGTTTATAGATGCCATTTTATATTCTTCAAACCATTGATCGATTTGATCGAGTGCCGTACAGCAAAATCGAATTGATCGTATTACGTTTAGCTTCACACTTTTTGACATTCAGCTTCACACTTTTTGACATTCAGCTCAGCTAATTTAGCCAATCCATCCCTCGTGATTCTGGTGCAAATCGATCAACGCCGGCAGCTACAAGATTACGATATTCATTGTGTTTACTAACTATGGCATTGGGAATTAGTCGAGCATCGGGATGACATGTTGAAGAAAAGCCCTGGAATAGAAAATAGAAAAATGTTTAATAAACAATATAGACTAAATAAATTTAAATGATTAAAATTTGAAGAAAGAGAGTGAGAAAATTACGGAAGAATTTTAAATTATATGAGGTCTGGATGACATGCTACATGCTCTTCGCAGAAAACATCGATTCCAAGTCACATTGTTGCCAACGATGATGAAGCGTTCTCAAAATCATTGATTTCGCTATGGCATTAAAATAGAACTCATCGGAGAAAACCTTAGGATGTATTCGATCAGCAGGTACGTAGCGAGCAGCTGCTGCAGTAATGATTTCCCGGAAAGTTCTCTCTCTTTTTCATTCACCGTGCAAAAATTAAGCATTAATCTTAGGATTAAATAAGACCAAATTTCCCAGCAGGGAACATAATCGGAACAAGTAACAACGGCGTTAAGTTCGGCCCGGGCGAACTTGTTTTACCCTCCACCACGAGTTGTATTCAAATGAAACTGAACAATTAGTTTCTTTTCGTATATGAAGAAAAATAAATACCGAATTTCAGCAATTTCGGTAGAACAATATGGCTAATTTTCAAAATACCGAAGGGGAAGTGAGAAGGTTTATACTAACAACGAAAACTAAATACCAAATTTCAGCCACTTCGGAGGAATATTGAGGCCACAACGAATACCGGAAATCGGGATGTACCGTTCTATGGTGGCTATATCAAAACGTGGACCGATATATCCCATTTTCAATACCAACCATCCTGCAAGTAATAAAACATCTGTACCAAATATTTATATCTTTAAAATTGCGAGCTGTATCTTGATTTCAACAGACAGACGAACGGACATGGTTAAATCGGCATAGAATTTTATGCTGATCAATAATATATATACTTCTTAGGGTCTCCGACGAATATTTCGATGTGTTACAAACGGAATGACAAATTTAATTATACCCTCCATATGGTGGAGAGAAGAGAAAATTAATGGCAGGATCTTTGTAAACGAGCTGAAGGCAGTATTTGTAGACAAGCTGAAGGGAGTCTTTATAGACGAGGTGAAAGTGGTCTTGACAATCAATACAACCTACAATCTTTAAAGAAGACGACATATAGTTTATATAGACGACAAAAAACGGCATAAGACGAAATTTTTATCACAGGTAGATCTCGTCGCCCTGATCACAAATATAACATTTGTTGCGGAAGTCCATACTTCCCGCGATATAATTTTTTTTAAGAATCTTTGATAGTCCCAAAATCACCACTAAAATAAAATTCTTATTAAAGCCTTTACCTAATTAACTAACAGAACATCTGATTTTGACGGGAATAACTTGAATGTAAACAAATCTGACGGGAATACGAGATTTGTTTACATTCAAGTTATTCCCGTCAAAATCAGAACATCTGCCGATAGCAGCAGTGTTGTCAACTTTTTTTAAACATTTCATTCATAATTTTGCGTTTTAATTGTACCGACAATTATCGGTAACTCAAAAACTTAGTTGGACAACCGCACTACGGGTTTTATTTTTCCATAAAAAGTGGATTTTTTAAGTATTTTTCCCATAAAACGGATTTTTTAAAGAAAATTTCAAAGAAGTTTCAAAACAGACTTCAGACTTTACTTTTGGAAGGAAATATTTACAGACCGGTAGTGCGATTTTCTAATTTTGAATTATAATGCTTATAATTTCGGTATTTACCGATGTTTTTCGGTAAGTTTCGAATAAAAAAAAATTTATTTAAATTTATTCATTTCAAAGCCAAGCCAATAGTTTGAAAAGACTAAATAACTTATAATAATATGGATAAAAATATTAAATTGAATAAAAACTACATTTTTAGACTCCAACAATTTAAATACAATTTAAAGTATGAATAACTAAAAATTTAAATGGCCATTTAAATTTAAATGTAATGCATAGAATCAGTTGAATACACTATAAACTAACTACTACATGCAATTTTTGTACAAAAATGTGCATCAGTTGACATTAAACATGATGATATTGTAAGGTGGCGTAAAACGGCTAGCTGATAGCTTCACAATCTCTAGAGCAGCAATTTGAATGCTTGTTTCAGTCTTGCAAGTGTTTACGACCATAATAACCAATGGTTCAATTGGGAATTAATAACCTCATCTGAACTGCTTAGTTCACTTCCTAAACGCTATATCGGTTTCGAACCAGAAGTACAAACCGTTCATAATGACTTTTTTCAAGTAACCCACTTCGTCAAGGGTGTGCATTACATATGGATGAATTAAATATACATCATGACGGAAGTTCCAAACAAAAAGCATATGTTTTCCTATTAAAAACTATATTTACAAATGATCCACCTATCATTATTGGTGTTGCAAATGAAATAACACCAAAGAAACCACAATATTACCCATAAATTACAAGAAAATTTTCAAAGCGCAAATACAATTTCCGCAAACATACTTATACTTGCAATAGATCCCGATACTAGGCAATTATCTTTGTGTGGAAATTTCACGCCTTATAGGAGATTTATTCAATTTGCTCCTGGATGTGAAGCGTCCTATGTAAGTGATCCAATTCATTGGTTGGTATCATAAACAAAGGGATTTTTTCGAGGTAGTATCTATGTCGGTAGTATTTCCCTCAACTTTAAGTTGTTACATTTGATGCAAATACTCATCGGTGGGCTTACCGAAGTATGAATAATAAATCATTTCGTTATTCTGTTGAACTTTTCAAATTTGAGTATTACCTAGCTATATATAGTAATGACACTATAAATACGCTAATGCGAGGCAGAAACTCTGCGCAATTTAATGCCACAAAAGAACTTCTTCAAAATATAAAGCCTCTTGTAGAATTGAAGAATCGAAGCAAATTATAATCTGCAAGGGAAAATAACTATTCTCAACAATGCTATCCCATTTCTTCAAACACTGAAATATAATGGCCCAGACATAAACGACAATTGCTTTTATAAATCCCTAAGAACTATAGTTCATTATTTGGAAGATAATGGTAATTTTTCTATATCGAATTTGTCAACACATTTCGTAATATAAAATTTTTTTCAAAAATGGAGAAAAAACTCCATACTACTCCACCGTTAGGAAATTTGCTCTACATAAAAGCTAGACAGGACCTTGTAGTAAAAATTAAAAAATACCTTGATAACGAAACATATTGGTTAGAAAATGATTTCGAACAAGAATTATTGTAGTTTATTTTAAAATTTATTAATATTATATTTATTAAATTTACTCATTTATTTATTAATAATATTTTATTATTATAACTTATTTTAAAAAATTTTTAAATTTTAATTACAAACCAAACTGTAATTTTGATTACAAAAACAAACTGTAATTTTCATTACAAAAAACAAACTGTAATTTTAATTACAAACCAAACTGTAATTGTATTATTGTCATCACACAACAAACAAACAAAACCACTTTTAAATGTTTTTAACTCCGCCATTGCCGGTCCCAAGCCCGGATGAGAAAGGAAAAGGTGTTTAGGATTTGGGTTACTGACCCATCCTAGTAAAAAACATATTTGTTTTGTCTTCAATTTTGGCACAATTTGAATAAAAATGATTTTTGTTTCGACTTTTTTCCTCCTCCAACAATTTGTCCTCTTATCAAGTGTACAACTTTCTTCAATACGTTCGACAATGTAGATTGAGCCATGCAATGTAATCATTGCCATGGGACTTTTGGAAACTTCCCTCCGCAAAAAGTCATCAATGTCCTGAGGGTAAATTCTTTAGTGAAGCTGATCAGGCTTGTGTAAATCCTGTCGATATTAAATGTGAATACAATCGTTGTGGTGGACGTGGTAATCAAATGGTCTCCAGTGCCAATAATAACTGTCATAATTATATTATTTGTAAAGATGGTGCCCCTGTCGAGGAGAAGACATGCATTCGCGATTATTTCTTTGATGAACAATATCAGGCATGTGTTCCGGATATTATCTACTATGAATGTTGTGATATTAAATAAAGTAGGCAGAAGAAATTACAAAATGGATAAGCAGTTTGGAAAAAAATCAGAATATTGTTTTATTGGGAGATGGAATCACTTTTCTCGTCTTTAAATATAAAAAATAGGCATTGGGAAAACATTCGGGGGAAAATAGAAATTGAACCAAAAAAAGAATTTTCTTTTTTTGGCCAAATTGGAACCAATATTTTATGAACATCTGGAGCAGCTACTGATTTCTTTTGATCGGTGACCCATAGTAAAATTTTATGAAGAACCGATATTCTTTTAAATACATCCACCTAAAAGGAAGGGTTGTCGTAAAAAGCAGGGAATGTTCAAAGTAACCTACAAAATTATCGGCAAATTATTACTATAATTCATAATAATTATTTTCCGTTGATGCAGCAAAGAAATAATATTTACTTTTATTTTGTATTTCTTACTGGGCTTTGTCGGTCAAGTGTTGTATGAATTAAATAAAACTGATTTATTTCATATTTTGCTCAACGTTTCGTTGGCTTTATTCCAACATCATCAGGAGCTCTTTATTTGAAAATTCTAAGAACAATAAACATTTTCCAATTAGAATTTTTCATTTGAATATTGTATAAGTCTTTACTTACAATTAGTTTATTTTTACATGTTTTAGTAAATTTATCCTTTTATAATAAAAACGGGACATCACGACACGAATTTTGTATAAATAAAATAATAATTACTAAAATAAATAAAATGTAAACTAATATTGCAGCAAAATTTAAACTATATCACAGTACTGTATTTATCAAACTATTGCAACAGAGTATTGATATTTCGTATTGTCTTTATCTTCTTTGGACCACATTTTTGATGGAGTCCAACTTTTATAGGTCCACTATTGGACATTATCCTATCCCGCACCTTCTCATAATAAAACAAATAATAAATTAAAAAATAATAAACGTTCAATACCAATTCAATAATTTTAGTATACTTAAAATTCACACCCTTATTACGGTTGGCGCTGTATTTTTTCTTATAAAAAAATAAATATTTTTAAATTGTTAAACATTTTATTTGAAATCATATTTTATATGGGAATTAAGCAAGCAACAACAAAGCAACAACTCACCCATTCGTGAATATCGTTTATAGATGCCATTTTATATTCTTCAAACCATTGATCGATTTGATCGAGTGCCGTACAGCAAAATTGAATTGATCGTATTACGTTTAGCTTCACACTTTTTGACATTCAGCTTCACACTTTTTGACATTCAGCTCAGCTAATTTAGCCAATCCATCCCTCGTGATTCTGGTGCAAATCGATCAACGCCGGCAGCTACAAGATTACGATATTTATTGTGTTTACTAACTATGGCATTGGGAATTAGTCGAGCATCGGGATGACATGTTGAAGAAAAGCCCTGGAATACAAAATAGAAAAATGTTTAATAAACAATATAGACTAAATAAATTTAAATGATTAAAATTTGAAGAAAGAGAGTGAGAAAATTACGGAAGAATTTTAAATTATATGAGGTCTGGATGACATGCTACATGCTCTTCGCAGAAAACATCGATTCCAAGTCACATTGTTGCCAACGATGATGAAGCGTTCTCAAAATCATTGATTTCGCTACGGCATTAAAATAGAACTCATCGGAGAAAACCTTAGGATCTATTCGATCAGCAGGTACGTAGCGAGCAGCTGCTGCAGTAATGATTTCCCGTAATGATTTCTCTCTCTTTTTCATTCACCGTGCAAAAATTAAGCATTAATCTTAGGATTAAATAAGACCAAATTTCCCAGCAGGGAACATAATCGGAACAAGTAACAACGGCGTTAAGTTCGGCCCGGGCGAACTTGTTTTACCCTCCACCACGAGTTGTATTCAAATGAAACTGAACAATTAGTTTCTTTTCGTATATGAAGAAAAATAAATACCGAATTTCAGCAATTTCGGTAGAACAATATGGCTAATTTTCAGAATACCGAAGGGGAAGTGAGAAGGTTTATACTAACAACGAAAAGTAAATACCAAATTTCAGCCACTTCGGAGGAATATTGAGGCCACAACGAATACCGGAAATCGGGATGTACCGTTCTATGGTGGCTATATCAAAACGTGGACCGATATATCCCATTTTCAATACCAACCATCCTGCAAGTAATAAAACATCTGTACCAAATATTTATAACAGACAGACGAACGGACATTGTTAAATCGGCATAGAATTTTATGCTGATCAATAATATATATATATACTTCTTAGGGTCTCCGACGAATATTTCGATGTGTTACAAACGGAATGACAAATTTAATTATACCCTCCATATGGTGGAGAGAAGAGAAAATTAATGGCAGGATCTTTGTGAACGAGCTGAAGGCAGTATTTGTAGACAAGCTGAAGAGAGTCTTTATAGACGAGGTGAAAGTGGTCTTGACAATCAAGACAACCTACAATCTTTAAAGAAGACGACATATAGTTTATATAGACGACAAAAAACGGCATAAGACGAAATTTTTATCACAGGTAGATCTCGTCGCCCTGATCACAAATATAACATTTGTTGCGGAAGTCCATACTTCCCGCGATATAATTTTTTTTATGAATCTTTGATAGTCCCAAAATCACCACTAAAATAAAATTCTTATTAAAGCCTTTACCTAATTAACTAACAGAACATCTGATTTTGACGGGAATAACTTGAATGTAAACAAATCTGACGGGAATACGAGATTTGTTTACATTCAAGTTATTCCCGGCAAAATCAGAACATCTGCCGATAGCAGCAGTGTTGTCAACTTTTTTTAAACATTTCATTCATAATTTTGCGTTTTAATTGTACCGACAATTGTCGGTAACTCAAAAACTTAGTTGGACAACCGCACTACGGGTTTTATTTTTCCATAAAAAGTGGATTTTTTAAGTATTTTTCCCATAAAACGGATTTTTTAAAGAAAATTTCAAAGAAGTTTCAAAACAGACTTCAGACTTTACTTTTGGAAGGAAATATTTACAGACCAGTAGTGCGATTTTCTAATTTTGAATTATAATGCTTATAATTTCGGTATTTACCGATGTTTTTCGGTAAGTTTCGAATAAAAAAAAATTTATTTAAATTTATTCATTTCAAAGCCAAGCCAATAGTTTGAAAAGACTAAATAACTTATAATAATATGGATAAAAATATTAAATTGAATAAAAACTACATTTTTAGACTCCAACAATTTAAATACAATTTAAAGTATGAATAACTAAAAATTTAAATGACCATTTAAATTTAAATGTAATGCATAGAATCAGTTGAATACACTATAAACTAACTACTACATGCAATTTTTGTACAAAAATGTGCATCAGTTGACATTAAACATGATGATATTGTAAGGTGGCGTAAAACGGCTAGCTGATAGCTTCACAATCTCTAGAGCAGCAATTTGAATGCTTGTTTCAGTCTTGCAAGTGTTTACGACCATAATAACCAATGGTTCAATTGGGAATTAATAACCTCATCTGAACTGCTTAGTTCACTTCCTAAACGCTATATCGGTTTCGAACCAGAAGTACAAACCGTTCATAATGACTTTTTTCAAGTAACCCACTTCGTCAAGGGTGTGCATTACATATGGATGAATTAAATATACATCATGACGGAAGTTCCAAACAAAAAGCATATGTTTTCCTATTAAAAACTATATTTACAAATGATCCACCTATCATTATTGGTGTTGCATATGAAATAACACCAAAGAAACCACAATATAACCCATAAATTACAAGTAATTTTTCAAAGCGCAAATACAATTTCCGCAAACATACTTATACTTGCAATAGATCCCGATACTAGGCAATTATCTTTGTGTGGAAATTTCACGCCTTATAGGAGATTTATTCAATTTGCTCCTGGATGTGAAGCGTCCTATGTAAGTGATCCAATTCATTGGTTGGTATCATAAACAAAGGGATTTTTTCGAGGTAGTATCTATGTCGGTAGTATTTCCCTCAACTTTAAGTTGTTACAGCTTGATGCAAATACTCATCGGTGGGCTTACCGAAGTATGAATAATAAATCATTTCGTTATTCTGTTGAACTTTTCAAATTTGAGTATTACCTAGCTATATATATTAATGACACTATAAATACGCTAATGCGAGGCAGAAACTCTGCGAAATTTAATGCCACAAAAGAACTTCTTCAAAATATAAAGCCTCTTGTAGAATTGAAGAATCGAAGCAAATAATAATCTGCAAGGGAAAATAACTATTCTCAACAATGCTATCCCATTTCTTCAAACACTGAAATATAATGGCCCAGACATAAACGACAATTGCTTTTATAAATCCCTAAGAACTATAGTTCATTATTTGGAAGATAATGGTAATTTTTCTATATCGAATTTGTCAACACATTTCGTAATATAAAAATTTTTTCAAAAATGGAGAAAAAACTCCATACTACTCCACCGTTAGGAAATTTGCTCTACATAAAAGCTAGACAGGACCTTGTAGTAAAAATTAAAAAATACCTTGATAACGAAACATATTGGTTAGAAAATGATTTCGAACAAGAATTATTGTAGTTTATTTTAAAATTTATTAATATTATATTTATTAAATTGACTCATTTATTTATTAATAATATTTTATTATTTTTTTATTATAACTTATTTTAAAACATTTTTAAATTTTCATTACAAAACAAACTGTAATTTTGATTACAAAAACAAACTGTAATTTTCATTACAAAAAACAAACTGTAATTTTAATTACAAACCAAACTGTAATTGTATTATTGTCATCACACAACAAACAAACAAAACCACTTTTAAATGTTTTTGCCGGTCCCAAGCCCGGATGAGAAAGGAAGAGGTGTTTAGGATTTGGGTTACTGACCCATCCTAGTAAAAAACATATTTGTTTTGTCTTCAATTTTGGCACAATTTGAATAAAAATGATTTTTGTTTCGACTTTTTTCCTCCTCCAACAATTTGTCCTCTTATCAAGTGTACAACTTTCTTCAATACGTTCGACAATGTAGATTGAGCCATGCAATGTAATCATTGCCATGGGACTTTTGGAAACTTCCCTCCGCAAAAAGTCATCAATGTCCTGAGGGTAAATTCTTTAGTGAAGCTGATCAGGCTTGTGTAAATCCTGTCGATATTAAATGTGAATACAATCGTTGTGGTGGACGTGGTAATCAAATGGTCTCCAGTGCCAATAATAACTGTCATAATTATATTATTTGTAAAGATGGTGCCCCTGTCGAGGAGAAGACATGCATTCGCGATTATTTCTTTGATGAACAATATCAGGCATGTGTTCCGGATATTATCTACTATGAATGTTGTGATATTAAATAAAGTAGGCAGAAGAAATTACAAAATGGATAAGCAGTTTGGAAAAAAATCAGAATATTGTTTTATTGGGAGATGGAATCACTTTTCTCGTCTTTAAATATAAAAAATAGGCATTGGGAAAACATTCGGGGGAAAATAGAAATTGAACCAGAAAAAGAATTTTCCTTTTTTTGACAAAATGGAACCAATATTTTATGAATATCTGGAGCAGCTACAGATTTCTTTTGATCGGTGACCCATAGTAAAATTTTATTGAGAACCGATATTCTTTTAAATACATCCACCTAAAAGGAAGGGTTGTCGTAAAAAGCAGGGAATGTTCAAAGTAACCTACAAAATTATAGGCCAAATTATTACTATAATTCATAATAATTATTTTCCGTTGATGCAGCAAAGAAATAATATTTACTTTTATTTTGTATTTCTTACTGGGCTTTGTCGGTCAAGTGTTGTATGAATTAAATAAAACTGATTTATTTCATATTTTGCTCAACGTTTCGTTGGCTTTATTCCAACATCATCAGGAGCTCTTTATTTGAAAATTCTAAGAACAATAAACATTTTCCAATTAGAATTTTTCATTTGAATATTGTATAAGTCTTTACTTATAATTAGTTTATTTTTACATGTTTTAGTAAATTTATCCTTTTATAATAAAAACGGAACATCACGACACGAATTTTGTATAAATAAAATAATAATTACTAAAATAAATAAAATGTAAACTAATATTGCAGCAAAATTTAAACTATATCACAGTACTGTATTTATCAAACTATTGCAACAGAGTATTGATATTTCGTATTGTCTTTATCTTCTTTGGACCACATTTTTGATGGAGTCCAACTTTTATAGGTCCACTATTGGACATTATCCTATCCCGCACCTTCTCATAATTTTGTCTCCTATCCTGAGAATCTTATGCACCTCCGTGACCAGATGTTGGCGACTCGTGGTTCTTCTTTATTATTTCATGGGTGATTTCACTGGGGAGCCATATTTTCCAACCGATTTCCGCATCTGTTTCGTGGTTCGGGAGTTGTTTTTTTTTTAAATAATGCCATTTTCCACTTTGAGATCGGGTAGCCTTTCGGAGTTGTCCGTTATCGTTGGCATCAAATCACGGTATTCATCGCTTTCAAACTCTATGGTCTCGAAATCTAAATGAATTGGTATAATGGCCATCCAGGCACTGTAAACGCAGTGCAGGCTTTGCTATCCTCATCAAGTTCAATTTGCCAGAATGCAAATTTTAAATCGGCGCTGCTGATAAAATATGTGTCGTCGATTTTACTCAATATCATGTCTATATTTTGTAGAGGATAAGCGTCCTTAACCGTCAATTTATTTAGCTTTCTAGCGTCTAAGCAAAACCTATTCTTTCCAGGCTTTCTTACTACCGTGGTGCGATTGCTCCACGGGCTTTCACTTTCCTCTATAACATTGAGGCGGAGCATGTTGTCCACCTCTTCGTACACTATTGCCTGGACGGCGGGAGATAAAGGATAGTGGCGATCCTTGACTGTTTCCGCTCCTTCGATCAATTTGATCGTATGTTTCTCCAGGTTGGTTTTGCCGAGACCCTTCTCCTCAAAAGTATCAAAATTGTTTATGACACTATCAAGTTCTTGTTGTTGTTGTGTGTTTAGTTCATGGGGATTCAATTTTGGGCTTCATTATCTAATAAATCTTTTGGGAATTGCTCCATATTTAGCTTTTTAACCCCTAGGATGTTAGATGCTAAATCGTATAATCTCCAGAAGTCAATCCCTAAATATAAATTTTGCTCCAAATCTGGGCATAAATAAAAATCCAAATTTTTAACGCTATCGTTGTATTTAACGCTCAATTTAACCTTTCCTAGAATTCTGCGTTGTTGTCCACCGGCGGTCTTAACCGTAGAAAAATTGGGGTTTAAACTCAATTGCATTTGTTCGAGAAACTCTCGGCAACCTTTTCCCATGATGCTCACCGAAGCTCCGGTATCTAATAAACCTTTCATTTTCACTCCTTGGAGTTCGACACCGGCATATGTCCGTTTACCTACATGGACCACATTTTTGATGGAGTCCAAAATCAAGCTCATCTCTTTTTTCTTCTCTTTGAACTTTTTGCGTATTTTGTGAATTTTTGAGTCATTAACTTTTATATTATAGGTCCACTATTGGACATTATCCTATCCCGAACCTTCTCATAATTTTGTCTCCTATCCTCTAAGGATATATCTTATGGTTCAGACCTCTCTTCCATTGTATTATACTCAAAATTGGTATCCTCAACCTCTATATCGCTAACCTGTCTAACTGGACGAGATTGTGGGATGAATGATCGGGATTCACGTCTCAAAAAATTCATTTCACTCATTGTACTCAATGCGGAGGTGCTCTACCGAACTTACTGGTATTGGGTATACAATCCGCGCCACATTTTCTCGGACATTTTTCTTCATAATTTTAATCATATCTTCGTCCGATATTGGCTGTACGAGCTTTGCCATAATTTGGCCCATGACGTGAAAAAATTATCAATCGACTCATTGGGTTGTTGCTTTCTCTGCACTAACTCGGTTATGATTTCACAATTGGACTTGGAGGATTGATATTGGCTCAGCAGACTATACTTCAATCCCTCCCAGTTATGAAATCGGTTAGTCTTTTGGAAGAGCCAATATCATGATTCGGCCCTTCCTGTGAGTAGCAGTGGAAAGTCTCTAATTATCTCTGACCAAGGAATGCTGTATTGCCATTGAAAATTCTCCAACGGATATACAAATTCTTCCACCCCAAACTTGACGAACTACCATCAAAGTGTAAACCCAATTTATTTATTCTAAACATATTTCTAGGGTCAAATGCTGGCGGTGGATTAATCTGTGGGATATCGTTGGCCGCAGCACTATTTTTAGCGGCTTCGGTGCCACACTGAGTACCATCATTATTTCCCTGTACTGTTCCTAAAGTTCCTGACGCTGATGGATTAGCCTGGACAGGAAATTGACGGTTCTCTGAATTTGACAAAGTGTCAGGCAGTCTACCTCTAACTATCCTGTCCGGTCCGGTTTCTTTACGATCACTTCCGGACGATCCTGTAATAGCCAAAGGCGTGCCTTCATTACTCTTTTCTTTGTTTGCTTCTTTCATGGCCTTAGTCAGCTCTATTAACGATTGTTTTATTCCATCCATTTCATCTTTTAGAGACTGTATTTTGTTTTCCAGTAGTTTTTGCCCTAACCCGTTTTCCTTAATGAAAACCCAGAAGAATCCTGAATCTGTCGTTTATCGCCAGCTCCACCCTGAAGGAACACGGGCCCTAGCGAGTTGGTCAATGGGAAACTAACATTTATGGTTTGGGACAGGTCCCGGATTTGGCCATCCCCGCTGGGATTACCTTCTGCCATGCTTGGGTCAGTATTATCCTTTTTCTTTTTATTCTCGACTATGATTGATCGATTTGCATCAAATACTATAGGCCTTTCCCTTTTTCTACTTTTTGCCCTTGAACCAGTTTCAACGTTCATACCACTCAAGAACCAGCAAATCCTGTCTTTGAGACTACTTAACAAGATTGTCAAAAAATCTTTGATTTCGAACTATTAAAGCTTAAATATATCTATATTCGTCACTCAAATTACAATAATGTAGTTTTTCTTATTTAGGAGGATTTACAGTAGAGGCTGGGTGTATGCGGTTTTCTTGAAGCCTTCAAAACGGTTTCCGGGATGGCAATGCATAAGACGGATTTAAACACAAGGGCTGGCTAGATACGCCCTCTTCCGGGCAGTATCCTACAATCCAACGCTAACATATACGTCACCCTAGTCATAATCTAGAGCGGATATCCTTTCGTCCATGATGAAGTTGTAAGGTGGCGTAAAACGGCTAGCTGATTGGTTTCAATCTGTCAAATATTTTGTTATTGTGAATAAATTGTATGAAAACGTAAACAAACATTTTGACATATTGAAGAATTTTCGGCCAAAATAGAGTTGTTGTTGTGCTACTTGCGTTACCTGTTAAATAGATCTCCTCTCCAACAGGAGAGGAGGAAATTTGTCTCTTACCAATTTGAGTGAAATTAAATTTTAATATGGCCATTAGAACAATTTTAGTACGTTTAGAGAAGGATAACTGATGGACACCTCTCAAAATGTCTCTTCTTGGAAAACTGCGATTGCGTACTCCAAAAGTTATAAAAGGCAGTGGAGCAGAGGAGAGGTTAAGAGTCTGTACAATGGTGTTGAACATAAAACCTTTTGATTTTAACGTAATAGTGAAGTTTTAGCGAAGAAAATCGTGTTACCAGTAAAAAAATATATAAGAACTAATTGATAAAATCAGTAAAAGGTAGTTAATTAGTTTTGAAGTATAGAAAAGTGAAAAATAGTAAATGTATTAATAATTAATTAGGTTAAAGTGGAATCTGCTGAGAGAAATATTGACGGATATCCGGCGAATTTATACCAGTTAATAAATAAAAGGCGGAAATCATAGAGGTAAAGAAAGAAATTGTGTGATCATTGTTTAAAAAAAGATTAAAAATTGAATTTCATCTTGTTTGGACAGGCGAGCCTAATTCGGCAAACTGGTAAACCGACCAAAAAAGGAAGACAGCGGTATCTATGAGGGAAAACGAGTACCACCTAATTAACAAAGACATCATCCTGATGTCGAAAAAGGTAGGAAATATTTTTTCCCAGTATTTGTCAAAGAATTAAGTGCTGCCCGACCGCCACCTATGGGTCAGTATTTATCTTATCATTGGGTTCCACTCAATCCATGTTCAGCACCAGCACATTTTTGCAGTAGTCAAGACTTAAGTCTAACAGAACAAGGCAAATTCGCCGTCTTTCATTACAACACAGTGGCCGAAAGACGAAAAGAAAGAAACACAGAATTTTGCCGGCCGAAGACTATATTGATATTTTATTTGTTTGAGAAGATCTAACAGAAGAAAAGCAAATAATACCATAATTGAAGAAAAATTAAGTATCCTAAGGCGGAGGCAAATCTTGATCTCATAGGAAACTAAGCAAAACATCTAAAACGATTTTAATGACCCACCGATTTCCACAAAAAAAAAACATATTGATATATTTTAGCCTACATATTATTATTTAAGTTTTTATATATGTCTATGATTAACCAGTTTTATCTATATATATTTATTAATCTATTTAATTAACCATATCTATTTGTTATATCATATATTTTAACTTTTCAGCAATCTCAAAGCCATAATTTTGTTTATTCAGTTAGTCCCAATTTACATTGGGAGAGTTTACTTGCGGCAATTGTCATTTTGTAGGAGACAGAGGTGAGGCATATGGTAACCCTTTGCCTCTCAGCACCCTCTCTCACCTACAAACTGACAATTGCCGCAAGTAAACTCGCCTAATGTAAATTGGGACTTTCTAATTCCACCCTTAGACTTTAGACATTAGGGTGGGTATTTTCATTTGAAAGTTTGTTTCTTTTGGAAAGATATTAAAACCTTGTTTACGAGAATTCGTTATCATTGCTTTGCGATGGTTGAGGTTGAATATTGGTTTCTAATTGCGTAGTCTAACAGGACAAAAATATATAATAATAAATAGAGTCTTTTGTTTTTTTTTTTTTTGTGGTCTATCGACCGTTCGACCGTTTAAAAGAAAAATAATCCCAGCAGGATAAATAACTATATATAGAACAAATTTTACTTGTATTTTTGTTTACTATTTTTAGTTTTTTTTTATTATCGTTATTTGACAGCTTAATTACTTACTTAGTTGGCCCATTACAGAACATTTGTTCCATAGACCGAACTAAGAAAAGATCTCCGTTCCTCTCTGTTTTTCGCTTGACTTTTTGGAATACCGCGCCTTTCCATTTCTTCATCCACTTTGCTCCATCGAAGCTTAGGCCTGCCGATTCTGCGTGCACCGCCATGTGGCATTTATTCATACGCCTTTTTAGCGGGTTCATCATCGCTCATTCTCATGATATGGCCTAGCCAACGCAATCGTTGCATCTCGATACGTTTAACTATATTCATGTCTTTGTATAGCTTATATAGCTCGTGGTTCATACGACGTCGATATTCACCGTCAACGCAAATCGGCCCGTAGATCTATCGAAGAATTTTCCTCTCAAACACACCAAGCACTGCCTTATCTGCTTGCGCAAGTACCCATGCTTCGGAGCCATACATTAGCACGGGTAGTATCAGCGTTTTGTATAGTGTTATTTTTGTTTGACGAGATGTGGCTTTGTTTCTAAATTGCTTACTGGTCTAAGTAGCATCTGTTGGCGAATACAATTCTTCTTCTTATTTCACAACTGATGTTGTTTGTTGTGTTTATGGCAGTGCCGAGGTAGACGAAGTCTTTTACTACCTCAAAATTGTAGGTACCAACTTTCACAGTTGGTCCGAGCTCTATGGACGCTTTGCGCGTCGACACCATCAATTTGGTCTTTTCGCAGTTTACCGCCAGACCCACTTTCGCAGATTCTGCTTCGACCTTCCTAAAGGTATCAGTTACTTCCTTTACTGATCGTCCCATGATGTCTATGTCATCAGCATAGGCAAGTAACATGTGACTATTGGTGTAAATTGTGCCATTTCTTTTGACATTTGCATCTCGTATTACCTTTTCCAGCAAAATGTTGAATTGGTCACACGAAAGGCTGTCTCCTTGTCTGAAACCTCTTTTGGTACAAAATTCTTCGGAGAGGTTCTTTCCAATTTTAACTGAGGACTTGTATTTTTTTAGTTTTTTTTTATTATCGTTATTTAACAGCTATATATGATTTTTTTCAAACATTGTTAGTGAGCTTATCTAGAGATTTTTTATTTTGTGTTAGTATTATTGATATTTTTTGATAAAATAAACATGATGTGACTTAGAAATAAGATAAACTAATATGATGTGCTAGTTTAATATGTTGGGGGATTGAAGGTAAGAGGTATGTGGTGGATGTTGGCGATTTACGGGGTCGCAAGGATTTAAGGAAGGAATGCTATTGCGATCATGGTTGCGAGGCGAACTTAAAGCCATCGGTATATGGTATCTAAGGGATGTTGATGCATTTTTTTAATAATTTCCGCGTTTGTGGTAATTGTGCATATTTTTGTAGTGTTTCGTGTCTAGGGCTGGGATATTAGGGTTGGGACTACTGTGCGCACTTTGAGTTTTTATTTCGGAAGAATTGGAAAAAGTATAGAAACCTTAGATAATTTTGTTTTTGAAATAGTTTTCATTCTGAAAAATTTTGAAAAAATTATTGATTGAATACCTAATTTTCATACCGTTCAGTCAAATACCGGGAAAATAGTTAAAAATATAGTAAGGACTTTGTCTTACAATTCTAAGGACACGGCCGAATAGTTAAAAGGATATCTCCTGAGGACTTTTCCCGAATTATACATAAAGGATTCCGTTTATTACATGAATTTTGGCGGAAATTTATTCAAAGAAAAATAATTCTCATTTGCTTTAAAAAAAAAGGATATACGAAGTCTGCCAAATTAAAAAAAGGAATTTACTAAAAAGTTTGAAAGGATTCTGCCAGAAAATTTTAAAGGAATTCTGCTGAAATATTTTTAAATGATTTTGTTGCCGTAAAATTTTAAAGAAACTCCGCTGAGATATTTTAAAGGATTCTGCCAGGAAGTTTTTCTGCTGTAAATTTTTGAAAAGAAATCTGATGAAATATTTTGAAAGGACTTTGTCCTGTTACTAATGCATAAGGATTTTCTGTCGATATGGATTTTGTTTGCCAATTTTAAAATTTTATCTAAGAACGCTATCAAGATATTCCATACCTAACGACCATCCACATCTTATAAATACAAAAATTTGGATGGATTAAAAGAACATTCAAGCAATTGTGGCCTATATTTGTACAAATTATTTTAATTTATCGTCACTAATGGACCAATCTGAAGTATGCATTTAAACATTTTACGGTCCCTAATAGAGCACTTTATCAATTTACACGAATGCCCTTTGGGCTATGTAATGCCCCTCAGACTCTCTGTAGGCTCATGGATATGGTAATTCCCTATAATATGAAATCACATTTATTCGTATATCTTGATGACCTATTGATAGTTTCCAAAAATTTTGACGAACACATTAACCATCTTTTAGAAGTTGCGGCCCACCTACGGAAACCAGGTCTAACTATTAACGTAAAGAAGAGTGAGTTTGCTTTGAGTAAAGTAAAATATTTAGGATATGTAGTAGGAAATGGCACTCTCCAAGTTGACGAGGAAAAAGTTAGCGCAATTAAAGAATTACCGGTACCTAAATCGATTCGACAAGTTCGACGGTTTTTAGGAATGACGGGATGGTACCGTCGCTTTATACAAGATTATTCAGCGCTAGCATACCCACTAACAGAGTTACTATCCAAAAAGAAAACATTTGTTTGGACCGACAGTCGTAGAAGTCGTTCGAACTTCTAAAGGAAAAGTTAATTTCAGCCCCCTTACTTGTCCATCCGAATTATGATAAACCATTCATATTGCAGTGTGATGCGAGCACGTATGGTATTGGCGCAGTATTAGCGCAGGAAGATGACGAGGGTGTTGAAAGACCCATAGCATTTATGTCCCACAAATTGAATAAGAGTCAGAGAAATTACTCGATAACAGAGTTAGAATGCTTAGCTGTTGTAATGGCATTAGCCAAGTGGAGAGCATACATCGAGGGTCAAGAATTCAAAGTTGTGACGGATCATGCAAGTTTAAAATGGTTAATGGGACAAAAAGACCTATCCGGACGACTAGCAAGATGGTCGCTTAAATTACAAGGCTATAAATTTAGTATAGAGCATCGTGGCGGAAAATACAATGTTGTGCCTGATGCGTTATCGAGGGCGTATGAAGGAGAGGAATTTCTAGAGTCGATAGGCATAGAAAATATTCCAGCCATAGATTTGAAATCCGATGCTTTTGAAAGTGTCGAATATGTTAAATTACGCGACGAATGCACTAACTTAAATAACCCAGATTTTAGAGTAGTAGATCAGTATATCTACAAAAGAACTGAATTTTCGAACGGTAATTTAGACGAGTCTGAATCGTGGAAACTTTACGTACCATCAGAATTGAGGAAAAATATTATATATTGGGCTCATGATATTCCGAAATCGGGACACGGTGGTATTGCAAGAACTCTTGAGCGCATAAGAAGATATTTCTTCTGGCCAGGGTTGGTAGTAGATGTACGTCGATATGTTATAGATTGCAACTTATGTAAAACTTCAAAGACTCCAACAAATACACTGAAACCGCCATTAGGGCAAATGGTAATTATTATATATTGATTTAATAGGACCTTTACCAAGAACAAAATCTGGTCATATGGGTATACTGATAATTTTGGACCACTTTTCTAAATTTACGTTTTTAAAACCATTGAAGAAATTTGTTACAAAACCAATTTTGAAATATCTTCAGAAAGAAGTTTTTAGTTGTTTTGGTGTTCCAGAAGTCATTGTAACTGATAATGGTTCGCAGTTTAGGAGCAAGGATTTTGAAAAGTATTTATAGAAAAATGGTATTAAACATAACCTTACAGCGGTGTACAGTCCGCAATCGAATGCAAGCGAACGCGTGAATAGAGTGTTGAACGAAGCATTACGTTCATATATCAGACAAGACCAGAGAGAGTGGGATAAGTATCTGGACAGCGTAAATGCTTCTCTTCGTAACAGCGTCCATCAGAGCATCGGAAAAACGCCATATGAAATTGTATTTGGGCAAAGGATGATTACTCACGGTAGTGATTATGAAATTTTGAGGAAATTAGAAATTTTAGCAGAGTCAGACGCAAAAGTAGAGCGACAGGACCAGTTTTCTTTGATAAGAGAGTCAATAAGAGAGCATACGAAAGGAATCAAAGGAGTTACAACTTGAGGTCTCGATTTAGAGAATTCAATGTAGGACAAGAAGTGATAAGAAGGAATTTTGTCCAAAGTTGCAAGGTAGGCTACTATAGTTCAAAACTAGCACCTGTAGGTGTAAGAGCAAAAGTGTTGCGTCGCATTGGTAAAGTTTACTACGAGTTGGAGGACTTGGAAGGGACAAACAAGAACGTTTACCATGCGAAGGACATTTGGATTTAAAAAGGTACTAAAAGATTTTTTTTTTTTTTTTTTTTTTTTTGTAGCGTGGTGTGAATTTGTGAGCACTTTGAGTTTTTATTTCGGAACAATTGGAAAAAGTATAGAAACCTTAGATAATTTTGTTTTTGAAATAGTTTTCATTCTGAAAAACTTTTTGAAAAAATTATTGATTGAATACCTAATTTTCAAACCGTTCAGTCAAATACCGGGAAAATAGTTAAAAATATAGTAAGGACTTTGTCTTACAATTCTAAGGACACGGCCGAATAGTTAAAAGGATATCTCCTGAGGACTTTTCCCGAATTATACATAAAGGATTCTGTTTATTACATGAATTTTGGCGGAAATTTATTCAAAGAAAAAGAATTCTGATTTGCTTTAAAAAAAATGATATACGAAGTCTGCCAAATTAAAAAAAAAGGAATTTACTAAAAAGTTTGAAAGGATTCTGCCAGAAAATTTTAAAGGAATTCTGCTGAAATATTTTTAAATGATTTTGTTGCCGTAAAATTTTAAAGAAATTCCGCTGAGATATTTTAAAGGATTCTGCCAGGAAGTTTTTCTGCTGTAAATTTTTGAAAAGAAATCTGATGAAATATTTTGAAAGGACTTTGTCCTGTTACTAATGCATAAGGATTTTCTGTCGATATGGATTTTGTTTGCCAATTTTAAAATTTTATCTAAGAATGCTATCAAGATATTCCAAACCTAACGACCATCCACATCTTATAAATACAAAAATTTGGATGGATTAAAAGAACATTCAAGCAATTGTGGCCTATATTTGTACAAATTATTTTAATTTATCGTCACTAATGGACCAATCTGAAGTTTGCATTTAAACATTTATCTGAGAGCAAGAATTAAATTCAGTTTTATTTAATAATTTATCTAACTAATCACTACCATTTATTATACTCCATCCTCAACACATTTTAACCCCTCCTAATAATTCTGGTCAAGATTTTCAAGCTCCAATCTACAAGCGCTTGTTGGTGAGGATATTGAAAACTGTAAGTATTAAATGAAATAAAAGTATATATTCTAAACATTTAGTATAAAAAAATGTGTTGAGTGATCAATAACACTAACAAACATTATTTTATTATTACTATTATTAATCATAAGATACTTAATTTTTTTTAACCTGAAATTCATACCATTAACTTATCTCCTAATTTATTATATAATTTGCATTCGCGGTATTTTTTTTTTTTAACTGTAAATTTTGTTATATACTTTATGTCCATTATCGTTGTTTCTCTTTATTAAATGTTCAATATGAATTTTTAAATTGAACTCGCATTATTTTTCCACGAAATTGAAGGGTTAGGATAAAAAGCGTGTGGGCTGACAGATAAATTGAAAAGTCGGCACGGTTGAGAGGGTAACATGATTTCGGGAAGACACAAGATCTAGTCTTTCTTCTACCATATTCTTTCCAATGAAAATAAAATTATCAGCCGTCAAGTTCCATATTTATCTTTATGCTACCTAAAAATATTAATTTTTCTTGGTCGACCTAGACTAATTCCTTCTGGTAAGAACACCCCCCATTAGCCCTGAGCACGGCCGGAATAAAAGGTAGCGTTGGGCCGGAAGGAATAGGGTCTGTAGGGAAGCGGGTCGTCACACTACCCCCTCGGGAAATAAGGCTGAGCTTGCCGGAGTCCGATCGATATACACTATCCCGAAGCTGCACAAAGGCTCACGTAACAAGTTCGCTCGTACTGTAGTCACGTCCAGCTTATATCAAATCATTGTAACTATAAGTTTTTCTCCTTATCAGTTTTACAGTATAAACTGCCGAAGTTTTTGAAGCTTCATTTGTAGAAAACATTCGACCATAGAAAAAATAAATTATGATTTTCAACAACTTTATTTATTAACTGGTAAAAGTGCAAGTATGATTTGATGCTCATGGAGCAACAATACGGGTAGAAAACTGGTAAAAAAGTGCAAGTATGATTAAATGCTCATGAAGCAAGTATGATTATGGCATCTCTGCTTGTGTGCGAGTGTTTTTGGCGAGCTCTTATATCGATTTAGAAAAATAATTAATTTCAATAGTTTTTCGGTGTTTAATAAAGTGTTAATAGTGATAATTATACTAATCATTTGTTACTTCATCGAATTTCAGTGAAATATTTTAAAATCAGTGCTTTTTAAAACACTAGTGCTTGAAATAAAGTTGTGAATTTTCATTACTCTATCTTTGTAGTGCTTTGTGTTTACTTCTGTCGTTCTGACATTTCATTCTTTTGTTTTATTTTTCCTTCTTTTTGATAGATTTTCTTTATTGAAACCATTCATAGCATACTTTTAGGCCGTAATATTAATTTTCAGTGCTTTTCAAACTATAATTATTTAACCTATATATACCGTATCATACTTTCAGGCATATTATTAATTATCACCATGGCTTGTTTATATACGGAATGCAGTATTAGAAATTTTTCTGAGAGATTGATTACCTGTTGGATATGTGATAACCATGCCCATTTTAAATGTGCTGGGTTTAATGGTAAACAATTTGATTATATTACTGATAGATCCATGGGATTACGTTGGTCGTGCCCTGACTGTAGAGATAAAGAAATAAATTTCGTTCGTCTTTTTAAAGAAACTAAATTAGAAGTCTCTAAATTAAAAAAGAAATTCAATCACCTTTTTAACAATTTGGAAAATAGAATAAATGTTAAAAAATGTAGAAAAAATGTTAAATAGTTTTGATTACTCGGTTGATTCTCCGAAAAGGAAAAATCATCAGCCAGTAATACCATTTCCACCTCTGAAAATCTGGTTGCTTTAAATTCCCCGATTGCTACTTCAGCTCCTCCTATCACTCCAATTGCCCAGTCATCTGAAAACTCATCAGTAGCTAGCACTCTTCCTGAGTCTTCTTCATCCTTGGCTCTTATTCCTACCAATAAAACAAATACCATTATTCCTGTCATCAATAAACCTATAACCAATTTACCTACTCCAGCTGAGAGTCCTTCACCTTCGGTTCCGCAAAGTAATCCACCTATACCTTCTGTTGTTATCCATGAGCCTTCAGCTCCAGAACCTCCATCGTTACCCTTAGATCAACTAATTGTAGTTGCGCCGCGGAAAACTGTTTTTGTATCCCGACTACATCCTGATACTTCAACTGATCATATTCGTAATTATGTCAAATCTAGAACTAATATTTCAAATGATAATGATTTAAAGGTATTTAAATTTAATCCGCCTCAACCAAGAGATATTTCATCTTTTAGGATCGTGGTTCCAAATGATTTATTCCTTACCATAGTTGATAGCGAGTTTTGGTCCGAGGGACTTACAGTGAAAGAATTCATCTACAAGGAAAGACCTACTCCGATAAATCCGATTGTTCTTCCAAAAAACTAGAGTCATTGCCATTTTTATATCAAAATGTTAGAGGTTTGAAAACTAAACTCAGTGGCTTATATTCAAAAAGGTTTTATTGTGATTACAAAGTCGTAGTGTTTACTGAAACGTGGTTAAAGCCTGAAATAAGTGATACTGAAATCTTTTGCGAAAATTTTCAAGTTTATAGGAAAGATAGATTAAACAAGGTTGGTGGTGGTGTTTTAATTGCAGTTCACAATTCTATTTCATCTAAATTAGTTGTAATACCAGTGACAACTTATGATGAGTTTCTTTGTGTAAAACTGAATTACCTTGGGAATATAATCTTTGTAACTGTTTCTTATATTACACCAAACTCGGGCAATGACATTTATCTAAGACATGCCAATTTAATTCAAAGTGTTTCTTCTTTAATGTCTACTACCTCTGAATTAATTTGTATGGGTGATTTTAATCTTCCTCATATCTCATGGGTCCCTGGGGACAATAGAATAGATTTTATACCTGCAACTAGCAATGGAATTGACGATTTTTGGGATTTAATTTTTAGTCAATGTCTTTACCAAGTTAACAATGTTTTAAACATAAAGGATCGGGCTTTAGATCTAGTCTTTTCATCTACACTCAATGTTGCATTGAATAGATGTCTACCTATCGTATTGCCAGAAGATGTTTACCATCCTACACTTTCAGTTAACCTTCAACTACAAATTTCTAGACCGACCCCTAGGTCTAAAAAAAATATTAATCCTAAATTTAATTTTGGAAAAACAGATATTAATCGGCTAAAATCAATTTTATTAAGTACAAGATTTGTTATTAATGATACGATTGATTTAAGCGTTTCTAATTTCTATAATCAACTTAACTCTGCCTTCGCTAAAACAACTCCATATATAACAAAAGTTTCTGATCATGTCCCTCCTTGGTTCACATCGACGTTAAGGAGGTTGCGTAACATAAAAAGTAGATGCTTAAAAAAATTTAAAAAAATTAACTTCGCAGTGAATTACTCTAGCTATATTGTAGCCCGAAATAAATATAATTCTGCCAATTCTTATTTTTATCGGCATTATCTTGATAAAATGAGTAGGAATTTCAAAAATAACCCGAAAAGCTTCTTTAAATTTGTTAATTCTAAAAGAAAGGCTAATAATTTCCCAAGCTGTATGAAATTTGGTAGCAGAGAATCTTCGGATGAATCCGAAATCTCTAATATGTTTGCCGACTTCTTTCAGTCTTTCTACTCTTCTAAAATTCTAAATGAACAATATAACTATAGTATTGACAAGCTGAATCATCTACCTCATATTGTATTGTCTGAAGATGAAGTCCTTGTAGGCTTAAAGTCGCTTCGTTCTTCAAACATACCCGGTCCAGATGGTGTTCCTACTTATATTCTTAAATCTTGCGCTAATGAAATTTATCAACCTCTTACAAAAATCTTTAATTATTCCTTAAATAATGGTTACTTTCCAACTTTCTGGAGATCTAGCTTCATTATTCCACTACACAAATAATAGATGCTTTGTTGAAAATTATAGGTGTATAGCAAAACATAGTGCTATCCCAAAACTTTTTGAACTTTTAGTTTCTCGAAGACTATCTCACTTTGTTAAATCTATAATTTCGCCTTTTCAGCATGGATTTATGAAAGGCAGATCTACAATTACTAATCTCATGGAGTTTGTAACTCATGTCTATAAAGGGTTTTCTTATAAATAACAGACAGACGTCATTTATACCGATTTTAGTAAAGCCTTTGATACCGTAGTGCATAAACATTTGCTATATAAACTTGATATCATGGGATTTCCACAATCTTTATTGAATTGGATTTCCTCTTATTTAAGAGGACGCACCCAAAAAGTTTTATTTAACGTGTCATTTTCCAAGGACCTGTTCGTTTCTTCCGGTGTGCCGCAAGGTAGCCACCTGGGCCCACTTTTATTTGTACTATATATTAACGATCTTCCTTCAGCTATACGTTACTGCAAAATTTTAATGTATGCTGATGATGTAGAGCTATTCTTTCAACTGAATTCATTAAGTAATTCAATATATCTACAATATGATCTGCACTCTCTTACTAATTGGTGTTACGCAAATGGGATGACTTTGAACCTCAAAAAGTGTAAAAAATTTTCCTTATCTAGATCACTTCCGTTTTTCTCCAATTATTATATTGGTTCACATCAATTGGAAAATGTTGACTCTTTCCTAGATCTAGGTGTTTTATTAGATCATAAATTGCGCTTCAATTTGCTCATTGATTCTTGTGTTAATAAAGCTAAATCGTTATTATTCCAAAATAAATGCAAATTATTTGAATTTTTGATAGTGCCAGCAATACAACAGGATGTTATCTGCGGTTATGACTTTTGGAAAGAATTCGGGTTACAAATTTCCATACCACATATATATGCAATTGACGCAAGTGAAAATATCCATGATAAATTGCGGCTGACAGCAGAACAAGAACGTAGACTTAATAACGTAATATCTACTTTTCCTGATTCGGAAATAGAAGGATTGGGTTGCACATCATTAATAGAACACCATATAGATACTGGAGACGCAAAACCAATTAAACAGCGGTATTACCCCATTTCTCCAGCTGTGGAAAAACAGTTGTGTGGTGAAATAGATCGAATGATATCCTTAGGGGTAATAGAAGAGGCACCCACTTCACCTTGGTCATCACCAACAGTAGTTGTAATAAAGCCAGGAAAAGTTAGAATGTGTATCGACAGTCGTAAATTAAACTCCGTAACAGAAAAGGATGCCTATCCAATGCCCAACATTGACGGCATTTTAGCTAGACTACCTCCGGTACGTTGCATTTCCAAGGTAGATCTTAAAGATGCCTTTTGGCAAGTGAAACTTGATGAAAGCTCAAAACCAAAAACTGCTTTTACGGTCCCTAATAGAGCACTTTATCAATTTACACGAATGCCCTTTGGGCTATGTAATGCCCCTCAGACTCTCTGTAGGCTCATGGATATGGTAATTCCCTATAATATGAAATCACATGTATTCGTATATCTTGATGACCTATTGATAGTTTCCAAAAAATTTGACGAACACATTAACCATCTTTTAGAAGTTGCGGCCCACCTACGGAAACCAGGTCTAACTATTAACGTAAAGAAGAGTGAGTTTGCTTTGAGTAAAGTAAAATATTTAGGATATGTAGTAGGAAATGGCACTCTCCAAGTTGACGAGGAAAAAGTTAGCGCAATTAAAGAATTACCGGTACCTAAATCGATTCGACAAGTTCGACGGTTTTTAGGAATGACGGGATGGTACCGTCGCTTTATACAAGATTATTCAGCGCTAGCATACCCACTAACAGAGTTACTATCCAAAAAGAAAACATTTGTTTGGACCGACAGTCGTAGAAGTCGTTCGAACTTCTAAAGGAAAAGTTAATTTCAGCCCCCTTACTTGTCCATCCGAATTATGATAAACCATTCATATTGCAGTGTGATGCGAGCACGTATGGTATTGGCGCAGTATTAGCGCAGGAAGATGACGAGGGTGTTGAAAGACCCATAGCATTTATGTCCCACAAGTTGAATAAGAGTCAGAGAAATTACTCGATAACAGAGTTAGAATGCTTAGCTGTTGTAATGGCATTAGCCAAGTGGAGAGCATACATCGAGGGTCAAGAATTCAAAGTTGTGACGGATCATGCAAGTTTAAAATGGTTAATGGGACAAAAAGACCTATCCGGACGACTAGCAAGATGGTCGCTTAAATTACAAGGCTATAATTTTAGTATAGAGCATCGTGGCGGAAAATACAATGTTGTGCCTGATGCGTTATCGAGGGCGTATGAAGGAGAGGAATTTCTAGAGTCGATAGACATAGAAAATATTCCAGCCATAGATTTGAAATCCGATGCTTTTGAAAGTGTCGAATATGTTAAATTACGCGACGAATGCACTAACTTAAATAACCCAGATTTTAGAGTAGTAGATCAGTATATCTACAAAAGAACTGAATTTTCGAACGGTAATTTAGACGAGTCTGAATCGTGGAAACTTTACGTACCATCAGAATTGAGGAAAAATATTATATATTGGGCTCATGATATTCCGAAATCGGGACACTGTGGTATTGCAAGAACTCTTGAGCGCATAAGAAGATATTTCTTCTGGCCAGGGTTGGTAGTAGATGTACGTCGATATGTTATAGATTGCAACTTATGTAAAACTTCAAAGACTCCAACAAATACACTGAAACCGCCATTAGGGCAAATGGTAATTACTGAAAGACCATTTCAGCGTTTATATATTGATTTAATAGGACCTTTACCAAGAACAAAATCTGGTCATATGGGTATACTGTTAATTTTGGACCACTTTTCTAAATTTACATTTTTAAAACCAATGAAGAAATTTGTTACAAAACCAATTTTGGAATATCTTCAGAAAGAAGTTTTTAGTTGTTTTGGTGTTCCAGAAGTCATTGTAACTGATAATGGTTCGCAGTTTAGAAGCAAGGATTTTGAAAAGTATTTAGAGAAAAATGGTATTAAACATAACCTTACAGCGGTCTACAGTCCGCAATCGAATGCAAGCGAACGCGTGAATAGAGTGTTGAACGAAGCATTACGTTCATATATCAGACAAGACCAGAGATAGGGGGATAAGTATCTGGACAGCGTAAATGCGTCTCTTCGTAACAGCGTCCATCAGAGCATCGGAAAAACGCCATATGAAATTGTATTTGGGCAAAGGATGGTTACTCACGGTAGTGATTATGAAATTTTGAGGAAATTAGAAATTTTAGCAGAGTCAGACGCAAAAGTAGATCGACAGGACAAGTTTTCTTTGATAAGAGAGTCAATAAGAGAGCATACGAAAGGAATCAAAGGAGTTACAACTTGAGGTCTCGATTTAGAGAATTCAATGTAGGACAAGAAGTGATAAGAAGGAATTTTGTCCAAAGTTGCAAGGTAGGCTACTATAGTTCAAAACTAGCACCTGTAGGTGTAAGAGCAAAAGTGTTGCGTTGCATTGGTAAAGTTTACTCCGAGTTGGAGGACTTGGAAGGGACAAACAAGAACGTTTACCATGCGAAGGACATTTGGATTTAAAAAGGTACTAAAAGATTTTTTTTTTGTAGCGTGGTGTGAATTTGTGAGCACTTTGAGTTTTTATTTCGGAACAATTGGAAAAAGGATAGAAACCTTAGATAATTTAGTTTTTGAAATAGTTTTCATTCTGAAAAATTTTGAAAAAATTATTGATTGAATACCTAATTTTCAAACCGTTCAGTCAAATACCGGGAAAATAGTTAAAAATATAGTAAGGACTTTGTCTTACAATTCTAAGGACACGGCCGAATAGTTAAAAGGATATCTCCTGAGGACTTTTCCCGAATTATACATAAAGGATTCTGTTTATTACATGAATTTTGGCGGAAATTTATTCAAAGAAAAAGAATTCTGATTTGCTTTAAAAAAAAGGATATACGAAGTCTGCCAAATTAAAAAAAAGGAATTTACTAAAAAGTTTGAAAGGATTCTGCCAGAAAATTTTAAAGGAATTCTGCTGAAATATTTTTAAATGATTTTGTTGCCGTAAAATTTTAAAGAAATTCCGCTGAGATATTTTAAAGGATTCTGCCAGGAAGTTTTTCTGCTGTAAATTTTTGAAAAGAAATCTGATGAAATATTTTGAAAGGACTTTGTCCTGTTACTAATGCATAAGGATTTTCTGTCGATATGGATTTTGTTTGCCAATTTTAAAATTTTATCTAAGAATGCTATCAAGATATTCCAAACCTAACGACCATCCACATCTTATAAATACAAAAATTTGGATGGATTAAAAGAACATTCAAGCAATTGTGGCCTATATTTGTACAAATTATTTTAATTTATCGTCACTAATGGACCAATCTGAAGTTTGCATTTAAACATTTATCTGAGAGCAAGAATTAAATTCAGTTTTATTTAATAATTTATCTAACTAATCACTACCATTTATTATACTCCATCCTCAACACATTTTAACCCCTCCTAATAATTCTGGTCAAGATTTTCAAGCTCCAATCTACAAGCGCTTGTTGGTGAGGATATTGAAAACTGTAAGTATTAAATGAAATAAAAGTATATATTCTAAACATTTAGTATAAAAAAAAAATGTGTTGAGTGATCAATTACACTAACAAACATTATTTTATTATTACTATTATTAATCATAAGATACTATATTTTTTTTAACCTGAAATTCATACCATTAACTTATCTCCTAATTTATTATATAATTTGCATTCGCCGTTTTTTTTTAACTGTAAATTTTGTTATATACTTTATGTCCATTATCGTTGTTTCTCTTTATTAAATGTTCAATATGAATTTTTAAATTGAACTCGCATTATTTTTCCACGAAATTGAAGGGTTAGGATAAAAAGCGTGTGGGCTGACAGATAAATTGAAAAGTCGGCACGGTTGAGAGGGTAACATGATTTCGGGAAGACACAAGATCTAGTCTTTCTTCTACCATATTCTTTCCAATGAAAATAAAATTATCAGCCGTCAAGTTCCATATTTATCTTTATGCTACCTAAAAATATTAATTTTTCTTGGTCGACCTAGACTAATTCCTTCTGGTAAGAACACCCCCCATTAGCCCTGAGCACGGCCGGAATAAAAGGTAGCGTTGGGCCGGAAGGAATAGGGTCTGTAGGGAAGCGGGTCGTCACACTACCCCCTCGGGAAATAAGGCTGAGCTTGCCGGAGTCCGATCGATATACACTATCCCGAAGCTGCACAAAGGCTCACGTAACAAGTTCGCTCGTACTGTAGTCACGTCCAGCTTATATCAAATCATTGTAACTATAAGTTTTTCTCCTTATCAGTTTTACAGTATAAACTGCCGAAGTTTTTGAAGCTTCATTTGTAGAAAACATTCGACCATAGAAAAAATAAATTATGATTTTCAACAACTTTATTTATTAACTGGTAAAAGTGCAAGTATGATTTGATGCTCGTGGAGCAACAATACGGGTAGAAAACTGGTAAAAAAAGTGCAAGTATGATTAAATGCTCATGAAGCAAGTATGATTATGGCATCTCTGCTTGTGTGCGAGTGTTTTTGGCGAGCTCTTATATCGATTTAGAAAAATAATTAATTTCAATAGTTTTTCGGTGTTTAATAAAGTGTTAATAGTGATAATTATACTAATCATTTGTTACTTCATCGAATTTCAGTGAAATATTTTAAAATCAGTGCTTTTTAAAACACTAGTGCTTGAAATAAAGTTGTGAATTTTCATTACTCTATCTTTGTAGTGCTTTGTGTTTACTTCTGTCGTTCTGACATTTCATTCCTTTGTTTTATTTTTCCTTCTTTTTGATAGATTTTCTTTATTGAAACCATTCATAGCATACTTTTAGGCCGTAATATTAATTTTCAGTGCTTTTCAAACTATAATTATTTAACCTATATATACCGTATCATACTTTCAGGCATATTATTAATTATCACCATGGCTTGTTTATATAGGGAATGCAGTATTAGAAATTTTTCTGAGAGATTGATTACCTGTTGGATATGTGATAACCATGCCCATTTTAAATGTGCTGGGTTTAATGGTAAACAATTTGATTATATTACTGATAGATCCATGGGATTACGTTGGTCGTGCCCTGACTGTAGAGATAAAGAAATAAATTTCGTTCGTCTTTTTAAAGAAACTAAATTAGAAGTCTCTAAATTAAAAAAGAAATTCAATCCCCTTTTTAACAATTTGGAAAAAATAGAAAAAATGTTAAATAGTTTTGATTACTCGGTTGATTCTCCGAAAAGGAAAAAATCATCAGCCAGTAATACCATTTCCACCTCTGAAAATCTGGTTGCTTTAAATTCCCCGATTGCTACTTCAGCTCCTCCTATCACTCCAATTACCCAGTCATCTGAAAACTCATCAGTAGCTAGCACTCTTCCTGAGTCTTCTTCATCCTTGGCTCTTATTCCTACCAATAAAACAAATACCATTATTCCTGTCATCAATAAACCTATAACCAATTTACCTACTCCAGCTGAGAGTCCTTCACCTTCGGTTCCGCAAAGTAATCCACCTATACCTTCTGTTGTTATCCATGAGCCTTCAGCTCCAGAACCTCCATCGTTACCCTTAGATCAACTAATTGTAGTTGCGCCGCGGAAAACTGTTTTTGTATCCCGACTACATCCTGATACTTCAACTGATCATATTCGTAAATTTAATCCGCCTCACCCAAGAGATATTTCATCTTTTAGGATCGTGGTTCCAAATGATTTATTCCTTACCATAGTTGATAGCGAGCCCGAGGGACTTACAGTGAAAGAATTCATCTACAAGGAAAGACCTACTCCGATAAATCCGATTGTTCTTCCAAAAAAAAGAGTCATTGCCATTTTTATATCAAAATGTTAGAGGTTTGAAAACTAAACTCAGTGGCTTATATTTAAAAAGTTTTTATCGTAGTGTTTACTGAAACGTGGTTAAAGCCTGAAATAAGTGATACTGAAATCTTTTGCGAAAATTTTCAAGTTTATAGGAAAGATAGATTAAACAAGGTTGGTGGTGGTGTTTTAATTGCAGTTCACAATTCTATTTCATCTGAATTATTTGTAATACCAGTGACAACTTATGATGAGTTTCTTTGTGTAAAACTGAATTACCTTGGGAATATAATCTTTGTAACTGTTTCTTATATTACACCAAACTCGGGCAATGACATTTATCTAAGACATGCCAATTTAATTCAAAGTGTTTCTTCTTTAATGTCTACTACCTCCGAATTAATTTGTATGGGTGATTTTAATCTTCCTCATGTCTCATGGGTCCCTGGGGACAATAGAATAGATTTTATACCTGCAACTAGCAATGGAATTGACGATTTTTGGGATTTAATTTTTAGTCAATGTCTTTACCAAGTTAACAATGTTTTAAACATAAAGGATCGGGCTTTAGATCTAGTCTTTTCATCTACACTCAATGTTGCATTGAATAGATGTCTACCTATCGTATTGCCAGAAGATGTTTACCATCCTACACTTTCAGTTAACCTTCAACTACAAATTTCTAGACCGACCCCTAGGTCTAAAAAAATATTAATCCTAAATTTAATTTTGGAAAAACAGATATTAATCGGCTAAAATCAATTTTATTAAGTACAAGATTTGTTATTAATGATACGATTGATTTAAGCGTTTCTAATTTCTATAATCAACTTAACTCTGCCTTCGCTAAAACAACTCCATATATAACAAAAGTTTCTGATCATGTCCCTCCTTGGTTCACATCGACGTTAAGGAGGTTGCGTAACATAAAAAGTAGATGCTTAAAAAAATTTAAAAAAATTAACTCCGCAGTGAATTACTCTAGCTATATTGTAGCCCGAAATAAATATAATTCTGCCAATTCTTATTTTTATCGGCATTATCTTGATAAAATGAGTAGGAATTTCAAAAATAACCCGAAAAGCTTCTTTAAATTTGTTAATTCTAAAAGAAAGGCTAATAATTTCCCAAGCTGTATGAAATTTGGTAGCAGAGAATCTTCGGATGAATCCGAAATCTCTAATATGTTTGCCGACTTCTTTCAGTCTTCCTACTCTTCTAAAATTCTAAATGAACAATATAACTATAGTATTGACAAGCTGAATCATCTACCTCATATTGTATTGTCTGAAGATGAAGTCCTTGTAGGCTTAAAGTCGCTTCGTTCTTCAAACATACCCGGTCCAGATGGTGTTCCTACTTATATTCTTAAATCTTGCGCTAATGAAATTTATCAACCTCTTACAAAAATCTTTAATTATTCCTTAAATAATGGTTACTTTCCAACTTTCTGGAGATCTAGCTTCATTATTCCACTACACAAATAATAGATGCTTTGTTGAAAATTATAGGTGTATAGCAAAACTTAGTGCTATCCCAAAACTTTTTGAACTTTTAGTTTCTCGAAGACTATCTCACTTTGTTAAATCTATAATTTCACCTTTTCAGCATGGATTTATGAAAGGAAGATCTACAATTACTAATCTCATGGAGTTTGTAACTCATGTCTATAAAGGGTTTTCTTATAAACAACAGACAGACGTCATTTATACCGATTTTAGTAAAGCCTTTGATACCGTAGTGCATAAACATTTGCTTTATAAACTTGATATCATGGGATTTCCACAATCTTTATTGTATTGGATTTCCTCTTATTTAAGAGGACGCACCCAAAAAGTTTTATTTAACGAGTCATTTTTCAAGGACCTGTGCGTTTCTTCCGGTGTGCCGCAAGGTAGCCACCTGGGCCCACTTTTATTTGTACTATATATTAACGATCTTCCTTCAGCTATACGTTACTGCAAAATTTTAATGTATGCTGATGATGTAAAGCAATTCTTTCAACTGAATTCATTAAGTAATTCAATATATCTACAATATGATCTGCACTCTCTTACTAATTGGTGTTACGCAAATGGGATGACTTTGAAACTCAAAAAGTGTATCTAGATCACTTCCGTTTTTCTCCAATTATTATATTGGTTCACATCAATTGGAAAATGTTGACTCTTTCCTAGATCTAGGTGTTTTATTAGATCATAAATTGCGCTTCAATTTGCACATTGATTCTTGTGTTAATAAAGCTAAATCGTTATTGGGTTTTATAAAACGTTGGTCTAAAGAATTTGATGACCCATACGTTACGAAACGTTTGTTTGTTAGCCTCGTCCGCCCAGTTCTGGAATATGGTTGCATTCTATGGAGCCCTTATTACAAATTATACTCTGATAAGATTGAGTCGGTTCAAATCCAATTCCTACTGTTTGCCTTGCGTGGTCTGCACTGGGACACGACCGCGCTACTCCCACCTTATGAAAGCCGTTTAATGTTAATTAATCTTCCTACTCTTGAAAAAAGAAGATTTACACTAAGAGCGCTATTTTTTATTAAACTGTTAAGCGGCTTAATTGACTGTCCGTACTTGATAGGAGAAATAAGATTTAATGTTCCTTCACGTATAACCCGTAATTTCTTGCCAATTAATTTGCCTACTGTGAAAACTAATTATGAAGATAATAACCCATTACGTTCATTGTGTGATATATACAATAACATCTATAATAAGATACCTTTAACTAAACCGTTACATACTTTAAAAAAATTAATATTGCATTCATAATGTATAAACAAGCAGGTTGCCAATCCTCTTTAATGTAGTATTAACATTTTTAGTAACTTAGTTTAGAATCTATTGCTCTGTAAACTACTTGTGCCTGTTAAGAACCCTTCAGCTCAGAATATGTATATCTACAACTCCCTCTGCGGAACAGTAGGACACAGCTAATGAGCAGAAACTATTTTCAATTTATATCTATCACCCTCGTTCATTCTAAAAAATTGAGCTCTGTTTAACGGCAAACTACATCTCCCTCAGCAGAACCAGTAGTATTCAGCCTAAAGAGCCTTTAATGTAAATACATATTAATTTCCCTAATTAAATTATGTTGTTGTTCTAGTTTGTAATTAAATTTTTATATCGGCTGATATAATTTGTAGCCGGTAGTTTTATCCCCAACTAACCCGCCATTGACCGGTCCATGGTGTGTACGTCCTCCCTACGTAAGGGGAGGTGGCCCCCTCGGTCGGCAGGGGCGGGTGTGAGTGGCGTGGGAACGAAAAAAAGCAACAATACGGGTAAAAACCGGTAAAAAGTGCAAGGATGATTAGATGCTCATGGAACAACAACACGGGTAAAAAAGTGCAAGTATGATTAGATGCTCACGGAGCAAGTATGATTAATATGATTAAGCAACAATACGGGTGAAAAACTGGTAAAAAAGTGCAAGTATGATTAGATGCTCATTGAGCAACAATACGGGTAAAAAAGTGCAAGTATGATTAGATGCTCATGGAGCAACAATACAGGTAAAAATCTGGTAAAAAAGTGCAAGTATGATTAGATGCTCATGGAGCAACAATACGGGTAAAAAAGTGCAAGTATGATTAGATGCTCATGGAGCAACAATACAGGTAAAAATCTGGTAAAAAAGTGCAAGTATGATTAGATGCTCATGGAGCAACAATACGGGTAAAACACGTAAAAAAGTGCAAGTACGATTAGATGCTCACGGAGCAAGTATGATTAATATGATTAAGCAACAATACGGGTGAAAAACTGGTAAAAAGTGCAAGTATGATTAGATGCTCATGGAGCAACAATACGGGTAAAAAAACTGGTAAAAAAGTGCAAGTATGATTAGATGCTCATGGAGCAACAATACGGGTAAAAAAAGTGCAAGTATGATTAGATGCTCATGGAGCAACAATACAGGTAAAAAACTGGTAAAAAAGTGCAAGTATGATTAGATGCTCATGGAGCAACAATACGGGTAAAAAAGTGCAAGTATGATTAGATGCTCATGGAGCAACAATACGGGTAAAAAAAGTGCAAGTATGATTAGATGCTCATGGAGCAAGTGTTATTAATATGATTAAGCAACAATACGGGTCAAAAACCGGTAAAAAGTGCAAGTATGATTAGATGCTCATGGAGCAACAATACGGATAAAAAAGTGCAAGTATGATTAGATGCTCATGGAGCAACAATACAGGTAAAGATCTGGTAAAAAGTGCAAGTATGATTAGATGCTCATGGAGCAACAATACGGGTAAAAAACGTAAAAAAGTGCAAGTACGATTAGATGCTCACGGAGCAAGTATGATTAATATGATTAAGCAACAATACGGGTGAAAAACTGGTAAAAAGTGCAAGTATGATTAGATGCTCATGGAGCAACAATACGGGTAAAAAACTGGTAAAAAAGTGCAAGTATGATTAGATGCTCATGGAGCAACAATACGGGTAAAAAAAGTGCAAGTATGATTAGATGCTCATGGAGCAACAATACAGGTAAAAAACTGGTAAAAAAGTGCAAGTATGATTAGATGCTCATGGAGCAACAATACGGGTAAAAAAGTGAAAGTATGATTAGATGCTCATGGAGCAACAATACAGGTAAACAACTGGTAAAAAAGTGCAAGTATGATTAGATGCTCATGGAGCAACAATACGGGTAAAAAAGTGAAAGTATGATTAGATGCTCATGGAGCAACAATACAGGTAAAAAACTGGTAAAAAGTGCAAGTATGATTAGATGCTCATGGAGCAACAATACGGGTAAAAAACGTAAAAATGTGCAAGTACGATTAGATGCTCATGGAGCAAGTATGATTAATATGATAAAGCAACAATACGGGTAAAAACTGGTAAAAAGTGCAAGTATGACTAGATGCTCATGGAGCAACAATACGGGTAAAAAAGTGAAAGTATGATTAGATGCTCATGGAGCAACAATACAGGTAAAAAACTGGTAAAAAAGTGCAAGTATGATCAGATGCTCATGGAGCAAGTATGATTAATATGATTAAGCAACAATACGGACAATACGGGTAAAAACTGGTAAAAAGTGCAAGTATTATTAGATGCTCATGGAGCAACAATACGGGTAAAAAAGTGCAAGTGTGACTAGATGCTCATGGAGCAAGTATGATTAATATGATTAAGCAACAATACGGGTAAAAACTAGTAAAAAGTGCAAGTATGATTAGATGCTCATGGAGCAAGTATGATTAATATGATTAAGCAACAATACGGGTAAAAAGTGCAAGTATGATTAAAAAGTGTAAGTATTATTAGACGCTCATGGAGCAATTATAAAGCTGAAAACAGATACATTGTTTGATTAAAGTTTTGCGTTGGGCGTCGAGAAAAAAACAACAACAGGGCGACGACGATACGAAAGTCCAGCGTTTATCTGTTTGTCGGCATATAAAGGGTGTTTTTTAAGCTAGATAGAACTTTAAATTGTAAAAAGTAACACAAAAAATTAAATTTTGATGAAACTTTGTTTTTATTTGTTTCAGTATACTCTGACAAATCATCATGAATAGACTCATGATAGACTCACCCTCGTTCATTCTAAAAAATTGAGCTCTGTTTAACGGCAAACTACATCTCCCTCAGCGGAACAAGTAGTATTCAGCCTAAAGAGCCTTTAATGTAAATACATATTAATTTCCCTAATTAAATTATGTTGTTGTTCTAGTTTGTAATTAAATTTTTATATCGGCTGATATAATTTGTAGCCGGTAGTTTTATCCCCAACTAACCCGCCATTAACCGGTCCATTATGTGTACGTGCTCCCTACGTAAGGGGAGGTGGCCCCCTCGGTCGGCAGGGGCGGGTGTGAGTGGCGTGGGAACGAACGAAAAAAAAGCAACAATACGGGTAAAAACCGGTAAAAAGTGCAAGGATGATTAGATGCTCATGGAACAACAACACGGGTAAAACAGTGCAAGTATGATTAGATGCTTACGGAGCAGGTATGATTAATATGATTAAGCAACAATACGGGTGAAAAACTGGTAAAAAAGTGCAAGTATGATTAGATGCTCATTGAGCAACAATACGGGTAAAAAAGTGCAAGTATGATTAGATGCTCATGGAGCAACAATACAGGTAAAAATCTGGTAAAAAAACTGCAAGTATGATTAGATGCTCATGGAGCAACAATACGGGTAAAAAAGTGCAAGTATGATTAGATGCTCATGAAGCAACAATATGGGTAAAAAACTGGTAAAAAAGTGCAAGTATGATTAAACAGACACCTTTCCAGCAAAAACTAGCAAGCAATCAGCTGACTTGCCAAAACAGAACAATTTGTCCGCCAACAAAGAAAGCAAACACGTTATATTTTATTAAAAATAAAAAAAGAAAATGAAACAAAAAAGTATTTTTCCACTTTACAAATTTGTTCTCCATAAAACAATACAATTACTTACTTACTTTACTTACTTAGTTGGCCCATTACAGAACATTTGTTCCATAGACCGAACTAAGAAAAGATCTCCATTCCTCTCTGTTTTTCGCTTGACTTTTTGGAATACCGCGCCTTTCCATTTCTTCATCCACTTTGCTCCATCGAAGCTTAGGCCTGCCGATTCTGCGTGCACCGCCATGTGGCATTTATTCATACGCCTTTTTAGCGGGTTCATCATCGCTCATTCTCATGATATGGCCTAGCCAACGCAATCGTTGCATCTCGATACGTTTAACTATATGCATGTCTTTGTATAGCTTATATAGCTCGTGGTTCATACGACGTCGATATTCACCGTCAACGCAAATCGGCCCGTAGATCTTTCGAAGAATTTTCCTCTCAAACACACCAAGCACTGCCTTGTCTGCTTGCGCAAGTACCCATGCTTCGGAGCCATACATTAGCACGGGTAGTATCAGCGTTTTGTATAGTGTTATTTTTGTTTGACGAGATGTGGCTTTGTTTTTAAATTACTTACTTAATCCATAGTAGCATCTGTTGGCCAATACAATTCTTCTTCTTATTTCACAACTGATGTTGTTTGTTGTGTTTATGGCAGTGCCGAGGTAGACGAAGTCTTTAACTACCTCAAAATTATAGGTACCAACTTCTACGGTTGTTCCGAGCTCTATGGACGCTTTGCGCGTCGACACCATCAATTTGGTCTTTTCGCCGTTTACCGCCAGACCCACTTTCGCAGATTCTGCTTCGACCTTCCTAAAGGTATCAGTTACTTCCTTTACTGATCGTCCCATGATGTCTATGTCATCAGCATAGGCAAGTAACATGTGGCTATTGGTGTAAATTGTGCCATTTCTTTTGACATTTGCATCTCGTATTACCTTTTCCAGCAAAATGTTGAATAGGTCACACGAAAGGCTGTCTCCTTGTCTGAAACCTCTTTTGGTACAAAATTCTTCGGAGAGGTTCTTTCCAATTTTAACTGAGGACCTAGTATCAGTTAGAGTCATCTTACAAAGCCGGATGAGCTTTGCGGGAATACCAAATTCAGACATTGCATGGAATACCTTTGATCGGAGGGGACTGTCGAATGCTGCTTTATAATCGACAAAAAGGTGAAATGTGTCGATCTGCATCTCTTGGGTCTTCTCTAGGATTTGCCGCAGGGTAAATATCTGGTCAATGGTGGACTTGCCAGGTCTAAAGCCACATTGGTATGGTCCAATTATCTCGTTGACCATAGGCTTTATTCGTTCGCACAGTATCCCTGACACTATCTTATAGGCAATAGGGAGTAGACTTATGCCCCTATAGTTGGAGCATACAGTCTTATCTCCTTTCTTGTGGACGGGACATAGGATGCTCAGGTTCCAATCGTCGGGTACGCGTTCTTCCTGCCAGATGGTGCTAACTAGCTGATGCATACACCTTATCAGCGCGTCGCCTCCGGTTTTAAACAGCTCGGCTGGTAAGCCATCGGCTCCTGCTGCTTTATTATTCTTCAGCCGGTTGATGCTGATCTGCGGTATCATCGTCTTCGCCACTATTGGATACCAGCAGATTGGAGAAATGTTCCTTCCATATCCTGAGCACGCTATCTGTATCTGTTACCAGATTACCTTGCTGGTCTCTACAGGAGGATGTGCCTGTACCAAAGCCATCTGTTTGGTAGAATTTTCGGACTTCATTCTGGCTCCTCCCGCTTTTCCATTTCTCTCTTTTTCTTGCGGAAAAGACGTTTCTCTTCTCTCCTTTTCTCCCGATATCTCTCTCGTGCGCTACGCGTTGCTACTGATTGTAAAGTAGCTTTATATGCCGCATTTTTATCTTCGGTAGCAGCACGACACTCCTGGTCATACCATGAATTCCTTTGTGGAGGTCTCTGGAATCCAAGTATGGATTTTGCGGCTGTTTGCATGGAGTGGGCAATATTTTGCCATTGTGTTGTTATGTTATCGGGACAAGGAGTGCTCGCGTTAAGCAATTGGGCTAGTTGAGTGGAATATGCTGTGGCTATCTGTTGTGTTTGCAGCCTATCGATGTCCAACTTCCGCGTTGTGTCTGTTCGTGCTTTATTTGCAACGTTTAGACGGGTACGTACCTTTGCTGCAACAAGATAGTGGTCCGAATCAATGTTTGCGCCTCGGAACGATCGTACATCCAACACGCTGGATGAATGTCTTCCATCTATCACAACATGATCAATTTGATTACTTGTTCTTTGATCTGGGGACAGCCAGGTGCCCTTATGAATATCGAGATGCTTAAATCTGGTACTGCTAACTACCATGTTTTTTGAAGCTGCAAAGTCTATCAGCCTCATACCATTGTCAGATGTTTCACTGTGGAGACTGAATTTCCCGACTGTTGGGCCAAAGATATTCTCCTTTCCAATTTTGGCATTAAAATCGACTAGAATGATTTTAATGTCATGGGCAGGGCAACGGTCATATGTTTCTTCTAAGCGCTCGTAAAATATATCTTTGGTCTGTTCGTCCTTTTCTTCAGTGGGAGCATGATGTTGAAGAATTTAGCTTTTATTCGAATTGCAGCAAGTCTTTCATTCACTGGGGTGAAGCTGGATACCAGATGTTTTAGTCTCCGACTAACTACGAATCCGCAACCAAACTCATGCTTTACGTCATGGCAGCTATAATACAGTGCGTCACCTTTAGGTGTTGTTGTGACGCCTTTCCCAATCCATCGTATTTCCTGTATGGCAGTAATATCGGCCTTGTACTTTTCAAGTACGTCTGTCAATCCGAAGACTGCACCTTCTCTATAAAGAGTGCGAACATTCCAGGTGCAGATTCGCAGATCATGGTCCTTAAAACGTTTGCGGGGTTCGTCAACTTTAGAGGGGTTTGTTTTTCTTTTCTTTCGTTTTTTCATAGAAGGCTGTTTTTTTCTAGGGGAGGGTTACTAACCCGACGCCCAAACCCAAGTTTTTAACGTTCTTATGGGTGAACGCGCGGCACATGTTAGCTCACTACCTTTAACGGGTGTTAAAGGCAGTTCCCCAGGTGACACCACGGGGAGGTCAGTGTCCACTTGAGATGAAAGAGGGACCAAGATAAATCCTGGGCTTTGCCATGTTAAAACCGGTCAGGACCGTTCCTTGGTATCTTCCATCCCCTACGTCACCCTGAAGACGGACATTCCACTAAAATATGGGATACAGTCAAGCAAGCACCACAAAAAGAACAAGGTAAAGGTTCGGTGTTTTCATAGTAATGGCGGGTATTAAATATGCCTTTCCCAACCCTAAGTTGAGCAAGGAAAATGCATTCACTTCTACTGAAGCAAGGATTGTATCGTTTTCTAGGAATTCTTGGATTGGAAAGTCCAACAAAGGTAGAAGACGATTGCCAGTTCAAATACTGTTGTTCCCTTCGTAATAATTTAAAAACGCTCTGCAGGCTGAAAGCAAAACATGGCATGTAAGAATTAAGTAAACAATTCTGAGCATCTTTTGCTGTTCTATCTGCAAAGTCGTTTCCTTGAATACTCGAATGTGAAGGTATCCAGAAAATGCAAACATCACAACGACTTGGTATATTAATCATATCATTAAAGATTCCGCCTTTGTTTTTCTGGAGAGCTCTAGCTACTCCTAGATTGTCAACGCAAATTATGGTTTTAATTTTATCTTTGGCATGATCTATAGCATTTTTAACAGCGCAAAACTCCGCTGTGAAAATGCCAGTACGATCTGGCAAGCGTGATTCGAATATAGGTATATAGCTTTCTTTTGATACCTGTTCCACAACAGAAAATGATGTGGATTCTCTATTAATGGATCCGTCAGTAAACAATATCGTGCTCGGATTATAATTATTAATTTTTTCTTGCAATAGAGCTTGGTAGCAAATGTTGCTCATGTTGTCTTTTTTTTGTATCGACTCAATGATGTATCAATTGAAATGGTATTGGCACTCAGCGAGTTTTCAGTAGGTTTGGAGGGCAATGGAATTTCATAGGATGAAAAAAGATTAAAAATCTGATATACAGAAGTCGTACTTAATGCAATGTTTGTATTGACATGACTCCAAAAAATATCGTGAAGTCCATGCCAGCGTATTGTTAATGCTTTACTACCCAAACTAATGGAACGTTTTTCTAAAACGCACCGAAAACAATACAATTAGACTATGTTATTTCCACAATAAAATTGTTTTTAATGTTCACAAACATAAATCAACAAAAAACCATGGTACAATTATGATTGTGCCATGCAAAAAACTAAAAACGGCTGATTGTTTTCAGGAAGAAGAAGAGCTTGCAAGTGCTTGCTAGAAGAAATTTGTCCAGCAAGAATTTGCAAGCTCTCAGTCAAAGAACTGTCAAAATGTCTCTCTCGAATCGCTCTCTTTTGCTGGTTTTTTGTGTTAACAGACGACTTCCAGCAACAATTGGTACAAATTGTTACAAATTTTAGGGTAACCAGACACAGCTAATATCGTACGTACGAAATGGCCGAGTTGGGATTTAGAAAACAACCTAAAGGTTTTGCTTCGAAAGCAATTCACGTAGGTCAAGATCCTGAAAAATGGAATAGTTTATGTGTTATTCCTCCAATTTGTATGAGTACAACATATAAGCAAGATGCTCCGGGCCAACATAGGGTTTGTAAAAATAAAACATTTCTAAATTGAATAATAATGAGTCTTTCAAATGGTGATTAAAAAAATGACAGATTTCTTTTAAAGTAAAGGACATTTTGAAGTGAACATGAACATAATTGGATATATAAAAGGATTATTTTCTGTGGCATGTGATCATCGGATCGGGATGATCTCGTCACCCCTGATCATAAATATATATAAGATCAACCAAATTTCATTAGGCAGGCATTAATAAAAGCATTATTTTAAAAATCCATCAAATTTCCTTTACGTGTTTTTCAAAATCGTAAGTTTCTTTTAATATCCGGGCTTCGGCCGGGATTTTGACACTTTCTCCTATGGGCAGGTGCAAATCTCGGGAACAGGAACACAATTTTCTTTTAATTTATAATTTTTCTCTATGTTGCCGGCCGTTCAACAAGGTCCATATCTCGGGAAATATACATTTCCCCAGAAAGTGTTATTCGTCGTTGGAACCATGGTATAATAAGAAAGGTATGGCAGAGCTCACGGCTGATTACAATTTTTTTCGTGTGGTGACCGACTTGTGTCAAACCCATTTGATATGTTTTGATTTTAATGTTCAAATTATGACAAATTTCAAATACAGAATTTTAATTTTCATAAAACGAAAAGAATTTTTATCGTAATGAAAAATAAAAACAACATTCATTATAATTAAAAAAATGAGAAGTTGCCACTGATGCTGTAATGTATGCGGATGATTGTACGATCTTAGCTTCGGGTCCTGACATATGTATGTATGTGATAGTTTAAATGTCTACATAGATCAGCGCAGTACTTTCATCTAAAAATATCCTCCACTAAATCCACCGCCACTCTGCTCAGCACATAGACGGCTAAAATGGGCCTCCCAAGAACATATTGGTCAATGATTCCGACCACTTACTCCCCCAATATATTGGGTTTAAATTTCCATAGCATGTTTAAGTCGTCCGTGCATGCCACAGATCAGAAGCAGAAACAAGGTCCTCAAGTTGCTGGCCGGCAGAAAAAGAAGCCTTGTAACCTCTTACAAAGCAATAGGGCGATCTGTGGTTAGCTATGCAGCATGGTATGTACATGCTAGCTCTACGCAGTAGAAGAATATTCGAACGTGCCAAAATGCCGCCTTAAGAACTGCAACGGGGTGACTCCTCATTACACCATTGGACCATCTTCATGAGACGAAAATTTTACCCTTGCATCAGCACAACAAAATGTGGATGCAGTACCTGATTGGGTGTTATGCCTTGAGCATCATTACCACCATCTAGTGGACAGGCTTCCCTAGCACAGGCACGTCAGGAGAAATCTTCATGATGTCGAGAGAGGGGTATAAACGAGAACCTCTTTATCGACGAGCCTATCAGGCAGACTTGAATAGCATTCATACTGATGCAGTTGCGCAAGCTGTACAATGGTACAGTGTGTATTCCGTATTCGGAAGCCACTACCACCCATCCATTGCAGCAATAGAACGCCAACTGTCAAGATAAAACTAGTGGTTAGAGCGTACGATAAATCCGCCTCAATTCGTTTGGGCCCGAATTGATGCCACGATACTCAACACATGCCCGGCATGAGAATTGGGACCACACAACACGCTGCATTTGTTTAGCTCACTCACCACTGTTGCATGTTGCAGAAATTTTGAGTCTGGATACAAAGGAACCAGCACCAGATAACTTAAATGTACATATTTGCGTTGCTACAACAATAACATCTGTAGCAGCAACGGTTTTGGTAGATCCGCTTAAATTTTTTTTTGCATTTCATTAATTTTAAATTCTATGAAACAAACAAAAAAACTTGAAGTTTTTCACCATAGACAATTTTGAAAGGAAGTGGGCATACGTGTAGAGTTGATTTTAAATGTTTTTCGAACCTGTTCTACCTTCCTTATTGTACCATGGTTGGAACCAGGACTTACCATGCGTTTACAAATGACAGGACAGTTGAGTTAATGTATTGATTGTCAAAGTCCCACAACTTGCCTGTGTGACGTAGGCGTCCAGACAACTGCGAAAACAGTTGTAAAATTATGAATGAAGATCACCGATTTCTTTTTGTTTTCCCTTCACATATTTTGTTTTGTACATATTCTTTTGTTTTCAGCACATTTGAATTATCATCTCACTTCTTTTTCACAAAAATGTCAAAAATTTGTCAACCCGGCTGTCTGTGAAAAACTGATGGACAGTTGAGAGACAAACGACAAATTTATGCATGTGTTAGTAAATCAGAGTTGTAATTGAAGACAAACTGTCTGGTGTAAACGCCTAGTAAAAGCACTATCTATGGTAAATTTTTCATTGATGCCATTTACCGTGATTACCGACCACGCCTCTTTAAAATGGTTAATGTCGTTGAAAGATTTGAGTGGGCGGTTAGCACGGTGGTCCCTTCAATTACAATCTTATAATTTCGACATTGAACATAGGAAGGGTTCCGAAAACGTGGTAGCCGATATGCTATCAAGAACCCCAGTCGAAGCCCATAGTGATGAATAGAATATGGAAGAGTATTTAGATTTCGAGATCATAGAGTTTACAAGCGATGAATACCGTGATTTGATGCAAACGATAACTGACAACTCCGATAGGCTACCCGATCTCAAAGTGGAAAATGGCATTATTTAAAAAAAAAACAACTCCTGAACCACGAAACAGATGCGGAAATCGGTTGGAAAATATGGCTCCCCAGTGGAATCACCCACGAAATAAACGTTTGCAACGTTTAGACGGGTACGTACCTTTGCTGCAACAAGATAGTGGTCCGAATCAATGTTTGCGCCTCGGAACGATCGTACATCCAACACGCTGGATGAATGTCTTCCATCTATCACAACATGATCAATTTGATTACTTGTTCTTTGATCTGGGGACAGCCAGGTGCCCTTATGAATATCGAGATGCTTAAATCTGGTACTGCTAACTACCATGTTTTTTGAAGCTGCAAAGTCTATCAGCCTCATACCATTGTCAGATGTTTCACTGTGGAGACTGAATTTCCCGACTGTTGGGCCAAAGATATTCTCCTTTCCAATTTTGGCATTAAAATCGACTAGAATGATTTTAATGTCATGGGCAGGGCAACGGTCATATGTTTCTTCTAAGCGCTCGTAAAATATATCTTTGGTCTGTTCGTCCTTTTCTTCAGTGGGAGCATGATGTTGAAGAATTTAGCTTTTATTCGAATTGCAGCAAGTCTTTCATTCACTGGGGTGAAGCTGGATACCAGATGTTTTAGTCTCCGACTAACTACGAATCCGCAACCAAACTCATGCTTTACGTCATGGCAGCTATAATACAGTGCGTCACCTTTAGGTGTTGTTGTGACGCCTTTCCCAATCCATCGTATTTCCTGTATGGCAGTAATATCGGCCTTGTACTTTTCAAGTACGTCTGCCAATGCGAAGACTGCACCTTCTCTATAAAGAGTGCGAACATTCCAGGTGCAGATTCGCAGATCATGGTCCTTAAAACGTTTGCGGGGTTCGTCAACTTTAGAGGGGTTTGTTTTTCTTTTCTTTCGTTTTTTCATAGTAGGCTGTTTTTTTCTAGGGGAGGGTTACTAACCCGACGCCCAAACCCAAGTTTTTAACGTTCTTATGGGTGAACGCGCGGCACATGTTAGCTCACTACCTTTAACGGGTGTTAAAGGCAGTTCCCCAGGTGACACCACGGGGAGGTCAGTGTCCACTTGAGATGAAAGAGGGACCAAGATAAATCCTGGGCTTTGCCATGTTAAAACCGGTCAGGACCGTTCCTTGGTATCTTCCATCCCCTACGTCACCCTGAAGACGGACATTCCACTAAAATATGGGATACAGTCAAGCAAGCACCACAAAAAGAACAAGGTAAAGGTTCGGTGTTTTCATAGTAATGGCGGGTATTAAATATGCCTTTCCCAACCCTAAGTTGAGCAAGGAAAATGCATTCACTTCTACTGAAGCAAGGATTGTATCGTTTTCTAGGAATTCTTGGATTGGAAAGTCCAACAAAGGTAGAAGACGATTGCCAGTTCAAATACTGTTGTTCCCTTCGTAATAATTTAAAAACGCTCTGCAGGCTGAAAGCAAAACATGGCATGTAAGAATTAAGTAAACAATTCTGAGCATCTTTTGCTGTTCTATCTGCAAAGTCGTTTCCTTGAATACTCGAATGTGAAGGTATCCAGAAAATGCAAACATCACAACGACTTGGTATATTAATCATATCATTAAAGATTCCGCCTTTGTTTTTCTGGAGAGCTCTAGCTACTCCTAGATTGTCAACGCAAATTATGGTTTTAATTTTATCTTTGGCATGATCTATAGCATTTTTAACAGCGCAAAACTCCGCTGTGAAAATGCCAGTACGATCTGGCAAGCGTGATTCGAATATAGGTATATAGCTTTCTTTTGATACCTGTTCCACAACAGAAAATGATGTGGATTCTCTATTAATGGATCCGTCAGTAAACAATATCGTGCTCGGATTATAATTATTAATTTTTTCTTGCAATAGAGCTTGGTAGCAAATGTTGCTCATGTTGCCTTTTTTTTGTATCGACTCAATGATGTATCAATTGAAATGGTATTGGCACTCAGCGAGTTTTCAGTAGGTTTGGAGGGCAATGGAATTTCATAGGATGAAAAAAGATTAAAAATCTGATATACAGAAGTCGTACTTAATGCAATGTTTGTATTGACATGACTCCAAAAAATATCGTGAAGTCCATGCCAGCGTATTGTTAATGCTTTACTACCCAAACTAATGGAACGTTTTTCTAAAACGCACCGAAAACAATACAATTAGACTATGTTATTTCCACAATAAAATTGTTTTTAATGTTCACAAACATAAATCAACAAAAAACCATGGTACAATTATGATTGTGCCATGCAAAAAACTAAAAACGGCTGATTGTTTTCAGGAAGAAGAAGAGCTTGCAAGTGCTTGCTAGAAGAAATTTGTCCAGCAAGAATTTGCAAGCTCTCAGTCAAAGAACTGTCAAAATGTCTCTCTCGAATCGCTCTCTTTTGCTGGTTTTTTGTGTTAACAGACGACTTCCAGCAACAATTGGTACAAATTGTTACAAATTTTAGGGTAACCAGACACAGCTAATATCGTACGTACGAAATGGCCGAGTTGGGATTTAGAAAACAACCTAAAGGTTTTGCTTCGAAAGCAATTCACGTAGGTCAAGATCCTGAAAAATGGAATAGTTTATGTGTTATTCCTCCAATTTGTATGAGTACAACATATAAGCAAGATGCTCCGGGCCAACATAGGGTTTGTAAAAATAAAACATTTCTAAATTGAATAATAATGAGTCTTTCAAATGGTGATTAAAAAAATGACAGATTTTTTTTAAAGTAAAGGACATTTTGAAGTGAACATGAACATAATTGGATATATAAAAGGATTATTTTCTGTGGCATGTGATCATCGGATCGGGATGATCTCGTCACCCCTGATCATAAATATATATAAGATCAACCAAATTTCATTAGGCAGGCATTAATAAAAGCATTATTTTAAAAATCCATCAAATTTCCTTTACGTGTTTTTCAAAATCGTAAGTTTCTTTTAATATCCGGGCTTCGGCCGGGATTTTGACACTTTCTCCTATGGGCAGGTGCAAATCTCGGGAACAGGAACACAATTTTCTTTTAATTTATAATTTTTCTCTATGTTGCCGGCCGTTCAACAAGGTCCATATCTCGGGAAATATACATTTCCCCAGAAAGTGTTATTCGTCGTTGGAACCATGGTATAATAAGAAAGGTATGGCAGAGCTCACGGCTGATTACAATTTTTTTCGTGTGGTGACCGACTTGTGTCAAACCCATTTGATATGTTTTGATTTTAATGTTCAAATTATGACAAATTTCAAATACAGAATTTTAATTTTCATAAAACGAAAAGAATTTTTATCGTAATGAAAAATAAAAACAACATTCATTATAATTAAAAAAATGAGAAGTTGCCACTGATGCTGTAATGTATGCGGATGATTGTACGATCTTAGCTTCGGGTCCTGACATATGTATGTATGTGATAGTTTAAATGTCTACATAGATCAGCGCAGTACTTTCATCTAAAAATATCCTCCACTAAATCCACCGCCACTCTGCTCAGCACATAGACGGCTAAAATGGGCCTCCCAAGAACATATTGGTCAATGATTCCGACCACTTACTCCCCCAATATATTGGGTTTAAATTTCCATAGCATGTTTAAGTCGTCCGTGCATGCCACAGATCAGAAGCAGAAACAAGGTCCTCAAGTTGCTGGCCGGCAGAAAAAGAAGCCTTGTAACCTCTTACAAAGCAATAGGGCGATCTGTGGTTAGCTATGCAGCATGGTATGTACATGCTAGCTCTACGCAGTAGAAGAATATTCGAACGTGCCAAAATGCCGCCTTAAGAACTGCAACGGGGTGACTCCTCATTACACCATTGGACCATCTTCATGAGACGAAAATTTTACCCTTGCATCAGCACAACAAAATGTGGATGCAGTACCTGATTGGGTGTTATGCCTTGAGCATCATTACCACCATCTAGTGGACAGGCTTCCCTAGCACAGGCACGTCAGGAGAAATCTTCATGATGTCGAGAGAGGGGTATAAACGAGAACCTCTTTATCGACGAGCCTATCAGGCAGACTTGAATAGCATTCATACTGATGCAGTTGCGCAAGCTGTACAATGGTACAGTGTGTATTCCGTATTCGGAAGCCACTACCACCCATCCATTGCAGCAATAGAACGCCAACTGTCAAGATAAAACTAGTGGTTTGAGCGTACGATAAATCCGCCTCAATTCGTTTGGGCCCGAATTGATGCCACGATACTCAACACATGCCCGGCATGAGAATTGGGACCACACAACACGCTGCATTTGTTTAGCTCACTCACCACTGTTGCATGTTGCAGAAATTTTGAGTCTGGATACAAAGGAACCAGCACCAGATAACTTAAATGTACATATTTGCGTTGCTACAACAATAACATCTGTAGCAGCAACGGTTTTGGTAGATCCGCTTAAATTTTTTTTTGCATTTCATTAATTTTAAATTCTATGAAACAAACAAAAAAACTTGAAGTTTTTCACCATAGACAATTTTGAAAGGAAGTGGGCATACGTGTAGAGTTGATTTTAAATGTTTTTCGAACCTGTTCTACCTTCCTTATTGTACCATGGTTGGAACCAGGACTTACCATGCGTTTACAAATGACAGGACAGTTGAGTTAATGTATTGATTGTCAAAGTCCCACAACTTGCCTGTGTGACGTAGGCGTCCAGACAACTGCGAAAACAGTTGTAAAATTATGAATGAAGATCACCGATTTCTTTTTGTTTTCCCTTCACATATTTTGTTTTGTACATATTCTTTTGTTTTCAGCACATTTGAATTATCATCTCACTTCTTTTTCACAAAAATGTCAAAAATTTGTCAACCCGGCTGTCTGTGAAAAACTGATGGACAGTTGAGAGACAAACGACAAATTTATGCATGTGTTAGTAAATCAGAGTTGTAATTGAAGACAAACTGTCTGGTGTAAACGCCTAGTAAAAGCACTATCTATGGTAAATTTTTCATTGATGCCATTTACCGTGATTACCGACCACGCCTCTTTAAAATGGTTAATGTCGTTGAAAGATTTGAGTGGGCGGTTAGCACGGTGGTCCCTTCAATTACAATCTTATAATTTCGACATTGAACATAGGAAGGGTTCCGAAAACGTGGTAGCCGATATGCTATCAAGAACCCCAGTCGAAGCCCATAGTGATGAATAGAATATGGAAGAGTATTTAGATTTCGAGATCATAGAGTTTACAAGCGATGAATACCGTGATTTGATGCAAACGATAACTGACAACTCCGATAGGCTACCCGATCTCAAAGTGGAAAATGGCATTATTTAAAAAAAAAAAACAACTCCTGAACCACGAAACAGATGCGGAAATCGGTTGGAAAATATGGCTCCCCAGTGGAATCACCCACGAAATAAACGTTTGCAACGTTTAGACGGGTACGTACCTTTGCTGCAACAAGATAGTGGTCCGAATCAATGTTTGCGCCTCGGAACGATCGTACATCCAACACGCTGGATGAATGTCTTCCATCTATCACAACATGATCAATTTGATTACTTGTTCTTTGATCTGGGGACAGCCAGGTGCCCTTATGAATATCGAGATGCTTAAATCTGGTACTGCTAACTACCATGTTTTTTGAAGCTGCAAAGTCTATCAGCCTCATACCATTGTCAGATGTTTCACTGTGGAGACTGAATTTCCCGACTGTTGGGCCAAAGATATTCTCCTTTCCAATTTTGGCATTAAAATCGACTAGAATGATTTTAATGTCATGGGCAGGGCAACGGTCATATGTTTCTTCTAAGCGCTCGTAAAATATATCTTTGGTCTGTTCGTCCTTTTCTTCAGTGGGAGCATGATGTTGAAGAATTTAGCTTTTATTCGAATTGCAGCAAGTCTTTCATTCACTGGGGTGAAGCTGGATACCAGATGTTTTAGTCTCCGACTAACTACGAATCCGCAACCAAACTCATGCTTTACGTCATGGCAGCTATAATACAGTGCGTCACCTTTAGGTGTTGTTGTGACGCCTTTCCCAATCCATCGTATTTCCTGTATGGCAGTAATATCGGCCTTGTACTTTTCAAGTACGTCTGTCAATCCGAAGACTGCACCTTCTCTATAAAGAGTGCGAACATTCCAGGTGCAGATTCGCAGATCATGGTCCTTAAAACGTTTGCGGGGTTCGTCAACTTTAGAGGGGTTTGTTTTTCTTTTCTTTCGTTTTTTCATAGAAGGCTGTTTTTTTCTAGGGGAGGGTTACTAACCCGACGCCCAAACCCAAGTTTTTAACGTTCTTATGGGTGAACGCGCGGCACATGTTAGCTCACTACCTTTAACGGGTGTTAAAGGCAGTTCCCCAGGTGACACCACGGGGAGGTCAGTGTCCACTTGAGATGAAAGAGGGACCAAGATAAATCCTGGGCTTTGCCATGTTAAAACCGGTCAGGACCGTTCCTTGGTATCTTCCATCCCCTACGTCACCCTGAAGACGGACATTCCACTAAAATATGGGATACAGTCAAGCAAGCACCACAAAAAGAACAAGGTAAAGGTTCGGTGTTTTCATAGTAATGGCGGGTATTAAATATGCCTTTCCCAACCCTAAGTTGAGCAAGGAAAATGCATTCACTTCTACTGAAGCAAGGATTGTATCGTTTTCTAGGAATTCTTGGATTGGAAAGTCCAACAAAGGTAGAAGACGATTGCCAGTTCAAATACTGTTGTTCCCTTCGTAATAATTTAAAAACGCTCTGCAGGCTGAAAGCAAAACATGGCATGTAAGAATTAAGTAAACAATTCTGAGCATCTTTTGCTGTTCTATCTGCAAAGTCGTTTCCTTGAATACTCGAATGTGAAGGTATCCAGAAAATGCAAACATCACAACGACTTGGTATATTAATCATATCATTAAAGATTCCGCCTTTGTTTTTCTGGAGAGCTCTAGCTACTCCTAGATTGTCAACGCAAATTATGGTTTTAATTTTATCTTTGGCATGATCTATAGCATTTTTAACAGCGCAAAACTCCGCTGTGAAAATGCCAGTACGATCTGGCAAGCGTGATTCGAATATAGGTATATAGCTTTCTTTTGATACCTGTTCCACAACAGAAAATGATGTGGATTCTCTATTAATGGATCCGTCAGTAAACAATATCGTGCTCGGATTATAATTATTAATTTTTTCTTGCAATAGAGCTTGGTAGCAAATGTTGCTCATGTTGTCTTTTTTTTGTATCGACTCAATGATGTATCAATTGAAATGGTATTGGCACTCAGCGAGTTTTCAGTAGGTTTGGAGGGCAATGGAATTTCATAGGATGAAAAAAGATTAAAAATCTGATATACAGAAGTCGTACTTAATGCAATGTTTGTATTGACATGACTCCAAAAAATATCGTGAAGTCCATGCCAGCGTATTGTTAATGCTTTACTACCCAAACTAATGGAACGTTTTTCTAAAACGCACCGAAAACAATACAATTAGACTATGTTATTTCCACAATAAAATTGTTTTTAATGTTCACAAACATAAATCAACAAAAAACCATGGTACAATTATGATTGTGCCATGCAAAAAACTAAAAACGGCTGATTGTTTTCAGGAAGAAGAAGAGCTTGCAAGTGCTTGCTAGAAGAAATTTGTCCAGCAAGAATTTGCAAGCTCTCAGTCAAAGAACTGTCAAAATGTCTCTCTCGAATCGCTCTCTTTTGCTGGTTTTTTGTGTTAACAGACGACTTCCAGCAACAATTGGTACAAATTGTTACAAATTTTAGGGTAACCAGACACAGCTAATATCGTACGTACGAAATGGCCGAGTTGGGATTTAGAAAACAACCTAAAGGTTTTGCTTCGAAAGCAATTCACGTAGGTCAAGATCCTGAAAAATGGAATAGTTTATGTGTTATTCCTCCAATTTGTATGAGTACAACATATAAGCAAGATGCTCCGGGCCAACATAGGGTTTGTAAAAATAAAACATTTCTAAATTGAATAATAATGAGTCTTTCAAATGGTGATTAAAAAAATGACAGATTTCTTTTAAAGTAAAGGACATTTTGAAGTGAACATGAACATAATTGGATATATAAAAGGATTATTTTCTGTGGCATGTGATCATCGGATCGGGATGATCTCGTCACCCCTGATCATAAATATATATAAGATCAACCAAATTTCATTAGGCAGGCATTAATAAAAGCATTATTTTAAAAATCCATCAAATTTCCTTTACGTGTTTTTCAAAATCGTAAGTTTCTTTTAATATCCGGGCTTCGGCCGGGATTTTGACACTTTCTCCTATGGGCAGGTGCAAATCTCGGGAACAGGAACACAATTTTCTTTTAATTTATAATTTTTCTCTATGTTGCCGGCCGTTCAACAAGGTCCATATCTCGGGAAATATACATTTCCCCAGAAAGTGTTATTCGTCGTTGGAACCATGGTATAATAAGAAAGGTATGGCAGAGCTCACGGCTGATTACAATTTTTTTCGTGTGGTGACCGACTTGTGTCAAACCCATTTGATATGTTTTGATTTTAATGTTCAAATTATGACAAATTTCAAATACAGAATTTTAATTTTCATAAAACGAAAAGAATTTTTATCGTAATGAAAAATAAAAACAACATTCATTATAATTAAAAAAATGAGAAGTTGCCACTGATGCTGTAATGTATGCGGATGATTGTACGATCTTAGCTTCGGGTCCTGACATATGTATGTATGTGATAGTTTAAATGTCTACATAGATCAGCGCAGTACTTTCATCTAAAAATATCCTCCACTAAATCCACCGCCACTCTGCTCAGCACATAGACGGCTAAAATGGGCCTCCCAAGAACATATTGGTCAATGATTCCGACCACTTACTCCCCCAATATATTGGGTTTAAATTTCCATAGCATGTTTAAGTCGTCCGTGCATGCCACAGATCAGAAGCAGAAACAAGGTCCTCAAGTTGCTGGCCGGCAGAAAAAGAAGCCTTGTAACCTCTTACAAAGCAATAGGGCGATCTGTGGTTAGCTATGCAGCATGGTATGTACATGCTAGCTCTACGCAGTAGAAGAATATTCGAACGTGCCAAAATGCCGCCTTAAGAACTGCAACGGGGTGACTCCTCATTACACCATTGGACCATCTTCATGAGACGAAAATTTTACCCTTGCATCAGCACAACAAAATGTGGATGCAGTACCTGATTGGGTGTTATGCCTTGAGCATCATTACCACCATCTAGTGGACAGGCTTCCCTAGCACAGGCACGTCAGGAGAAATCTTCATGATGTCGAGAGAGGGGTATAAACGAGAACCTCTTTATCGACGAGCCTATCAGGCAGACTTGAATAGCATTCATACTGATGCAGTTGCGCAAGCTGTACAATGGTACAGTGTGTATTCCGTATTCGGAAGCCACTACCACCCATCCATTGCAGCAATAGAACGCCAACTGTCAAGATAAAACTAGTGGTTAGAGCGTACGATAAATCCGCCTCAATTCGTTTGGGCCCGAATTGATGCCACGATACTCAACACATGCCCGGCATGAGAATTGGGACCACACAACACGCTGCATTTGTTTAGCTCACTCACCACTGTTGCATGTTGCAGAAATTTTGAGTCTGGATACAAAGGAACCAGCACCAGATAACTTAAATGTACATATTTGCGTTGCTACAACAATAACATCTGTAGCAGCAACGGTTTTGGTAGATCCGCTTAAATTTTTTTTTGCATTTCATTAATTTTAAATTCTATGAAACAAACAAAAAAACTTGAAGTTTTTCACCATAGACAATTTTGAAAGGAAGTGGGCATACGTGTAGAGTTGATTTTAAATGTTTTTCGAACCTGTTCTACCTTCCTTATTGTACCATGGTTGGAACCAGGACTTACCATGCGTTTACAAATGACAGGACAGTTGAGTTAATGTATTGATTGTCAAAGTCCCACAACTTGCCTGTGTGACGTAGGCGTCCAGACAACTGCGAAAACAGTTGTAAAATTATGAATGAAGATCACCGATTTCTTTTTGTTTTCCCTTCACATATTTTGTTTTGTACATATTCTTTTGTTTTCAGCACATTTGAATTATCATCTCACTTCTTTTTCACAAAAATGTCAAAAATTTGTCAACCCGGCTGTCTGTGAAAAACTGATGGACAGTTGAGAGACAAACGACAAATTTATGCATGTGTTAGTAAATCAGAGTTGTAATTGAAGACAAACTGTCTGGTGTAAACGCCTAGTAAAAGCACTATCTATGGTAAATTTTTCATTGATGCCATTTACCGTGATTACCGACCACGCCTCTTTAAAATGGTTAATGTCGTTGAAAGATTTGAGTGGGCGGTTAGCACGGTGGTCCCTTCAATTACAATCTTATAATTTCGACATTGAACATAGGAAGGGTTCCGAAAACGTGGTAGCCGATATGCTATCAAGAACCCCAGTCGAAGCCCATAGTGATGAATAGAATATGGAAGAGTATTTAGATTTCGAGATCATAGAGTTTACAAGCGATGAATACCGTGATTTGATGCAAACGATAACTGACAACTCCGATAGGCTACCCGATCTCAAAGTGGAAAATGGCATTATTTAAAAAAAAAAAACAACTCCTGAACCACGAAACAGATGCGGAAATCGGTTGGAAAATATGGCTCCCCAGTGGAATCACCCACGAAATAAACGTTTGCAACGTTTAGACGGGTACGTACCTTTGCTGCAACAAGATAGTGGTCCGAATCAATGTTTGCGCCTCGGAACGATCGTACATCCAACACGCTGGATGAATGTCTTCCATCTATCACAACATGATCAATTTGATTACTTGTTCTTTGATCTGGGGACAGCCAGGTGCCCTTATGAATATCGAGATGCTTAAATCTGGTACTGCTAACTACCATGTTTTTTGAAGCTGCAAAGTCTATCAGCCTCATACCATTGTCAGATGTTTCACTGTGGAGACTGAATTTCCCGACTGTTGGGCCAAAGATATTCTCCTTTCCAATTTTGGCATTAAAATCGACTAGAATGATTTTAATGTCATGGGCAGGGCAACGGTCATATGTTTCTTCTAAGCGCTCGTAAAATATATCTTTGGTCTGTTCGTCCTTTTCTTCAGTGGGAGCATGATGTTGAAGAATTTAGCTTTTATTCGAATTGCAGCAAGTCTTTCATTCACTGGGGTGAAGCTGGATACCAGATGTTTTAGTCTCCGACTAACTACGAATCCGCAACCAAACTCATGCTTTACGTCATGGCAGCTATAATACAGTGCGTCACCTTTAGGTGTTGTTGTGACGCCTTTCCCAATCCATCGTATTTCCTGTATGGCAGTAATATCGGCCTTGTACTTTTCAAGTACGTCTGCCAATGCGAAGACTGCACCTTCTCTATAAAGAGTGCGAACATTCCAGGTGCAGATTCGCAGATCATGGTCCTTAAAACGTTTGCGGGGTTCGTCAACTTTAGAGGGGTTTGTTTTTCTTTTCTTTCGTTTTTTCATAGTAGGCTGTTTTTTTCTAGGGGAGGGTTACTAACCCGACGCCCAAACCCAAGTTTTTAACGTTCTTATGGGTGAACGCGCGGCACATGTTAGCTCACTACCTTTAACGGGTGTTAAAGGCAGTTCCCCAGGTGACACCACGGGGAGGTCAGTGTCCACTTGAGATGAAAGAGGGACCAAGATAAATCCTGGGCTTTGCCATGTTAAAACCGGTCAGGACCGTTCCTTGGTATCTTCCATCCCCTACGTCACCCTGAAGACGGACATTCCACTAAAATATGGGATACAGTCAAGCAAGCACCACAAAAAGAACAAGGTAAAGGTTCGGTGTTTTCATAGTAATGGCGGGTATTAAATATGCCTTTCCCAACCCTAAGTTGAGCAAGGAAAATGCATTCACTTCTACTGAAGCAAGGATTGTATCGTTTTCTAGGAATTCTTGGATTGGAAAGTCCAACAAAGGTAGAAGACGATTGCCAGTTCAAATACTGTTGTTCCCTTCGTAATAATTTAAAAACGCTCTGCAGGCTGAAAGCAAAACATGGCATGTAAGAATTAAGTAAACAATTCTGAGCATCTTTTGCTGTTCTATCTGCAAAGTCGTTTCCTTGAATACTCGAATGTGAAGGTATCCAGAAAATGCAAACATCACAACGACTTGGTATATTAATCATATCATTAAAGATTCCGCCTTTGTTTTTCTGGAGAGCTCTAGCTACTCCTAGATTGTCAACGCAAATTATGGTTTTAATTTTATCTTTGGCATGATCTATAGCATTTTTAACAGCGCAAAACTCCGCTGTGAAAATGCCAGTACGATCTGGCAAGCGTGATTCGAATATAGGTATATAGCTTTCTTTTGATACCTGTTCCACAACAGAAAATGATGTGGATTCTCTATTAATGGATCCGTCAGTAAACAATATCGTGCTCGGATTATAATTATTAATTTTTTCTTGCAATAGAGCTTGGTAGCAAATGTTGCTCATGTTGCCTTTTTTTTGTATCGACTCAATGATGTATCAATTGAAATGGTATTGGCACTCAGCGAGTTTTCAGTAGGTTTGGAGGGCAATGGAATTTCATAGGATGAAAAAAGATTAAAAATCTGATATACAGAAGTCGTACTTAATGCAATGTTTGTATTGACATGACTCCAAAAAATATCGTGAAGTCCATGCCAGCGTATTGTTAATGCTTTACTACCCAAACTAATGGAACGTTTTTCTAAAACGCACCGAAAACAATACAATTAGACTATGTTATTTCCACAATAAAATTGTTTTTAATGTTCACAAACATAAATCAACAAAAAACCATGGTACAATTATGATTGTGCCATGCAAAAAACTAAAAACGGCTGATTGTTTTCAGGAAGAAGAAGAGCTTGCAAGTGCTTGCTAGAAGAAATTTGTCCAGCAAGAATTTGCAAGCTCTCAGTCAAAGAACTGTCAAAATGTCTCTCTCGAATCGCTCTCTTTTGCTGGTTTTTTGTGTTAACAGACGACTTCCAGCAACAATTGGTACAAATTGTTACAAATTTTAGGGTAACCAGACACAGCTAATATCGTACGTACGAAATGGCCGAGTTGGGATTTAGAAAACAACCTAAAGGTTTTGCTTCGAAAGCAATTCACGTAGGTCAAGATCCTGAAAAATGGAATAGTTTATGTGTTATTCCTCCAATTTGTATGAGTACAACATATAAGCAAGATGCTCCGGGCCAACATAGGGTTTGTAAAAATAAAACATTTCTAAATTGAATAATAATGAGTCTTTCAAATGGTGATTAAAAAAATGACAGATTTTTTTTAAAGTAAAGGACATTTTGAAGTGAACATGAACATAATTGGATATATAAAAGGATTATTTTCTGTGGCATGTGATCATCGGATCGGGATGATCTCGTCACCCCTGATCATAAATATATATAAGATCAACCAAATTTCATTAGGCAGGCATTAATAAAAGCATTATTTTAAAAATCCATCAAATTTCCTTTACGTGTTTTTCAAAATCGTAAGTTTCTTTTAATATCCGGGCTTCGGCCGGGATTTTGACACTTTCTCCTATGGGCAGGTGCAAATCTCGGGAACAGGAACACAATTTTCTTTTAATTTATAATTTTTCTCTATGTTGCCGGCCGTTCAACAAGGTCCATATCTCGGGAAATATACATTTCCCCAGAAAGTGTTATTCGTCGTTGGAACCATGGTATAATAAGAAAGGTATGGCAGAGCTCACGGCTGATTACAATTTTTTTCGTGTGGTGACCGACTTGTGTCAAACCCATTTGATATGTTTTGATTTTAATGTTCAAATTATGACAAATTTCAAATACAGAATTTTAATTTTCATAAAACGAAAAGAATTTTTATCGTAATGAAAAATAAAAACAACATTCATTATAATTAAAAAAATGAGAAGTTGCCACTGATGCTGTAATGTATGCGGATGATTGTACGATCTTAGCTTCGGGTCCTGACATATGTATGTATGTGATAGTTTAAATGTCTACATAGATCAGCGCAGTACTTTCATCTAAAAATATCCTCCACTAAATCCACCGCCACTCTGCTCAGCACATAGACGGCTAAAATGGGCCTCCCAAGAACATATTGGTCAATGATTCCGACCACTTACTCCCCCAATATATTGGGTTTAAATTTCCATAGCATGTTTAAGTCGTCCGTGCATGCCACAGATCAGAAGCAGAAACAAGGTCCTCAAGTTGCTGGCCGGCAGAAAAAGAAGCCTTGTAACCTCTTACAAAGCAATAGGGCGATCTGTGGTTAGCTATGCAGCATGGTATGTACATGCTAGCTCTACGCAGTAGAAGAATATTCGAACGTGCCAAAATGCCGCCTTAAGAACTGCAACGGGGTGACTCCTCATTACACCATTGGACCATCTTCATGAGACGAAAATTTTACCCTTGCATCAGCACAACAAAATGTGGATGCAGTACCTGATTGGGTGTTATGCCTTGAGCATCATTACCACCATCTAGTGGACAGGCTTCCCTAGCACAGGCACGTCAGGAGAAATCTTCATGATGTCGAGAGAGGGGTATAAACGAGAACCTCTTTATCGACGAGCCTATCAGGCAGACTTGAATAGCATTCATACTGATGCAGTTGCGCAAGCTGTACAATGGTACAGTGTGTATTCCGTATTCGGAAGCCACTACCACCCATCCATTGCAGCAATAGAACGCCAACTGTCAAGATAAAACTAGTGGTTTGAGCGTACGATAAATCCGCCTCAATTCGTTTGGGCCCGAATTGATGCCACGATACTCAACACATGCCCGGCATGAGAATTGGGACCACACAACACGCTGCATTTGTTTAGCTCACTCACCACTGTTGCATGTTGCAGAAATTTTGAGTCTGGATACAAAGGAACCAGCACCAGATAACTTAAATGTACATATTTGCGTTGCTACAACAATAACATCTGTAGCAGCAACGGTTTTGGTAGATCCGCTTAAATTTTTTTTTGCATTTCATTAATTTTAAATTCTATGAAACAAACAAAAAAACTTGAAGTTTTTCACCATAGACAATTTTGAAAGGAAGTGGGCATACGTGTAGAGTTGATTTTAAATGTTTTTCGAACCTGTTCTACCTTCCTTATTGTACCATGGTTGGAACCAGGACTTACCATGCGTTTACAAATGACAGGACAGTTGAGTTAATGTATTGATTGTCAAAGTCCCACAACTTGCCTGTGTGACGTAGGCGTCCAGACAACTGCGAAAACAGTTGTAAAATTATGAATGAAGATCACCGATTTCTTTTTGTTTTCCCTTCACATATTTTGTTTTGTACATATTCTTTTGTTTTCAGCACATTTGAATTATCATCTCACTTCTTTTTCACAAAAATGTCAAAAATTTGTCAACCCGGCTGTCTGTGAAAAACTGATGGACAGTTGAGAGACAAACGACAAATTTATGCATGTGTTAGTAAATCAGAGTTGTAATTGAAGACAAACTGTCTGGTGTAAACGCCTAGTAAAAGCACTATCTATGGTAAATTTTTCATTGATGCCATTTACCGTGATTACCGACCACGCCTCTTTAAAATGGTTAATGTCGTTGAAAGATTTGAGTGGGCGGTTAGCACGGTGGTCCCTTCAATTACAATCTTATAATTTCGACATTGAACATAGGAAGGGTTCCGAAAACGTGGTAGCCGATATGCTATCAAGAACCCCAGTCGAAGCCCATAGTGATGAATAGAATATGGAAGAGTATTTAGATTTCGAGATCATAGAGTTTACAAGCGATGAATACCGTGATTTGATGCAAACGATAACTGACAACTCCGATAGGCTACCCGATCTCAAAGTGGAAAATGGCATTATTTAAAAAAAAAAACAACTCCTGAACCACGAAACAGATGCGGAAATCGGTTGGAAAATATGGCTCCCCAGTGGAATCACCCACGAAATAAACGAAATAAAGAAGAACCACGAGTCGCCAACATCTGGTCACGGAGGTGTGCATAAGACCAAAAATGACCATACAAGTCAAGCAGTCCAGTAATATAAATCTAATGCCCCAGAAAGGAATGGAAGTCGTAACGGACAGACCTTTTAAAAAATTGTATATCGATTTTTTAGGGAAATACCCTAGATCGAAAATGGGCAACGCATATATTTTTATAGTAGTGGATCATTTCTCAAAATTTACCTTTTTAAAGACAAGGCCGTGATACAATTAGGATTAAGCATGTGTGTTTGTTATGTACTAGTAGCATTTAGACTTATCTTTATAGTGCAATAAATTATTCTAAATCTGTGATATACCTAGCACCTGCATTTCCATGTCGTGATTGTCCTAATTATACACCCTACATCAATTATACACCCTCCACTAATTATACACCCTTCATCAATTATACACGCTCCACTAATTATACACCCTCCACTAATTATACACCAGCTAATCATACTTCCACGACCCTATATACTCCCTAAATTACCTAGCTCCCAAACCCAAATAAACCACATTTAGTCGACTACACTGGTCCATATAAACTTACCCATAAGTTAGCGCAACAGCATTATAGAACTCTTCATATTGTTACGGAATTAGGTTTAACTAATCTCCGTGTAGACGTTGTTTTATTCCCCAGTACGATTTGTACCAAATAAAACAGGGTTCGTTTTAGATTACGTTTCTACAATGCTTTATTTACTTTATTACACTTCTTCGTAACCGACTTTAATTACTAAGCACGCAGCTTGTCTCTAGTTAGCACGCAGCTATTCTTTTACCGATCTGTTCAATTCAACGCTTAAAACACAACTACTCAATGTTGCCATTCGTAACTCTATTTATACCCAAAATCTCCTTGGTCTAGAAATATCTAGAACATATGGCAACCTCTCGAATCTGTGCAGCGAATACACAGACACACATTCGCACTAAGCGAACATCCATACTCACATACATACAAGCACAGTAATGACGTAACTACAACAACAAACAAGTGCAAAGAAATAAAGAGGTGACAAACTAAACAATAATTACATGACTATGGCAAAGCAAACAAAAGAACAATAACAAAAGGTAATGTAACGACTAGAATGATGAAGAGAGTTCTACATGGTAGTTGTTGTTGCTTAAATAAAGTAACTGCGTAATAAAAACTTTACGTTACAATTCAAATTTTTAAATTAACGGAAATTAAACTAAACTAACTTAAACCTATCAGTTACATTCGTAACATTGCCTCCCGCATAAGCCTGTTCGTCCCGAATAGGCACAGTTCGCTCTCTGTGGTATGGGCATTGGTAACACTGCCTCCCGCTTAAGCCGGTTCCTCTTGACTAGACGCAGTTCTCGTTCTGTAGTGGTGGCAACTGATTTAGATGTACCCTCTACTGCGTCAGCTTTGGACTCTTGCTCTTCTGGACGACGTTGCTTTCTCTCCAGGAATCGCGATGCTATACCTTCTTTCTTCGTGGTCACCTTCCTAAGTGCCACCTGGTCTTCCTCGGACTTGCCCTTCCTTGCTGTACGGCCGCTTTTCGATAGACCTTTCCTCGACGTACATCTTCTCTTTTTCCTCCTCGTCGCGAGATTTTTCCACTTTCCTACGGGCCAGTTGTCAGCGGCTTCCACCTTCAGCGTACGGACATCTACAGCGATCTCGTCGGATTCTGCACTTGCAAATGTCTCAATCTTTATGCGGTCCACCAATGGATGTGTCTCTCCTGGATATGCCAACTGCGCCAACCGCTCTATATCAGCCGCAAAGTCTTGTAAGGTCTCATTTGGCTTCTGGACTCTTCCCCTCAGTTCCATTCGGTAGATCTCTTGCTTGTGTTCACTACCGTACCTACGTTCAAGAGCAGCCATTATATCTCCATAGTTATTCCTAGAAGCGGCGGGAATACTCTGCAATACGTCAGCAGCATCACCCTTCAATGCCATCAGGAGTGATACCGCTTTGTCGTTGTCGTTCCAAGAATCTCTAGCAGCCATTGTCTCGAACTGTAATTTGAACACATTGAAAGAGGTACAGCCGTCGAACACTGGAGGCTTAATTTTTAACGCGTTATGGATAGCTCTCACTGGACCGCCTTTAATTTCCAGTTCCGACATTTTCTTCTCCAGGTTCACAAATTTCTCGTCATGGGCCAGAAATTTCTCGTCAACAGACAGAATCTTTTTATCCAACTCTTTAATTTGCACCTCCATGTTTTCTACTCTCTTTTCAATCACTATCGTGATGTTCTCGAGTTTCTCGTTAATTTTTCTAGAATTCTCTTCCAACTCCTCTTTTAAGTTTCTTGAATTTTCTTCAAACATCCTAGAATTTTCTGCCATTAAGTTTTCGGTGATTTTTCTAGAGTTCTCCTCCAACTTTTCCTCTAATTTTCTGGAATTTTCTTCGCTCATTCGACAATTTTCTGCTTTCATTTCCATCACAAGTCTGGAAATTTCTTCGTTCTTTCTGGAATTTTCTTCCATTTTAGCATCTAATTTCTCCATCATTTTACAGTTGTCAGATTTCATTTCCAGCATCATCATAGCCAGCATTGATTTCAAATCGTCACTTCTGGCAGCTACCGACGAAACTTCCTCAACGCTGGATTCGCCCTTTGCCGATAACTCGACTTCCTCCTTCTCGAACTCATATTCATCGATGTTCATTCCACGGCGCTCGAACTCTTCCAACAAGCGTTTTTGTAGTTCGGCCTTGTTGCCAGTAGAACACAACTCCAACTTACTTAGCTCCTTCTTCAAGTCTTCCACTCGCAGATCCTTAAACTTCATTGTAGGATGATCGTAATCTCACTGCTGACACCAATTGTTACGGAATTAGGTTTAACTAATCTCCGTGTAGACGTTGTTTTATTCCCCAGTACGATTTGTACCAAATAAAACAGGGTTCGTTTTAGATTACGTTTCTACAATGCTTTATTTACTTTATTACACTTCTTCGTAACCGACTTTAATTACTAAGCACGCAGCTTGTCTCTAGTTAGCACGCAGCTATTCTTTTACCGATCTGTTCAATTCAACGCTTAAAACACAACTACTCAATGTTGCCATTCGTAACTCTATTTATACCCAAAATCTCCTTGGTCTAGAAATATCTAGAACATATGGCAACCTCTCGAATCTGTGCAGCGAATACACAGACACACATTCGCACTAAGCGAACATCCATACTCACATACATACAAGCACAGTAATGACGTAACTACAACAACAAACAAGTGCAAAGAAATAAAGAGGTGACAAACTAAACAATAATTACATGACTATGGCAAAGCAAACAAAAGAACAATAACAAAAGGTAATGTAACGACTAGAATGATGAAGAGAGTTCTACATGGTAGTTGTTGTTGCTTAAATAAAGTAACTGCGTAATAAAAACTTTACGTTACAATTCAAATTTTTAAATTAACGGAAATTAAACTAAGCTAACTTAAACCTATCAGTTACATTCGTAACAATATGAATCCATGACCAAAGCCGTCAACATACCTGAAATGATAGGAAAAGTATACCAAAAGTAACTAGACTTAATCAAGAAAGGCATTTTTATACAACCCTAAACGTTTTGCCCGGCTGGAACTCAGGGTGTGAGAGTTCCCCACGTTGGCCAAGATATCGACACTCTATCACAGATAACTAGGCCCTCGCACACCACCCTGCCCTGCCGTCATCCTTCGTCAATGGTGGAGTTTTGTTGCAGGGCCCCGTAAATGCCAAGTCCGACCATGCAAAAAAAAAATCGGCGTGGAAAGTCCTTGCGGTGAGACCTTTCTGCCACCGTGGCGGTCTCCAATACCTCGCATAACAATATCTGATCACCTCCCCAATGTAATGCGGGATTGGGGAGAGTTAAAGGGAGCATGTTTTATCAAACGGGGGGCACCGTTTGCGGATGACCATAGTATGGTGTTATGGCCCGCTTGCCCTGAGATTATTGTTTTTTTTTTGGGTAGGAGTTGGTGTTCGTTGGAGTGTCCTGTAGTTGGTGAAATCCATTGTTGCGGGATAGCTCCTTAGCAATCGGAAACTAACCCGGAAGAGTAATGTGTGTTGTGACAGATCGCAGCGGCCAAAGAGATTTTCCTGTGGAATGAAATAAAGTGGTGTCCTATATTTCATGCTACGGATAATAAGTCGGCAACTGCGATCATTCACAAGCGGAAAACATTACCTGAAAATAGAAAACAAAACAATTTAATAAATAACAAAATATAAAATATTGACAACAAACAAAAAACAAAAAGCTGGCAACCCTGGTGAACAGACGTATATTTTTAAGTGCGGGAATCTAAGCTGTTGAAAATTCTTAAATATTTCTGTTCAAACAGTAGTAAACAAAAATTAAAATACACTATTGCATACTGTCTTATTGGCTGAATTTGAAAGTGTTGAAAAATGCCTAAAACAAGCCGCAGAAGTGTACAAATAAAAAAGAAAATTATTTGTTCACAATGTAAATTGGTGGTAGAAGAAGAATTGGATAACTCAATACAATGTGACAAGTGTTCGAAAGTGTTTCATAGTCAGTGCACTCACTTAGATAAAAGAGAGTATGAACACTTGCTAAAGAATGAGAGCGTAGAGTTTACTTGTCACTTGTGCGAAGATGGAGGAAATGAACTGAGAGACGAATTGAGGCAAATAAAGACAAAACTAGAAATGTTGGATCAGCTGTCAGAGATGCAAAATACTATGTTGTTTATGTCGAAGCAATACGACGAAATAATGAGAGGCGTTGGTGAAAACAAAAGGAAGATAAAAGAGATTGAGAAAGAAAATATAATGCTGAAAAAAGAAGTGATAGAGCTCAAATCAGCCGTTAAGGTTCTAAATAATGAACGAGTTAAAAACGATTGCATAGTGAGCGGACTTAATGTGCAGAATGATGTATCAGCTGCAGATACAATTATTAGCCTATCTAAGGATATGGGTGTTGAGATAGCTAAGGAAAATATTGAAGATGCATTCTTTTTGCGAAATGGTAGAAACAACAACCAAAAGAGAGTTGCCATTGTTAAATTTTCTAACAAAAATTCTAAAGATAAATTGATGTCAATAAAGTCTAAATTGGGCAGTAACGATGCTACTAGAAGTGTATACGTCAACGACTTATTGAGTAAAGACACGTTAGATTTATTCAACTATGCAAAAACGCTGAAAAAAGTTGGGTACCGTTTCGTTTATGTGAGAAATGGCCGTGTTTTCTATAAACGGAGCGAAATATCGAAAGCCCAAGTTTTAAATAATACCGAAGAAGTTGACCAAATTATTATACATGCAACAACAAGTAAGCGATTGTCACGAAATCGGGGTGAATATAATGCTGATGTTGCTTCTGAGGACGGTGGTTCTGTTGATGATGGTGAAAACGATGCGGACTACGTATCTCCAAATTAAACTTATACAAAAATTATATTTAAAATGGCAAAAAAATTTAAACCTTAATATATTTTGATGATTCGAAACCATTATTATTCTAATATCTCATTATTAAATTCCAGTCTTTCGAAAATTAATTATCCCTTCTTAAATATAATTTCTATTAATATTAGAAGTATATCTTCAGTGGTTAAATTTAATAAGTTCAAGGCTTTAATAGCTGCTTTGTCCAGATTACCAGACATAATAATCGTTCAGGAAACATGGTTTAATGAAGACTTGTTGAATTTTTATTCCATTCCTGGTTTTAGTGGTGTTCACTGTTGCAGAGTTGATGCATATGGTGGTGTATCCTTATATATTTCTGAAAATTTGAAGTACACAGTTCACACTTGCAAAAGTGTTAACTACACTGAATTGTTATCCATTTCTATAAACAATATTCGTATAAAGGGTCAGCCATTATGTCTTGTTTCATACTACCGATCACAAAAATGTCCTATATCTGATTTTCTTACTTTAATGGAGCATGAAATTGAGTCTTTAAACCGTAAATCAATTCTAATATTAGGGGACACAAACATCGACCAATTCTGTAGTAATATTTTTCAAGATTTGGAAAATCTCTTCTTATGTTTTGACTGTCATAGTTGTCATAACCTGGTTACGAGACCTATAAGCTCCTCTAGCATTGACCATGTCTTCTGTAGTGCACCTAGTATAACTTATGTTGATTCAGTTGAGTGTAGACTAACTGACCATAATCTTATTTCTTGTAAAATAAAATGTGATATTAAGTCAAATAATTACATTGAGAAGGTGAAAATGCACTGCGACACTGAGAGTGTCAGAAATATTCTTAATAATGAGTTGTCAATAGATTTTGCTTCATTCGATTCCAGTGACAGTACAAAGAAATTTGTTGACATTTTAACCGCTACCGTTAATGAAGCTACGAAGGTAATAAAATACAAAACAATGTTACAATTCGAAATGACTCCTTGGATAAATAGGAATTTGCAAAATTTAATAATTTACAAAATGCATTTACTTAAAATGAGAAGGAAGTCAAAGAATTTTAAACACGCTAATACATTAAAGCTAATTAGTAATATTATAAGGAAAGCTTCTAGGATATCAAGACAAAATTATTATCGTGAAGGTATAATGGAAGCATCTGGAGATCAAAAGAAATGTTGGACGTTTTTAAACAAAGCTTTGGGGCGGAAAAGTAACCGTGATACAATACTCTATGATAACGGAAATGAGGTTAGTACAGATCTGGAGAAGGCGAATTTGTTGAACAACTATTTCATAAATTCAGTGCATGAGCTCAGACAAAATATCCCTGTATATTCAAATGATCACTGGAATAAACTTAGAACATTAAGTGAAACAAGATGTAGGTTTCTGTTATTTCCTGTAGATAATGAAGAGATCTTGGACGTAATAAATAGGCTAGATTCCTCGTCTTCAGCTGGATATGATAAAATAACAAGCAATATCCTCAAGAAATGTAAGGATAATGTCACAGAACCAATGGTAACGATTTTCAATAAAATTTTTCAATCGTTTACCTACCCGGATGTTCTAAAAATTAGCAAAATTATACCAATACCAAAGACAAAAACAGCTAAATTAGTTCAAGAGTACAGACCAATATCAATTTTGTCAATTGTGGATAAAATCCTAGAAAAGATCATTTACCAACAATTATATACATTTTTGAATACAAACAACCTATTATATAAATTTCAGTTTGGCTACAAAAAAGGCTGTGGCACAGAAGAAGCTGTCATTAATGTGGTAAACTTTATTTGTAAGGGACTGGATTGTGGTATGACGGGTGTTGCAGGTTTATTCCTAGATTTTTCAAAAGCATTTGATCTAGTTGATCACAACATACTTCTTCAGAAATTACCTTATTATGGTGTTTGTGATAATACGCTTTTACTCTTTGAAACCTTTTTAGCAAACCGTCATCAATATGTTGAAATTTCTAAGTCTGCAAGTGAAATGTCTCCTGTTGTTTGTGGTGTGCCGCAAGGCAGTTGCCTAGGGCCACTTCTATTTTTGATTTATCTAAATGATTTATCTAATTTAAATTTATCTGGACGTCTCTTTTTGTATGCGGACGATGTATCGTTATTTTATCCGTACAAGGATGTAGAATCTCTGAAAACAAGTGTTGAAAGAGATGTAGGGTTAATCTCAGAGTACACTAGATTAAATAAACTTGTTTTAAATGCGAATAAAACTAAAGTCATAAGATTCAGACCTCATTCAAACAGAATGGAATCTTTATTTAGCATTGTTATAAATGGGAATACAATCGAAGAAGTGAGTACTGTAAATTACTTGGGAATAACGCTTCAAAGCAACTTGTCATGGGATACGCATATTTCAAATATAAAAAAGAAAATTTCGCCAGCTATCGGTATATTACACAAAATGAAATATCTATTGGATACGAACACCAAATTATGCATTTACCAAGCTTTAATTCAAAGCCATTTTGATTATTTATTGGCAATATATGGTTATAAAAATTCAACTAGCTTAAAAAACCTGCAATCAATGCAAAACCGTGCAATAAAAGCCATTTTTAAACTGCCTATCCGGTTTCCAACAGACGAATTATATTCAACCATTTGTAAATCAGTTTTGCCGATCTATACTCAATACAAATACAAGTTACTACTATATGTTTTCAAAGTTCTGCATTCAATTGGTTATCATACAATTTCATTTTCACAGAATCAATCTGCAATTGCAACCAGAAATCAACATGATTTGAGGGTAGTAAGGTGCAGGTTGGAGACGACAAAGCAGCGTATTGAATATATAGGAGCATTTGAATTTAACCATTTACCTCAATATATTAAATTCGAAAATCGCATTTCATATTTCAAAATTAATTTAAAAGCTTATTTGCAGAATTACTGAATATGTAAAAATTCTTAAATTAAAATGCTTTATTGTTAACTTTTCATTTATTTATAACAAGTTTGTTATTTAAATGATGTAAATGCCAGCTTGCCTCATCTATGCCAACTATGGCGCTGAGGCCTCAAAATATTGTTAAATATATTTTTGGTAAAAATAAAAATGAACTTAAAAAAAAAAAAAAAAAAAAAAAAAAACCAGAACGATACAATCAATGATTTGTCAATATATATAATATGAACAAGTAACAACTGCGTTAAGTTCGGCCCGGGCGAACTTGTTTTACCCTCCACCACGAGTTGTATTGAAATGAAACTGAACAATTAGTTTCTTTTTGTATATGAAGAAAAATAAATACCGAATTTCAGCAATTTCGGTAGAACAATATGGCTAATTTTCAAAATACCGAAGGGGAAGTGGGAAGGTTTATACTAACAACGAAAACTAAATACCAAATTTCAGCCACTTCGGAGGAATATTGAGGCCACAACGAATACCGAAAATCGGGATGTACCGTTCTATGGTGGCTATATCAAAACGTGGACCGATATATCCCATTTTCAATACCAACCATCCTGCAAGTAATAAAACATCTGTACCAAATATTTATATCTTTAAAATTGCGAGCTGTATCTTGATTTCAACAGACAGACGAACGGACATGGTTAAATCGGCATAGAATTTTATGGTGATCAATAATATATATACTTCTTAGGGTCTCCGACGAATATTTCGATGTGTTACAAACGGAATGACAAATTTAATTATACCCTCCATATGGTGGAGAGAAGAGAAAATTAATGGCAGGATCTTTGTGAACGAGCTGAAGGCAGTATTTGTAGACAAGCTGAAGGGAGTCTTTATAGACGAGGTGAAAGTGATCTTGACAATCAAGACAACCTACAATCTTTAAAGAAGACGACATATAGTTTATATAGACGACAAAAAACGGCATAAGACGAAATTTTTATCACAGGTAGATCTCGTCGCACTGATCACAAATGTAACATTTGTTGCATCTTCATCGATGAATTTTATATGAGCGTGGACCCCAAAAGATGCTATTCATTTTTAAATCCAAAGTATGCCATTTACACCAATGCTTTGACATGTCATTTTCATCAATGCTTTGGCATGTCATTTCCACCAATGCTTTGGCATGTCATTTTCACAAACCCTTTGAATTGACATTATCATTACGACGAGAATTTTAACAACGTTGGTTGTGATTTCAGTCTCCGACAACATCAAGCCTATTGTAAATAATTAATTTTATATATGTATTTTTTTTATTTATTTATTTATTTATTCGCTATCAATACAAAGAAAGCCTACAAGGCCAATTATACATGTATTGTGAGATTACAATTAAAATTTAGATTCCATGGCAGAAGGCCATTTAAAAAAATTAATTCAATAATGTTGATATACGGCCCCCCGGCCAAATGAATATTGGAAAAAATAAGAAAAAAGTAATAAAGAATCCTGCAGCGGCAATATATAATAATTGAATTGGAAGCAAGAAATTCAAATTAAATAGAAACACCATTTAAGAACGCTTTTAATTTCCTTTTAAAAGTATGGTCAGTGTAGCAAAACATTTTAAGCGAGTTAGGTAGATAATTCTAGACTCGATAAACACGCACTAGAAATTAATGATCAAGGACAGAAGTACGAGATATGGGAACGTCAATTTGCACATTACGAGTAGAATTTATAAAAGCGAACTCACCCACTAAAATTTCAGGTTGTTGTGATTTCATAATTTTATAGAAATGTAAGACTGTACGTAGATCTATGTAATCACGACAACTTAATCCAAGTAAATCAGAAGTTAGCTCAATTACTCAAACATGGTCATGTACTCTCAGTTGAAAAACATACCGGACAATCTTACGCACTATTTTCTCAACTAAGTCTATGTTATAGGACCAAGTCCCAGAATAAATTCCAAGACCGTAATTGATTAAGGGCATCAATAAAGAAAAAGCTAGATGTCTTCTTATGTTCCTTGGGGTATAAGGTTTTAAATTGTAAAGTCTTCTCAAAATAAGACAAATCTTTTTCGAAATTCCATTTATGTGGTCATTGAAATTTAGATCAACATCAACCAATATACCGAGACATTTTAGAGAATCAACAAATCAGACTGTCCACAGACCATTATGTTAGGGTATGAGGTATAATTTCGAGGATGAAAATACATTGCTTTAGGTTTTACCGGATTTATTTCTAACTTGCTTAGTGAGAATAGGTCAGAGACGAATAGGAGGTGGGTATTTATAGACTCCACAGAAGAATATGATTTGAATAATAAATATATATCATCCGCAAAAACGTAGGGCTGACAAATAGGGCTATTCATAGCAGAAACAACATCATTTATGTAGGAAAGAAACAGAATAGGTCCCAAAATAGATCCCTGCGGAACACCGGAAGTCACAAAACCCACACTCGAGTTTACACCTTTTATTGAGACATATCGACACCTCCAAATAATAGTATGCTAAGTCTAAAAAGTGAGTTTTGCAGGAGAAGCTCACAAAGTGTGGAAATTTTTTTGAACTTCAGTACTATGCTAAGTCAATATTTGTTTATAACTTCTGTTCGGATTGACCGATCATTACCAAAACTTGACAGAATTTAAGTCAAATGACGTTCGACACCTCCAAATAATAGTTTGCTATTATTTGAACTCGAACAGCGAGTTTTGCAGGACAAGCTCTAAAAGTTTGGAAATTTCGTTGACCTTCAGTACTATGTTAAGTAAACATTTGTTTATAACTTCTGTTCGGATTGTCCGATTATTACCAACATTTGACAGAATTTAAGTTAAAGGACGTTAAATATAAAAATGTAAAAAACTTGAAAACATGCTAAGTCGACTTAGCATACTATTGTTTGGAGGCGTCGATATTGTCTTCTATCTAAGGGGTAGGAATAAATCAATTTACATGCAGTTTTTGAGAAGTTGAAATGATCACGATTTTTTTTAACAAAATAACATGGCTAATGCGATCGAATGCCTTTGTAAGATCTAGAGAAACCAGCGTACAGCTAGTTTCTCTAGATCTTACAGAATCTGTAATAGCAAGTACAGCCGGTTATGATGTTTGCGAAAAGCAAACTGAAACGGACTGAAAAATGAGTGGCGTTGGTAATGCTCTAGTATTTGGTCTTTCATAATTTTCTCTACAATCTTGGACATGGACGGTAGTACCGAAATCGGTCTAAATGTATTAGCAGAATCACGATCATCCTTAGGGATTGGTACCACCCGAGCCAACTTCCAAGCAGAAGGAAATTTAGAAGTAATAAGAATCGTGTTGATCAAATGTAGCAAACAGAAGAGACAAATGGAAAAATCAGTTTAATGAATTTTATAGGAACCAAGTCACAGCCTAAAGCATTTGATTTTATAGAATTCAGAGCAATAGATACCTCATACTCTGATACAGAGCGAAATGAAAAAGTGTCAGAACGATCCACAACTTCATCAAAATTGAAGGAAATATCGTCAGCAGGCCCCATGTTGTCCAGGAAATCAATTGCAATATTTTCAACATCAGTTTCTTCACAAGCGGAATTTTCTTTGCTGGTACAGTCCAACTGCCGTAATTTAGACCACATCTGGGAACCACTCACATTGGAGAAAAGTCCACTTCCGTATTTAAACCTGGCTTTTTATACCCTCCACCATAGGATGGGGGTATATTAAGTTTGTCACTACGTTTGTAACTACTCGAAATAATCATTGTAGACCCCACAAAGTATATATATTCTTGATCAGCGTGCAATTCTACATCGATATAGCCATGTCCGTCCGTCTGTCCGTCTGTCCGTCTGTGGAAATCACTCTAGCGTCCGAACGGATTGACGTAGGTTGATGAAACTTTGGGAAAATATATTATATGTACGTAGGACTCTTGGTATTGAAAGCGGGCTATGTAGGTCCACGCTTTCGTATAGCCCCCATACAAAATGACGAGTGACGCGTCGTCGTTTTAAGGAATTTTTAAGATATTTGTCCCATTTTACCACCGAATTGGTTGTAATTTGGTACTTTGTGTCTCCAGAGGCCAAAAAACATTCCTACCAAAGTTGGGTTATATAGGTCCACGTTTTGGTATAGCCCCCACATAAGGCCCCTTATAAAGTACGCGTCATTTTAATATATTTTGAATGTATCTGACCCATTTGACCAAAGAATCGCTTGTAACTTTGTATTTGTGTTTCCAGAGCATAAGAAACATTTCTACCATAAAATTTTTATATAGGTCCACGTGTTGATATAACCCCCATAATACGATATCTCCCGATTTTCGATATTTTGAAGGTTTTAGCCTCATTATCACACCGAGATGGCTGAAATTTGGTATTTAGTCTTCTTTAGGCTTATAAAACTTTCCCCCAGAAATTTTTAGGTATAGGTCCACGCCATCATATAGCCCCCATAGAACGGTACCTTCCGGATTTCGGGTTTTTGAAGGTTGTGGTCACATTAATCCACCGAAATGGCTGAAATTTGTGGTGGAGGGTATAAAAAATTCGCCCCGGCCGAACTTAACGCTTTTCTTACTTGTCTTATTCTTGACTTTGTCTTATTTCTTAAGCGGGTATAATTCTTCCAGTTTTCTTCAGTAGGATTGCGAAGATAAGTACTGTAACTTCTATCTCTTAGCCTCCTGGCTTGAATTATTTCCGGAGAGTTAATCCAAGCATGATCATTAGAAACTCGATTACATCTAATTAAAGGAACTTGTGTGTGGACTAAGTTAATGACGTGATTTACTATAGATAATGTCCAATTTACATTAGCAACTTTTTCGTCATTTAGAGCTGATTCGTCATTTATTTGCTAAAACAGGCAACATTTTGCGTCATTTGCCATACAAAAATAAATGACGATAGCTGCGTCATTTATTCTAAACAACGCACGAAAACACCATACTATTATACGCAACCCTGCTTTTTCGTCATAAACTACCAAAAAATGCAACTGTTTTATGATGTCTTTGTTTGTTTGTGTGTGTTGTAGAAAAACAAAAATACTCAAACGATGACAAAAGTGAAAATAAATGGTTAAAAAACTTGCAAAAATTATGTTTTTTTGTTTTTGGAATTAATATAAGTTATTTGATACATGGTATAAGTAAAGAGGTAGATTTAAATGAAAAAAATCTATAGAACACTTGTTTTTCTTGAATTCCTAAAACTTCAAAATAAAAGCAACAATTGGTTTTGTTTACAATGCATTTTTGAGCATTTTATAAAAAACGCGAAAAATGAATGAAGAGTTAAGTTTTCTCCACATAATCGAGTTGTGAATATGATAAACTGATTGTTTCAATGCAAATCTCACGAATTTCCTCCATACAAATGGTCTAAAAACAAATTTAAAAATTGTTGAATTCGATTGTTTTTAAAATTGTTTGGCATATTATTCAAACACCACACACACATACACAGTTTGTTTATATTGTTTTGAAGTTTTAGGCATACTCGAATGAAAAAATTTAAATTGACATAAAGCTTTGGCTAACCTTTCTTATTAAACCATGATTTGATACACATTTGTGTTGCGAAATTCCTATTTTTCAGAATAAATATATTGTGTGCGTGTGTTTGTGTTATTGTATAAGTGTGTATGTGCGATTGTGTGTGTAAGCAAATGACGCAGAAAAACAGATGTAAATACACTTCGTTTGATTCTAGGATTTCGTAAAACGAAATCATTTAATGTGCATATGTAAATTGGACTTAAGTGGTGATCAACATCGTTGGTATCAAATATAGAAAGCAACTCAGTATCTTCAATGAGATGTATAAAGTTTTCAATTCTAAATCTATTGTAGTCTTTAAACTCAATCCAATTTTGTCTCGACTGGTATGAAAATTCAACAGACAAGAATATGAAGCTGTGATAAGAGGAAAAGAACGGATATTGCAATTGACAATGGTGAGCACTAAAAGACGGTTCAGAGATTAAAAAATAATCCAGTAATGAGCTGTTTCCCGTACGAAGGCATAAATGAGTTGGGAGAGAATTATGCAAACAGTGAAGACCACACCTATCAGTAACAGTACGAAAATTATATGACTTGGCCAGTTCAAATAGGTTGTAATTGATGTCACCCATGACAACAATATTAGAGTAACGATCAAATATGTCCATATGTAGATCTTCGAAAACATCAATTGAACCAGTTGGTAGATACACTACACCTACAATGAACGAAGTATTATTTCCAAATATCTCAATAAATAACGATTCGCAAGTACCATACCGAGTTCCCCTGAAAACCACCTTATACTTTAAATGCTTTGCAATGTATAAACAGACACCGCCACCTCTACGAGAAGGACGATCATTTCTAACCAGATTATAATTGGGAGTTGATAGAGAACTAGAGAACATGTGTGGTTTAAACCATGTTTCAGAAATTCCAATTATGTCTAGGCCGGAATCATAAGCCCCCGGCACATACGGTCCGTTGTGCGTTTCGTTACAACAACCACATGAAAACTTCAAGAACAAACTTGGCATCACTTACACATTTTTCATGTGGTTGTTGTTTTCAACGCGCAACGCGTCGCACAACGGATCGTATGTGCCGGGGCCTTTACCGATCTTTGGTTAAAGCACACTGTTCAGTATTGACGTGATTTCAGACTTTGGTTAAATTATTATCTTACAATTATTCCAAAATGAAAATTGTATATTTGAATTAATATGTGAACAATCATTTCATAGCAGGCTTTTTTGAACATTTTTGAGTTTGTTGCCACGACACATTGCAAGACATGGTCATACATCGCGTCGTGCATGACAATTTCGGTAATTTCGTCAACGAATCGAATCATTTTCTATTGGGTTAGTTTGAAATTGACAAATAAGAAACATTTTTAAACATATGTTTGTTTCTATTAGTTTGGTCACTAGACCCATGGTACAATAAAGTAGGTTATTATATGGTCTGTTCCTTTACTTTTAAAAATGGTAAAACCGGCAATAGTAGTAAAAGTTGTAAATTGATCCCATATTAATTGTATGGTGCCTGAAGTAAAGGAACACTTTTCGAGTAAAAATGGTAAAACTTGAAGATTCTTGCACGTAAAGGAACATAGCTATAATCACACGAAAAAAGTGGCCACAAGTAGTAAAGCGCGAAAAAAGTGGAATAATTCCCACTTTATTGGCACGTTGCTCAGGGATATCAATTCACTTTGCGCACCGTTAAAAACAGTGAAGAGGAAGCATGATCAGCATGGCTAATTTAGTTCAATAGTAAATATCTTACGTACGAGGCCAAGGAGTGTAAGAGCTCTTAATTTTCACAAAAAAAAAAAAAAATAAATTAATATCTTACGTACGAAATGGCCGAGTTGGGATTTAGAAAACAACCTAAAGGTTTTGCTTCGAAAGCAATTCACGTAGGTCAAGATCCTGAAAAATGGAATAGTTTATGTGTTATTCCTCCAATTTGTATGAGTACAACATATAAGCAAGATGCTCCGGGCCAACATAGGGTATGTAAAAATAAAACATTTCTAAATTGAATAATAATGAGTCTTTCAAATGGTGATTAAAAAAAAATGACAGATTTCTTTTAAAGTAAAGGACATTTTGAAGTGAACATGAACATAATTGGATATATAAAAGGATTATTTTCTGTGGCATGTGATCATCGTCACCCCTGATCATAAATATACAGTCAACCAAAAAAGTCTACATACACCCTATAAATCTCGAGTTTTAAGGGTAAGGAAACATTTTTATGAAAATCCAAGTACATAGATCTATTTCATATCCCTAATGAACAATATTACATACAACAAAAATATATTCCATAATACAAAAAACGGTAAATTCTATAAACATTAAAAAATTAATAGAGAAAAAGTGTACATACACCCAATGAAATATTAAGATTACCGTAAAATTTATGGAATAAGCAATACAAATTTTGCATTTTATTGCTTAATCGAATGTCTCTGGTTGTCTATGATATATTTTTGACAAAATAGGAACATATTTGTGCTTTAATTGACGTTATTTAAGGTCAGACTTCGCGTATAGCTCGTTAAGGCGGACCCTTGCAGATTTCTTCGAGTTTTTCAGTCTGATAGTTTATGAAACCCCAGGAAATACAGTGGGACTAATTATTTTGAGATCCTAGAGCACTTTGAAGTTGTTCTTTTGGATAATTTATGCTACTGAGCTTCGCTAAATATGCGAATCCCTGAGTTTTTTTATAAATTTTATAGTTTTCACAGCATTCCTAGGGTCAAATTACAAGCAAGAACCTTGGAATTACTTTGTAACACATTTTTGGACCTTAACTCAATCAGAAATGTACAACATTATTCTCCAAACCTGCTCCTAAAGTTTCCAAAGCATAAAAATAAAAGCACCACCAAAGAATGCATGCAATTTGTATGAAATTTACACTGTTAACTAGTATGCCCTCGTATTATGACCGTTAGGGTCACTTGAAGCGCAACAAATGTCGGATACTTTTACATTGCTGATTCAAGGCATGCTCGAGGATTGTACCAGACCTTATTACAAGGTAATTCGAAGGCTTCTGCATGTAATTTGCTCCTTGGAATGTAGTGAAATCTTTAAAAAACTCAGGAATTCACATATTTATCGAAGCTCAGGAGCATATATTATGCATAAGAACAACTTCAAAGCGCTTTAGGGTCTCAAAATAATTAGTCCCACTGTATTTCCTAGGGTTTCATAAACTACCAGTCTGAAAAACTCAAAGAAATCTGCAAGGGTCCGCCTTAACGAGCTATACGCGAAGTCTGGCATTAAATAACGGCAATTAATCCACAAATATGTTCCTATTTTGTCTAAAATATATCATAGACAACCCGAGACATTCGATAAAACAATAAAATGTAAAATTTGTATTGCTTATTCCATAAATTTTACGGTAATCTTAATATTTCATTGGGTGTATGTAGACTTTTTCCCTATTAATTTTTTTGTTTTTATAGAATTTACCGTTATTCGTATTATGGAATATATTTTTGTTGTATGTAATATTGTTTATTAGGGATATGAGATAAAACTATGTACTTGGATTTTCATAAAAATGATCCCTTACCTATAAAACCCGAGATTTATAGGGTGTATGTAGACTTTTTTGGTTGACTGTATGTATATAACATCAACCAAATTTCATTAGGCAGGCATTAATAAAAGCATTATTTTAAAAATCCATCAAATTTCCTTTACGTGTTTTTCAAAATCGTAAGTTTCTTTTAATATCCGGGCTTCGGCCGGGATTTTGACACTTTCTCCTATGGGCATGTGCAAATCTCGGGAACAGGAACACAATTTTCTTTTAATTTATAATTTTTCTCTATGTTGCCGGCCGTTCAACAAGGTCCATATCTCGGGAAATATACATTTCCCCAGAAAGTGTTATTCGTCGTTGGAACCATGGTATAATAAGAAAGGTATGGCAGAGCTCACGGCTGATTACAATTTTTTTCGTGTGGTGACCGACTTGTGTCAAACCCATTTGATATGTTTTGATTTTAATGTTCAAATTATGACAAATTTCAAATACAGAATTTTAATTTTCATAAAACGAAAAGAATTTTTATCGTAATGAAAAATAAAAACAACATCCATTATAATTAAAAAAATGAGAAGTTGCCACTGATGCTGTAATGTATGCGGATGATTGTACGATCTTAGCTTCGGGTCCTGACATATGTATGTATGTGATAGTTTAAATGTCTACATAGATCAGCGCAGTACTTTCATCTAAAAATATCCTCCACTAAATCCACCGCCACTCTGCTCAGCACATAGACGGCTGAAATGGGCCTCCCAAGAACATATTGGTCAATGATTCCGACCACTAACTCCCCAATATATTGGGTTTAAATTTCCATAGCATGTTTAAGTCGTCCATGCATGCCACAGATCAGAAGCAGGAACAAGGTCCTCAAGTTGCTGGCCGGCAGAAAAAGAAGCCTTGTAACCTCTTACAAAGCAATAGGGCGATCTGTGGTTAGCTATGCAGCATGGTATGTACATGCTAGCGCTACGCAGTAGAAGAATATTCGAACGTGCCAAAATGCCGCCTTAAGAACTGCAACGGGGTGACTCCTCATGACACCATTGGACCATCTTCATGAGACGAAAATTTTACCCTTGCATCAGCACAACAAAATGTGGATGCAGTACCTGATTGGGTGTTATGCCTTGAGCATCATTACCACCATCTAGTGGACAGGCTTCAATAGCACAGGCACGTCAGGAGAAATCTTCATGATGTCGAGAGAGGGGTATAAACGAGAACCTCTTTATCGACGAGCCTATCAGGCAGACTTGAATAGCATTCATACTGATGCAGTTGCGCAAGCTGTACAATGGTACAGTGTGTATTCCGTATTCGGAAGCCACTACCACCCATCCATTACAGCAATAGAACGCCAACTGTCAAGATAAAACTAGTGGCTAGAGCGTACGATACAGCCGCCTCAATTCGTTTGGGCCCGAATTGATGCCACGATACTCAACACATGCCCGGCATGAGAATTGGGACCACACAACACGCTGCATTTGTTTAGCTCACTCACCACTGTTGCATGTTGCAGAAATTTTGAGTCTGGATACAAAGGAACCAGCACCAGATAACTTAAATGTACATATTTGCGTTGCTACAACAACAACATCTGTAGCAGCAACGGTTGGAACAACTTTACTTTACGCTGAAACCTCGGATTTTTCCGAAAAATAATTCATTCGATAGATATTGTCTTCCTGATTACGGGAATATATATTTTTTGGCTGGGAAGTACCCGATTATGATTATCCGGTTATTTGATCCGTAAGTTTGAATAATAAACCAACCCTAGAATCGGTTAGTATGAACCGATTTACTTGATATCTGTATCATATGAAAGCTTATAGAAATGTCTATCGAATGGTATACGGGTTCATACCAGTCATATAACTGGTTTGACAGAAATATGCAAAAAACAGTTTTTAAAATAAAAATTTTAAATCATTAAAAATAACCAAGTTTTTCCTATATTTTAAATGTTATGAAAATGTTATTATTGATTCATATCTTAATTTTGAAGATCATATTGACCACCTTGGTAATAAGGTATGTCTCATTTTAAGAAGGCTGTATTGCTTAAGGGTATATACTCCGAGACATGTGAGATGCCATTTAGCTCAGTCCCTATTAATGTCCCTTATGAATTATGGAATTGAAATTTATTCTGGAACATGGTCATTTTGTATTGATAGAATAGAAAGAATTTTCAGAAAAGTTATACGCTATGTGTTTGGTATTAAATTGCACGAGCATACCCGTGTATTGCAATGTGCATATACTTTTCTGGGGTGTTCATTTCGTGATTATATTAACCTCCGCTTGGTTCTACAATTCTATAAAATTATGAAAACGTCTTCTCCTGCAGTTCATGTTAATGAATTTTCATTCATCAACTCGACCCGCAATATTCAAATCGATATACATATTCGGTTATCTATGAAAAATCATTCTTTGTTCGAGTTTATCGTTTTTGGAATTTTTTGCCTACCCCTCTTAAATTATTTTCGTACTCATATAACTCGTTCAGAGACAAACTCTTAGGTTACATTAATGGTCGTTTGATCCCAATAAATTGATAAGAAGTTTTTTCACATTTTGAGCTAGCTAGCTGCCATAGGACCATCATATTGTCTTTTATTTTTTAGCAATGTTCATCTGGCTGGGGAGCCTAATTTATAAAATGAGTTTATATAAATTCTTATGAAATATATGGATTGTTTAGTTATTTAATTACAACTTTAGCATAGAATTTTCTGTACAATGCATTATTAATTGGCCTTATAAGGTTTCCTATGTATTGATATTTATAATAAAATGAAAATGAAATGAAATGACTGCTCCATTTCAATTTAATTCGTTTTAAAATTAAAAAAAAAATGTTGACCCTTGGATCCATATCCTTGCTTCTCCCGTACGACCTGCCACTCCCCCGCAGAAGTACGTAGGACTGATATCAGTTTCACAATTTTATTCACTTTTAATCTTCCCAAACAAATACAAATGATTTGAACCATACAAAAAAATATATTTTACAAAATATTGAAGATTTTTGCATCGGATTTGGTTCAGTTGCATATGTTTAGACCATTAAATTTTAAGGTGTGTTAGGTATTTTCATATTTTTTAAAAATTTTTGTTGTATAACGTGCCAAAACTTTTTATATTCTTATATTTAAGACAATGAACTATAAATAATTGCAAAAAACTTAATTAATTTTATATTCAAAAAAAAAAAAAAAAAAAAAATATATATATATATATATATATATATATATATATATATATATATATATATATATATTAAATAAAAATTCCTAAAACGTGCATTTTTGTTGCAAATGTATTGGCCACCACTGTACTCTCAAAATAGAAATTTTTGTGCATAAATTTTTCAAAAAAAAAAAACTATTTTTTTTTTTGTTTAAAATTTACATTCGATTTCCGTGGAAACCTGCGTAAATTTAGTTTTTTTTGCATTGTCAATCTAATAAGTTTGTGTCCAAATCCATCCAGTAGATCGGCGGATATGATAACCCTACGAAAATCTGCAAAAACAGTTTTGGAAAATTTTGCGTAGTAAAAAGCGTTTTCGATGTGTCATTCCTAAGCAAGGAAATAGAGCTATATGTCATCTTAAATTTTGAGAAAACAGATATTTAAAAACTATTGCGAATCCGGAGATATAATAGGTTTTTTCTAAAAACTTTGTACGATGCTACATTCACGGTTCTAAATGGATCGCACTGATACGACATAGAATGAAGTATTTTTTAATGTTGATCATTGAAATCAGATGCAAATAAAATGTAAATGTACTTCGTGGCAATTATGGCCGTTTTAATGTTTTTTGGACCCTAAAAAGCAACTGACGCTACATCGTGGTCGCCAAATAGAATTTCACGAAGTGTATATGAAATAAAAGTCATTGTCTTTTACCCATCTTAGTTGATTTATTTAAGGGAACTAACCCGATCCAATTTTGGTCCACGGGGGGTTTGAAAAACAAACCCCCAGTGTCTCTGAGATATGTGGAGACAGAAACACCTTCAGTTTCCCTCGGGCGTTGCTGACCCCGCATTATGCTACGTTTCAAGCGCGGTTAGACCGAACATCAGGCATATTAGAATGTTATTTTAGTGGGTGGACGAAGGCTAAGCTTGAAAACTAGCATTTATACCAACATTGTTGACATGACACACTCTTATTTTGACACACTCGGTACCCATCAATATCTCGTGGGAGATTTACTGATCGCATTATTTTTTGCTACTATTGTTGAGTTATTGAATAATTAGTGATATTTTCAAAATGGGTGAATATGAGGTCGCGTTTACATGGTATGTAAATTTTGACACGTTTACAAGTGAATAAATACTATATCTTCTTTGGAATTTTATTTATAAAGAATTGCTTGAGTGTTTTATGTATAAACATTTAGTTATTTATTTTTTTGTTTTGTTGTTGTGACACCTTAAAGTTTGGTGTCCTATATGTAGGACATTGGGCATATTGGGATGATTCTCTAAAAATAACTGAAATGCTTACTTGGAGTAATTTTTCATGGTGGATACGTTCATCTGCGTCTTGGTAATGCTCGAAATTGACAGAGTGGATCGTTCTGATCAGAAATATATTTCAGAAGGATAATAGAGGAACTATAAATCAACTGTGTTTTAAAATAAGTATCGCTATAAGTAGCGCTATAATCTATGAGGCCAATTCCTCGGGAATGGGTAATTTTCAGGAAATTTTTACAGCACTCTGTCATCAAAGGAGCCTGTCATAAAAAAACCTTTACTAGATGCTGAACATGTGGCATAGGGTTACATGTAAAATGTTTTGTGTCGTATCATAGGTCATGTGCCCGATTGTAAATATTGTACGAGGATGGTGAACTTTATCATAGTTTAAGTTAATTTAGACACTCAACACGGTGTGCCTTAACCAAATTTAAATGGAAGGTGCTTACACCTGGGAAGTTTTTGCAGATTCTGAAACTACAATGCTCATAGATGAGAAATATCAAGAAACAAAAAATCGCCGGAGGGATTTTCAAATAAATCGCGATTTAAGTTCACATTTGTAGGGGTTCTTTAGGTTTCCACGATTCTGCTTGGAAACCGCGAGTCCTATGTAAATGAGCCTAAAGAAAATGTTGTAGCTGTGAAAATTCTCCACAAGATTAACCTTCATCATATTTTCGTAGGTTTTACCGTTTTTGAGTTATAGAAGTTCAAATTGAGACAATGCACTGACTGTATCGCCCCTTTATAAAACAGTATCATGAAGGGTGCGCCTTAACTAACTTTTAATGAAAAACGCTTACACAGGGGCCTTTTTTGTGATGAGAAAAAATCCTAAAACTAGAAAAAAATTTTGTAGGGATTTTTAAATAAATCGCGGTCAAAATTCACATTTGTAGGTGTTTTTATGTTTTCACGATTTTTCTTGGAAACCGCAAGTCCTATCGGAATGGGACTAAAGAAGATGTTGTAGCTGTGAAAATTCTCTACAAGACTGACCTTTATGTGTTTTCGTAGGTTTTTCCATTTTTGAGATACAGAGGTTCAGTCCAAATTTTTAGGTTTTTATCTTAAGTCTTCAAGATTTTGCTTAAAAACCGCAAGTGATGTCAAAATGGGACTAAAGATAATTTTGTAGCTGTGAAAATTCTCTACAAGATTGGCTGATTTATTTTTTCTTAGATGGTACCATTTTTGAGATATATACGTTTAAGATGGGAAATTGCAATTATAACTGTTATGTTCTTACGGAGGTGGTCGATTGAATGAAAGACGATGTTTAAACATAACAATCAATTCATTTATTGAATAAAACTTTAATTTGTTTTATGAGTTGAAATAAAGTATTAATTATGAAGAACAATGAAATATGACGAAATATGTACAGATGAGATGTCTATTAATTGGTGGTTGCAAAGTAACTAACTGACTGTGTACTGACAATGAGTAGAGAGAGATAATAACTTAAAACTACTGATGCATGCAACACTGCTATGATGCTGCCAGATTGTTGCATTTTATGTGGTAGTACTAGGATTACCCTAATAATAACATTGTTTTATAAGGAGACTTGTCCCAATTTGAATTGTCCCAATTTGAACTTCTATATCTCAAAAACGGTTAATCCTACGAAAATGTCATAAAGGTCAATCTTCTGGAGAATTTCAACAGCTAAAATATTTTCTTTAGCCCCATTTACAAACGACTCGCGGTTTCCAAGCAAAATCGTGAAAAATAAAGAACCCCTAAAAATGTGAACTTAAATCGCGATTTATTTGAAAATCCCTTCGGCGATTTTTTTGTTTCTTGATATTTCTCATCTATGAGCATTGTAGTTTCAGAATCTGCAAAAACTTCCCAGGTGTAAGCACATTCCATTTAAAATTAGTTAAGGCGCACCGTGTCAATTTACTTATTTCCCTGAAGAAGCAATTTAATGTATTGCAAAAAATAAATAACAGCAACAACAAATTTGCATCAAGCTTAAATAAACTTGCCTTTTTATTATAAAGTATAAAGGTCGAACGCAGAAGCTTGAAATTTTGCCAGAGCATGTATTTTAACTTTATGTATCAGATCCCATCAGAAAACTAATTTCGATTTGCGTGTGGGTTTCGTCTTCGGGCATTTTTGGTGACGATATGTATGTATTTCGCATGCCGATTTAGTTCTGCTTAAAAATACCATTAAATCAAACTCTGTTGGACACGATTCATTTCCTATAAAATTTATAAAAATTCTATTTGCAATAATTTGCTTTTCGTTACAATCATAATACTACATCGGCCTTATTTGCACTGTCAGACTCTTAGAAAACAGTTAAGCAATAATGTAAAATCCATAATGGTGTCATTGGATCTACGAAAGTTTTTGATCGCATAAGCCACCACATTCTGTTAACTAAGCATTGTGATAAATTTAACTACTCTAAAACAGTTTGCAAATTAGTTTCTTCCTATCTGTTTGATCGATGTCAATATGTAGCTGCTAACGGTTTCTGCTCGAATATTGGTTATGTGTCCTCGGTTTACCACAAAACTGAGACTTTCCTATCATATATATCTATATATATAAAGATGTCATACCTAAAACCCCATTTTTGCCAGCCTTTTGTCTTCGCAGATGATATATTTCCGGGTCTAACCCGGTTTTTGAATCTGGACTTTCGGGTCAAATAACCGGATAAGTGATCCGCTCCACATAAAAATTATACATTTTCGTAATCAGCGCAATAAACCCTACTTGTGGCATAATAGTTTCTGGAAAAATCAAAGACTACATTGATCACTACTGCTGTTTAATTTTAAAATAGTGAGGGTTACGCCTTTTTGTGTTTTATGAAAATTACAGTATGTTGTTACGTCTTTTGGCATTTCTTGTATAGGATCGTGATTTTTAAACGTAGATGCTTGAAATTTTGCCAGAGCATGTATTTTAGCTTTATGTATCTGATTCCATCAAAAACCGAATTTCGATTTTCATGTAGGTTACGTCTTCCGGCATTTATGGTAACGATGTATACTTGTATGTGTATCTCATTTTTCACAGTTCGCTCTTTTTATGGTAAAAGTACCATTAAAAGTAGTAAAAGAGCTAAGCGATCTAAATAGCTTCGCTCTGTGGTGTGATTTTAATAACATGGATTTAAACCTAAAAAATGTAAACATATGTGCTTTACCCGGAATTATCCAATTTCAGGTTATTATAACATTAATGGGACAGATTTGATGTCCGTAGTATCGTTTATCGATCTCGGCATTTTAATGGATCCAAAATTAGATTTTAATAATCACATTATATCAATGGTGAATAAAGCAAATGGTGTATTAGGTTTTATAAAACGATGGGCTAAGGAATTTTCAGACCCATAAGCAATTATTTGTTTCTCTTGTTAGGCCCATATTAGAGTATGGGTCAGTAATATGGGATCCTTACTATGGAATTTATGCCGATAAAATAGAATCTGTTCAAAAACAGTTGTTACTCTTTGCCTTGAGAAGTTTTCATTGGAATAGTGACTTTGACCTTCCTCCATACCCTAGCAGACTAAAATTAATACGATTACCCACATTAAAAAGCAGACGCATAATGATGAACACTATTTTTGTACTTAAAATTTTAAATGGCGATATACCTTCAGACATCCTTATTTCTTCTATTAGATTAAATGTTCCTATTAGATGTAGTAGAAATTATCAAATATTGTATAATGATTTTCATCGCACTAATTATTTGTCATGTGAACCTGTAAGTAGAATGTGCAGTGATCTCAATTTGTTGTATAGTAACATAGACTTTGGCATGAACATTGACATCATTAAGTCTAGACTAATTTCTTTCTTGAACCCATAAGTTCTTAATCTTAGTAATTATATAAACTAACCGGTTGTTGGAAATATATAATCTGTAGCTGGTATTCAATGATCACTTAGCATCCACCATTATCCGGATTTTGGTGTGTACGCGATCCCTACGTTCAAAGGGAGGTCGCCCCCTCGGTTCGGTAGGGGTGGGAATGAGTGGCGTTGGGAACGATCGATAAAAAAGTACGAGAATACACATTTAATTTATACCCAAACATTTAAATATTGTTTTTTTTTTTTTTGTAATTTGCGTTTTATTTTATATTAAAAAGACTTGTGGCCAAAGCATAAAAAGGATTCAGTAAATAAAACATTTCATTAACCACAGTTAGGCCATCATGTATGAGCAATCCCACGGCAGCGGGTTCTCTGTACCGGATTGACCCGGGACCACACAACATCAGCGTTCCGACCAGCGGCTGCCACCTCAGTGTACATGTGTTCGTATTTGTTTCGTTTTTCTGTGCTGGGAGCGGCATATCCCGTAATGTCTGCTCCGGATTCTTTTAGTCCGTGCCGGGACGGAGGAAAACCCAGGACCAGTATATTTGTGCTCGGTTTGTCACATCCGCATCTTTACCCATATCCAATCTTCGGTGAGATGCAATAGATGTCAGAAGTGGGTGCATTTAAGGGATTGCTCTGGATTGCCAGAGCATGTATTTTAACTTTATGTATCAGATCCCATCAAAAAACTAATTTCGATTTGCGTGTGGGTTTCGTCTTCGGGCATTTTTGGTGACGATATGTATGTATTTCGTATGCCGATTTAGTTCTGCTTAAAAATACCATTAAATCAAACTCTGTTGGACACGATTCATTTCCTATAAAATTTATAAAAATTCTATTTGCAATGTAAATGTAGTTTTTATTGGAGTAGTTCAAATTCTTACTTTGCATTTAATGATCTGAAGTTTCATAAAAAATAATGAATTTTCATAAAATATTTGTTTTTGAAATTCTCATTAATCAAAAAATAAAAAATTTAATATTATTTATGCATATTTACATTGCTCTTATTATAAATGCTGTATTTCTTTTGGAGTAGTTTATTATTCTTTCCATTCTTGGAGTATCAAAATTCAATTAATCAAAATGTTTTTTATTTACATTTTTTATTTATTTTATAATTACTGCCCCCTTTTTTATACATAGTAATTATTTTTTGAGTAGTTCTAACATCCCTCCCTTGTTATATTTAAGCTATTTTATATAATATTAAATTGAACATTATACTGTAGTATACAGCCTTAAGGTCGAAAGATTGGGCATATGAAAATTGAAATAAATAAATAAAAATAAAAAAAAAAAAATAAAAATGAAAGTTTTTGATCGCATAAGCCACCACATTCTGTTAACTAAGCATTGTGATAAATTTAACTACTCTAAAACAGTTTGCAAATTAGTTTCTTCCTATCTGTTTGATCGATGTCAATATGTAGCTGCTAACGGTTTCTGCTCGAATATTGGTTATGTGTCCTCGGTGTACCACAAAACTGAGACTTTCCTATCATATATATCTATATATATAAAGATGTCATACCTAAAACCCCATTTTTGCCAGCCTTTTGTCTTCGCAGATGATATATTTCCGGGTCTAACCCGGTTTTTGAATCTGGACTTTCGAGTCAAATAACCGGATAAGTGATCCGCTCCACATAAAAATTATACATTTTCGTAATCAGCGCAATAAACCCTACTTGTGGCATAATAGTTTCTGGAAAAAATCAAAGACTACATTGATCACTACTGCTGTTTAATTTTAAGATAGTGAGGGTTACGCCGGGTGACGTAGGGGATGGAAGATACCAAGGAACGGTCCTGACCGGTTTTAACATGGCAAAGCCCAGGATTTATCTTGGTCCCTCTTTCATCCCAAGTGGACACTGACCTCCCCGTGGTGTCACCTGGGGAACTGCCTTTAACACCCGTTAAAGGTAGTGAGCTAACATGTGCCGCGCGTTCACCCATAAGAACGTTAAAAACTTGGGTTTGGGCGTCGGGTTAGTAACCCTCCCCTAGAAAAAACAGCCTACTATGAAAAAACGAAAGAAAAGAAAAACAAACCCCTCTAAAGTTGACGAACCCCGCAAACGTTTTAAGGACCATGATCTGCGAATCTGCACCTGGAATGTTCGCACTCTTTATAGAGAAGGTGCAGTCTTCGCATTGGCAGACGTACTTGAAAAGTACAAGACCGATATTACTGCCATACAGGAAATACGATGGATTGGGAAAGGCGTCACAACAACACCTAAAGGTGACGCACTGTATTATAGCTGCCATGACGTAAAGCATGAGTTTGGTTGTGGATTCGTAGTTAGTCGGAGACTAAAACATCTTGTATCCAGCTTCACTCCAGTGAATGAAAGACTTGCTGCTATTCGAATAAAAGCTAAATTCTTCAACATCAGCTTTATTTGCGCTCATGCTCCCACTGAAGAAAAGGACGAACAGACCAAAGATATATTTTACGAGCGCTTAGATGAAACATATGACCGTTGCCCTGCCCATGACATTAAAATCATTCTAGGCGATTTTAATGCCAAAATTGGAAAGGAGAATATCTTTGGCCCAACAGTCGGGAAATTCAGTCTCCACAGTGAAACATCTGACAATGGTATGAGACTGATAGACTTTGCAGCTGCAAAAAACATGGTAGTTAGCAGTACCAGATTTAATCATCTCGATATTCATAAGGGCACCTGGCTGTCTCCAGATCAGAAAACAAGAAACCAAATTGATCATGTTGTGATAGATGGAAGACATTCATCGAGCGTGTTGGATGTACGATCGTTCCGAGGCGCAAACATTGATTCGGACCACTACCTTGTTGCAGCAAAGGTACGCACCCGCTTAAACGTAGCAAACAAAGTACGAACAGACACAACACGAAAGTTAGACATCGGTAAGCTGCAATCACAACAGATAGCCACAGCATATTCCACTCAACTAGCCCAATTGCTTAATCAAAGCCCTCCTCATCCCGATAACATATCAGCGCAATGGCAAAGCATTGCCCACTCCATGCAAACAGCCGCAAAATCCATACTTGGATACCAGAGACCTCCACCAAGGAATCCATGGTATGATGAGGAGTGTCGTGCTGCCACCGAAGAGAAAAATGCGGCATATAAGGCTACTTTACAATCCGTAGCAACGCGTAGCGCACGAGAGAGATACAGGGAGAAAAGGAGAGAGGAAAAACGTCTTTTCCGCAGGAAAAAGAGAGAGATGGAAAAGCGGGAGTGTGAAAAAATCGAGATGTACAGGAGCCAGAATGAAGTCCGAAAATTCTACCAAAGAGTCAAGCATCAAACTGATGGCTTTGGTACAGGCACATCCTCCTGTAGAGACCAGCAAGGTAATTTGGTAACTGATACAGATAGTGTACTCAGGATATGGAAAGAACATTTTTCAAATCTGTTGGTATCCAATAGCAGCGAAGACGACGAAGATACCACAGTCCCAATCCCAGAAGATGGTATTGAATGTATACCGCCCAGCCAAGATGAGGTAAAGACAGCAATAAATCGGCTGAAGAATAATAAGGCAGCAGGGGCCGATGGCTTACCAGCCGAGCTATTCAAAACCGGAGGCGACACGCTGATAAGGTGTATTCATCAGCTAGTTAGCACCATCTGGCAGGAAGAACGAGTACCCGACGATTGGAACCTGAGTATCCTGTGCCCCGTCCACAAGAAGGGAGATAAGACTGTATGCTCTAACTATAGGGGCATAAGTCTACTCCCTATTGCCTACAAGATCGTGTCAGGGATATTGTGCGAACGACTAAAGCCAATGGTCAACGAGATTATTGGACCATACCAATGCGGCTTTAGACCTGGCAAGTCCACCATTGACCAGATATTTACCCTGCGGCAAATCCTGGAGAAGACCCAAGAGATGCAGATCGACACCTACCACCTTTTTGTCGATTATAAAGCAGCCTTCGACAGTCCGCTGCGCTCAAAGGTATTCCAAGCCATGTCTGAATTTGGTATTCCCGCAAAGCTCATCCGACTTTGTAAAATGACTTTAACTGACACGAGGTCCTCAGTTAAAATAGGAAAGAACCTCTCCGAAGAGTTTGGTACCAAAAGAGGTTTCAGACAAGGAGACAGCCTTTCGTGTGACCTCTTCAACATCCTGCTAGAAAAGGTTATACGAGAGGCAAACGTCAAAAGAAGTGGCACAATCTACACCAATAGTCACATGTTACTTGCTTATGCTGATGATATAGACATCATGGGCCGATCAGTAAAAGAAGTAACTGATACCTTTATGAAGGTCGAAGGAGAATCTGCTAAAGTGGGTCTGGCGGTAAACGGTGAGAAGACCAAGTTAATGGTGTCGACGCGCAATGCGTCCATTGAGCTCGGACCGACTGTGGAAGTTGGTTCCTATAATACTGAGGTAGTAAAAGACTTCGTCTACCTCGGCACCTCCGTAAACACAACAAACGACATCAGTTGTGAAATAAAAAGAAGAATTGTATTGGCCAACAGATGCTACTTTGGATTAAGTAAGCAGTTTAAAAACAAAGCCACATCTCGTCAAACAAAAATAACGCTCTACAAAACACTGATACTACCCGTGCTGATGTATGGCTCCGAAGCCTGGGTACTTGCGCAAGCAGACATGGCAGTGCTTGGTGTGTTTGAGAGAAAAATTCTTCGAAAGATCTACGGACCAATCTGCGTTGACGGTGAATATCGACGTCGCATGAACCACGAGCTGTATCTGCTATACAACGACATGAATATTGTTAAACGTATCGAGAAGCAGCGATTGCGTTGGCTAGGCCATATCAAAAGAATGAGCGATGATGAACCCGCTAAAAAGGCGTATGAATACATGCCACATGGCGGTGCACGCAGAATTGGCAGGCCAAGGAATAGATGGCGCAAACAAGTGGATGATGAGATGAAAAGGCGCGGTATTCCAGAGTGCAAAGCAACAAATAGAGAGGAATGGAGATCTCTTCTTAGTTCGGCCTATAGAACAAATGTTCTGTAATGGGCCAGCTAAGTAAGTAAGTAAGAGGGTTACGCCTTTTTGTGTTTTATGAAAATTACAGTATGCTGTTACGTCTTTTGGCATTCCTTGTATAGGATCGTGATTTTTAAACGTAGATGCTTGAAATTTTGCCAGAGCATGTATTTTAGCTTTATGTATCTGATTCCATCAAAAACCGAATTTCGATTTTCATGTAGGTTACGTCTTCCGGCATTTATGGTAACGATGTATACTTGTATGTGTATCTCATTTTTCACAGTTCGCTCTTTTACTACTTTTACTACTTTTACCACAGTTAGGCCATCATGTATGGGCAATCCCACGGCAGCGGGTTCTCTGTACCGGATTGACCCGGGACCACACAACATCAGCGTTCCGACCAGCGGCTGCCACCTCAGTGTACATGTGTTCGTATTTGTTTCGTTTTTCTGTGCTGGGAGCGGCATATCCCGTAATGTCTGCTCCGGATTCTTTTAGTCCGTGCCGGGACGGAGGAAAACCCAGGACCAATATATTTGTGCTCGGTTTGTCACATCCGCATCTTCACCCATATCCAATCTTCGGTGAGATGCAATAGATGTCAGAAGTGGGTGCATTTAAGGGATTGCTCTGGACTTGTCCACGCGCATGCTGCGCGAACGCAGCCCTCAGTGAGTCGTCGTCAGATTACGAAACTCCTTCGTCGTCGGATTACGAAACTCCCCCGCAGTCCCCCCAACAGCAGCCGCACGCGCAGCATTTAACACCAGTCGTTGTTGTTCCAATCCCAGAAAATGCATCCTTTTTGCAATTTAATTGCAATGGGCTCCTAGGTAAGATCGATGAAATAGTGGACTTTATGAATCGGAAGAAGATCAAGGTCGCGACGGTGCAGGAAACCATGCTGAACGACCACAGCTCAATACGTTGTGGTGGTTACAACGTAATTAGGAAGGATCGCACCAGATGTGGAGGTGGGGGATTAGCTTTCCTTTTGCACCAGTCTGTTCAATACAGACCTATCTCGCTTGAGCCTGCCTCTAATGACCCGCACATGGAATACATGGGGGTAGCAGTCAGGTGTGGAACTGCCGAGATAGAGTTGCTGAACGTATACATCCCGCCGAGAAATAGCTGTATCTCAGATTATAAGCCTGACATTAGCCCGCTTTTGGAAGGTCACATCGTCTGGTCCTGGGGGACACATAACCAGACGATAGACATAACCATCGTGTCACCCGGTCTGACAAATGACGTTACCTGGCAACCCGTCATTTCCCTTGGATCAGACCATCTCCCCATAATTGTCTCCATCAGCAGACCACCCGATTTCATCACTTCTGAACGCCGCACATTCGTCAATCATGGGAAAGCTGATTTGGCCGAGTTTCAGAGAGTTCACCAATCACCGCTTCAGGGAATTTCCCAATCCCGTTCCGAGACATCATCAATGCTGCAGCCGCTCGCCATATACCTGCTGGTCGAATACCTGAAGTAAGACCAAATTTCCCAGCAGAGGCGACGGGATTAGCAAATGAGCGTGATGAGCTTCGACGAACCAACCCCGACGACCCCAGAGTCAGGGAGCTGACACTGGAAGTTAACAGGCTGGTCGGCGAACATAAGCGGAGCAAGTGGTTAAATCATCTGAAGAGTTGCAACATTGGAGCCGGTATAAGCAAATTGTGGACAACTTTTAAGACACTCTCGAACCCCGGAAGGAGGGATGACCGGACCTCAGTCACGTTTGGCGACGTTACGTTGACTGACCCGAAGAGGTGTGCAAGTTACTTCAATCGACTGTTTGTAGAGCACCCCGAGAGTGACAGGGCGAAGAGAAGAGTGTTACGTCGCATTAGATCTCATCCTGCCGAGGATGAAACACCACAGTTTACAATGGATGAGCCGGGAGTGGAGTATCTCACTAAAGTTCTCAACCTGTCGCTAGCCACCCTTATTGTTCCCGAAGTCTGGAAAATGGGCAGGGTGGTCCCGCTACTGAAGCCAGGCAAGGATGCCAGCAAAAGTGAATCGTACAGGCCGATTTCGCTTTTGTCACCTGTAGCGAAGACCCTTGAGGCCTTAGTCCTCCCCAGCATTAGAAATAGCTATCAAGTTGCCGATCATCAGCATGGATTCCGTAAGCAGCACAGACCACAACAGCGCTGCACGCCATATCTACACATATTTGTCGAGGACTCAACCAGGATCGGCCGTCACTGTTCTAGATGGTGGCGCTTGACTTATCAAAAGCCTTTGATACTGCCAAGCACTCCACGCTGTTCGAGGACATCGAGCAGACAACCCTCCGGCCAAGTCTGAAACGTTGGATAATCAACTATATGTGTGGTCGCCAGTCGTATGTGGAATTCAGGAACAAGAAATCCAAGCCCCGTAGAGTGAAACAGGGAGTTCCCCAAGGAGGGGTGATATCTCCGGAGCTTTTTAACCTCTACCTTTCCTGTATTCCGCCCCCTCCAGACGGCATCGATATCGTAACGTATGCGGATGATTGTACGATCCTGGCGTCAGGTACCTACCCTGATGACATCTGTGAGAGACTGAACTCCTATTTAACCGATCTTACCACCTTTTTCCACGCGAGGAATATGCAGATATCCGCCACTAAATCGACGGCCACTCTGTTCACCACATGGACGGCGCAGTATAGAAGAGAGTTGAATATCAGGGTCAATGGTAACAGAATTCCCGCCACAAACTGTCCCAAAATTTTAGGGGTCACATTCAACACCACTTTCCGCGCATGCCACAGCTTTCTGCGATAAACTGAAATGTAGGAACAAGGTCCTCAAGTCCCTAGCCGGCAGCACTTGGATTGCAGATAAAGAAACCTTGTTGACCACGTATAAAGCGATAGGTCGGTCTGTAGTAAGCTATGTGGCGCCAGTTTGATCCCCGAATTTATGTGGCACGCCGTGAGAACAGCAACAGGTTGCCTCCTCAAATCTACAGTGGACCATCTACATGAGGAGGCGAAGATTCTTCCAGTACGACAACATAATGAGATGCTATCGTTGCAGTACTTGCTCGGGTGTTACCGTGAGAGCCATCCCAATCACCATCTCCTGGCCACCGATACACCCAGGCATATCAAGAACGACATTCATGCTCTAGAGACGACGGTCCAACAATATAGGAGAGAACCTCTAGATCAACAGGCATATCAGGCAGGTTTGAACAGCATTCACACGGACACAGTTGCTAAGACTATACGCAATTATTGTGTGAATGCAGCATTGGAGCACATCCCCCATCTATTGCAGCTGAAGAGCGTCAGCTGCCACGACAAACCAGAGTAGTTTTGGCTCAATTACGCTCAGGATACTGCAGTCGCCTAAATTCCGATTAGGCGGGAATCGATCGCACCGTGCAAGACATCTACCCAGTATGCGGCATGGGCCCGCACGATACTAAGCACCTATTCAACTGCACCGCCAAGCCTACTCATCTGACTCCAGTGGATCTGTGGTTACATCCCATCGAAGTAGCCAACTTCCTGGAACTGGAGATAGACCCAGAGCCAGATTGAACAGGAGAACGAACATACAAACATAATAAAAAAACACTGTTACAACAACAACATCATGTCTGGGAAAATCGTATTTTTCGACATATAGGCTTCGAAAATTCAGAAAAGACATATGATTTTTGGCAAAAAATATATTTTGAACAAGTTTATGTTCGCGTTTGCCGAGATTTGCATCTGGCCAGTAGAAAGTCTTAATTAGCTGGCGAAGGCAGGCTACTTTCTAAGAAAATAATTTTTGAAAACTTTCTGTGGAAATGACTTTAAGTTCAGCCACTACACTTACCTTGCTCCATAATCTGTTCAATTTAGAACTATTCCTTCCATTCTTATTCACCCATATCTCTTGAATTTAGAATAAAGTAAAATTTTCGTTACAATGACAATTTACAACGCATTCTATTAATTTAAATTATTGTTGAGTTGAATGCAAATCGCAACAATTTTGAAGTGTTTCGACAATATTTGTGTAACAAACTTTAAATTAAAACATAGCGCAGATGATGCAACTATGGAAGGGTCTTATTCCAGAATGTCCAAAATAGATATTTCTAGAACTGTAATATTGCCTGGTTAATTTTTTTTTAAATACAGAGAAAAACAAAAATCAAGGAAAGTGCCACTGTATAGAAATTTTATAGCACTTTACATACATAATTATATGAATAGGTTAGGTTAGGTTTAAAGATGCGCAGCTATCTAGCAGTATGGGTGACTGCTTCACTCGGAAACCGTTGGTCCAATGTGTTCATCCTGTGTAGGTTGTAGATGAAGATTTAAAGACGTGAGGATATTGATGCGGTATGGTGAGATGATGATGATGGGGTAGAGATGATGAGATGATGGTGAAGTATAGGAGATGATGAGTTGATGGTGCAATGCTGAGAGGATGAAGATGTAAAGGTGAGAGGTTTGATGCCGAGGTATAGATGATATTGTGCTGGAAAAGTAGAAAAAGTCTTATTAGTATTTTATAGTTAAGGACCTTTGCCAAGCCATGATAGGTGTTTGGCAAATTTGAGTAGAACAATGGGATCTATGTTAGACCGGAAGATCAGAGTGTCTATCTCATATCTACCTAGTGTTCGGTATCTCCTTGTCTGCAGCAAGGGGCACCCACAAAACAGATGTTTGACAGTCTCTATCTCCTCCGCATCTTCACATAGTCTGCAGTAGTCAATGGCACTGTCATCCCATTTTAAAGTTAGAGGTCTCACTTGGAATTACCTGTTATAAGTCACACCACGATTTTCATCCCTAACTTACACTGTGCAATATTTTTAAGGCAATCTTGTGCAAACAATTTGAGCTGAGAATTTTTTGAAAGTACAGACCCAAACCGTAAAAACTCTAGTTGGGGTTTGTTGTGTCAGATCCAGCTTGGACTTTATCGCCCTATCTAAACATGGTTAAATTCGGGGCAATATCTCTAAAACCAATTCGAATCTTCTTGTGACCTCTGAAGCAAATTTGTAGATAAGGACAAGAATCGAAATATCGAAAATTTCCATAATTTGTATATATTTCGCACCATATCTCCAAAACCGTTATTTTTTCTTAATGTTTCTTTCTGAAAAATATGCGCTGGAATGTAATACACAGATCTGGAAAACATGTCGTTGTTGTAAAATGCCTCTATCACGTTGTTTTTAGTATATTTTTCAACGACTATTTAATAAATAAGTCAATAATGTGGTGAAATCCGAATAGCAAGAATAAACTGTTGGTGTGAACTGTGTTTGAAATACGTGATGTAAAAGATACGATACAAAATACCGCTGAAACAACATGAAGTTAGCATTTTAGAGTTTCAGAAAGTTCTGAAGAATTGCTGAGAACTTTATGTGGAATATTTTTTTTCAAAAGGTTACTTGGTTCAACTCCCAATAGTTTAGCTGATACTGACCAGAATTTCAGCAATTATGTAAAATTGTCAATATTTGTATCGATTTTGATGCCCATAGGTAAGTATAAGTTCAACTAGTTTAGGGCTACAATATTGTCAATAGAGTTTGGGAATTCCCGACTTTTTTCATTCCCGGGAATTCCCGGGACTATGGTAAATCGAATTCGTTGGGAATATACGTGACAGAGAGTAAGCAAACATGAAATACCTACTCCCTTTGTGTAGTTTAGTTATCTCTTTGGAACAATAGCAAACATCTTGAACGACGTTGCGCCAAAATCTTGAAAGAACCATGAATGAATATGACAGCTGTTCAATAATATCTATATGTATGCGATCAAAATTCAATTATTTCTGACTAATTTGCGAAGGTTATGTAAAATATCTTTTTCCCACTACTATCCTAAAGAGTGCTGTCCGATTATATTTTTAAAGTCTACGATATTGGTATGTTCTTCTCATGGTTCGAAATGCGAGTTGATCATAGATTGTTATAACGAATTTTTACACTGCTGACCTTTTGTAGTACACGGATTCACAATTGCAACAAGGTGGCATCAATGATATAGAGGCGTACTTATATGAACATACATACCATAGTAATTACTGGCTTCCAATCCTAATATACTCCAAAACAACAATTCGAACAGATCACAGTTTTTATATCTTAGCAAATTAATATCCTTCAAGAATGCCACCAATATAAATGTACACTAGAAAACCCGTATCCAATTAAAAATACAGAATTATGTAAGGTTATACAGACTTCGAATTCCAGAAAAAACACGAATTATCGAGGGGACCAAAAATTATGTATTTTATACGAATTATATCGATTTTTACAATGGACCCGCAATTACGATAATCGGGGCACGGATTATCGCTATTCTACTATATTTCCAATATTAAATAACAATAAAGCAAATAATTGGTATGTTCCAGTACTGCAAGAATTTACTAATTTTTACTATTTTTTAGATAACATAAAGGAAAAAATATTATCGTAGTAAAAATAGTAGCTTATTGCAGGTTCTGGAACAGAGCATAAATATGACTTATACATGAAAATGCAAATACCCGTATTCCCGGGAATTTCAAAAATTTTCCAGGGAAATCCCGGGCCGGGAATTCCCGACCAGAAACTCTAATTGCCAAAGACAGCATGGTAAATTTTCTAATCGTTTTTGGAATAAAGGTCTGATAAATGCAAAAAACTGTAGTTTTAGCTCGGTTTAGATGAGGCCATAAAATCCGATCTGGACCTAGTAGGGTTTTTGTAGTTTCAATATGTACTTTCAAAAAATTCACACTAAAAGTTGTTTGCATTTTTAGTGTTATCAAGTGAGAGGAGGGACGCCGTTTTTCGACGAGAGACCACAGGCCAGATCGCCTTGGATACCTACAGCCAAGTTCCAATGTTGTTGTAACAGTGTTTGTTATTATGTTTATATATTCGTTCTTCTGTTCAATCTGGCTCTGGGTCTATCTCCAGTTCCAGGAAAGTGGCTGCTTCGATGGGATGTAGGCACAGATCCACTGGAGTTAGTGGATTCCAATAGCCATCTTTGATGTGCCCTCTCACGTTTCCCATAATGTTGCTGTGACCCGGAACCCAACATAGCTTTACGATATCGTGTATAGCCTGCAGAGCTTTTCCTCAATCGAGAATAGCTCTTGAATTTATGGTCCACGACTTGAGAGCCTTGAGGGCCGCCTGACTATCGACATATATAGTCACCGGGCCTGTAAGACTGCCTTTAAGCCCTTTCACCAATTCAGCTGCTTTCCTGATAGCAAGAATCTCCGCCTGAAAAACACTACAATTATCGTTGAGCTTGTATGAGTTTTTAACTAGTGGATTCTCGCAGTAGACGCCAGCGCCAGCACCTTCTTCTATCTTGGGCCCGTCTGTGTATATTGCCAGACCGTTCAGAGGAGATATACACTCAGCCTACGCGTCCCTGCTTGGGAAGATGACGGTTAAGGAGTTAAACTTGATTGAGGTAGGCATATAAGCGCTTACGCAAATATTGTCACCTAACTCAAGTCGACTATCAATTAGTTTTAGGACATTCTAGTGTCCAAGGTGTGAACCACGCCAACACCCTGACTCCCGGAGTCTAAAAGAAGTTCTCGCCGCCTGAAACTGGATTAGGATATCCAAAGGTTGGAAATCCTGGATGACGTTTAAATCAGCTTGAGGAGTGCTTTTAGTCGATCCGGTAATCCGGCAGGACTACGGTTACATACATCTAGTGAATGAGATGTGGTCTCAATCCCCAGCTCTTTCCAATGGAGTTCTTACAGGAGTAGAGTGTCATAAGTCCTTTCTTCGTTTGCTCCTCTATATTCCTTTTCCATGTCAAGCGATGGTCCAGAATAGTGCCGAGGTATTTTGCTTCCGTAGAAAGTTCCAGGGGCACTCCGTCCAGGACTGGAGGCTAGAAATTGGGAATTTGCGTTTCTTAGTGAATAGTACAAGCTCTGTTTTTTCTGGTTTTTAGGTTAGGTTCAGGATGCGTAACTGCCATGTTGGCAGCTACTCTACTCGGTGACCTTGAGGTCCATTGTGATCATCCAAACTATTGAATGTGTGTTGTAGAGGTGAAAGATGTTGTATTGATGTGTGATTTGGGCTATTTGATTGTAGATGATGGATATGGCTATGTGTGTTGATGTTGATTGGGTTGTAGATGGTGATGGTGTGTAACTGATGGCTGTATGGTGATTTGTGCATTCAGGTGATGACTGTGCAAAGAGATATGTTATATGTCTGTAGATGATGATGCGTGGCTATTTAGATGATGATAGTGTGTGTGAAGATATTGGTGGTGTGGAAGACAAGTGATGTGGTGCCTGTTGTGGATAGAGCTATGTGGTGCTGTGTGACTGTTGGTGATGATATATGTCTGTTGATGTGATGTGCTGTGTGGGAGGAAGATGATTAGGTTGGAAAGGTTGGACAGGAAGGGAAGCGGAAGTTAGTATGACAAGAGAGCAGAGTAAGAATAATTAGTGACTGTATTGGAGAAGTCAGGTTATTTAAAGAGGGAAGATGGTTTAATAGCTAAATACGATTTAAATTACTAATGGTTTTAGGTCTGTGCTGGCCTGCCCCAGAGCATCTTAAAGCTCTTGCAGTAAACCACCAACACTGTAGGGTCAATAGAGCCGAAGTAGGAAAGAGATTCAATCACGTGTTCACCAAATAGTCTATGTCTTTTGACCATCAGTCTAGGACATCTACATAGAAGGTGCTCGATTGTCTCTGTTTCCTCCTCATCCTCACATAACCTGCAGTACTCAATGTTATTGCCATCCCACTTGCTAGTCACGGATCTTATTCCGCAGTGACCGGTTATTACCCCCACAGCGGTTCTGATTTCTGATTTGCACAGCGAGAGGAGGGACGAAGTTCTACGCCATGAGATAACCGGCCAGATTGACTTAGATACCTTACAACCAGGCACATCCTGCCAAACTTTAACGGTTTTCTCTGCGTGGAGCTTACTGAGTTTGTCGAGGAAGAAGCAGAGAGGTGGCTTGACACTATCCTCTACCGTGAGGTCCGAGGATTGGGATCCTCTTCTAGCCAATTCATCAACTATCTCCTTTCCCTCAACATTGCAATGCCCTGGAACCCAACAAAACCTAACAACTATGTTACATGTTTTTAAGGGAGACCTGCATCTTTGAACAATCCTGGATTTAATACTGTATGACCCTAACGCTTTTAGGGCAGCCTGACTGTCCACATAAACAGTGACTGCCTTATCTATAAGGTTCGTCATTCCCACTATTAATTCCAAGGCTTTCAAAACCGCAAAAACATCTGCCTGAAAAACACTACAATTGTCATTAAGTTTATATGAGTTCCTGATGTCTAGTTCTTCACAAAACACACCAGATCCCGTGCCTTCTTCCATCTTCGACCCATCGGTTAAGATCGACAGACTGTCGGGAAGTGGTCTGCCTCGTGTCCACTCCTGTCGGGGATTAATACTTCAGCTGTGTCAAAGTCCAGGCTTGATGAGATGTAGTCAGTCTCATCTCCCCTGGCTCTTAGTCCAATCTGGCTACGTATCCGCTGTAGAACACTAGCATGTCCAAGATGTGAACCACGCCACAGATTTAGCTCTATAAGCCTCAAGGCAGATCGTGAAGCTCGATACTGTAAAAAAGTATGTCCATAGGTTGGATGTTCAGTATGGCATTCAATGCTCCTGAGGGGTGCTTCTTGCTGCTCCAGTAACGAGTACTGACGCAGCTCTTTGCACAGTAGCTAATTTGGACAGATTGGAATTATTGCCTAGGGCATGCCACCAAACGAGACAACCATAGGTCAGAATGGGACACATGAACGAACGAATAGACACACATAACTAGATCATTTTATTTTTTCAAGATAAGAATACTAGTACCGTTACATGTGACTACTTCCATAACTAGTACATGTGACTACATATGGACGAAAATTACAGTTGTGTGAAAATAAAGTTCGCCCTGCAACAACAATTGCAAATGAATAAGGACTGGGGACTTATCTAATTTCCAATTGCAATTTAGCAATAACTTCGGTATATATAACGAAAATCTAGGGAAGATGCATGACCAGACTGTCTCCACTACAGTGGGGAAATTTTCTGGTGTTTTTATCGTCATTTGCAAAAATCTTCATCGTCTCGATAGGAAAAATAACTGAAATTCAATCATCTTCGCCTTAACAGGCATCACTATGGTTTACAAATCGTCTGCAAAAAAGTCTTGAAATTATGCCGATAAACCAAATTACACTGTTACTATGGAGACACGTAAATCCGGAAACGGACGTAAGTTCAGAAATTAAAAGTTTTTTGACATATTAGCAGCAAAACCAAAAGAAACAAGTAATAAAAACAATATTTGATAAGAGTATTGGTACATAATTAACATCTTCTAAACAACGTGAGCACTGATTTCAAGACTTTGAACGCAATTCTAGTAATCTCAATGTTCTAGGTTAAGTTTTTTGTTACTGTAATATGAATAATGTTGTTATCACGTACAATATACCATCATTCTGAAAACAACACTGTCTTTGATATCACTCTCTATTCAATGACCTAATGAACAACATACATTTTATATTATATTTGTTATGTTCGTCATAGTCGCAATAAAAAAGTGTCATTATTTCTATCAGCAAAAATGATAAGTATTTTGTTTCCTGATTTATTTTGAATACACTTTGCACATTATACTTGTTAATATAATATGTATGTTCGACGTTCTTATCGGGACCAAATAACAATTACGACAATGTAGCTCTGTAGTTCTTATGAACTTTTCAAGTACAGTATTTAACCCAATAACATATTCCATAATTGGAAACTTCTGTTGGTATAAAGTATTTGCAAATGAAGAAAATTCAAATTACAAATGGAACAATTCGAATTACAAATGAAATAATTCAAATTACAAATGAAAAAATTCAAATTACAAATGAAATAATTCGAATATCAAATGACATTTTCAAATTACAAATGAAATAATTCGAATTCCAAATGAAATTTTCAGATTACAAATGAAATAATTCGAAATTCAATTGGAATTCTCAAATTACAAGTGAAATGTTTCGAATTACAACTGAAATTATTCGAATTACATGTGAAAATGGTGTAGAGATTAGCCACTCTGAAAATAGAAACATGTACCGTCTGCAAAGTATTTGTGTTTGTCGAAGAAATAAGGCACAAATGTATAAATAATTCGCGCTTGCTTTTTCTTAATATTCTTCGTATAAATGCAGCATCCAGTTATAGAATACAGTGTTGATGGACAGAACATATTCCTACATATTATTCTGGAATTAAAAAGGAACACAAAGGAAATATACAAACTTTCCCCTTCTTTTCTCTAAAAAAAAAGAGAGAGAGAGACAAAGACGAAGAGAGGGAGAGGGAGAAAATGAAAAGTCAAAAATAAAAAACACACAGAAACAAAAATTGTTTTTTTTTTCACATTATGTTTTAAACTGACTAAAAATTGGCAAAAAAAGTTAGTTTATTATCAGTCGAAAAGTTATCTGGCGTTGGACAATACTGACTACTCAGGCGCTCATCGCCTTGTAAAATTAGTCAGTTGGCATAAGGCAAAGTGATCGATAAAATGCCACTTATGTTTAAAAAAAAAGCTAGCTTTATGTGAGCTTTAAATCGGCCACAGTCCCTACAGGGCGTGTAGACGTTGTTTTATTCCCCAGTACGATTTGTACCAAGTACACAGCTTTACTTTACTTCTTTACTACACCATTTTCACATGTAATTCGAAGAATTTCAGTTGTAATTTGATTATTTCATTTGAAATTCGAAACATTTCACTTGTAATTTGAGAATTCCAATTGAATTTCGAATTATTTCATTTGTAATTTGAGAATTCCAATTGAAATTCGAATTATTTCATTTGTAATTTGAGAATTCCAATTGAAATTCGAATTATTTCATTTGTAATTCGAATTATTCCATTTGTAATTTGAATTTTTTCATTTGAAATTCGTATTATTACATTTGAAATTCGAATTATTACATTTGTAATTTGAATTTTTCCATTTGAAATTCGAATTATTACATTTGAAAATCGAATTATTTTATTTGTAATAAAAACAAAAATACTCTCATTTCTTCTTTATACTAAGGTGAAGATAATCCAACCATAACGCTTAAATCAATAAAGGATCGTATCCATCTTAACTTAAAATTTTTTATGAAAATTATATTTTTGAGACTTTTTAAGCATTTTGTAATAATTAACTTTTTTCTCTAAAACGTATAGTTTTCCTGCAATCGGGTCTTCTTTTAAAAGTTCCAAAAACTTTGGAGGGTAATATAGGTGTATCCTTACATACCAGTCCCTTGGTTTTTGATTGGGAAAATACTCTTACTATATTCCTAACAAATTATTAAATTTTTATCGCATATTTAAATTATTATTTATAATACTTGTCCACATCATTGTGTCGACGTTTTAAGTGTACGCTTCCAACACCCTCTCAACCATCTGGGATGATCCACAACCTTAAAAAAAACTTAAAAATGGATCATCGTTGCCACCACCCTTAATTTAAAAATATTTCAGATGCTTTGATTTTCAAATGTAATAATTCGAATTTCAAATGAAAAACTTCAAATTACAAATGTAATAATTCGAATTTCAAATGTAATAATTCGAATTACAAATGGAAAATTTCGAATTACAAATGAAATAATTCGAATTTCAAATGAAAAAATTCGAATTACAAATGAAATAATTCGAATTTCAATTGGAATTCTCGAATTACAAATGAAATAATTCGAAATTCAATTGGAATTCTCAAATTACAAGTGAAATGTTTCGAATTTCAAATGAAATAATCAAATTACAACTGAAATTCTTCGAATTACAACTGAAATTATTCGAATTACATGTGAAAATGGTGTAGTCGATGTTTACACTTCTCGATAAAATTCTTAACTAATAATCTTCTGATATTTATATCCCGACATTTATCGCTTGGAAGTATCTAGAGCGTGTATGTGGCAACCTCGAGAAGCCAACTAACAACGAACACACAGACGCACACTCGCACTAAGCGAACAACAACAACACACATACACGGGATACAAATACTGAAGACAGACATGCCGTAATGGACTATTATACAAGAAAATACAACAAAAACAAATACAAGAAATGGCAAACTAAACGATAACACTGTGATACAAAAGTGGACAAAATTTTTTTGCAGGATTTCTGATGCACAAATTCGGTTTTGTGGGAGTCCATAGAAGACGAAAATACCTTTGGTTTCTTTGGGTCACTTCGGGTTTTGATTTTATAACGGTAAATGAAGTGAAAAATGGGCTTTCTTGGATTTTCAAATTTAAACGGACATTACTTCTTTTTTCCCCAACCGATTTGCACACACTATTTTTCGTTATAAAGGGGAGAGTAATGCCTTTCGAACAAGCCATAGATTTTTAAAATCGGTTAACAAATGGCTAAGTAATAGTGGTTTAAGTGTGACAAAAACGCATTAAAAAACAGTAAAATGTTTTCCCTTGTGCTCTAGGCTGTGTAAATGACACCTAACAGTACAATTGTTTACAGTTAGCAAGTAGGAAATTTAGTTGGCTTTCCAAAATGGGAAAAACCAACGAAATCGATTGAAAAATGAATGCGTTATGGCATTTTTTGTGTTTCAACTTTTTGGTTTTTCTTCATATTTTCCTTTATAAAAGATGGGTATCTTAGCATGTATGATTCTAATTATGATTATCCTGCTTAACTATTACGCACTATAAGGAAAAAAATTTTCGGCAATTGTCCATGTCTAGATAACTTTTCGACCAATATAATGTTAGTCGAAAAGTTATCTACACCATTTTCACATGTAATTCGAAGAATTTCAGTTGTAATTTGATTATTTCATTTGAAATTCGAAACATTTTACTTGTAATTTGAGAATCCCAATTGAATTTCGAATTATTTCATTTGTAATTTGAGAATTCCATTTGATATTCGAATTATTTCATTTGTAATTTGAATTTGTTCATTTGTAATTCGAATTATTTCATTTGTAATTCGAATTTTTCCATTTGTAATTTGAATTTTTCTATTTGTAAATCGAATTTTTTCATTTGGAATTTCAAATGAAGAAAATTCAAATTACAAATGGAACAATTCGAATTACAAATGAAATAATTCAAATTACAAATGAAAAAATTCAAATTACAAATGAAATAATTCGAATATCAAATGACATTTTCAAATTACAAATGAAATAATTCGAATTCCAAATGAAATTTTCAGATTACAAATGAAATAATTCGAATTTCAATTGGAATTCTCAAATTACAAGTGAAATGTTTCGAATTACAACTGAAATTATTCGAATTACATGTGAAAATGGTGTAGAGATTAGCCACTCTGAAAATAGAAACATGTACCGTCTGCAAAGTATTTGTGTTTGTCGAAGAAATAAGGCACAAATGTATAAATAATTCGCACTTGCTTTTTCTTAATATTCTTCGTATAAATGCAGCATCCAGTTATAGAATACAGTGTTGATGGACTGAACATATTCCTACATATTATTCTGGAATTAAAAAGGAACACAAAGGAAATATACAAATTTTCCCCTTCTTTTCTCTAAAAAAAAAAGAGAGAGAGAGAGACAAAGACGAAGAGAGGGAGAGGGAGAAAATGAAAAGTCAAAAATAAAAAACACACAGAAACAAAAATTGTTTTTTTTTTCACATTATGTTTTAAACTGACTAAAAATTGGCAAAAAAAGTTAGTTTATTATCAGTCGAAAAGTTATCTGGCGTTGGACAATACTGACAACTCAGGCGCTCATCGCCTTGTAAAATTAGTCAGTTGGCATAAGGCAAAGTGATCGATAAAATGCCACTTATGTTTAAAAAAAAAGCTAGCTTTATGTGAGCTTTAAATCGGCCACAGTCCCTACAGGGCCGCGACGGCCGGTTCTATGCACCGGATTGACTCGGAGGAATCTTCGACCAGGGGCCGTCACCTCAACAATTATGTGTTTGTGTTCGTGTATTTTTTTCACCATGGGAGCGGCAATTTATCCCGGAATGCCTGCTCCGAGCTCTTCTGGTCCGTGCCGGGATAGAAATGAACCCCGGGCCAGTATGGATCTGTTCCGTTTGCCAGATCCGCATCCACCACATGTCAACAATGGTGAGATGTAATGGATGTATGGAATGGGTGCATTTTCGTGGGTGCTCTGGCCTTAGTAGCACCCGGGATTACAGCGACAGGTATGTTGCTGCTTGCTGCGTCAGCGCATCACCCAGTGCGTCTTCTACGTCGTCGTCTGACTCTTCGTCGTCGTCGGAATGCGAGACGCCCCCGCAGTCTCCCCAACAACAACAACAAATGCAGCATCTAACGCCACATGTTGTTGTTCAACGGCCCGGAAATGCATCATTCCTGCAATTCAATTGCAACGGTCTCCGCAATAAGGTCAGTGAAATTGTGGACTTTATGAGTCGGAAAAACATCATGGTCGCCGCGATCCAGGAAACAAAGCTCACCGCCACCTGTAGCTTACGTTGTGATGGTTACAACGTTTTGCGGAAGGATCGCACAAGAAGCGGAGGAGGAGGACTTGCCTTCCTAATACACCAGTCTGTCCAGTACAGACCTATCTCGCTTGAGCTTGGCTCTAGTGACCCATACATGGAGTGTATGGGGGTAGCAGTAAAGTGTGGTACTGCCGAGGTAGAGCTGCTTAATGTGTACATACCGCCGATGAATAGCTGTGCCCGACGTTATATGCCCAATATTAGTTCGCTGTTAGAGGGCGATAACCGTCTGGTGCTAGGGGACTTCAATGCTCATCATGAGCTTTGGCACTCCGTCCTAGGTAATGACCAGCGGGGTACAGCGCTGGCAGAGCAAATCGATAGCTCCACGTTTTGCACGGTGAATGAAGACGCTCCTACGAGGATTAGAGGAAACTGCCACAGCTCGCCAGATATCACCATTGTGGCACCAGGTCTGATAAATGACGTAACCTGGCAATCCGTCATTTCCCTTAGTTCGGACCACCTCCCTATCATCGTCTCCGTAAACAGACCACCCGACTTCATAACCTCCGAACACCGTACTTTCCTGAACCATGAGAAAGCTGATTGGCAAGGTTTCAGAGAATTTACCAATCACCGTTTCAGTCAATTGCCCACCCCCTCAGATCCTCGGGTAGCTGAGAGAACTTTCCGAGACATCACTAAAGCAGCCGCTCGCTACATACCTGCTGGTCGAATACCCGAAATAAGACCAAATTTCCCAGCAGAGGCGACGGGACTAGCAAATGAACGTGATGAGCTTCGTCGTACGAACCCCGAAGACCCAAGAGTTAGAGAACTTACTCTTGAAGTCAACAGGCTAGTGGGCGAACATAAGCGGAAAAAGTGGCTAGACCATCTGAAGCAGTGCAACATTGGTGCAGGAATAAGTAAATTGTGGGCAACGGTTAAATCACTCTCGAGTCCGGAAAAGAAGGATGACAGAACGGCTGTTACTTTCAACGGCGTGACAGTAACTGACCCAAAGAGGTGCGCGTGTTATTTTAACCGGCAGTTCATAGAGCACCCCGAGAGTGATAGGGCGAAGAGAAGTGTGCTACGCCGTATAAGAAGAACTCTTCCAGCCGAGGAGGTACCACCACAATTTACGATGAGCGATGTTGCAGATGCCATCCGAAACGCTAAATCATCCAAAGCGTTGGGCCCGCACCGAATATCGATGGTAATGCTTAAGCAGCTGGATGAACCTGGAGTTGAGTATTTAACAAGTGTTCTCAACCTATCGTTAGCCACCCATGTTGTACCGGATGCCTGGAAAGTTGGCAGGGTGGTCCCGCTACTGAAGCCTGGCAAGGATGCCAGCAGAGGTGAATCGTACAGGCCGATTTCACTCCTGTCGCCAGTAGCAAAGATCCTAGAGGCGCTACTCCTCCCCACGATGAGAAGGTGTTTTCCAGTTGCCCAACATCAACATGGATTTCGGAAAATGCATAGTACTACAACAGCATTAGACGCCATATCCACACATATCAGTAGAGGACTGAACCAGAAAAGGCCGTGCGACCGAACAGTCATGGTGGCTCTTGACCTATCGAAGGCCTTCGATACCGTCAACCATGCCAAGCTGTTCGAGGATATAGAGAAAACTAATCTCCAGCCATGTTTGAAACGTTGGGTAATCAACTATATGTGTGGACGCCAGTCGTTTGTAGAATTCAGAAACAAGAAGTCCAAAACCCGTAGAGTGAAACAGGGAGTTCCCCAAGGAGGGGTGATATCTCCGGAACTGTTTAACCTCTACCTTTCTGAAATTCCACACCCTCCAGACGGCATAGAGATCGTGATGTATGCGGATGATTGTACGATCTTGGCGTCGGGTCCTATCGTCGATGACATATGTGATAGGTTAAATGTCTACATAGCTGACCTAGTGCAGTTCTTCCATCTGAGGAATATGAAAATATCCGCCGCTAAATCCACAGCCACGCTATTCACCGCATGGACGGCTGAGATGAGGCTCCCACTGAACATATTGGTCGATGGTGCACTGATTCCGACCACTAACTACCCTAAAATACTGGGTGTAACGTTCGATAGCATGTTCAAGTCGTCCGCGCATGCCACAGCTATTTGCAATAAGATCAGAAGTAGGAACAAGGTTCTCAAGTCGCTGGCCGGCAGCACTTGGGGTGCTGATAAAGAAACCTTGTTGACCACCTACAATGCAATAGGCCGGTCTGTGGTAAGCTATGCGGCGCCAGCGTGGTCCGCAAAGGTTAGCGCATCGCAGTGGAAGAAGATTCAAACCTGCCAGAATGCCGCCCTGAGGACTGCAACAGGGTGCCTCCTCATGACACCAGTGGACCATCTTCATGAGGAGGCGAAGGTTTTACCGGTGCGTCAGCACAATAAGATGTTGTCGATGCAGTACCTGCTTGGGTGTTACCGCAGTGAGCATCCCTGTCACGATTTAATGGACAGGCGCCCCCCACCCAGGCACGTCAGGAGAGACCTTCATGATCTAGAGAGAGAGGTCCAAAGGTATAAAAGAGAACCGCTAGATCAACGAGCCTATCAGGCAGGCTTGAATCGCATTCACACCAACATGGTTGCGCAAGCAGTACGAAGATACAGTGTGAATGCCGTACTTGGAAACCATCCCCCATCCATCGCAGCAGAAGAACGACAGCCGCCAAGGCAAACACGAGTGGTTTTAGCTCAGTTAAGATCCGGACGATGCAGCCGCCTCAATTCGTATTGGGCCAGAATTGACGCCACGATACCCAACATATGCCCAGCATGTGGATTGGGACCACACGATACTCTGCATTTATTCAACTGCCCAGCTAACCCCACTCACCTGTCTCCTCATTCTTTATGGACGCAACCAGTCCAGGTTGCAGAATTCTTGAGTCTGGATACAGAGGAACTTGATAACTGAAATAATACACGAACAAACATAAATGCGTTGCTACAACAACAACAACAACAACAGGGCGTGTAGACGTTGTTTTATTCCCCAGTACGATTTGTACCAAGTACACAGCTTTACTTTACTTCTTTACTAGTCGATGTTTACACTTCTCGATAAAATTCTTAACTAATAATCTTCTGATATTTATATCCCGACATTTATCGCTTGGAAGTATCTAGAGCGTGTATGTGGCAACCTCGAGAAGCCAACTAACAACGAACACACAGACGCACACTCGCACTAAGCGAACAACAACAACACACATACACGGGATACAAATACTGAAGACAGACATGCCGTAATGGACTATTATACAAGAAAATACAACAAAAACAAATACAAGAAATGGCAAACTAAACGATAACACTGTGATACAAAAGTGGACAAAATTTTTTTGCAGGATTTCTGATGCACAAATTCGGTTTTGTGGGAGTCCATAGAAGACGAAAATACCTTTGGTTTCTTTGGGTCACTTCGGGTTTTGATTTTATAACGGTAAATGAAGTGAAAAATGGACTTTCTTGGATTTTCAAATTTAAACGGACATTACTTCTTTTTTCCCCAACCGATTTGCACACACTATTTTTCGTTATAAAGGGGAGAGTAATGCCTTTCGAACAAGCCATAGATTTTTAAAATCGGTTAACAAATGGCTAAGTAATGTGGTTTAAGTGTGACAAAAACGCATTAAAAAACAGTAAAATGTTTTCCCTTGTGCTCTAGGCTGTGTAAATGACACCTAACAGTACAATTGTTTACAGTTAGCAAGTAGGAAATTTAGTTGGCTTTCCAAAATGGGAAAAACCAACGAAATCGATTGAAAAATGAATGCGTTATGGCATTTTTTGTGTTTCAACTTTTTGGTTTTTCTTCATATTTTCCTTTATAAAAGATGGGTATCTTAGCATGTATGATTCTAATTATGATTATCCTGCTTAACTATTACGCACAAGGTATCAATGTTTTATAAAAAATCTATGGCTTGTTCGAAAGGCATTACTCTCCCCTTTATAATGAAAAACAGTGTGTGCAAATCGGTTATGGAAAAAAGAAGTAATGTCCGTTTAAAGTTGAAAATCCAAGAAAGCCCATTTTTCACTACATTTACCGTTATAAAATGAAAAACCGAAGTGACCCAGAGAAACCAAAGGTATTTTCGTCTTCTGTGGACTCCCACAAAACCGAATTTATGCATTAGAACCCCTGCAAATTTTCACTGTAGCACAGTGTAATTGAATGATTATGGCAAAACAAATGAAAACAAAAGCACATCAGTAACACGTAAAGTAAGAATTAGAATGATGAAGAGAATTCGATCCAATATTTGTTGTTGTAACTCGATTTAAACAAAGTAACTGCTCAATAGAAATCTACGTTACAATTCAAATTAACGGAAATTCATCTAAAATAACTTAAATCTATCAGTTACATTCGTAACAATACTATGAGACATTAACAAAGAGGATACATTAAAAAACATAAATTTGGTAGCAATTCGAACGAATTTGAATCCATATCGTCTTAGTGAAACAGTCGGTATATCAAAGTTTGGAATGCTTTGTTATTTTTACTGCATCACCTACAATTTTGTTGCTTGACATGCTAACTAGAAAAATAGTGTAGAAAGAAGACAATCATCGGAAATAATGAATTCACGTTAAAGCAATCACCTCAGTTGATATTATCGAATGAATGCATGTCAATAGCAATGAACGAATGAGTGCGTAGAAAATATGAACCATCTCATTCGCATCGAAAGTTGTGAAAAATGATCAGACGAAAATGTTCACAAGTAAATAACATTCTTTTTGGCAACATGATTTTTCAAGTCGCATCATATGGTGGAAAGCCAAACAGTACTGAGTACGTTTATGCTAAAAAGTGTCAAACTCTCCAATGGAAATGTGAAATGCCGCATGGCAACTCGTATTGTTGCCTAGGCCAGCAACTTATGCAGTAGCCCTCGTAGATTTATAGCGTTCCTTTTAACTTAAATTTAGAAGTGACACTCAAATTTCAGGAGGACCTTCTTGGTATTAAATTTTAGAGAGAAAATTATATTTTTAAAGCTTTTAAATTGGTTTATTTGGCGTTTTCAAACAGATCCAATAGTAAAAAACTTAATAATGGGCAATGCACTTCTAAATTCTAAAAAAATCCATAGGCCTGTAACTGTAACTTAACAAATTATCAAAATTTTTAAACAGCTTGTTCTGTTCGGTTTTTACAGATTTTTTCGGTAATTCAACAAATGAGTTAGAGAATCGCACTACAGATCATTACTTTTTATATCGAATAAAAGTAATAAAATGATTAAGATGCGAAATAGAATGCATCCTACACCCACCATGTCCGATCATCACCAAAAACTATGGATGCCTACTTCGAACCCGCATTATTTTTTTAATTCGGCCTGGGCTTTGATTGCAATTCATAACGGACACATGAACGAACGAATAGACACACATAACTAGATCATTTTATTTCTTCAAGAATAGAATACTAGTACCGTTACATGTGACTACTTCCATAACTAGTACATGTGACTACTTATGGACGAAAATTGCAGTTGTGTGAAAATAAAGTTCGCCCTGCAACAACAATTGCAAATGAATTAGGACTGGGGACTTATCTAATTTCCAATTGCAATTTAGCAATAACTTCGGTATATATAACGAAAATCTAGGGAAGATGCATGACCAGACTGTCTCCACTACAGTGGGGAAATTTTCTGGTGTTTTTATCGTCATTTGCAAAAATCTTCTTCGTCTCGATAGGAAAAATAACTGACATTCAATCATCTTCGCCTTAACAGGCATCACTATGGTTTACAAATCGTCTGCAAAAAAGTCTTGAAATTATGCCGATAAACCAAATTACACTGTAACTATGGAGACACGTAAATCCGGAAACGGACGTAAGTTCAGAAATTAAAAGTTTTTTGACATATTAGCAGCAAAACCAAAAGAAACAAGTAATAACAACAATATTTGATAAGAGTATTGGTACATAATTAACATCTTCTAAACAACGTGAGCACTGATTTCAAGACTTTGAACGCAATTCTAGTAATCTCAATGTTCTAGGTTAAGTTTTTTGTTACTGTAATATGAATAATGTTGTTATCACGTACAATATACCATCATTCTGAAAACAACACTGTCTTTGATATCACTCTCTATTCAATGACCTAATGAACAACATAAATTTTATATTATATTTGTTATGTTCGTCATAGTCGCAATAAAAAAGTGTCATTATTTCTATCAGCAAAAATGATAAGTATTTTGTTTCCTGATTTATTTTGAATACACTTTGCACATTATGCTTGTTAATATAATATGTATGTTCGACGTTCGACAATTACGACAATGTAGCTCTGTAGTTCTTATGAACTTTTCAAGTACAGTATTTAACCCAATAACATATTCCATAATTGGAAACTTCTGTTGGTATAAAGTATTTGCATAATAATAACAATAATTATAAGAACAAAATAATTTGTGAATCCAAATGGTGTAACAAATCTTAACTTTTGCCGAAGTAAAAGTAAAAAAGTAAGAAAAATAAAAAAGTACATACATATGTATATTTTTGTAAAGAGTTAAATTGTTATACATTTTTTGGTTAGTTGCATATCAGTCATTTAACAAATATTTTTTATTTTCTTTGTTTTTTGTTTTTTTTTTTTTTTTTTTTTTTTAGAAAATACTAATTATAAAACATTCATTGTCACAGTTTTTGGAACCTAGTTATTGTTACAAATTAAATGTTGTATAACACCACATTGTTTATAAGGGACATTTCGTAAAGATATGGAAATATATCAATGCAATAAATACTGTTACGGAATTAGGTTTAGCTAATCTCCGTGTAGACGTTGTTTTATTCCCCAGTACGATTTGTACCAAGTACACAGCTTTACTTTACTTCTTTACTAGTCGATGTTTACACTTCGCGATAAAATTCTTGACTAATAACTGTTGGCCAATCTTCTGATATTTATATCCCGACATTTATCGCTTGGAAGTATCTAGAGCGTGTATGTGGCAACCTCGAGAAGCCAACTAACAACGAACACACAGACGCACACTCGCACTAAGCGAACAACAACAACACACATACACGGGATACAAATACAGAAGACAGACATGCCGTAATGGACTATTATACAAGAAAATACAACAAAAACAAATACAAGAAATGGCAAACTAAACGATAATTGAATGATTATGGCAAAACAAATGAAAACAAAAGCACATCAGTAACACGTAAAGTAAGAATTAGAATGATGAAGAGAATTCTATCCAATATTTGAAGCGTTCAGAGCACACTTCGACTAACTCCATAAAACAAAAAGTTGAGAAAAACAATGATGAAATGTATATTGTTTTTTAAAATTCCCCTGATAATATGGATTCAAATATATAATGTAGAATGCATAATAGCAGGTATAGCTTTCATCTAACGGTATATAAAATAAAATAAAAACAATAGTCAACAAACAATCGTTAGTAATGTTGTGGTAATGGTGGAGTTAATCGAAGTGTGCACTGAAAAAAAGTAATAAAGTTAGGTTTTGAATTTTTTTTTTAACGAAAAACTTAGTTTTAAACACATATATTACAGGTTTCACATAAAAATTAATGTTGCTAGTTCGGTTATAAAACAATATTTGTAATTAATTCATGTTAGCTTCATGGCTAGGTTTACGACGTTTTCGACGTATGTAATATACGTCAAAAATGTATGTTATATACGTCATAATTTTCTAAAGGCCATCTATGGTTTCAACAAAAGCCGAAAGAGTATTGCATGTGCACGTTGCGAGCAGAGCTACATTTGAATGTGGAGTTAATCGAAGTGTGCACTGAAAAAAATTGCATGTTATTCAGTGGTCAATAAAAACTTGTTATTTAAAGGTGCTCATCTTTATTATTCAGGAAAGATATTATAATCATAAACAGATATGGCGATATCAAAGGCTTTGACACTAAAATCTCAAATTTTTCAAAAAGTGGAGTTAGTCGAAGTGTGCACTGAGCGGCTCATTTGTTGCTGTAACTCGATTTAAACAAAGTAACTGCTCAATAGAAATCTACGTTACAATTCAAATTAACGGAAATTCATCTAAAATAACTTAAATCTATCAGTTACATTCGTAACAATACTATGAGACATTAACAAAGAGGATACATTAAAAAAACATAAATTTGGTAGCAATTCGAACGAATTTGAATCCATATTTTGTTGCTTGACATGCTAACTAGAAAAATAGTGTAGAAAGAAGGCAATCATCGGAAATAATGAATTCACGTTAAAGCAATCACCTCAGTTGATATTATCGAATGAATGCATGTCAATAGCAATGAACGAATGAGTGCGTAGAAAATATGGACCATCTCATTCGAAACTTTGATCTGTAGAAAAACTCTGTAACTGTTTTTTGGTTAACGAAAAATCTGCGGAAATCAAAACGTGACATATTTATCGCGCAGTTTAAATAAAAGTTATTACCCGCTATACTTAACCTGTAGTGAAATTATAGGCATTGGCAGCAACACACTTGGAAATACTAAATTGTGTTTGTATGAGTAACATATGTCATACTAATGATTTCCCATTAAAGATAGTTTTTTATTTACTTTTGTCAGAGATAACTTATCAAAAACGGTTTAATCCTTATTTAACGATAGAAAACAAGCTATGGTAGTGCACAAAGATAAATCCACTCTTTTAATTTTATTTTAATTCAACAAGAGATTTATGGCCCGTTTCTCTAAGTCCCGGTCCACACTAGCGTGAATTTCATTAATAAATTTCATGAAATTAGGTGTTCTTAAATCGAATTCCCCACTACAGCAATTTTATGATTTTACTCTACTATGGACGTCGATCTAGAGACGCATAATTTCATATCAAAATTTCAGTGAAATTACTGTAGTGTGGGCCGGGACTTAGACGATTCGAATTTAAATTCGTTCGAATTACTACCAAACTTCTGTTTCTATAGGATATATGTATGTATGTGTTTCATTGAAAATATAAGCAATTAATTTTTTTTCAAAAACAGAAGTTTAGTTGTAAGACGAACGAATTTGTATTCGAATCGTCTTAGTGAAACAGGCCATTGGTCAAAGATATCATTTTTATTTTATTTATTTTTTTACAAAAAAAACAAAGACAATCTTTTTATTTATATTAAATTTTCCTGAACCTCAGCATTATACATACAGTGACACAGAGAAGTATACATACACCCTACAAAAATGCAGTTTAGCCTAAATAGTTGGGTTTTTTACAGCAACATCTGCACTGTGTGGCTCCTTGGTGACAAAATGACCATTATTACACAAATTTATTTTAATCTAATACGTATATTTAATACAATTAAAGAAATTCAATTTTCACAACACAGAAAAGTATACATACACCCCAAGGAAATACGAGTATTATCGTAAAATTTATGGAATTAGTAGCAAAATTTATACGTTTTTTAGTTTTGGCGAATGTCTCTGGGTGTCTGAGATATATTTTAGAGAAAAGAAAATAATTTTTGGGGGTCAAATGCCGTTATTTAGGGTCAAATTTCTTATTTACCTCGTTAAAGCTGACCCTTGCTTATTTTTTTGCGTTTTAAGGTATTGTACTTTATAAAAAGCACAAAATTCGAATCAGATGGCAAATCTTGAGACCCTAGAAAGCTTTGGAGTTGTTATTGAGCAGAATATTCCTTCCTGGACGTCGATTAATACACGTTTTTCCTTAAAATTTCTCAGGAAGTTAATATATTCTGCGAAATTCCTGGCGCAAATTACATACAAAAGGTATTGAATTGCCTTGTAATATGGTCCGATACAATCCTTGGGCATCTATTGACTCAGGTTTAATGAGCTATACAAGTAGTCCGACCTTAAATAACGGCATTAAACCCCAAAAAATTATTTGTTTTCTCTAAAATATATCTCAGACACTCAGAGACATTCGCCAAAACTAAAAAATTTATAAATTTTGCTATTAATTCCATAAATTGTACGATAATACTCGTATTTCCTTGGGGTGTATGTATACTTTTCTGTGTTGTGAAAATTGAATTTCTTTAATTGTATTAAATATACGTATTAGATTAAAATAAATTTGTTTAATAATGGTCATTTTGTCACCAAGGAGCCACACAGTGCAGTTGTTGCTGTAAAAAACCTAACGATTTAGCCTAAACTGCATTTTTGTAGGGTGTATGTATACTTTTCTGTGTCATATAGATTTTTTGTGGGTAATAGCTTATTCAAAAGATATTTACCCCTTTAAAAGGAAGAAGAATCAAAAGTAATCCGTTGTGGAAAAAATAAGATATGCCCGTTTAAATTTGAAAATATAAGAAACTCAAATTTTCACTACTTTTGCTGTTAAAAAAAATAAAACGAAGCGACCCAAACGAAGTAAAGGCATTTTCGTTCTCCATGGATCCCAACACGATGAAATTTTGCATCAGAACGCTTGAATATTTTTCTGGTAAAATTTTTTTTGCGATGTATTAGAGAGTTTTCAACTACTGTCTTGGCTACAATTTTTGTCTTTGTGTTGGATCGAAAATCTCAATGGTTTGGCTGTTATATGCCAAAATATCCAAAAAACGTCTATAAAAAACATAAAGTTAAAATCGGGAGGCTCGATTTTCACGGTAGATATATGGCCCGGAGGACTTTTTGCTCAGTTCAATCCCAGGAATCAGAAACGCGAAGGGCTCATTAAGGTTTTCAAATCGCCCCGGCCTAATACAAACACATACAGTAACTCGCACTGAAACTGGACCATCTTCATTACCAACAATTTTTTTGCATGTAAAATATATTAAAAAAGATATTTTAAATACTAAATATGTCTAAGCATTACTCTATGGGAAAATATATAACGAAAACTGATAAAGGAGACATTTCACAGAGGTTACAACATTCCATAGGATGGATAACTTTTGCTTAAAAAACTTGAGTATTATTCATTTGACATCGATTTTAAGAGATAAGTTGCATCCCAGAAAAATGTTCGATACCAAAGATGCCATTCAATCATGGGTGCAAGTGATTTGGCATGTCATCTAGCATCTTCATCGATAAATTTTATATGAGCGTGGACCCCAAAAGATGCTATTCATTTTTGGATCCAAAGCATGTCATTTACACCAATGCTTTGACATGTCATTTTCACCAATGCTTTGGCATGTCATTTCCACCAATGCTTTTGCATGTCATCTTCACCAACCCTTTACAATGACATTATCATTACGACGAGAGTTTTAACAACGTTGGTTGTGATTTCGAGTCTCCGACAACATCAAGCCTATTGTAAATAATTAATCTTATATATCGAAAAATGTCAACTATATAAGACGGATTTGGTAGTAATATTGTTACATATACAAAACCTGACTGCAGGAAATGCTCAAACTGCATTGGTATAAAAATCAAAAAACTTACTAGTGCACCTTATTGGAATTCCAAAAAGTAAGCCTTTCAATAAGGACCTGTAAAAGGTATAGCATAACAAGCGCCTCTAATATGCAACAGATTTTGTTGTTGTTAACATTGACATTATGTGAACAATATTTTGGGATCAAAGTGTTTTCCTTACAGATCTAACTTAGAAGTATACAACATTTAATATATACTTTTAATATAATAGTCCGGTCAAAATAGACATGCGTATAAGGGGGAAATAGCAAAAATTTCCACAAAGCTGAATTTTGGTGGAGAGCTAGGGTTAGCCATTAGAAGCAACGTCCTAAAAGTCCCCATTGATCCCATGTGTGCAAAACATGTTATTCGGGGTCAAAGGTCATTTTTGGAGGCATTATTCAGTTTTTTTAATTTTTCTCAAAAACGGTAAGACTTAGCAAAAGCCGGCTAAAGTAAAAGTTGTAGATTCAATAATTTTCTACAAGAGTGGTCTTTATGATTCTTAAAAAAGACTTACCATTTTCGAGATATCGCGATCTAAAGGTCAAATAAAGAATTAGCCGCGTAAGTACATTATGAGGCGAACCGGTTAAAGTAACGGCACTATGTGTTAGATACTTCCGTAAGCTTTCAAACGATATCCACTAACCCGGTTTTTAAATTTGGCGATTACTTCGCTTATTTTAGCTGGTTCGTCTGAATGGTGCCGTGACATAACTCCCAACGGACATAACTCCGCCTTGGCTTGCGGACTTAACTCCCAAATTTTTTGGGAGCTATGTCCGACCCCCCTTAGCGGACATAAGTCCCAATGGGAGTTATGTCCGTTTTTAAAATTTAATGGCATGTTTCTCTAAGACTATTCGAATTCAAATTCGTTCGAGTTACTACCAAACTCCTGTTTAAGGAAATGTTTGTTTAATTGAAAATAAAAACAATTCAAATATTTAAAAAAAATACAGACGTTTTGTAGTAGTTCGAACTAATTTGTATTCGAATCGTCTTAGTGAAGAAAAAAGTATAAGAAAAAAATTAAAAATTAACTTTAAATTCATATGCATTTTTCATTTCATAAAAAAAATTATAACTGATTTAAAATTTTTAAGAAGATTAAGTACAAAATAAGTAGTAGCCACCTCAAATCGAACTATATTCAAAGTTTGCCTTCAAACCTATTTTAAACGAAAAATGCTGCCTACAGGAAAATAAGAAGTTTTTGTTAAAATTCACAAATACTTTCTGAAAAAAATTGCGCGATTTTTTACAAAAATATTTTCACAATCTAAGAAGATAAAAAGTTTTTGTATAAATATTCAAATACTTTCGGAAAAACGAAAAGTGCCCCAGGCGAAAATATTTTTGAAAAAATCGCGAGATTTTTTACAAAAATATTTATTTATTTATTTATTTCAAATATTTATAAATATTTATAAAAAATTACAATAAAATTATATAAAAAATAGCACTAGCATCTAAGGCTATCGGCTATACAAAAATATTTTCACAATTTAAGAAAATAAAAAGTTTTTATAAAAATATTCAAATAATTTCTGAAAAACGAAAAGCGCCGCAGGCGAAAATATTTTTGAAAAAAATCGCGCGATTTTTTACAAAAATATTTTCACAATTTTTTACAAAAATATTTTCACAATTTAAGAAGATAAAAAGTTTTTGTAAACTTTTGAAAACAAAAATCGCGCGATTTTTACAAACATATGTTCACAATTTAAGAAGATAAAAAGTGTTTGTACAAATTTTCAAATACTTTCTGAAAAACGAAAATATTTCTGAAAAAATAGCGCGATTTTCTTAACAAATATTTTTACAATTAAAAACTTCTCCTAATTGCTGCTTACATAATTTCGGGCATAATTTCGTTTTTAAATAATTTTTTGAAATCAGGAGGATTTTGTGGCTACTTTGGTATTGGTTGGCACTTAGGCCTTCTCAAATGTATATTTCCGCTTACATTCTAATTTCTACTCTAAAATTTAAAAGAACGTATAACTATAAATTTCAAAATTAAGCAAAGAAATAATTTATAAATTATGAAAAAAATCGTTAGGAGTTATGTCCGTGATTTTTTTGGGTGTTATGTCCGCTTTTCTTCACGGACATAACTCCCAACGAATTTTGGGAGTTATGTCCGTGGGAGTTATGTCCGGGCACCCGTCTGAATATGTGCATATTTCCCTTATAAGTGCATAAAAATCATGTGTTTTTTAGAACAGCTATATCTCAAGAATGGTTCCTCCTAGGAAAAAAATTATAAAAGTCAAGCTTGTAGATAATTTTCCTGTCTACAATATTTACTTTAGTCACTTTTTGATTAGATCAACCGTTTTCAAAAAATAAATCCGAAAACCTAAAAAACCCTTAAAATTTGACCTTTGACCCCGAATAATTTTTTTGCATACATTGGATCGATGGGGACTTTAAGGACGTTGCTTCTAGTGGCAAACCCTAGCTCTCCACCAAAATTCAGCTCTGTGGGAATTTTTGCTATTTCAATGTCTATTTTGACCGGACTATAATTTAAATTCAAAACATGTCGCGGAAAGTCAGTGTCCAGGAGTAGTGGTGTAGGATATCACATGATCATCCCCTTCCTACTATTGCTCTCACTTGTTTTGACTTATTTGTTTTTTTATAGAAGTCCTGCAAGTCTTCTGCTAGAAGTCCACTGGTTTTTTCATTTTGTGGTCGTCTATGAGAAATCCTACTGATCATCAATATGAAGACCAACATGTTTTCTACATAAGTCCTAAGATCTTCTAAGAGGAAACATACAAAGAAGAGATTAGAACAATTTCTATGAAAAGATCTATTGGTCAGCCTATGTTTTGGCTGGTGTTCACGATAAATCTGGAATATTTCGATAAAATTTGTCATTTCATTCGTTCTGGTATAATTCCACAAATTTTAAAAATGTGTGGGCTTATGTTCTTCTTCTTTATTTGCAAATCCGTATTCGGATATTAGCGATCATACATTTTTTTGTTTTTAAATTAAGTACAATATGTTCTAATTTAGCACATGTATAATTATAAAATTTATTCTACATTGTTAAGTTGCCTAGTTTTTGCAGCATTTAGTAAATTTCGTTCATCAGAGAAATTTGTCCAGTCTTGTATGTTCCGTAGCCATGTAATTTCTCGCCTTCCTCTGGTACGCTTTCCTTTGATTGTTCCCTTGAGAACCGTTTGTGGAATTTTATATTTGTTGTTTCTCATTATGTGGCCGAGGTATGCTATTTTTCTTTTTCTGATAGTCTTAGTAGCTGTTTGTCAATGTCCATCATTCTTAGTATATCTTCGTTTGAGATACGATCAGTCCAAGGAATCTTCAGTATTCTTCGATATAGCCAAATCTCAAAGGCCTCCAGTTTCTTCTCGTCTACAGATTTTATTGTCCATGTTTCAACTGCGTACAGCAACACGAACCATACGTAACATTTAATAAAACGTATTTTTGTTGGAAGACCTATGTCATAACTTGTGAGGACTTTATTATATCTGAAGAAAGCATTTCTGGCCTGTTCAATGCGGCATTTTATTTCTATGGATGTGTTCCACTCTTCATTTAATAGTACTCCAAGGTATTTAAATTTCTTTACACGCTCTATTTCCGAATTATGTATGGTCAGCGATGTGTTTTGGTGGGAGTTTTTCCTACTAACCACCATGTATTTGGTTTTTAGTGTGTTTATCTTCAAGCCGTATGTTTCACTGCATTGAGTGAGCTTGTCCATGATGCTTATGTTAAGTACTACAAATATTTGGATTGGATCCAGTTTAAAGCCTGGTCATGAATTGCACACTTACATACATTTACAAGTTTTGTCATTTGTATTAAACAATCCGAAGAAGATTTTGTTGTCATATCCCACATTCTTGAACGTTTTTCTACTTCAGAACCTCTTATACAAGCGTTAAAATGTTGATGAAATACGTATGCATATGCAGAGAAATGCTATTACATCATGGCGATCTCTCCTTGCATGTTAAATTATCGGCATTGCCTTCATTCGCTGTCCAGCATCTATCTGTGAAATTAGTAGAGAGCTTTAAGGTAGGCTATTCAAATCTAAACGGAATTTTTATCCAACCGAATTTTAAAATGATGATCTGAGGGTATATGGGAAATGTTGCCAATTATTTCATATTCCATTTCCAAAAAATTGATTTTTTTCTTTTCGCGCTACATTAACGATTTTTGGTACATAGGTTAAGAAAAAATTCCCCAGTACAAATCCGTTCGCGAGCAAATTTTTGGTTGTTGCGGACAAATGTAATCGTGGTTTTACTTCTGCTTTAAAAAAAAAAAAATATTATAAAAACGCTAATTATTTTATTGAGCACAATTGTCACTAAAAAGTTATCACGAAGTGACGTCATTAAGTAGATTGCATAATAGTTGTAAAATGTTACTCAGCATTCGCGGAATTTACAAAAAATTTAAAAAATTTTAAATGTAATCCGAATTTTTTGAAAATATAGGTCCATTTACCCGTCAAAAATTACAAAAAAAGTAACAGTTTTAAATAAAGGCTTCACGGGGAATCAAATGAGACTAAACTTATAATCATCGGGATAGTAGTTAGAATATTATAGCCAAAATAAGCACATATTTGTGCTACAAAAAACAAATTTTGGTTTGGAATAATAGTTTTCACATGCATTCTAGAATTGAAAATATTGAAAAATTCTATGGGAGTACTTCTTTTATTTTGATTGAAACTCCCAAGAAAATGGGCGGATTTTGCTTTATCTACATTTACATAGAAGGTTTCCCATTGAGGAAAGTTATCGGGTTGTTGAAATAAATCATTAGACTTCTTACACGGAAAAAGAGTTCAAATAAACCGCTTTAACTTATATGCATTATTAAAATATGTGTAAATCGCGTAATTATCAAAATCGTTTTGTTCGCATGTGATTTTCATGTACAGCAAGACCATATCTTTTAATTTGTATATATTTTTCGAAATACAATTTGGACGCTAAGATGTAGCATCGGCTGCATCTTAGCATTAAAAACCCTATAAAACGTCGCTAATTTGCGCAAAGTTCATACAATTTCGTTCCGCATCCGGTTCTAGTGTCACCATGAAAATCTGCATCGATATATACCTATTTCAAGGCAATCAGTCAAGAACCGTGGATGTAGCATCACACACTATTTTTGGGATAAAATTAATGTAGTTTCCTTATCAGTGAAGTTTTTAAATCTCTGTTTCCGCAAAAAGGAAGATGCTGCACTAGTTTTTTCATAGCAGTGCCAGCGGCCGACAGAATACGCGATATTTTCAAAAACAATATTAGGTGATTTTCCTACCTTGGAATTTCTCCTATCTCGCGTTTTAGTAGATGGATTTTAACGAGTAATGATATATTAGATCCGCAACGTAAAAATCTAAAATTTGCTATCATGCACGTAGTCCGGTCAAAATAGACATGCGTATAAGGGGGAAATAGCAAAAATTCCCACAAAGCTGAATTTTGGTGGAGAGCTAGGGTTGGCCATTAGAAGCAACGTCCTAAAACTTCCCATCGATCCCATGTGTGCAAAACAAGTTATTCGGGGTCAAAGGTCATTTTTGGAGGCATTATTCAGTTTTTTTAATTTTTCTCAAAAACGGTAATACTTAGCAAAAGCCCGCTGAAGTAAAAGTTGTAGATTCAATAATTGTCTACAAGATTGCTCCTTATGATTCTTAAAAAAGACTTACCATTTTCGAGATATCTCGATCTAAAGGTCAAATAAAAAATTAGCCGCGTAAGTACATTATGAGGCGAATCGGTTAAAGGAACGACACTATGTGTTAGATACTTCCGTAAGCTTTCAAACGATATCCACTTTGCAGTAATCGGTTCAGTAGAACCGGTTTTTAAATTTGGCCTTTCGGGTCTAATAACCGGCGAACCGGATCCGCAACCGTTGAAAATAATACATTTCCGTAATCAGTGCAACAAACCCTACCTTCGGACAAAACATGAAAAAAATCGGAGAGTTTTCGTTGGGGTCGTTCCCTTTGGGCTTTCGATTATACATGTGGGTTAACCCATGACTCTAACATTGAATAACTCTACTAAACACACTCCGATTTTGTTGGAATTTTTTTTAGAAGATAGCTATAATTTCGCTCTTCAAAATAAAAATATATATTTTTTTGGGGGACAGACCCGATTACTTCGCTTATTTTAGCCGGTTCGTCTGAATATGTGCATATTTCCCTTATAAGTGCGTTTGTTTTTTAGAACAGTTATATCTCAAGAATGGTTCATTCTAAGAAAAAAATTGTAAGGGTCAAACTTGTAGATAAATTTCTGTCTACAATATTTACTTTAGTCACTTTTTGATTAGATCAACCGTTTTCAAAAAATAAATCCGAAAACCTAAAACCCTTAAATTTTGACCTTTGATCCCGAATAATTTTTTTTGCACACATGGGATCGATGGGGACTTTTAGGACGTTACTTCTAATGGCAAACCCTAGCTCTCCACCAAAATTCAGCTTTGTGGGAATTTTTGCTATTTCAATGTCTATTTTGACCGGACTACACGAGTAAATCGAATGCCAATTGTACAAATTAGACCCGAAATATATGATTTTTAGAAATTTGTTCGCACAAAATTTTCGTATTTGGATAAAGATTTCTCTGAAGCTGTGTAGGCTACATTCACGACACATATATCAAATAAGACAGAATCGTGAGTTCTTCATTCCTATATATGATTTTTGAAAAACCTGTTTGCGGAACGAAATTATAAGAAAAATTCAAATTAAAATCTGGCTTCAAAATGTCAGCATCATTTAATGGTAGACGCAGATCAAATTTTGAAAAGTTATAAATAGGTGGAATGATCCTTATTTAGCTGGCTTCTACTTTCACTTTGACAGGAAAATCGGGAAAAATGTTGTTTAATCACAAATCGAGAGAAAACAAAAAAATTCACGTTGGCTTCAACCCATTTTTACCCATTTTTTAACACAAATGTAGCCACAGCCAATATTTTTTGCCAAGTCTAAAAACATTTCATTTTATCCAAAAGCATTTAAATTGTACAATATACAACCACTATTCGCGGGTTATAAAGGGGTAAACCTTGGCTTCAACGATGTTAAATTTCCAATAATATTGCCCATATACCCTTACATATATTTCGGCAAGACCGACTAAAACTTTCAAACTTGTTTCTGTTGCTATTTTTCGATGTAAGATACAGCAGAATCAATATGAAATATACATTAAAAATACCTAAGTGAAAATAACGTATAAGCATATATGGTCCAAGTATAGAAAAAAGTTACGAATGGTGCATGTTTTATTAAATTTCAGTGGTATTTGAAATTACCCCCGGAGTCGGAGTCGTGGAAAAAACTGGCCTGGACTCCGCAGCCCTGGTGTGAACCATGAAATACTCTCTATTACAGAGAGTAATGTTTACAAAATAAATGAAATTTTCTGATCGCTACTATTATCATGGGTTTTCTCATTGTTGGAATGAAATTTATGATCACTTGTTTGTTTCACATACAATAGTTTATTTATTTATTTATTTTCAACATATTTTATAAATTAATTTATAAAATATATATGGCCTGTTCCCGTACTTTATAAAGTGGTAGAAGTCGTAAAAGTTGTAAAAGTCGTAAACGATTTTCATATAAATTTTGTGTACGGGAACGCAAAATGTGTAAAAGTGGTACAAATTGTAAAAACTTTTTAGTTCTGGAACAGAGCTATAATTTATATAATTCAATGGCATATAATTCGATTGAGATCAATGTAAAGTAACAATGTAAATAAAAATAATCTTAATACATACAATTAATATATATATATATAAGCATATGCATAGGTTTAGATTTAAACATCACGGATATTGTGAACCAAAAGCGCTGATCGAATAAAATGTAAGTGTTGTTTTGTGGAACAGTCAAGAATTTGCTCAATGTTTAGCTCAGATGCTGAAGACGGACATTCCACTAAAATATGGGATACAGTCAAGCAAACACCACAAACAGAACAAGGTAAAGGTTCGGTGTTTTCATAGTAATGGCGGGTATTAAATATGCCTTTCCCAACCCTAAGTCGAGCAAGGAAAATGCATTCACTTCTACTGAAGCAAGGATTGAATCGTTTTCTAGGAATTCTTGGATTGGAAAGTCCAAGAAAGGTAGAAGACGATTGCCAGTTCAAATACTGTTGTTTCTTTTGTAATAATTTAAAAACGCTCTGCAGGCTGAAAGCAAAACATGGCATCTCAGAAATAAGTAACAAATTCTGAGCATCTTTTGCTGTTCTATCTGCAAAGTCGTTTCCTTGAATACTCGAATGTGAAGGTATCCAGAAAATGCAAACATCACAACGACTTGGTATATTAATCATATCATTAAAGATTCCGCCTTTGTTTTTCTGGAGAGCTCTAGCTACTCCTAGATTGTCAACGCAAATTAGGGTTTTAATTTTATCTTTGGCATGATCTATATATAACAGTGCAAAACTCCGCTGTGAAAATGCCAGTACGATCTGGCAAGCGTGATTCGAATATAGGTATATAGCTTTCTTTTGATACCTGTTCCACAACAGAAAAGGATGTGGATTCTCCATTAAAGGATCCGTCAGTAAAAAATATCGTGCTCGGATTATAATTATTAATTTTTTCTTGCAATAGAGCTTGGTAGCAAATGTTGCTCATGTTGTCTTTTTTGTATCGACTCAATGATGTATCAATTGAAATGGTATTGGCACTCAGCGAGTTTTCAGTAGGTTTGGAGGGAAATGGAATTTCATAGGATGAAAAAAGATTAAAAATCTGATATACAGAAGTAGTACTTAATGCAATGTTTGTATTGACATGACTCCAAAAAATATCGTGAAGTCCATGCCAGCGTATTGTTAATGCTTTACTACCCAAACTAATGGAACGTTTTTCTAAAACGCACCGAAAGTCATGATATTTACCCTCTACATGTAAAGCTTCAAGGGGCGTTGAACGTAATAAACCAGTGGCAGTTCTGAAGCACTTGTTCATAGCAGTATTTAATTTCTTTTGGAAGTAAATCCATAAACTGTTATACAATGTGAAATTGTACCAACAACTAAGGATCTACAAATATCAATAGCTACTTCAATATGTGGTCCTTTTGTCTTAGAACAAATGAGACGTAGGAGGTTATTGATCTTGCCCAGTTTAGCCTGTAAACCGGTTATGTGGTCGTTCCGTGTCAAGTTTTTGGTGAAAGTAAGACCCAAGATTATCATGCGTTGTTGTACGTTTACTGTATGTTCGTTTAAACGAATAGAGGAATAATGACATCTTATTTTACGACATACATGGAGGCACTCTATTTTATTTGTTGGAACAACAGCACCAACCTTTTTAGACCAAGTTTGCACTACATTGTTGAAAGTATTTAAGTTATATTCAACAGTTTGTATATCACCGGAAGAGACTGCAAAAATATTGTCAGCAAATATTCCAACAAAATCAATACCTGGTATTTTTTCCAATGCTCTGCACAGCGAATTATCATATATATTATAAAGTATAACGGAGAGGGGCGATCCCTGAGGTATACCATTGTCGAGAGGTAAAGCATCAGAAAAATGTCCATCGACCTTTACAACCATTCGTCGATCTGTCAAAAATGATCGCAACAGCATTAAGAATTGATTTTGTACTCACCAACTATGGAGTTCGTTTAATATGCTAGTGAATACCACTCGATCAAAAGGCTTTTCCAAGTCTTCCGAAATTACTATACTGCGCTTTCTATGGTGTAAATTCTTTCGTAATGTAGATTCGAGGAGATGACATAGTGTGTGAACCCCGTGATGAGGAAAAAAGGCATGCAGAATAGCTGATAAACGAGTATTGGAAAATAGAAGAAGACGTCTTGATATAATTTTCTCAAGGACTTTTGAAAGAATAGGGAGCAGAGAGATGGGTCTATATCCATCCAACGTGCAAGGATACTTGCCTTGTTTTGGGATGGGACAAAGTATTGCCACTTTCCAGTCATGTGGGAAGATTCCTTTTTTTATAATGTTGTTGTAGAGTTTGCAAATACGTCTCTTTATTAAAAGTGGTGAAAAGTGGTATATGGTCCAAGTATAGAAAAAAGTTACGAATGGTGCATGTTTTATTAAATTTCAGTGGTATTTGAAATTACCCCCGGAGTCGGAGTCGTGGAAAAAACTGGCCTGGACTCCGCAGCCCTGGTGTGAACCATGAAATACTCTCTATTACAGAGAGTAATGTTTACAAAATAAATGAAATTTTCTGATCGCTACTATTATCATGGGTTTTCTCATTGTTGGAATGAAATTTATGATCACTTGTTTGTTTCACATACAATAGTTTATTTATTTATTTATTTTCAACATATTTTATAAATTAATTTATAAAATATATATGGCCTGTTCCCGTACTTTATAAAGTGGTAGAAGTCGTAAAAGTTGTAAAAGTCGTAAACGATTTTCATATAAATTTTGTGTACGGGAACGCAAAATGTGTAAAAGTGGTACAAATTGTAAAAACTTTTTAGTTCTGGAACAGAGCTATAATTTATATAATTCAATGGCATATAATTCGATTGAGATCAATGTAAAGTAACAATGTAAATAAAAATAATCTTAATACATACAATTAATATATATATATATAAGCATATGCATAGGTTTAGATTTAAACATCACGGATATTGTGAACCAAAAGCGCTGATCGAATAAAATGTAAGTGTTGTTTTGTGGAACAGTCAAGAATTTGCTCAATGTTTAGCTCAGATGCTGAAGACGGACATTCCACTAAAATATGGGATACAGTCAAGCAAACACCACAAACAGAACAAGGTAAAGGTTCGGTGTTTTCATAGTAATGGCGGGTATTAAATATGCCTTTCCCAACCCTAAGTCGAGCAAGGAAAATGCATTCACTTCTACTGAAGCAAGGATTGAATCGTTTTCTAGGAATTCTTGGATTGGAAAGTCCAAGAAAGGTAGAAGACGATTGCCAGTTCAAATACTGTTGTTTCTTTTGTAATAATTTAAAAACGCTCTGCAGGCTGAAAGCAAAACATGGCATCTCAGAAATAAGTAACAAATTCTGAGCATCTTTTGCTGTTCTATCTGCAAAGTCGTTTCCTTGAATACTCGAATGTGAAGGTATCCAGAAAATGCAAACATCACAACGACTTGGTATATTAATCATATCATTAAAGATTCCGCCTTTGTTTTTCTGGAGAGCTCTAGCTACTCCTAGATTGTCAACGCAAATTAGGGTTTTAATTTTATCTTTGGCATGATCTATATATAACAGTGCAAAACTCCGCTGTGAAAATGCCAGTACGATCTGGCAAGCGTGATTCGAATATAGGTATATAGCTTTCTTTTGATACCTGTTCCACAACAGAAAAGGATGTGGATTCTCCATTAAAGGATCCGTCAGTAAAAAATATCGTGCTCGGATTATAATTATTAATTTTTTCTTGCAATAGAGCTTGGTAGCAAATGTTGCTCATGTTGTCTTTTTTGTATCGACTCAATGATGTATCAATTGAAATGGTATTGGCACTCAGCGAGTTTTCAGTAGGTTTGGAGGGAAATGGAATTTCATAGGATGAAAAAAGATTAAAAATCTGATATACAGAAGTAGTACTTAATGCAATGTTTGTATTGACATGACTCCAAAAAATATCGTGAAGTCCATGCCAGCGTATTGTTAATGCTTTACTACCCAAACTAATGGAACGTTTTTCTAAAACGCACCGAAAGTCATGATATTTACCCTCTACATGTAAAGCTTCAAGGGGCGTTGAACGTAATAAACCAGTGGCAGTTCTGAAGCACTTGTTCATAGCAGTATTTAATTTCTTTTGGAAGTAAATCCATAAACTGTTATACAATGTGAAATTGTACCAACAACTAAGGATCTACAAATATCAATAGCTACTTCAATATGTGGTCCTTTTGTCTTAGAACAAATGAGACGTAGGAGGTTATTGATCTTGCCCAGTTTAGCCTGTAAACCGGTTATGTGGTCGTTCCGTGTCAAGTTTTTGGTGAAAGTAAGACCCAAGATTATCATGCGTTGTTGTACGTTTACTGTATGTTCGTTTAAACGAATAGAGGAATAATGACATCTTATTTTACGACATACATGGAGGCACTCTATTTTATTTGTTGGAACAACAGCACCAACCTTTTTAGACCAAGTTTGCACTACATTGTTGAAAGTATTTAAGTTATATTCAACAGTTTGTATATCACCGGAAGAGACTGCAAAAATATTGTCAGCAAATATTCCAACAAAATCAATACCTGGTATTTTTTCCAATGCTCTGCACAGCGAATTATCATATATATTATAAAGTATAACGGAGAGGGGCGATCCCTGAGGTATACCATTGTCGAGAGGTAAAGCATCAGAAAAATGTCCATCGACCTTTACAACCATTCGTCGATCTGTCAAAAATGATCGCAACAGCATTAAGAATTGATTTTGTACTCACCAACTATGGAGTTCGTTTAATATGCTAGTGAATACCACTCGATCAAAAGGCTTTTCCAAGTCTTCCGAAATTACTATACTGCGCTTTCTATGGTGTAAATTCTTTCGTAATGTAGATTCGAGGAGATGACATAGTGTGTGAACCCCGTGATGAGGAAAAAAGGCATGCAGAATAGCTGATAAACGAGTATTGGAAAATAGAAGAAGACGTCTTGATATAATTTTCTCAAGGACTTTTGAAAGAATAGGGAGCAGAGAGATGGGTCTATATCCATCCAACGTGCAAGGATACTTGCCTTGTTTTGGGATGGGACAAAGTATTGCCACTTTCCAGTCATGTGGGAAGATTCCTTTTTTTATAATGTTGTTGTAGAGTTTGCAAATACGTCTCTTTATTAAAAGTGGTGAATTCCGTAACATGGAATATGTTAATTTATCTAAGGAAGGCGTAGAACCTTTAAGAGAAGTTGGGGTTTCGTTAAGTTCGTGCATATCGATTAACTGTCTAAGAAAAAAGAAAGAAAAACATTGTTTAGTCGAGTATACCGAGTGCTCAAAAACAGAATCGGAACATATGGAGCTCCACATGGAAGAGAAAGCGTTTGCTATAGCTTTAGGGTGCGTAATGATTTCATTATTTGAATTTATGCTTGAAAACCTGATGAACTTTGGGTTTTTAATGTTATTTACCTTATTCCGCAGGTGCCGGACATCCATGGATAAGTTTAGGGAGTTGAGAAACCAGTTCCAAGTCTCGCCTTTTGCCTTTTTGCATTCCCTTTTTACCAAAGCACACTTCTTTCTATAGTTAATACAATTTTCTTTGCTCCTGACTCTCCGGAAAATCCTCCATGCTCGTTGCCTATCTCGAATCAAACTTGCCAAATCACTATTGAACCATACAGGTCTTCTTTTATCTTTTGGTTTACGGCTGATGGGAATGGATTCATTTGCTGATTTTCTAAGGAGTCGCTTTAATTGCGATGCTTCTTTGTTGACATTGTCGGGTTCAATATAGTCAGAATTGTACCTTAGTAATTTGGACTGAAAAAGAGACCAGTTAGCTTTTGTATCAAGGAAACGAGGAATAAATTTTTTGGCTGGGAGGGGAATGTCATTGGAAATGACGATTGGAAAGTGGTCACCAATATCGGGCAACGGTGAAGTTTTCCAAGATAATAAAGGGGCCAAATCCGAGTGGCACATTGAGACATCTATAGATGTTAAGGTATGACGAATGCTTAATAAAGTTGGGGGTCCGTCGTTAAGAATCACTAGTCCATTCGCATCTGCAAATTCTTCCCATATGTGCCCTCCTACAGAAGTGTTGGAGGAGCCCCATAATGTATTCTAAACATTTAGGTCACCCAGCAAAAGTGTTTGTCGGTCAGATTCAACGTTAATTCGTTTAACCATTTCGCTAGTTATTGAGACATCATATTCTTTGTATACATTTACTATGTGAAGTTGATAACCATAGTCTAAAAATAGTGATTGAAAAAGGAGATCTCCTGTAGAGTTAACAACATTTGCTACATTAATATTACTTTTAACTAAGATAGCTATTGCTGATTTCGAATACTGGTAATTTTTGTTGTGGTGATATGATATATAGCCTGGAAGATGTAAAAGGTGTTTGTTATGATCTGTTATATGCGTCTCTTGTAAAACTATGATACTGGGATTGTGTAAGGCTGTTAACATTTCAAGGGCAAATTTGTGAGAAATAAAACCTTGAATGTTCCACTGTAAAATAGTGATATTAGAATCTAAATCTATGATATTAATAATAAAAATTAAAATAGATTAATGTTGTGAAAACTCTTTTAGGATGACATAGATTCGTCAATGTCGTTGATGTCGTCGACTGCATCTCTTCTCGAATGTATTTTGGCTGATGTGGTTGGTGCTGTAAGTGAGTTTTCTGCTACTGTTTCGTTTGTTGTTTGTTGAAAATGCTGATGATGAATACTTTCTTTTGCTTTAATAATAGATAACCGTTTAATAACGTTTAATTTCTCCAATAGGTGGTCGTTATTGATGGTAATGTTTGATGAGTTGTTTCTAGTTTGCTGATTTGTTGTGTTGTAATAAGGAATATGCTTATTTGATTCATTTGTTTGTGTTGATGATGCTGGTTCTGTGTTTTGCTTTGTCAAAGTCGTGGCACATGATTTTGTGGTTGGCAAGGTGCATGATGATGATGATGGATTGTCAGAGTTTTGATTGGTGATTGTATTAGGCTGTGGTGAATTTGTTTCTGTTCCAGTCCCCTGTAGGGACTGTGGCTGATTTAAAGCTCACATAAAGCTAGCTTTTTTTTTAAACATAAGTGGCATTTTATCGATAATTTTGCCTTATGCCTAATTTTACAAGGCGATGAGCGCCTGAGTAGTCAGTATTGTCCAACGCCAGATAACTTTTCGACTGATAATAAACTAACTTTTTTTTGCCTATTTTTAGTCAGTTTAAAACATAATCTGAAAAAAAAAACAATTTTTGTTTCTGAGTGTTTTTTATTTTTGACTTTTCATATTCTCTCTCCCTCTCTTTGTCTCTCTCTCTCTCTCTTTTTTGTTAGAGAGAAGAAGGGGCAAATTTGTATATTTCCTTTGTGTTCCTTTTTAATTCCAGAATAATATGACTAATATGTACGAATATATTCAGTCCATCAACACTGTATTCTATAACTGGATGCTGCATTTATACGAAGAATATTAAGAAAAAGCAAGTGCGAATTATTTATACATTTGTGCCTTATTTCTTCGACAAACACAAATACTTTGCAGACGGTACATGTTTCTGTTTTCAGAGTGGTTAATCTCTGGATAACTTTTCGACTAACTTTATATTGGTCGAAAAGTTATCTGGACATGGACAATTGCCGAAATTTTTTTTCTGTTCAAAGTGGTTCATCTCTAGATAACTTTTTAGCCAGTTTTTAGTCAGTTTAAAAATTATCGATCTATTATCAATCATTTTATCAACTGGTTAATAAAAGTCCGACAGGGAATCGTTGTCATTGCTTGCAACTTTAGAGTAAAGTTGTTTTTTGGCGGGTGGTTTCATAAGGTGGCTTTCCGGGTCACTTCGGAAAATTTTCCAAGCCTCCCGAGCTGTGCATCTTTGTTTAATTTTATTTTATTTACAGATTTGTGGGTTATAAACGTTGGGCAAGTATTGTCGAACGAATTATGAGTCTCTACATTACAGTTTAGGCAGAACTTGCGGTTACATGTGTTGTGTGGTGGTGGCAGGCCACATTCCTTACAAACTTCCGTACCTTTGCAATGATTTTTTGAGTGACCTAACTTTTGGCATGTTTTGCACTTTAGTGGGTTAGGTATGTACTCTCGAACTGGTTTAGTACGCCAGCCGATGTCGATGAAGCTTGGTGGGTGTATTAAATAAAAGGTTATTACTGCTCCATCTGTGGCTACCAATGTGTTTCCTTCTAACATCATAAATTCCTTAATTTCCTTCTAACATCATAAATTTTCGAACACCTATTACATCAAATTCGGTGAGATCTTTGACTATTTCTTCTTCCGATATTGATTTAATTTTATCACAGAAAATTAATCCTTGTGAAGAGTTCAAAGTTGGGTGTGAAACTATTTTGACAGGAACTACATCAATATATTTAGCACCGAGGAATTTGTTAAAGGCTCTCAGGTTGTTGGCTTTGATGAGTAGATCTCCGCTTCTAAGTTCTGATACTTCAGAGTATTCGTGAGAAATGTGCTTAATACCTCGTCCAATCTGGAATACGTTGTATGATGCTAATGGTTTTACCTCTTCTAAAGCATCTGTACTTGCAGCTGAGGCAATTAGAAATCTTGGCACATCGTCATAGTTAGGTCTTTTTGTTGGCAGCGGCACAAAATCACTTGCTTCTAAACGAGATCTCTTATGGGCATGTGGTGTTTTTCGTTTATCTCGATCCGGATCAAGTACCGCGTACCGTGGGGGGTACACCCCGTTCATAATGATTTTTCAAGAACTCAGTCAATTGAAAAATTTCACACAGAAATATATCTAAATCAAGAAATTATTTGTTTTTTTAATGACAACAGTACACACGTGCTCTCGAAATAAATCAGCTGTTAGCGATCAAACGATGTTCGCTCATCAACCGTCAGATGAGAACTGACATACAATAGTTTATTGAAGTTATTTAATGCCGCTAATGTATTTTCTACTTGGTCTTTCTTTAATAATATAATAATAATTGTTCCACAAATATCCCAGACGGGACAAGTGAGACTTCTCTCATATCAATTAGTGCACCCCGATTCATATTAGCTCAATGAGAGTTGTAGAGAAGTTTCACATGGCTGAAATACTCAGGAAATATGTAGGTCCACGATTTCGTATAGGCCCCATAAAAAAGGACGCGTGACGCGTCGTCGTTTTAAGGAATTTTTAAGATATTTGGCCCATTTTACCGCCGAATTGGTTGTAATTTGGTATTTTGTATCTTCAGAGGCCAGAAAACATTCCTACCAAAGTTGGGTTATCTAGGTCCACGTTTTGGTATAGCCCCCACATAAGGCCCCTTATAAAGTTCGCGTCATTTTAATATATTTTAGATGTATTAGACCCATTTGACCAAAGAATCGGTTGTAACTTTGTATTTTGTGTTTCCAAAGGCTAAGAAACATTTCTACCATAAAATGTTTATATAGGTCCACGTGTTGATATAGCCCCCATAATACAATATCTCCTGATTTTCGATATTTTGAACGTTTTAGCCTCATTATCACAACGAGATGGCTGAAATTTGGTATTTAGTCTTCTTTAGGCGTATAAAACTTTCCCCCAGAAATTTGTAGGTATAGGTCCACGCCATCATATAGCCCCCATAGAACGGTACCAAACACGTGCAATGGTATAACTGTTTGTATCAACAAAACAGATATATCATACACATAACAGATATAATATGATATAAATGTGGGAATGAGTGTAACAGTTATGATATTGTTTGGGTTGTGTATACTCACAATAACATAACTGATAGAAACAGTTCTGTGTTGAATATGAACGAGTGAGAACTTTATTTGTTTTTTCGTTCTCAATTATCTGTTGTACAACAGATATTTTTCAAATACTACAGATACCAACAGATACTATAGGTGTAACAGGCTTGTGTGAATAGCTTCTAAGCAAAATTTCATAAAAAATAACATTTTTAAACATTTTTATTATTTAGGGGATAAATAAAATATTAAAGACATGAACTGTTACAACTGAACGCACAAATGTTTTTCTGGTTTCAGTGAGTGGAATGTACGAGGACTACTAGAAAAGCTTCCGACCTAATAATGAAAACGCGAATATTTATCAAAAATAGTTTTATTATATTCCAAATATTTATCACAAATAGTTTTGTTATATTCCAAAGCATTATCCAGCTTGATTTATACACTTTTTCACGCACATAAACCAATTGTTGAAGCGTTTTTTGTGGTTATTTCAAAACTAAATTTAAAATAACTTTAAACCAATTTATTTCCCGCAGGAAGTGTTAGCTTGTTACATTTTTAAATTGGTGTGATTAAATAAATGTACATTGATGATTAAAGAGAGAGAGTAACATATTTGCTTTCTATGGTTCGTTTAAACAAATACTTACATATTATATGTGCCTACAACATCCCGGAAGGGAGAATGGATACTTCTTCCATATCAATGAGTGCACAGCGATTCATATTGACACAATGATATGGGACCTACTTTTATCGCCGAGTCCGAACGGAGTATCTTACGACACAACTTGTAAATAAGTCTTCATTGCTGAAATACTCAGGCTACCACCGCCGAAAATGTTGGTGTTCTGGTCGGTGATTGACCTTAGGAGAATAATACCTTCAAAAGCCCTTAAAACTACGCGTCACTTTGTAAGGTAGGGGTTGGTCCAAGCTGATTGGACCTAACATACCGAAGTATTATCCATCTACATACTTCGGACATTAAATTAATTTCCACAGAAGTACAGTCATGGCTATATCGGTGTAGAAGAAGGCCGATAATGAACATATACACTTTATATTATCTTAAATTATTGTTTCGAGGAGTCACAAACAGAATGACAAACATAATATACCCTCCATTACAAATTTAATGATTTTGTTAATGGTTTTCATCATATAGAATTTGTTATTGATCCATGGAATGATTCTGAAGAAATTTAAAATTCACATTTTTGATTTGATTTGTAGTAATCGTTCCAGTAGCACCAGGTCAAACAGATTTTGTATCCTGACTTTCGGGTCAAATAAGTAATAGGTGCTTTATATGGGCATATCATTATTATGCGAATTTTAGGAACGCGATATCTTATAGAGAATTTTACGGTAGTTGTCTTTTGCTTTAGTCACTTTTTGGTAAGGCTTACAGTTTTTGAGATATATAAAAAAAACCAAAAATATGACCTATGTATGACAAAGATTTTAAGGACCTCATTCGTAATGACAAGTCCTACATCTCCAAAAAAATTCAGCTCTGTGGGAATTTTTCTATTTCAATACCTATTTTGTTTGGGCTACATACAATAAGTACTTATTGTATCACACCAATATCCATTTATATCAGTTTGTACAAACCAGATTTAAACAAATATGTTCCTTTTTTCTGTCTATACCAACTCATATCATACCTGTTTGAAAAAGTATCAGTATCAACTTGTAACTGAAACTACATTCTACATATCCATACTCACTCAATGTTGAAAAATGTCGGAACTGATATATCCAGTTGTATCTATGCAGGTGTTTAAACAGTACCTTCCGAATTTCGGTATTTTGAAGGTTGTGGCCACATTAATCCACCGAAATGGCTGAAATTTGTGGTGGAGGGTATAAAAAGCTCGGCCCGACCGAAATTAACGCTTTTCTTACTTGTTATTCCATCAGATTTTATAATTGCCAATTTCTTACCGCCTTTATACTAGTTCAATATTAAAATATGCTTGTTTACTTTCAAAAATTGTGTTGTTTGGGCCACTGTGTCTAATATAAACCAATTTCTCTCTCTCTCTCTTCTCACGTGTTCGTTTATGAGAGTTAATAAATTAATTCTAGCTTTTTGCTTCTTCCATATTCATATATCTCCTTTGTTCGTTTATGAGAGTTACTAAATGAATTCTTCTCGATATTTTAACGTCTGATACAGTCAATTCCCACTGCTATAACTAACTGAAAAGTTGTCTTTCTTGTTAGAAGAGAGCATTTCGGCCCAAGAGAAAATAACGTATTCCGCCATTTCAATATAAATAACAAATTTGAAAAGACTTTGGCAGTTTTTCTTATGCTTTCATTTTTGAATCGACATGCAGATGTTAGTTCTTAACTTATGTTGCATTTTTAATATTAAATAAAAAATTCAATTCCAAGTTTATGGGTTTTTGATGCAGAAGTCACTGTTGGTCGATTAATGATTAGTCATTTGCAGGTCGCAGCAGTTGTAAAACTTGCTTGCTATTTAAATAATTTCAATAATTTAGTTACTCAACGTCATACTTTTTTCAATAATTTATAATAAAAAAAGACCATTGACATGTTTTTCTTTTTTTGAAATTTAATTAAAACCTTTAAACAAAACTAAATTAACCAAGTAATTTTCTTTAAAGGGTTTTGAGTACTCTAGAAGTGGAAATCCTACTCGAAATGTTCTTGAAGAATGTTTAGCATCCCTTGATAATGGAAAGTACGGTTTGACATTTTCCTCGGGTTTAGGCGCTACAACAGCAGTTTTGACCATGCTTTCCAATGGCGATCACATTGTCATCGGTGATGATATTTATGGCGGTACCAACCGTTTGATCAGGCATGTATTTATAGTAATATTTGTATTATTTTTTTTTAATATTTACCTTTTTACGTTTTAGACAAGTAGCATCCAAATTTGGAATTGAAGCAACTTTTGCTGATCCAACAAATATTGAGGAATTCAAAGCAGCTATAAAACCAAATACTAAGGTAATTACATCTATAAAGTGATACAATCTATTACTGAATTTTGAACTGTTGCAGTTAGCATGGGTTGAAACTCCAACAAATCCCACGATGAAGGTGGTTGATATTGAAGCTCTTGGTGCAGCTGTACACGAATCTGGTGACATTATATTTGCGGTAGACAATACCTTCCTGACTTCGTATTTCCAGAGACCATTGGAATTGGGCGCTGACTTAGTATGTTATTCTCTTACTAAATATATGAATGGGCATACTGACGTTGTTATGGGTGCTGTCACCATGAACTCGGAATTGTTGTATAATCGCCTAAAGTTCCTACAAAACGGTTAGTATTAACGGTCCATTACCTAATAACGGATTTATGTTGTATATACGACTTCCAAATCAACGCATTAAGTTAAAAAAGGGTATGTCATGTCAAATATTATTCCATGGCCACTAACAAAAACAATAGCTATTAAGACCAAGGTTGGGAAGGTTCATGGGTCTAACGATTTCGAAACATCAGAAATCTTAATTCGCTCTCTTTGAAATTACGATAGATTGTTTTTTTCCTGGTTGGGGTAAACCAATTTGACCGATCCGTTTTATGCATTAATTTTAATTTCAGATTACTTTTTGGGTGTCTACACAAATGATTTTTGTTTATGTTGAGGGTAGGTGTTGAGGCATTATGGGGACGCGAACCACCCTACTGGCTAGTGATATACGGCTCCCAGTCCCCGTAAACTCCAGATATATAGTTAAGGTGTTTTATTTACATTCTCCTACCACTCATGCAGCTGTTAAGTGGAATCATACGCTTAACCAGTTTGTACATTACATAATTCACTTGAGAAACTTCACAGTGACATTTCTCAAGTTCAGTTTCCACATTGAATTGAAATTTCCGAGTTCACATTTGATATTCCATACAACTATGGTGGAACTTAGCTCGGATAGTTCTCAGGAATTAGGTCAGACGGCGCTTGTGCTGGTGACTATGGAAACATTTAGATGAACAGGTCAGCGGAAGAAGGACTAAGTATACATCCGTTTCCTTTTTTCTTTTTGTATTTTTTTTTTTTTTTTTTTTTTTTATTACTTAAGTCTATAGATACAAAATCCTTACAGACTAGACTACTAACTAATTATATACAAAAACTGAATTAATTTCAACCGTTAATGTAGAAACTATGTGTTAAGGTATATGATTAATTTTCTTTTTAATGACTCACGATTTTCAGACAGATCTATAAGATTATATAATTTGTTAAATTCAAGAAGGAGACGGCGGAGTGGATCGTTGTTTGCATAATCGGATGTAAAATAATTAATATGAAGAAGTGAGTAATTACGTGTGGGTCTAATAGGGGCATAAAAACGGATTCTGTTTAATAGAAAATCTGAAATTATTTTGCCATGAATTACGTTTAAAATAAAAGTTACATTTAGCATTGTCCGACGACTTTTTAATGTGGGCAATTTTATTAAGTTTAATCTATGCTCATATGAGGGTAAAGTTTGTGAATTCCAACCACGACCTCTCAGGCAAAACAAAAGAAACTGCTTTTGGACAGATTCAATGATCTTAGCATGAATAGGATATGCAGGGTTCCAAATAATAGATCCATACTCCAGATTGGAGCGAACAAAGGATATATACAATTGCTTTGTGACTAAGGGATCTAAGAATTCCTTACTCCAACGCTTAACAAATCCCAGGTTTTTATATGCTTTAGATGTGATCAAAGAGATGTGATCCTTGAAGTTCAACCTGTGGTCTAAAAGAATACCAAGGTCCTGAATGGAATCTATTTGTTCAACTTTAGAAAAATTCAAAAAATAGTTACTTTGTATCTTTCTAAGACGGAAAAATGACATATGTTTGCATTTTAAGGTGTTCAGTTCCAGTAAATTAATGTCACACCAGTTATAAAAATTGTCTAAATCAGATTGAAGTACTAACTGGCCTAATTCATGATTAAAAGAGTGGAAAATTTTAACGTCATCCGCGTACATTAACACTTTACAGTTTCTCACTACATTTGGCAAGTCATTGATAAACAATGTAAATAAGACTGGGCCAAGGTGGCTGCCTTGGGGAACTCCAGATTTCACATAAATTTTGTTAGAAATGGCACTACCCAATTTCACAGCTTGAATTCTGTTTGATAAGTATGATCCTATCCAATTTAACGACGATGTGGAGAAGCCCATAAGATATAGCTTCAACAATAGTAGTTTATGATTCACCTTATCGAACGCTTTACTAAAATCAGTGTAAATACAGTCCGTCTGAAACCGATTTCTGAATCCATCATTTACAATCGTTGTTAATTCTAAAAGATTTGTGATAGTGGATCTATTTTTCCGGAAGCCATGTTGGAAATTGGATAAAATCGATGAAACTCGAAATGATAAAACGTCGGTTATCATTTTTTCAAATAGTTTTGGAATTGCATTTAACTTAGCTATTCCTCTGTAATTGGATGCATCCGTTCTACTCCCCGACTTAAATAACGGAATAATGAAAGACTGTTTCCAAATTGAAGGAAAGTAACCAGTATTTATAGATTTATTGAACATGATAGAAAGAGGCAGAGCAAGATTTTCTGCACAATTTTTTAAAATACATGAAGGTATTCCGTCAGGGCCAGGAGTAGTAGAGTATTTTAAGTTTTTTAAATTACTTAAAACTGCAGACACGTCAACTGTTGGTAATTGTATAGGGGGATATTCAGGAATACAGTAGGGATAATGAAAGGAGTCAACGTGTGACTTATCACTATATGTCGTTTGGAAGAAAGATGCAAATATATTAGACATTCCTTCATCATCAGTTGCAACCATTGATTTGAATTTAAGTGTTTTGGGGATAACGTTAGAACGACGCTTACTATTTATAAATCCATAAAAGGATTTAGGATTGTGTATTAAATCGTTTTTTATTTTTGTTATATATTTTCCATAGAGTTGTTTGTTTAGTAAAGTATATTTCGATCTCATAACCGAATAATTAGTGAAATCGATAGGATTGCCAGTTTTTTTAAACATTTTGTATAGTTTATTTTTCTTATTTTTTACTTTCGATAATGTAGGAGAGTTCCATGGTGGGCCAGATTTACCAATGATTGATGTTTTCGGAACAGATTTAGACATCAAATTATTTAAAGTTTTGTAAAATATGTTGATCATCTCATCAAGGGAGGATACCGATTGAAAAAATGACCAATCTGTGGCATTTAACAAAGAATTTAATTGGGGATAATTAGTTCTGGTAAAACTATATTTAGGTAAATCTAAACATTTTTTGGCAGATTTATTTACAAAAAGAGCTGAGGTGACTTCTATTATTAAAGTAGGATGGTATTTATCCTCAGGTGTGACTAGAGGATCACATCTATGTAGTAGCATATCACGCGGATGACTGGAAAACACCAAGTCAAGGAGTTTATCTAAACAGTTATAAACATTATTAATTTGCGAGAGACCAAAGCTAAACAAAGGACTAAGGAATTGGTTGGTACGTTCATTAATTTGAATAGGTAAAATATCAATATTGTCACTAGTCTGAGCCCATATAATATTGGGTAAATTGAAATCGCCAAGTGATATTAAGATGTCGTTGGTTTTTGCTGATTGAAAAGTATAAAGGATAGATGAGATGTGTTTCATATATATTTCACTATCAGAACATGGAGGTACATACGAACAAGTTATATAAATTGATACGTTTTTTAAACTCACTTTAACAGCAACAATTTCTATATCACACGCTAAAGGCAAAGGAATTTGTTCAGATGAAAACTGGGAAGAAACTGCGATAAGGACTCCACCGCCTCTGCTTTTAATAGTATCAACGCGGTCATGTCTAAAGATCTGAAATTTATGACAAAGAATTTCGGTATCGAGTACACTGTTGTGAAGCCAAGTCTCAGTAAATGCAATTATATCAAAATTAAATTCAAAACTTTCGATAAAAAGGGATGATAATTTCGTGTTGAGTCCTCTAACATTTTGATATGCTATACTAATATCATTGACAGAAGGTATAATATTTAGTTTTTTGATTGAGATTTAGGTAAATAAGCAATATCTGATTTTGGGATTTCTTTAAAAATAAATTCATGAATTAAGGCTTTTTTAGGCCAAAAAGACGGATTTACAATGGCTTCAAAGTCATCTTCATCAACGGTTATTCTAAAGGAAACTTTATTACGTCTTGTGGCATATGTATATTTATATACTTTAATATAGAGATTTTTATTCATTTTGTCTCTTATATAACATGAAACGTCTTCTTCAGTTGTATCTGAGGAGAATCGACCAGCAAATATAGTCTTTTTAGGGACAACAACTTTCAATTCACGACCTTGGAATTTCGGAGACCTTGGAGTTGGAGATTTTGGTGTGTTCATCGGAGAATAGAATGCATTCGAACAAGACGGAGTGTCATCTATTGTTATTTTGTTATTATCAATTGTCGGCACAGTATTTGCAGTATTATTTAATGAAGAATCTTCAGTATTTAGGATGTTGATAGTAGGAAGAGGCAAACGATTTACTTCTTTGTTCAAATTTTGTGGAATGGTATCAGATGTTTTTTTTCTTTTGCGAGATGAATCGTCTGGGGAATGAAGAAATTGATCGAGGCATGTAGTTTTCTCCAACATTTCTTTGTACTTCATGAACCTATCAATCAATGAGTTTAACTCGAGACTGATATGATGGAATTCGGTGCGGGTATTCTTAAAAAATGAATAGAATTCAGCATCATAAGATCGGCATTTACGGCAGCACCAACGCAGGCCTTTATCTTCTCTTAAATTATCAACGGTTTTTGAGGATAACTCAATGCATTTTGAATGATAAGAATCAAGGCAAAGCCAACAGGTTACCATAAGGTCATTAAACGAAAGGTTTTTGCAATTAATCTGAGAACAACTCATATTGGTAGTTTGTTTATATTTTTTTGCGCGACACTGTAAAGTTGCAGGATCAAAAAAAAAGCTATTGGTGGTTATTTAGCGAGTTCAGCAACCAATCACAATATTAACAGTAGAGCTTTAGTGTATTCACGGTAACAGCAACAGCGAAAGAGAATTGGTATAGTGATTGATGACAGGTTAAAGCAAAAGCTATTGATACACTTTAGAAAGTTCTTGTTACGAAAACGAAGCACAAAGAAGAAACGCCGAATGAAAACAATAATTCCTTATATGTTAGTTGATAAATAACAAGCTAACAGCGCCAGAATAAGTATGCACTCGAAAACACTTCGACTTAGAGACACGACGTGAGTTTATTTTTCAGGTTGTTTATGCTAATATATGTTATGTTGCAATGTAAATTGACGATTTATTGGAGCGAGTCAAAAACCACGTCCGCACAGTTTGCCACACAGTTGTAGTCCTGAGTATAAATTCAAATCCGAATGAAAGTTATAAAGCAACCCATGGTGCAAGAAAGAAGGTGGTACAATAACACCAACTGATGTCTTCAATTGCTGTCAAAACATTTTATTAATCAAAAATAAATAACAAATATTTCGCTTATATAAAGAGTATATACAGTATGCAAAATGAATAAAATCGTTATTAATTCCATATTTTATGTGCAAATATGAAATAATTGATGGGAATTACCTTAACGAAGAAAGATTTGAGAATATCAAAACAAATTTTTAATTTATTCCGTCATTTAGGTATAGATGGCGCCTGTGTGGGTGGCAAAGTTCGTATTCGTACACCTATAAGCACTATATATTTGGAGTTTTTAAGGATTTTCAAAGCAAAATACCGCAGATTTTTGTTCTTTTCTACTTTTGGAATGCCTCTGCTATAGAAATATGTACAAATAACGGTAATTTTATTAAGAATTTTGCATGAATAAAAAGTCGGACGAATATTTGAAATAATTAAGAAAAAAGTGCTAAATATGATTAACTATTGCAATTTATTCCCGAATTTTGGACGAAAATAGCTAATAGCAGTCCTTCTGTAACAATATTCGAGGCCTAATATGAAAATAAATGTTGTCAGCATTTGGAAATGGGAAGAAACGTAATCCGGGCCTAGGTAAAGTAAACACATTTTTGGTTTTTACTTGGTGAAAATCGCAAGTTTCGTTACATATTTGACATTAAATGTATTGAAGTTTTAGAATACGGTTTCGAAAATCATTTTATGTCAAAAACTGTGAGAAATTATGAAGAAAAATGAAACTGTACAAGTTTTCATACTGTCCGCGTACGACTGAAATTCTACGCTTACTATGAACGAGGGTTATGGCTGCCAAAATTGGGAAAATAATGGTTTTTACTTCTTGAAAATTATATTTCTTTAACGAAGGATCCAAAATTAGTGCAAAAATGTCAAAAGAATGAAGTAAATTGTCCAGGAAAGAACGTGGGGTAACCTTTTGAAGAAATGCCTTATTTTCGGGGAAATGTTCATCCTTACAAAATTATTATTCCTCGTAATTTCCGATATATGTATCTTGACATGACCGTATTCTAAAACTTCAATACATTTAATGTCAAATATAAAACTAAACGTGCGATTTTCACCAAGTAAAAACCAAAAATATGTTTACTTTACCTAAGCTCGGATTACGTTTCTTTGAATTTCCAAACGCTGACAACATTTATTTTCATATTAGACCTCGAATATTTGCACAGAAGGACTGCTATTAGCTATTTTCGTCCAAAAATCGGGAATAAATTGGAATAGTTAATCACACTTTTTTCTTAATTATTTCAAATATTCGTCCGACTTTTTATTCATGCAAAATTTTTAATAAAATTACCGTTATTTGTACATATTTCTATAGCAGAGGCATTCCGAAAGAAGAAAATAACAAAAATCTGCGGTATTTGCTTTGAAAATCCTTAAAAACCCCAAATATATAGTGCTTATAGGTGTACGAATACGAATTTTGCCACCCACACAGGCGCCATCTATAAAAAAAAGAACTTTCTCAGAGAGTAAGGGGTTTTTATTCAAAACAAAGGAAGCAAACACGTTGTATTTTATTAAAAATAAAAAAGAAAATGAAACAAAAAAGTATTTTTCCACTTTACAAATTTGTTCTCCATAAAACAATACAATTAGACTATGTTATTTCCACAATAAAATTGTTTTTAATGTTCACAAACTTAAATCAACAAAAAACTAAAAACAGCTGATTGATTGTTTTCAGGAAGAAGAAGAGCTTGCAAGTGCTTGCTAGAAGAAATTTGTCCAGCAAGAATTTGCAAGCTCTCAGTGAAAGAACTGTCAAAATGTCTCTCTCGAATCGAGAGAGTAAGGGGTTTTTATTCAAAACAAAGGAAGCAAACACGTTGTATTTTATTAAAAATAAAAAAGAAAATGAAACAAAAAAGTATTTTTCCACTTTACAAATTTGTTCTCCATAAAACAATACAATTAGACTATGTTATTTCCACAATAAAATTGTTTTTAATGTTCACAAACTTAAATCAACAAAAAACTAAAAACAGCTGATTGATTGTTTTCAGGAAGAAGAAGAGCTTGCAAGTGCTTGCTAGAAGAAATTTGTCCAGCAAGAATTTGCAAGCTCTCAGTGAAAGAACTGTCAAAATGTCTCTCTCGAATCGCTCTCTTTTGCTGGTTTTTTGTGTTAACAGACGGCTTCCAGCAACAATTGGTACAAATTGTTACAAATTTTAGGGTAACCAGACACAGCTTATACCTAAATGACGGAATAAATTAAAAATTTGTTTTGTTATTCTCAAATCTTTCTTCGTTATGGTAATTCCCATCAATTATTTCATATTTGCACATAAAATATGGAATTAATAACGATTTTATTCATTTTTTAGAGGTGTACGAATATGAACTTTGCATACTGTATATTTCTACAAAATTTTTACTTAAACTTCGCGAAGAAAATTTACCATTTTCTTCTACCATATATGCGAACATATATGCGTTGCTACAACAACAACAACATTTTTATACTCTCCACCATAGTATGGAGGGTATATTAAGTTTGTCATTCCGTTTGTAACACATCGAACTAATCATTTGCGACCCTATAAAGTATATATATTCTTGATCAGGATAAAATTCTAAGACGATCTAGCAATGTCCGTCTGTCCGTCTGTTGTAATCACTCTAGCGTCCGCAATAATTGAGATAGAGTGCTGAAATTTTGCACGCGAGGGTCTTTTTTCCATAGGCAGGTCAAGTTCGAAGATGGGCTATGTCGGTCCACTCTTTGGTATAGCCCCCATATAACGGTACCTCCGGATTTGAGGTATTTTGACGATCTTCGCCACATTTGCAGACCGAATTAGCTATAATTTGGCACATTTTATTAATCAAAAATAAATAACAAATATTTCGCTTATATAAAGAGTATATACAGTATGCAAAATGAATAAAATCGTTATTAATTCCATATTTTATGTGCAAATATGAAATAATTGATGGGAATTACCTTAACGAAGAAAGATTTGAGAATATCAAAACAAATTTTTAATTTATTCCGTCATTTAGGTATAGATGGCGCCTGTGTGGGTGGCAAAGTTCGTATTCGTACACCTATAAGCACTATATATTTGGAGTTTTTAAGGATTTTCAAAGCAAAATACCGCAGATTTTTGTTCTTTTCTTCTTTTGGAATGCCTCTGCTATAGAAATATGTACAAATAACGGTAATTTTATTAAGAATTTTGCATGAATAAAAAGTCGGACGAATATTTGAAATAATTAAGAAAAAAGTGCTAAATATGATTAACTATTGCAATTTATTCCCGAATTTTGGACGAAAATAGCTAATAGCAGTCCTTCTGTAACAATATTCGAGGCCTAATATGAAAATAAATGTTGTCAGCATTTGGAAATGGGAAGAAACGTAATCCGGGCCTAGGTAAAGTAAACACATTTTTGGTTTTTACTTGGTGAAAATCGCAAGTTTCGTTACATATTTGACATTAAATGTATTGAAGTTTTAGAATACGGTTTCGAAAATCATTTTATGTCAAAAACTGTGAGAAATTATGAAGAAAAATGAAACTGTACAAGTTTTCATACTGTCCGCGTACGACTGAAATTCTACGCTTACTATGAACGAGGGTTATGGCTGCCAAAATTGGGAAAATAATGGTTTTTACTTCTTGAAAATTATATTTCTTTAACGAAGGATCCAAAATTAGTGCAAAAATGTCAAAAGAATGAAGTAAATTGTCCAGGAAAGAACGTGGGGTAACCTTTTGAAGAAATGCCTTATTTTCGGGGAAATGTTCATCCTTACAAAATTATTATTCCTCGTAATTTCCGATATATGTATCTTGACATGACCGTATTCTAAAACTTCAATACATTTAATGTCAAATATAAAACTAAACGTGCGATTTTCACCAAGTAAAAACCAAAAATATGTTTACTTTACCTAAGCTCGGATTACGTTTCTTTGAATTTCTAAACGCTGACAACATTTATTTTCATATTAGACCTCGAATATTTGCACAGAAGGACTGCTATTAGCTATTTCCATCCAAAAATCGGGAATAAATTGGAATAGTTAATCACACTTTTTTCTTAATTATTTCAAATATTCGTCCGACTTTTTATTCATGCAAAATTTTTAATAAAATTACCGTTATTTGTACATATTTCTATAGCAGAGGCATTCCGAAAGAAGAAAATAACAAAAATCTGCGGTATTTGCTTTGAAAATCCTTAAAAACCCCAAATATATAGTGCTTATAGGTGTACGAATACGAATTTTGCCACCCACACAGGCGCCATCTATAAAAAAAAGAACTTTCTCAGAGAGTAAGGGGTTTTTATTCAAAACAAAGGAAGCAAACACGTTGTATTTTATTAAAAATAAAAAAGAAAATGAAACAAAAAAGTATTTTTCCACTTTACAAATTTGTTCTCCATAAAACAATACAATTAGACTATGTTATTTCCACAATAAAATTGTTTTTAATGTTCACAAACTTAAATCAACAAAAAACTAAAAACAGCTGATTGATTGTTTTCAGGAAGAAGAAGAGCTTGCAAGTGCTTGCTAGAAGAAATTTGTCCAGCAAGAATTTGCAAGCTCTCAGTGAAAGAACTGTCAAAATGTCTCTCTCGAATCGCTCTCTTTTGCTGGTTTTTTGTGTTAACAGACGGCTTCCAGCAACAATTGGTACAAATTTTAGGGTAACCAGACACAGCTTATACCTAAATGACGGAATAAATTAAAAATTTGTTTTGTTATTCTCAAATCTTTCTTCGTTATGGTAATTCCCATCAATTATTTCATATTTGCACATAAAATATGGAATTAATAACGATTTTATTCATTTTTTAGAGGTGTACGAATATGAACTTTGCATACTGTATATTTCTACAAAATTTTTACTTAAACTTCGCGAAGAAAATTTACCATTTTCTTCTACCATATATGCGAACATATATGCGTTGCTACAACAACAACAACATTTTTATACTCTCCACCATAGTATGGAGGGTATATTAAGTTTGTCATTCCGTTTGTAACACATCGAACTAATCATTTGCGACCCTATAAAGTATATATATTCTTGATCAGGATAAAATTCTAAGACGATCTAGCAATGTCCGTCTGTCCGTCTGTTGTAATCACTCTAGCGTCCGCAATAATTGAGATAGAGTGCTGAAATTTTGCACGCGAGGGTCTTTTTTCCATAGGCAGGTCAAGTTCGAAGATGGGCTATGTCGGTCCACTCTTTGGTATAGCCCCCATATAACGGTACCTCCGGATTTGAGGTATTTTGACGATCTTCGCCACATTTGCAGACCGAATTAGCTATAATTTGGCACTTAGGGTTCCTAGTGATCAACAAACTTATATCCTAAAGGATATGGGCATAGGTCCATGTTTTGGTATAGTCCCCATATAACGGTAAGGTATTTTGAGAATTTTAGCCACAATTTTTAGCCGAACTATCTGCAATTTGACATTTGAGGTTCTCAGTGGTCATGAAATATCTCCACGAAACATCGTCAACATAGGCCCATGTTTTGGTATAGCCCCCATATATCGGTACCTCCCGATTGGCGGTATTTTTCGAATTTTAGCTACCATTTTTAACCGAACTAGCTGTAATTTGCCATTTGAGGTTCTCAGTGGTCATGAAATATCTCTACTAAACATCGTCAACATAGGTCCATGTTTTGGTATAGCCCCCATATAACGGTACCTCCCGATTTTCGGTATTTTGAGAATGTTAGCTACAATTTTTAACCGAACTAGCTGTAATTTGCCATTTGAGGTTCTCAGTGGTCATGAAATATCTCCATCAAACATCGTCAACATAGGTCCATGGTTTGGTATAGCCCCCATATAAAGATACCTCCCGATTTTCGGTATTTTGAGAATTTTAGCTACAATTTGTAACCGAACTATCTGCAATTTGACATATAGAAAACAAATAAACAATATATAATATGGAAATGGCGAACACTGAAAATTTTACTGTACTTATACCAATTCTAATCAATATTAATTGTTATTTTAGTACTGTTCGTACCGCTTTAGTTCGATTTTCAAAAAAATCAGCCGAATCTCACCCTTACATGGTAACAGCGAGACCAACATTGCACCCCAATACTCACACTAAATCTAAAAAATACAGATTCAAGCACTGTCCCTACACCCAACAACAAATTGAGTGCCATTAAGTACTCTTCGTACCCATAAGTACGATTTTCCAAAACTACCTCAATCCTTCACTTCACCAGTAGCCTTAATTCCAAAAACAGGATTCCAGCGCTATCGGTGCACTCAAATTCAAATTGTATCATTTGGTATATTTCGTGCCCATAAGTACGAATTTCAAAAACTACCTCCATGTCTCAATCCTACACTCCATCCTTAGTCTTACCAAATTCGAGGATTCCAGCTCTATCCGTTCCGTCAAATACCCACTGTACCAAATTTAGTACCATTTTGTACTTTTCGTACCCATAAGTACGAATTTCCAAAACTACCTCAATCCAACACTTCAACATTAATCTCAATTTCGAATTTAAGGTTTCCAGCTCTATTCGTTCACCCAACTCCAAACTGTACCAAATTTAGTATTTTTCTTACCCTTAAGTAAGAATTTGCAAAACCAACTCCATCTTACACCCCAACAGCAAGCTTAATTCTAAATTTAATTTTTCCAGCTCTGTTCGTACACCCAAGTCCAAATTTGGTACTTTTTGTACACATAAGTACGAATTTTCAAAACTGCTTCCATTTTACACTCCAAATATAGCCTACGAAGTACGAATTTCCAAATTATCTCAATCCGAATTTTCTCATACGAATTTTCAAAACAGCTTCCATTCTACAATCCAACAGTAGTCAATCGTATACTCCAGCAGCAATTTTTATTCCAAATTTCAGAAATTCAGCTCCAATGACCCAAATCTTAATTACACCCAATTTATTACTTTTCGTAACCCATAAGTACGAATTTCCAAATTATCTCCATCCCATACTACAACATGAATCTTAAATCAAAATTTCAGGATTCCAGCTCTATCCGTTCGCCTTAATCAGATTTGTACCAAATTTAGTATCATTTCGTACCCATAAGTACGAATTTTCAATACTACTTCCATTCTACCCTCCAACTGCAGCCTTAATTCAAAAATTTCAGGATTCCAGCTCTATCCGCTCAAACTAAATCTAAATTGTACAAAATTTAGTACCATTTGTACTTGCCGTACCTATAAGTACGAATTTTCAAAAGTACTTCCATTGTACTCTCTAACAGCAGCCTTAATTCAAATTTCAGGATTCCAGCTCTATCCGTTCGCCCAAATCGTAATTGTACCAAATTTAGTATCATTTAGTACATTTCGTACCCATAAGTACGAATTTTCAATACTACTTCCATTCTACCATCCAACTGCAGCCTTAATTTAAAAATTTCTGGATTCCAGCTCTATCCGCTCAACCTAAATCCAAATTGTACCAAATTTAGTACCAGTTAGTACTCTTCGTACCCATAAGTACGAATTTTCAAAACTACTTCTATTCTACCCTCCAACTGTAGCCCTAATTCAAAATCTCAGGATTCCTGCTCTATCCGTTCAACCTAAATTCAAATTGTACCAAATTTAGTACCATTTTAGTACTTGTCGTACCCATAAGTACGAATTTTCAAAACTACTTTGGTTCTACTCTCCAACAGTAGGCTTAGTTCAAAATTTCAGGACTACAGCTCCATCCGTTCGCCCAAATCGTAATTGTACCAAATTTAGTACCATTTAGTACTTTTCGTACCCATAAGTACGAATTTTCAAAACTACTTCCATGCTACCCTCCAACTGTAGCCTTCATCCAAAAATTTTAGAATTCCAGCTCTATCCGTTCAACCTATATCCAAATTGTACCAAATTTAGTACCATTTAGTACTTTTCGTGCCCATAAGTACAAATTTTCAAAACTACTTCCATTTTACTCTCCAACAGTAGCCTTCGTTCAAAATTTCAGGATTCCAACTCTATCCGTTCACCCAAATCATAAGTGTACCAAATTTAGTACCATTTAGTACTTTTTGTACCCATATATACGAATTTTCAAAACTACGTCCATTCTACTCTCCAACAGTAACCTTAATTCAAAATTTCAGGATTCCAGCTATATCCGTTCGCACAAATCATTATTGTACCAAATTTAGTACTTTTCGTACACATGTGTACACTTTTCCTAAACCACCTCCTTATGCCAACCGTGCCTTTTAACCTTGATTCTCACACCAAATTTCAACCTATAACCTTTATCCGTTCACAAAGTACGAATTGGCACCAAATTTAGTACACTTTAGTACTTTTCGTACACTTATAGTTCGAGTTTCTAAAAACCCTTTATTACATTTTTCCTGCACTCCATCAGTAACCTTCATTCCAAATTTCAAAGTTCTAGCTCTACCGGTTCGCCAAATACAAACGGTACCATATTTAGTACCTTTTAGTACTTTTCGTACCCTTCCGGTTCGAATTTCCAAAAACCCAGCCTTATCTGACCCCTTCGGACTAAGAGTGATCCACATCCAAAATTTCAGGATTCTAGCTTCAGCCGTTTCGTCTGGGCGTTGATGAATCAATCTGTCAGTCAGTCAATCACTTTACTCTTTTATTAATATAGATATATCGTTTTATGCCGAAAGAAACTGGTAAATCTCCAGCATGACTTATTCGAGGAAGACCTGTAAAAACAATTGATTTATTTATTTACAATTTGGTCTCAACTTTATGAAAAATCGCCAAAATCAAGAAAATCAACAACTTCCAAGTATAACATCAATCAAACTGTATATATTCGATACTATGGAAGAAGAAGAATGCATTTCATCACCATGTCAACAGCCTGTTGTTATTGAATCTCAGCCTGAAATCGCCGAGCAGCCTAATGAACAAACAGCAAAAGAGTCAACAATCGAAAATCCAACAACCAGCCGTAATACTGATGACAATACAGATGGTCCTAGACGAAGTGCAAGAAGATGAAAAGAAGTATCTCGTTATTCACCTGAACCTTTTCGTCAATAATATATTCATTTCAAAATATTTGGCCTTAATTTCCAAAGCATTATTTGTATACATTATCTGCTTGCTACCCTTCTTACTTTGAATTTTCTGGGGGGAGTAATGTCATATATAGCATTTCCAGATTAAATGAAACCTTTTCCAAATTAAATGAAACCTTTTCCAAATTAAATGAAACCTTTTCCAAATTAAACGAAACCTTTTCCAAATTAAATGAAACCTTTTCCAACGGAAATGAAACCCTTTCCAATTGAAATGAAACCTTTTCCAATTGAAATGAAACCTTTTCCATTTGAAATGAAACTTTTTCCAAATTAAATGAAACCTTTATTTTTTATTATAATGAACAATAAACTGATATTGATTTTTATTGTTTTAAAATAAAATAATAACATCAATTGATGTTATTATAACAAATATAGTAATATAGGAATGAATTTGTGAATAAGCGTTACAAGCATCATTGTTTTTTATTTTTATTTTTTGTTTTTTAGTTATTATTTCATAGTTTTTACTTCAGTCTTAACAATAAAAAACCATGTTTTCCAAACCTTAAAAATGAAATACGGAAATTGAAAATTATTTTAAAAACAGCCTCAGTCCAAATATATAGAAAGCCTAAAACGTAGGAGTTAAAAAAACAGGCTCGGTATTTTCCAAAATGGATACTTCAACAAAGGGAACATTTAATATTTATAGAAGATAGTGGATTTAATCCTCAGATTGTGCTTCCTACTTTATAAGATCGATATGTAACTCTAATGGCAGTGAATAAAATCGGGGGTTTTGTGTACCGTAATATAATTTCAAGTTTAAGTGTGAATTTCAAACAATTCAAACAATTTAAAGAATGTATTTTGGGGAAGATTACAACAGACTTGGAATTAGAAAACTCGTTTCTGATAATTGATAATCAGTAAATTCGTAAGAGGAATAAGACAAGAACTTTATTAGAATTAAACAGATATCAACTTAAATTCCTGCAGCCATATTCCCAAAGTTCAACGGATTTAGAATGCATTTTCAAAAATAAAATGCTGCGCTACAACTGAACTTCGCGATCCTTCACTGAGACGATAGAGCGCAGCATTCAACAGAAAAATCAGGAAGATTGTTCGAACTGGCCATTGTATTGAAAGTTTCCCGAGCAGAAAACTGAAGGGACTGACTACGTAAGAAAATTATTATGTTAACATAGTCAATTGATATATTTCTCATTTCCAGATCGATTTTAACAAAACCATAAAGAATTTCAGTTTTTGTTTTTTGTTTATTGATAAAAATAAAGTTAAGATTATGAAATAAGAGCTCAAAAAGAGTCGAAAAAAAAAAACAATGATACCTGTAATGAGATTCTGTAACACATTGTTGTCCTTACCGGCAAAAGTCGTTAAAATTTAAAGTGCTCATAATTTCGGTAATTAACGATTTTTTTCGGCAAGTTAACGATGAATAAAAAGTAGTCGCTAACCTTTACCGATAGCAACAGTGATGCCAACTTTTATTGAAAATTTTCTATAATAATTTTGCGATTTAATTTTACCGATTTTTGTCGGTAAAGGTAAAAATGAATTACAAAATCACACTACTGTAAGGTTTATTAACGAAAAACATACATATATAACTATATTTGTTTTAATTACATCAATTTATGTTAACATTTTAATTTAAAACAATAAAAATCAATATTAGTTTCAAGTTCTTATAATAAAAAATAAAGGTTTCATTTGATTTGGAAAAAGTTTCATTTCAAATGGAAAAGGTTTCATTTCAATTGGAAAAGGTTTCATTTCATCTGGAAAAGGTTTCATTTCATCTGGAAAAGGTTTCATTTCCGTTGGAAAAGGTTTCATTTAATTTGGAAAAGGTTTCGTTTAATTTGGAAAAGGTTTCATTTAATTTGGAAAAGGTTTCATTTAATCTGGAAATGCTATATTTGACTTAATCCATTTTGCAGATTACATACAATAAATTACAACTGTGTTATTAGTATAAGCGATCTCTCATACTTGTAAACACACCTATGATAGTCATAAGCAATGCATAAATAAAACAGTCTCAAAATAACTCTCAACGCGTGCTCATCTCCTTCCTACACTCAAACCATATCAACATACCTTCGTGAATCATCAATTTTAATTATATATTTTTTTGTTTAATTACAAAATTAACAAAATCACATGCGAATGCATAAGAAAACAAAGTGATGCTTGTTTGCTTTTTATCTGCGTTACAAATACCTGTTTTTGACATTTAGAAACACGTAGCTTCGTAGTTGTTAAGTACATCGGCGTTAAGAAGCTAATACAAGGTATATAATTTGTCATTTGTAAAGCAACTGACGGTACGGAAGTCAGCCAGTATTCAATTGGACTGTCCTGTTATATCCAATCATGCGTTTATTTTTGCATCGCTGTGTGAAATCGTTTTTTAGTATGTTGATTATAACGCCCTAGATGCAGAGAGAAATTGACGAAGCAGTATCTAATTCCAAAGTCGATGCATAATTAATACATGGGTTGTTGATGTTCAAGTTAGCGTTTTAAATGCTAATCTTCTGTGCATTCGCTCGGCCTTTGCCATTAGAATGCAATTTGTGAAGTTCAAGTGTGATGAGTGGTACAAGGAACTTGAAATTCGTCATGGATTGTCGCTTAGGGGTCTAGCTTATAAAGCCTATTTACTTGATACCAGTGATGAAAATTGGAGAACTTACTGCAAGTTAAAACTGAAAAACAAAATTGAAAAAAAAATTAAATAAAAAAATTAAAAAAAAAGTATGGTCGATAATTTAATGAAGTTGCAGTAGTGGGGAACTCGATCTAAAACCCCCTAGTTTCAGGCACGAATACAAAGCAACTGACGCTTCGTAAATGAGCCTATATGAGGGAAGAACAAAGTCACTCAAGGCAAATAGTAGAAATTGTTTTTGAAAATATTATATTTTATCGGCATAAATTGCATAGAGAGGATCCCATATTACCGATCCATATTCTAATATAGGTCTAACAAGGGAAACAAATAAAATTCCTTAGCCCATCGTTTGTATTTTAGATGTTCTTCAGAGCACAATTAGTTTTAATATTAGTATGTTGGTACACTGGATGACTATCAATGGCCTGAGTATAAATACAGCAAAAACTAAGGCAATGTATTTTGGCAATATGCCCGAAAATTAAATAGCTATTTCCATCTGTAATAAAGTTATAGATATTGTAAGTACGCTTAATTGTCTGGGCGTTGTGCTTGATGACAAGCTGACTTTTGAGAACTCTGTTAGTACAATAATATATTCAACTTTGCACTTATAAAGTTATACGCGTTATACGTTATACGCGCTACGAAAGCGCGGTCCATGCATTAGTAATGCCAATTTTTATGTATTACCCTGAAGTCTTTAGTGGTAGTTGTGCCGTTTGTCGAGAGTTTCCTTGGATGTAGTTTTAGTAATTTCGTTAAATTGAGGGGTCCTTGTGTTTCTATAAGATGTTTTCGTTTAGTAGGAGGTCTACTAGGAATGTACAAATCACTTTGCCAAGAATTACTACAATTTTGGATAAATCATTTCTTGTTAGGATTGCGCGCGTGTATAACAATCTTGCACCTTCTCTTAAAGCGTTTGATCACTCATTGTCCATGTTTAAGCGAAAAATCTATAGGTATGCTGAATCTCATGAAATTTAATTGTACTGGTTCTTTTCTATTTATTTCCTGAGTTTTTGCTATAATGGTAGATCATTTAATATTTACTTTATATACATATATTTGTTTAAACTCCTATAAGCAGCATAGGGACAATAATAATATTGATATTCTTATTTAATTCGAAGATTCCTTTAGTGTATTTTACAAATATAGTTTGTTATAGTTTTTTATTGAGTCTGAAAAATGTATGCTAATTTTGGAAAAACTTATACAATAAAATAAAATTCTTGGCATGCTAAACATACAAATGATTAAAAATTTCTAATGAAAGTATAAACATTTGTTTGCAATTAAATTATCAATTAACATATTATGATTTTTTAAAAGACCAAAGTAATTCATTAAATGATTAAGTTCTTGTGCTGATATAGGTTTCGGGAGGGCATCTGCTACAATTTCATTTGTTGAGATGTATTCTAGGGTAATTTCTTTGACATCAATTTTTGTCTAAAGAACTTTGCTTTTATATCCACGTGCTTTGTTCTGTTTGAATAGTTATTATTCAGGGCGACTTGTATAGGCCCCCTATTGTCACAAAATAATTTAATGGATGTTTCACAACCTGGATTGAGTTCTTTTCCCAACCTTTTCAACCATATTGATTCATGAATAGCTACGGCCACGGACATGAATTCAGCTTCCGTTGAGGAAAGTGCTACAGTTTTTGCTTCTTTGCAGCACATGAAATTGCAGCTGACTGATAAAGAAATACGTAGCCTGTTGTTACTGTCGGTCATCCACATTGCCAGCGTCACAATATCCGATCATGTTTGATTCTTTACTATTTGTTCTGTAAATTAATCCCTTGTCAAGCGTTCCCTTCAAATAACGCATTACACGTTTCACGGCCTCCCAGTGAGCTTTAACAGGGTTTGTGCTAAAACGCCTTAACACATTAACGGCATATCTGTGATGCAAACAACAAACATCCAATTGCCAGCATATATAGAATGGGTGACATTTCCTTCTTCTCTTTCTCACTATTTGGGCTCATAGTAGACGAAAGTTTTGATTGATGTCGATTGGGGTTAAAAGCGGGTTGCAATCATCATTCTAAAACGTTTCAACACATCTGAAATATATTTGCTTTGGTCTATCATTTAGTGATCTACACCTCGGGTGATCTTTATTCCAAGCACTGTTGATACTTCTCCCAAATCCTTTATTTTGAACGCTTTAGATACTATCTTCTGAAGTGAACACTTTTGACTGTGATTCACTGTAAGCAAGGGTCAGCTTTGGTGAGGAATACAAGAATTCTAACCTTAAATAACGGCATTTAACCCCCAAAAATTATTTTTGTTTCTCTAAAATATATATTGGACACCCAGAGACGTTCGCTGAAACAATAAAATGTATAAATTTTGCTGCTAATTCCATAAATTCTACGGTAATACACATATTTCCTTGGGGTGTATGTAAACTTTTGTCCCCATCATTTTTTTTTTGTTTTTGTAAAATTTACCGTTATTTGTATTATGGATTATACTTTTGTTGTTTCAAATATTGTTTATTAGTGAGAAGAAATAAAACTGCATACTTTGAATTTCATAAAAATCATTACTTATCCTAAAACCCGAGATTTATGGTTTGTATGTAAACTTTTGTCCCTGACTGTATTTCTAACTGACTTGGTATTATCAGAAAAAATTAGCACATCGTCCAGGTATATTGCTTATACCCGTTGTTGGTATCATGGTATATACATTGGTCGATGTCGAACAACACCCATTTTCAGCAATTCATGTTTTTATAGTCTCGTTCCAGACTCTACAAGACTGTTTTAATCCGTACAAAGACTTCTCCAGTTTTCACACCTTTCTCGAATAATCACTATATCCTTCTGGCTGGTGCATATATATGGTCCCTTTAAGGTTACCATTCAAATAGGCATTGACTGCATCCATTTGGTGGATCACCATATTATATCATACCTAACGACGATGGAAAACGTTTCGATAAAGTCTATTCCTTCTCGCTGTGTAAATTCCATTTCTTTGGATTACCATCATTGTCACATTTGGTTCTGAACACCCACTTGTACTGCACGGCCTTTTCTCCCGAAGGTAATTCAGTCAAAACCCACGTATTATTTGACATCAATGAGTTGATTTCTTCATTCATCGCAGATTTCCAATTTTTCGCATGCTCTTTGAAACTACCTGGATCAGTTTAAAAAAAAAAAACTACATTGCACAAAAACTTGATGACGGTTGATTTCTGGTTGCGATTCGTTCAGATCTGCGTATTGTTGGTTCGTCAATACTCGATTGGTTATGCACATCCCGCGACCATGAACTATCAGTTCCTCTTTTAGCGTTATCACAATTCGAAGGCCAATCAGTATCCAAATATTCGCTGTCCGTTTCCGATTCAGGATTTGCTTCGACAGGAACTAAGGTGCCTTCAGGTTGTTCATCGTCATTATCCGAATTGCTATTATGTGCCGAATGAGTCGATTCACTGTGATTTTATGTGACATCATTTGTTTCTGATGGGACATCAACTTCACCCTCCCCTGAATCGACACCACCATAATAAACTAAATCAGGATAGTAGAAATCTAGCACAATATTTTATGTTGCCTTTACATGCCTATATTCCAAGAAAATAACATCTCGACTTATAATTATATAGAAGCGAACCACAAACCCCAGACACCGAATTTGAAAGCATCAGAGACGTGCCTTCCAAAAAGCAAATCGACTTGTGTGCTCTTGAAGAAATGTGGATCAGCCAACGCTATATTAGGAAGATCTTTGAAGGACGATGTCGGCAGAGAATTGCTGGGAAGATTGCCTGCCAGCTTTGGAAGAACAAAAGCGGACATTGTCAACGCAAAATCGCGGTCAAGCTTCGAAGAAAGAATGAAAGTGCACTGCTTACGTACACTGGCAGAATTGGAATTATTCAAACCTGAAATTTGTGTATTTGTGCGCTTGTATGGTAACCTAAGTTTATTGAATAAACGTTCTGTGACGAATCCGCCTTCAGAACCAGAATCAAACAAGGCACGGGCTGAATATGTAACTCCCTTACGTACAATTTGTACCATAGCTGTACCCAACAAAACTCCCTGAATGTTGGAAGAAAAGTAATTTTGCACATTCCCGGCTCCGCTGCTAGTGCGGAGTTGGAATTGAATAGAATTTTGTAAAGAAGAGTACTATGTCGCTTATTGCAAGTATAACAATTATGCTTGCTTAGACAATTCTGAACGGAGTGGGTTTTTGAAAAGCAGTTGAGACATAAGCCTTGACGTTTAATATCGGCTTATAATTATAATTATTTTGCCATCATAAGGGTTGTATAAACGATAACCTTTGCTTTCACAGCTGTATCCAACCATGATACACTCGGTCGATTTCGGGTCTAGTTTTGATCTCCTTTCTTTTGGAATATACACTAACGCTGGACAACCAAAAACTCTCAAAAATTTCAAATTCTGTTTGCGTCCTGTCCATATTTCTTCTGGGCATTTCTTTGACCCACGGCAAGGTACACGATTAATTAAAAATGCGGACGTGGCTGCGGCTTCAGCCCAGAAACGACGATCGTACCGCTATCTAGAAGCATGTATCGAACTCTTTCTATAATGGTTCGATTCATCCTCTCTGAAACGCCGTTCTGTTCAGGAGAATAAACACAAGTCGTTTGATGAACTATTCCATGTTCCTTATAGAAATTTGAAAACTGCGTATTCACGTATTCACCTCCATTGTCTATTCGAAGAATTTTGATTCTCTTTCCGGTTTGCTTCTCAACCAAAGATTTGAATTCCACGAATTTTGAAAAAACGTCAGATTTCCTCTTCAGCGGATATGCAAACACTTTTTGAGAAAACGACTTCCGGAAAATTATGTTGTGTTGAGTGATCCCACAACATCCGAATGGTTCCAACAATTCAGTCGATCGAGTACCTTTTTCATTATTTGGCCAGCGTGTTTGTTTACCCTTAACACAAATCGTACACCTTTTTGTTGTTCCTTGTAAATTGCTGCACAATTTAGGCACATACTCCACATCTTTTACGGTGATAGTTTTGGTTTTATTTTTGCAATTAATTTCCAAGTCGACATCTCCAATACCTTTGACTTCAAGTTCATCTTTATTCGCCACAACTACCTCCTTACATTCGCATTTCTAATGTTGTATATATCCGAGTTGCTATTGGTCATGTGGTTACTTGTCCCGCTATCTATAAACCAATAATTGAAATTCTTGACGTTTTTGCTTGAAGTGCAGCTTGCTTTCCTGATGCTAGGTCAAATTTTGTATCCTGGAATAAAAGGTTATTTACCATATAGACGGTAAATTTTTCTTTTGAGTTCTCCACGGCCATTACCAGGGGTTTGAAATCTTCAGTTAAACCGGGCAACATCAATAAAGCCGCATCTAGCATCCTTTAATTACGAGCTTTCCAGCATCCTTTAATTACTAGCAATGATTTCGCCTGTCATTTCCATACATCGAAATTTTCTCTGCCCCTCATTCTCTTCACTGGACATGATAGTTGAGCACTTGTCATATTTTTTCACTTTTTTCCAATAGCAAAAAGAAAAACCGATTTGAAAAAAAGAAAATATTCCGTGTCTATAGGCCCACAACCTATTGTGTTTAAAGTTTTTATTGAGACTGAAAAATTTATACTAGTTTTGGAAAAACGTATACAATAAAATTCATGGCATGCTATATCAATTATAGTATTTTAACAACAAAGTAAACATACAAATGATTTAAACATTCTAATTACAACATTTCAAAGATATTTTTTGGTTTTAAGATACTTTTTAGAGTAGTTTATGTTAAGTTGTTTAGTGTAACTTTAACTGCATATGAAAACACCAAGTTTAAAGCGTTGGATGTTGTCCTGTAGACAGTGAAAGCCTTAAAACCCGTACCAAAGAAATATTGTTGGAAACACAATATTTCTCCCAGATTGGATTGCGTTGAAAATAAAAAAAAGAAAAACAAAGGCGGAATCAATTTGTGATTTTGAACAGAAAAATGTTAATTTTATTGACAGAAAGTCGAAAATAAGCTTGTTGGAAATCGATGCTTACCGAATTGAGCAAAGGTTGAATTACAAGTGATTGAGCAAAGAATAAGTAAGAAAGTCCGAGAAAGCACAGACGACAGGTTTCGAACTAGAAAAGCAGAACGCACACATATATGGTAATATTGAAAAAAGTTTTACAATCGTTGAAGTTGAGGTTCACCATTTAATAAGTCGCGAACTGTTAATACAGTCGAAATCGCTTATAACGTCGGTCAAGGGACCGACGGAGTTTGTCGCTATAACCGATAGGTCTATAAAGGGCCCCAGAGATTTGGGACTTTTGGATATCGTCGTTATAACCGATATGACGTTATAAACGACGACGTTATAAGCGATTTCGACTATATATTTTATAAAATATGAATATATTTATATTAATTGAAGTGTTTTAGCCGCGATCTCATAATATGGACCATAACAAATAATTTTCGTGGAAGCTGCGTTGGTGGTAATATAAAAAAATGGGAAAATGTGTTGAAGTAAACAAGTTTTTTTGTGTTCTTTCTTGATTTCTGGCCAAACCACGCAAAACTCAAACCTGTGCTCAAAGAGAGAACTAAAAAATACCCCTTGGGCAACATGGTTTTAGTGTATGACTTTTCGATCCCTAAAATCGATGCTGACATTTTGAAGTTTTGATTTCAGTGTTTTTCGAATTTTTCTTATAATTAGAGGGTGCAACTGGATAATAATCGAAACTAGTGTATAGGATTGTAGAACTCGCGATTCCACGTCGTTCGATGTATATCTCATGAGTGTGCTCCGTACAGTTTCCTAGTAATAGGAGTCCAAAGGCGAAAATTTGGTGCGTAAATTTTCTGAAAAAAACTATTTTTGGCTTTAAAATTTACAACTGGTGTGTAAATTTTCTGAAAAAACCTTTTTTTGCTTTAAAATTTACAACTGTCGTACAGGTACCACTGAACCTTGTGTGATTTCAGTTTTTTTACGTGCAGGATCTAATAAGCCCTTCCGCGTTCGAATCCATCCACTAAAACGCCGGATATAGATACCTTGAAAGTAGGAAAATCAGCAAAAATATATTTTGATGTGGTGGCACATCCGCAGTTCTTGACGAATCTGTCTAAAATAATTTATATTGACGTATTTTTAATAGGCGGCCATAGAAATCGGATGCACCTTATAATCATATGCACATCGCGTGATCTTTGCCCACTTGAAGGTTTTTTGAATAGTAAGATGCAACTGATGGCACACTTTGGCCGCTGAATAAAACATGGGAAAATCCATGCATATTGATAGACATGGACTCCCTGTATCCGAAAAGCACATGCACCTCAACTGATTTAAACGGATTCGCGAATTACACGCTTTTTAAGTTTTGTGTTTTTTCTTTGGTTGTAATTTCATTATTACGCTCTACTACTTATTTCTATTGCTTATCGCAAAAAGCAAATATACTTTCACGATGACAAATTATTTTCCTTGTAATAGTTTTAGCAAAATACTTCAGGTTTTGTATGGAAAATTAGTGAAATAGTAGAATAACTCCCAAAAATATTTCTCCAATTTTTCGCATTAAACCAAGATATATATTTTTGAAATAAATTTCAACAATAAGTTTTCGTCTTTTGTTGTTGCTGTAATATGCATTCAATGAACCCAATCTTTATAATTTTGGTCTCACATTTGTCTATGCGGTGTCTAGATTCTGTACGTATTTTTAACTTATTTTTTAGAGATTTTTATGGACTCTGAATTAGAATAAATAATACTTACCCCAAGATTTCTTTATTATTTTTTTATTTTCCGCGAAAATAAAAATAAATTTTGCAAATATTTTTGCATCTACGGATAGATATCAAATTCTGTTAACGATTGATGTATACATTTTTTTATTACAACCCCAAGGGAATTTTTAAATATTTTTTCTTGATAAGGAAACAAAACCCCCTATAACTTTTGGGTGCAGCATCCAATTTTGTGAACGCGAACATATTTGAAACCACAATTTTTTTCTTAACGTAAGTACCAAAATCGCGGATGTGCTCGCTAAAAAAAATATTTTTGTTTTTTTTTTTCAATGGTATTGAAAAGGAAATTTGAAATTTACCATATGTATGTGTAGATGAGCGGCAAAAAATTAATAAATAGAATAGGAAAAGCCTGAGTTGCCAGAAGCCAACAAGGACCTCTGTGACACAGGATTTCGGCGTTAACATCACCGCCCACCTTGCAGTAAGTCTGCAATGAAATGAAAGAATATAAGTCCATGTCGTGTGTACTTTTGCGGATTACAATGTAATTTTACTGAAATGAATGCTATTGAAAGAAAACTCGTATATTATGGATGAAGTATTTGTAGCTGAAAAGGAATAGAAATTAAAACAATTAGTGCAAATTTTTCATTGGAATTCAGAATGAATGGAGTAGTTGACGTCTCAGAACGAATAATGGTATCGGCAGAAAGTATTAGTTTTGGGCGGATATTACGACGAGTTTCGTGATGGGCCGGGTGAATGTTCCCCGTTGAGTAACCACATCCGCGACTGTCTGAACCGACGGTATACTTTCGAAATGCGGCCGATACGGCACGCGTTTGGTGGCAGATTGTCCTCGATGACGGCGACTAATGAATCAACGGTAGTGTTGGGCTCGAAAGTTTGCCACTTATTGCGCTTCTGAAGTTCACGCAAATATTCGTTCTGCCATTGTGAACCGAAAGTTTTTTGAATAGCTTTAGGCTTTTCCCGACGAGTAAGGTAAGGTGCTGATTTTACACCGAGTTTTGCCAACTGGAAATCATGAACTTCCATGTCGGGAACTGAACTCTTGAAATCGGTATCATCTGGATGAACTGGAAGTGGATTGGTAATAGTAGATTTGAAAAGATCTTCACAACAATGATCGGAAGGAGATAGGAAACGTGAAACCTCTTTATGCGAAGAGATTTTGCAGAAATTTTAAACAATGTTGACGGATCTGGACGAAATATTGCCAATTGGACCTATCAAGATCCATCCGAAGATAGTCTCTTGAGCAAGAAGAGAGCCACAAACCCCAGACACCGAATTTGAAAGCATCAGAGACGGTAGAACGTCGCTTCCAAAAAGCAAATCGACTTGTGTGCTCTTGAAGAAATGTGGATCAGCCAACGCTATATTAGGAAGATCTTTGAAGGACGATGTCGGCAGAGAATTGCTGGGAAGATTGCCTGCCAGCTTTGGAAGAACAAAAGCGGACATTGTCAACGCAAAATCGCGGTCAAGCTTCGAAGAAAGAATGAAAGTGCACTGCTTACGTACACTGGCAGAATTGGAATTATTCAAACCTGAAATTTGTGTATTTGTGCGCTTGTATGGTAACCTAAGTTTATTGAATAAACGTTCTGCGATGAATCCGCCTTCAGAACCAGAATCAAACAAGGCACGGGCTGAATATGTAACTCCCTTACGTACAATTTGTACCATAGCTGTACCCAACAAAACTCCCTGAATGTTGGAAGAAAAGTAATTTTGCACATTCCCGGCTCCGCTGCTAGTGCGGAGTTGGAATTGAATAGAATTTTGTAAAGAAGGGTACTATGTCGCTTATTGCAAGTATAACAATTATGCTTGCTTAGACAATTCTGAACGGAGTGGGTTTTTGAAAAGCAGTTGAGACATAAGCCTTGACGTTTAATATCGGAACTGCGAGCATCAGGATCCATCCGGAGAAAATTTGAACATTTTCAAATAATATGAGCCTCATTTGGACACAAGGGACACTTTGGATCAGAGACTTTCCTCTGGAACGAATTGAAAATTTTTGAAGGGTTGGACTTCCCTTCGGACGAACTTTCCTTATGAATGGAACCACTTCTGCGCATCTCGGAAACAGACTCAGACCGTGGAATGCTGGACTTATCAGAAAGAGTCTGTTCCCAAAGCGTGAGGGTGGAATCAGGAAGTCTGTTTGAACACAAGAAGACGAAGATCGGATCCCAACTCTTCACATCAATATCATAAGTCTTCAGAACGGAAATACAAGAGTTGAAGGCGCTTCAACCCTTGAGGAGACTCAGAATGGACAGTAGGTTAATTGAAAAGAACTTTAAGCTGGCCATTAACGAGAACTCGCTTGTTTTCATAGCGATCGCTAAGATTGGACCAAGCTTGAGAGAATCCATTATTGGTGAGAGGGCTCTACTGAACGATTTCTTTTGCTTCGCCTTTGGCTTACACCAAAACTTGAAGTTCTTCTACTATTTATTTTTGGTGGGAATGTGAAAATGGACATAATTTGTGAGAAAATTTACTGAAAAGGAAAGTCCGTATGTGTAAGGATTAAGGATTATTACATGTTTCAAAAGGACAATGGCCTCAAAAATATGGATTTCCTTCAAGAAATTCCCGTTTTTTCAAACAGGACAAGTCGAAACTCGATCAAAATCACCCCATATTGAAACTTTAGAGCTTTTCTGAGCATTTCATGGCTTTAGAATTCATAAACAGGACATAAAACCCTAATTTTGTCGCTACAGTTGTTGTATTTGTAGATAACCAATTTTTGTGGATTTTACGATCCAGTGTACGTTGGACTTGTCACTATAAGTACTATAACTGCCATTAAAACCAATTAATATACTCTTTATGATCTTAAGTACCGATTTAGTTTAATTTTGTTCAAAAATATCAAGATTTTTTTACACAGTTCCACGAGGATTCTCCGTTGTATACTAACTTTTGCGACATAAATTTTGGTCTTTTTGTGATTCGAAACGTACATTTGCTAATGTATGCGAATATAGCGGACTTTAATTTGTTATTACGGAAGACAACCTTCTTCTCTATCAAATAAAACTAATTGTTTGTTGTTTTCAATAAGTTATAGTGATATTTATTCCTAATACATTTTTGTTTCAACGGTGTATACTAACTTTTGCGACAGACTGTATGTAAGATATATGGTCTTTAATTTTGCGCGAATTGTATCCAGTTTAGAAGCTTGGTCTTCGTCACCTGATTCTTCATCCCCGTGAGCTTCGGACACATTCTTTTACAAAAGATTCATACTCCGACTTAATTCTTGTCCAAATAGACTTTATTTCTTCAGTATGAATCTTAATTGAATGGAGTTGACCGGAAGAAGATTATTTGTTAGGTCAGCTTCAAATCCCACAAGGGAGTCTGATAGACGAATGAATGAATCAAGCGATATTTTGAAAATAGCTTTGAATCGAGAAAAGAATGAACAAAACCCCATTAAATGTATGTCGAATAGACAGGATTTGGAATTTCCGAGGAAAAATTTGAGTTAAGAACGACTTTAGAATGGAAATGTGTTGTATAAGTATCAAGAACGTTAACTCTTGACTCAGCAGAACTCAACAAATATTATTTATAAATAGCAATAAAGCCAAAAAATCTGAAAATGGCGATTGTTTTTAGGAAATGGACGAACAATCAGCGAAATATATAAAATGAATATGTAAACTGAGAAAAAAGGTTTAAATCAATGTTTACGACCTTTTATACATATATATTTATTCAAAAAAAGTACACCTGTACCAAGAAACCGTATTTATAATTATACGAAATAATAATTATATGGTGAGAATTAAAATATTAAAAAAAGGAAAATTAATGTTTCAGAAAATATTTTATTGTACCAATGTCCTCGAAGAATGAAATAAATTTAATTGTTTTGGATAGAAAGTATCGAATAATATTGAAAAATGCAAATAATTAATATTATTTGGAGAGGACAAATCGAATTCGAGACCCCTGTATAAAAGTCGAATTCCAAAATACGAAAGACGACTAAAGTCGATTTTGAGAACCCTGTATTGTAGTGAAATACGAAAAGCCGAATTTCGATATTTAGACCCCCATTGATCGTATGAGAGGGAATATAAAACAAGCAACAACAACAAAACGCACGGAAATATCACCAGCACACAGCGGGAACTAGTGAAATGAAGGAATAATGAAAATAATAGAATTGTTGTCACTTGTTATGCGGGAATAAAGCACAAAAGAAGGAGAAATAATGCAATTTCAATGAAAGAAAAAAGAGTGGAACACTTCTCTTATTATTTATTTTTGTGTGCAAATGCAATAACAAATGCAATGAAATTGAACGAATTAAAGAGAAATTACTATTTTTTATTAAAATAGGCACCAAACGGATAATTTTAACAGGAAAAAAAACACAACTGCACTTTTCTCTCAGAAAATCGAACGAAAAAACTGACACTCTTCCACCGAAATCGCGTATTGAAGAAAATGAAATGATGTTTTGCCGACGGCAAACGCACTTTTTGTTTGTAGAAAAATCACAAACTTACCTTCGATTTGATGAATTGATGAAAATATTAGGATGTGTGTAATGAAAATCCAAGCTGGAACAGTAATTTCAGGGCAGGCTTTGAATCCGGATCGTTAGGACCAAATGAAAACACCAAGTTTGAAGCGTTGGATGTTTTCCTGTAGAAAGTGAAAACCTTAGAACCCGAACCAAAGAAATATTGTTGGATACACAATATTTCTCCCAGATTGGATTGCGTTGAAAATAAAAGAAAAGAAAAACAAAGGCGGAATCAATTTGTGATTTTGAACAGAAAAATGTTCCTTTTATTGACAGAAAGTAAAAAATAAGCTTGTTGGAAATCGATGCTTACCGAATTGAGCAAAGGTTGAATTACAAGTGATTGAGCAAAGAATAAGTAAGATAGTCCGAGAAAGCACAGACGACAGGTTTCGAACTAGAAAAGCAGAACACACAGATATATGTATGTGTAGATGAACGACAGTGCGAAGAAAAATGAATAAATAGAATAGGAAAAAGCCTAAGTTGCCAGAAGCCAACAAGGACCCCTGTGACACAGGATTTCGTCGTTAACAGCATATAATAGACTATGTTAGGAAATGAAATGAATAAATTAAATTAATCTTATTGCGGCCTGTTGAAGAATATTCTGTAGCTAGTATTCAATGGTCACTTTTACATCAGTATTTGAATGGGTTCAAAGGAAGTTGTGAAAGATTCGATATTTTCATCACCATTTGAACATATTTCATAGACCCAATGCAGATGAAGTTTATGTTTTTATTTACACACATGTATATATATATGTACATTTATTTATATGAATATGTTTAAAGCTATACATATAACGGTGTTGGTGGAGACACGAAATCGCGACCAACGTTGTTAGAACTCTCTTCGTAATGATGTTTTGGATTTCCTGAATACATCCGACATCTAAACAATTGGTCGAAACGTCGTTCAGGCACTACAATAATAAATTATATGTTCATCCAAAAGGTTGTCTATTCGTTTCATTTTATTAGCATTTCTCTAGATATCATTCCTTCCCAAAAAAAAAAAAAAAAAACCAAAATGTTATAAAATAACGCAATTACAAACAAAAAGTAATTCTTGAAATAGAAATTCTTAAAGGAGTGCAGTTAGAGTCCATGTGGTAATCTAAACTAGAAATCGGAAGATGATAGAAAAATCCTTTTATAAGATGAAACAAAGCAGTTGTGAGGAGCGGAGTAGATAAACTCTATTGCGGTGGAGCGATGGTGATTAAACTGCAATTTTGGATGTAAACATTTTGCTGACAATCAAATTATAGTTATTTCATGAATTCGTTAGAATTAAACATTTTTGTTTGTCATGAAAATCATATTTCAATACAGCATCTTCCATTTTCCAAACAAGACATTGCAAGTCAAATGGTTAGTGAAAATGCTATTCTAATTAATTGGTTAAGATGCCATGCCAAAGAGTTGGTATAGATGTCATGCCAAAGAAATAGTGAAGATGCAATTCAACCGGGTTAGTGAAGTCGACATGCTTAGGATCTGAAAATGAATTAAATCATTTGGGGGTCAAGCTCTTGAAAAATTGCTGACCCAAAAAACAAAACAAAAAATTGGAACTCTTACCCACTAAATTTGTTCCATTTGATCCAAAACCAGTATACATATAATAGATTTTATGGAGATCGGTTAAGGTTAACCCGTGCCAATCTAGCGATCTTTCCCAGCAAAAAGTTTGCCTCCAAAGATACAGTTAAATCCTATGTACAAATGATGTGGAATGACATCAAATTATGCATTTTCAAGCGTGACTACCGCATTTTAACTAACCATTAGGGTAGAATATAATGCAGTCCAATTCGAATCCAAAGCACGTGTTTCAATACAGTGCTTTGTTTTAAATTAAAGGCACTCTTCGGAATGTGTTTTTATACAGAATAAATAAAAATAATTTATTGTTGGTGTAAAATAAGAATAATAAGAACTTTATTACATTAACACAAATTATGAAATTTTTTCATTAAATTCAATCGAAACTGAGTTTGTTTCCATTAATTCCTTCTTGCTTCATCTGCTATAGGCGTTTTTATTTTTTCTTTCCAGCACCTGTTAAGATTTCGACATGTACTCCAAAAGCACTTCATTTTCTCATGAGTTGCCGAAAATTTTACATTTTCTTATTTTAGGCCCATACCTACATATATACAGTTGTGTTCAAAATAATAGGAGTGCCCATACACAAAAGGGAATGGTCCAAAAAAACTTGTTTAAACTTCTCCATTTTGGCTTATTTTGTATTTGGTTAACATTGTTGACATTCCAACTGTTATTTCATTAACAGAAATGTGGCAATTTGTATTTAATTATTTACTGTTTACACCAACATTATAAATCGTCTTAAAATTTTTTGTTCAAAAAAATAGGAGTGTGGAAGAAAAAGGACAATAAAAATATTTTTAGGTGAATTTAAGACCAAAACTGTAAATATTTTAGTTGATAGTACTAAATACAATACATTTGAATTTTTTTTTAAACAAAAGTCCTTTGGTAGTATCCAAAAACAGACTATTGTCCTCGTGGCGACTTTTCCAATAAATTAAGCCCTTATTGGGGAATTCAGTAGATTTTATAAACAAAACCTTTATTGATTAGAGTTGTTTAACACTCTGACTGTTACCTCAAACAAAACATAATGATTGGTATCCCATAAATTGGTGTATTTTGAACCATGAACCAAATTTCAGCCAGTTTCCATTAATCCTTTATGAAAGGATCGGCCAAAACAGCGCATTTATAAGTCATTTATTCCTCGACCAAATGAAATGATGAGGTCCTCCGGATGTTAGCTTTATGTACACAATCAATTTCACTTCTATTCCAAAAATATTTTAAAGCGTGAACGGTTGAAATTAGTTTTACACCATTTTGCGATAATTCGGCTTCGACTACTCTATGGTTGGTATACAACGTACTATATTTGTCTACATAAATTCACGTTTTTCGTCCAAAAGTACTTAATTTAGATTAGTTCTCATAGAAAATTATGTTTTATACGATGCAAAACCTAATAAACATATTCGCAGGGCAACTTCAAAAGTATTTCCTTAAAATTAGCTTTTTAACAAAGCGTGTAGAAAAATGGCTCATATCTGCCAATCATCCAATTTTTCAAATACAAACAAAATAATTGTTCTGCGTGTAGTTTAGATGCTAAGGGCCTTAAGACATTATTTGGTCGAGGAAATAATGCCTTATAGATACGCTTTTTTGGTCAATCCTTACATAAAAGTCTAACGGAAACTGGCTAAAGCTTGGCTCAAGGATCAGAATACACAAATTTATGGGGAACCAATCATTATGTATTGTTCGAGGTAAAAGCTAGAGTGTTAAACAACTCTAATCAACAAAGGTTTTGCTTATAAAATTCATCGATTTTCCAATAAATGCTCAAATTATAGGAAAATAGCTGCAAGTACAATATCCTGATTGTGGCCACATCCAAAAGCCTGTTTTTGTGTTTAAACAGCCTTCAAATCTATTGAATTCACTACTAACAACTAAAATATTGTCAATTCTGGTCCTAAACTCAAATAAAAATAGTTGTATTCTCATCTTTCTTCCACACTCCTATTTTTTTGAACAAAAAATTTTAAGGCGATTTATAATGTTGGTCTAAACAGTAAATAATTTAAAACATATTGCCACATTTCTGTTAATGAATTAACAGTTGGGATGTCAACAATGTTAAACAAATGCAGAATTGGCGAAAATGGAGAAGTTTAAACATGTTTTTTTGGACCATTCCATTTTGTGTATGGGCACTCCTATTATTTTGAACACAGCTGTACGTCAGTATACCCAGTGAAAAAAGTTTTGTATGCATGTATGTGTGTTTTTTGTATTTTGGAAACAAAACCCCAACAAAACCTGAAATCCAATTGCAAAGGAAAAGGAAAAGCATTTAAATAAGTTTTGGTCGCGCATTTTATAAATGTGATTTTGTGCTCAACGTATTTGGGTAATATGGACGCTCAGAGAGCGTTGTTGTGGTAGAGAGGTGAAATATTTGTGTACGTCCCGTCGTTATTTAGGTTTAGCAGTTATAACAAATTTTTGGAATTGATGTTGCTGCTTGTAGGGATGTACAAAATGACTTATTTGTAGGGACATCTAACGACTGCTAATTAAGTCTAAAGAATAAAGTGCCTTTTTCACGACTCCGTTGAAAAAAGTGATTTTTTTGTTCGTAAAATCGAACACCAGGAACGAAATGGGTCAAATACAAGATTTTGATGTCCATAATAAGCCCACAAAAGTATATGATGATCTGTACAGTCGTTTTCGAGCTATAGTGGGCAACGACATCAAAAATGCTTTTGACATTATTCTACAGTTGTTCCAATATGTGATTGTTTATTATTGTCCTTTTATATTACAGCAATTTAAATCTTCTTGAAGCAACCCATTATTTATATATTTCTAATTCCTTTCTTTTATCACTATTTCATTTGAATTTCACGTTAGTTATAAGCTTGTAAATATTCCATACAACATTGAGTTATCTTTGATTTGAATTTAACGGCTAAAAGCCTTGTAAATATTTATATGCAACCCTATACATATTCAATAATTACAACTATGCATCTACTACTTTCCATATACCATTTTTTGCAACTGTAAGCTACTACTAAAATATATTACGCCCTACTATTTCTTCTCACGAGGAGTACTTACACAGAACAAGCAACCAACATTTATGTAAAATACATCCTTGGCAGCTACATTGGTTACCATTTGATCGAACAAGCAAAGTAAAAGTTAATAAAGTTCACTTAAAAACGCAAGTCTTCGGTGTTTTATTGGTAAAGGTATCCACCTTCCACGAAGGCCTGCTTCATTCTTATTTATTTAGATTATTTCACTAGGTCTGTCTTGTTACCCAATAGTTTGTAACAATTTGTACAAACTGTTACAGAAAGTTGTCTGTTTAACTCACTTTTTTTACAGTTCTTCATTGAGAACTTGCAAGTTTTTGCTGGAGAAATTTTTTCTAGCAAGTAACCAGACACACATACCTAGCAAAAATTTGGTATGCACATGTCATTACTTTCTGCATTACCAGGTAATGAGTACTCATTACCCTCCGCATTATCAGACAGTACATATATAACAGTTAACACATAACTAGTTACATCCTTACTTACTACTTACTTACTAAGTAATGAGTATGGTGGCACAGAGCTAGTGTGTCCGACTACAAATTCTAGAGTTGTGTGTTCAAAGCTCAGCGTCGGCATGGGTGTTTTTTGTTTACAAAATTACAAAAACATGTTGATGTACATGGATGAGTTAAACCAACCCTTGTTGTTCGTGCGAGTGGCCTAGTGTGTAGTGTGTTTGGCTACAAATCAGAAGTTCGCGTATTCAAAACTAGCAGATATCGAATGAAAAAGAAAAAAAATGTGTACTGTTGAATTTGAATATAATTTCACCTCAATTTTTTCTAAAAATAGAACTATGCTTTTTAGCTTCTTTTCGACTGCCGGTATGTGGTTAAGTATGTACTTAAAAAACATATTTAAGGAAGTACTTCCTTCCTATGACATCCCCATGTAAAAATAATGACTTTTACGGTATATTTGTAAGTAGTTACTACTGCCAAATTTTACTGAATAAAGTCATTATTTAGTAATGACTTTTTTTGCTGGGTATTAACATTTCATATTTAAATGATGGATGTTGTCTTCTTTGTATCTCGATCACTTCTTTTGTGTTCGTTCGAGTGGATAAAACCGCATTCGCTGCAAATGAATTCCCCTGCATATAAATTGTATGATTTCTCATTTATATTTCGGGACATTAACTATACTTATTCATAAAAGTTGGTGGTGGAGGTGGTTGTTGTGTGCTATTGTCCTTCGATATTCAAAAAGCCTTTGACAATATCAACCATGCAATTTTGATAAGAAATTTGCATCGTTATTTTAATTTTTCGACATCGGCTTGCAGATTAATTTTTCTTATCTGTTTAAAAGAAAGTTGAAAAACTGTATTATTTCGACTATTTTTTCTGTGAATAGTGGAGTTCCTCAAGGCTCTGTACTTGGCCCTCTTCTGTTTGTTATAAATGTTAATGATTTGTTGGTGTTATTAACAGTAGAAATTGTATGCCATTTGCTTTTGCAGATGATATCCAAATTTTGTTTCATGGAGAATATGTTTTTATGAATGTTCTGCAATCCTAAATTGATTTTAATGCGAATTTGTTAGTCTAGTGGTTAAACAGCAGTCGTCTCTCAATCAATACCAATAAAACTGAAGCTATGTTCTTTGGCAATGTACAGTCAGTTATAGATTTTGTAAGCTCGTTGAGGTCTTGCTTGATAGTGGCTTGGTATTCGACGTGCATGTGAATTTCAATTCATTTCATTTTTATTTATTCAGTAATAAAGAAGCTTAGGTAGCCAATAATATATTACAAAGGTAAAAACACGCCTGACACTTATATAATAATAAATTCATGCTAATTAAGTACAGAATAAAAATGATCTCAAAATACATGTTGGCTATCCAGCCATAAAAGAAAACAGTGTGAGAACTGCAGGAAATATTACAAGTCATGTCAGTGATAGATATTGCCAACATGCAAATCAAAGGATCAGTTAATAAATGACATCAACATTTTTTCAAGTCATGCGGTAAACCATTCCACATGCGAGCTATTCTAACAACAAAAGACCTAGCATACACGGATCTAGCAACACGAGGTATGAAAACTTGAGGATTTCTGATGGATCTAGAAAAAATAAACATAGAACGCAAGGAAATAGGCTTACCAGTCTTCACAACATTGAAAAACAAAATCAAATAACGATATTTTAGAAAATTTTTGAATGAACAACCCAGAAAGTTTTCTACATGACTAGATCAAACCCGTCCGTTAGTATTGATTTGGTTACGAAGTTTTTCGTCAAAATACACACACGCGACCCGAACGCAAACTAAGAGAGCAAATGTTTTGATTTTTTTACTTCAGTCTTGTACTGAATGTCATGCAAGCAGGTTGATGCCGCTTTATTTGTTTTTTTTTTTCATTATATATAATACGCATACAAAATATAATTTAATGACGGGAAATGTGCGATATGCCAGCTTAAAGATAATTTAACAAATAAAAATAATAGGTGTCTTAATATTATAAAAGACAAAGGCAATTATGATAATGCCACAATCAAGGCGTCATATAAGACTGCTTTGGAATTGGCCAAGAAATGTAGACCTTTTGAAGATGGGGGGTTTTTTAAAGAAGTTTTTATGACAGTATTACCATTTTTTGGAGATACTGGTAGAAAAATGGAAAACAATAGTCCGCCGCAACGAGTCAATAGGGAAATTCATAGAACATGAAACAAAGGAGAGGATTCGAAATGCAGTATATGTATCTGTTTGCTTTGATGAAAGCACTGATATAAGGGACACAAGTCAAATACTAATTTATATTAGAACCGTAGACAATTTACATTTGAAGAAATTTTAAAGTTGAAATCATTTTATGGAAATGTAACTGGAAAAGCCATTTTTGATGCATTCGAAACGAAACCCTGTTCTGTTCTGTCAGTGTAATTTTACCCACACATAAACAATTTAAGCGCTCGCTCTTCTTGGTCGGCTATGGACTAGATATGTGGTTTCTCCTAGGTATGTTGTAAACAAACCGTACTATAGTATTTACAACACGCCTCAAGTTCAGAATATTACTCCAACAAGTGCCCGAAACAACCTCTAAGCCATACAAAACTTGGGACATTAAAAGCGAGTGTGCTATGATGTTCCTAATATGAAGCGGCAAGAACATATTAGTGGACCTTATTATCCGCAAAACGCCGCAGACTCTACCAGCGATGCCATCAATATGAGGTTTAAATTTAATTTGGTGTCCAGAACTACGTCTAGACATTTATGTCTATCAACACATTCCAGTTGAACACTACCAAGAAAAAGATTCAAATTCACCAACGAACAATTGGAAGGGCAAACGGTCAAGGCTTTCGTTTTGGAGGCATTGACCTTTAAAGAATTCAAGGAGGTCCAGTTCAAAAAGCGATCCAAATAGGAGTTTATCGAACTTTCCAAAATGTCAACACTAGACGTAGTACCAGAAAATAATAGAAACACATCATCAGCAAAAAGAAAGGTGGCGCATGGACGAGGCTTAAACATGTCTGGAAGGACATTAATATAAAGAACAAACAACAACGGCACAAGAACAATTCAATCAAATTGGACTCTACACTATTCCAAACAACAAATTGCATTCTTCCAACTAGATAGGAATATATGAGCCTACAAGCAGTCCTAGAAAAGCAGTAATCCCTATTAAGTTTACTGATCATAGTTTTATTACAAATGCGATACCAAAACATTAATCTTGTATCTATCATTGGACTAGTGAACTCTAGCAATTGCTTTTTGATTACGTGTTCAACTACCTTAGACAAGGCGGGTAAAATTGAGATAGGACGAAGGTCATCAGGTCCATGAACGACTTTAGTTTTGGGTATGCTTACCACTGGGGCAGTTTTCCAGATTTTAGGGAAAATAGATGACGTTAAAATATAATTCACCAAATCTAGTACAAATGACGCAATGAAGGGAAAAATTTTCTTAATGAAGTGAATAGGGATTCCATCAATACCGATGGATCCGGATTTGACCTTAAGAAGAGCCTCTAATAATTCTTGTTCACCAATGCACCTAAAAGATCGAGAATGATTAGAATCAAAAATTTCATCAAAATCAATAGAATTCCAATGTTAACTTTATACTAAGAAAGTTATACTTTATGGATTTGTGCCTTCCTAGGACTATAAGAATGCAATTAGTACATGCGCTTATAATGGCGCATTTTTATATGGTATTTACATATTTGGGGGTATTTGCGGTTTGATACTGCGTAAATTGTGACTGCTTTTTAATAGAGTTATGCGTTATGTGTTTTGTCTTTAGCGCCGTGAGAACATTTCTCCTTATGTCAACGAATTTCTTGGTTGTTCTTTAGTTGACTTTGTTACTATACGAGGGCGGTTCGGAAACTTTTTAGCCTATCAATAAAGAGAATAGTTAGTTTTTCGAAAATATTTTTATTTTTCAATATAATCTCCTGAAACTTCAATACGCTTAGTCCAACGCTTTTCTAGCAATTCTATCCCTTGATTAAAATAGTTTTCCTCAAGGTCTTCAAAATAGTGGTTTACAACTGTAATTGCATCTTCATTTGAGGTAAAACGATTGCCAGCAAGGATTTTTTTTAGATTTTGGAACAAGTAAAAGTCACTGGGAGCTAAATCAGGAGAATAAGGTGGGTGGTCAAGCAACTCGTACTTTAATTCGTTGATTTTTGGCAATGTTTTAAACACTCTTGTACGCTGGTGCGTTGTCTTGATGAAAAATTATTTTTTTGTGTTGTAAGCCAGGACGTTTTTCTCGAATTTGTACATTAAATTGATCCAAAAGGTTGCAATAGTACTCTGAATTTATTGTTTTACCCTTTTGCAGATAGTCAATCAATAAAATACCTTCGATGTCCCAAAATGCGTTGACATAACCTTACCAGCCGATTGAATTGTTTTTGCCTTCTTTGGGCACTTCCTCCAGCTTCAGTCCATTGTTTGGATTGTTCTTTTGTCTCTGGAGTATAGTGGTGGATCCATGTCTCATCAACAGTTATGAAACAACGCTTAAAATCCATTTTATTTCGTTTAAAACGATCCAAGCAAGCTTGAGAAATGTTCGTCGATCATTTAATACCATATCATGCACTTTGGCTACAATTTCTGTTATTGTTGCTGTTTTTGGACGTCCACTACGTGGTTCATATTCAATGCTTGTACGACCACGTTTAAATTCAGCAAACCAATTTTTTACTGTTGCATATGAAGGAGCACTTTCACCTAACACATTCACCATATCATTCTGAATTTCTTGTCCGATAAACCTTTTTTATGTAAATATTTAATGACAGCACGCATTTCTAATTTTTCCATTGTAAAAAAATTGCGGATGCGTCTTTTTTGAACACCTGTTTCTATATGAAGGAGTTGCCAGATCGAAACAAAATTTAACATGTGTTCATAACAGAGATGGAAGTTTCCAAAACACTTAACTTTTTTCTGTTTATACCGCGCTTTTTGTGCTAGGCTAAGAAGTTTCCGAACTGCCCTCGTAAGATCTATGCTGTTCTTTTATAAAATAGTTAAAATTCAAACTCCCATCTCCGTGTTGGAGCTTTTTGGTAGAACGGTGAGAAATACTAAATTATGTGTACCTCGCCTCACTCCTATATTAAAGAAGTCTTTACATGTGAGAGTTGCTCGAATTTTTAATACTTTAGCATTTATTTCAATATTTCAATGATCATGGATTTTAAAGCTTGTTTTATTGTCAGTTTGCTTGTTAAAGCGTTGATAATGCCGTTGCATAGCTGCTTCAGATAAATTGTTGTGTTCAATTAATTAAATGTTAAATTTTTATTTTATTTTTTAAATTAAATTTTTCCTATTGTGATATAAAATTAAATGTTCCCTATCTTACATTAAGATACTTTATTTTATTAGTTTTAAGTTTTCGGAGTAGTAACTTTATTGTTGCATCTAGAACCGTTTTGGCTCTGTGGGCTAGGTACTGTGCTTTTATTAAATAAATTTATAAAAAAATATTCGGCAGAAACAGTGCTCAAACTTTCCGAAGAATGAGCAGTCAGTTTTTCAAATATATATGGTAACATCGAAAAAAGTTCGACAATCGTTGAAGTTGAGGTTCAACATTTATAAATCGTGAACCGTAAATATATTTTATACAATGTGAATATATTTAAAGCAATTGAAGTGTTTTAGCGACGATCTCATGATACGGCCATAAAAATAATTTACGCGGAAGCTGAGTTGGTGGTAATACAAAAATGGGTAAAAATGTGTTGAAGAAGTTAACACGTTTTTGTTTTTTGTGTTCTTTCTGGATTTCTGGACGAACCACGCAACATTCAGGCCTGTGCTCAAAGAAAAGACATAAAGAATAGCACCTTGGCCAAACTCGATGCTGATTGTTTGAATTCAGTGTTGTTTTGATTTTTGCTTATAATTGGAGGGTGCAAACAGATAATAATTTAAACTAATTATATGATTGTAGAACTCGTGATTCCACGTCGTATATCTCATGAGTATGCTCCGCACAACTTCCTTAGTAATAGGTGTCCATTTCAAATCTTGTAACTCAATTTTGACACAGTTGCTGTTGACCAATCGGACTAAAACTTTGCACACTCTTCAGATTTGGATGACAATACATGAATATGAAATTAAAACAAAGATTGGTCCATTTTACAGTGTTTAACGGTGTTTAATTTAACTTGCATTTCAACTCTGGTAACTCATTTTCCACATAGTTGCAGTTGACCAATCGAACTGAAACTTTGCACACTTTTCAGATAACTTGGCATTTGGAGTCCCCAATGAATGGTACAGAAACGTCTCCACCTAAAATTGTTGGCATAGGTCCAGGTTTTGGTATCGCCCCCATATAGTAGTACCACCCGATTTCAAGTGTTTTAAGGATTTTATCTTCATTTTTCGCCAGAATTGGCTGTAATCCCAAATGGCACAGAAACTTCCCCACCAAAAATTATGGACACTAGTCCAGGTTTTGGCATAGCCTTTATATAACGGTACTACCCGATTTCAGGCATTTTAAAGTTTTTATCTAAATTTTCGGCATAAATTGACTATAATTTTGTTCTCAGTGGTCAAAAAAATGTTTACTAAAAAGTTTAAAATAAAATATAATTTAAAAAAATTAAGTTTCAGTGTTTTATTTAGAAATGCACTTAAAACTAGGAAATAATTATAAATGGTGGCAAAATTAAACGGCAAGCCTTTTATTTGAGAGATTCCATCATGAGAAAGAATATATTTATTGAGGCTAAGCGACAAATTATTTCCTAGTTTTAAGTGCATTACTAAATAAAACACTGAAACTTAATTTTTTTAAATTATATTTTATTGAATAGCAAGATGCAACTGATGGCACACTTTGGCCGCTGAATGAAACATGGGAAATCCATGCACATTGGTAGAGATGGACACGCTATTTCCGAACTGATTTTAAGGAATTCTCGAATTATACGATTTTTAACTTTTATTCTTCGGTTCTTATTTCAATATTACTCTCAGTTTTAATTCTATTGCTTATCACAGTAAGCAGTTATACTGGCTGACTTCCGTATCGTCAGATGTTTGATGTTTTTAAACTTCGTCAAAATATTTCAGTTGCGCACTCATGCATTGTTCCTCGAAAATGCAACTAAATGCATCAGATATAAAAACTATACATGTTTGCTTTTTACCTGCGTTAAAGATGCGCAATTGTGACGTTTTGAAATACATAGCTTGTCATTTGTTAAGTATTACGGCGTTATGAATCACAATACTTTAGACATTTCCAGTCATTTGCCAAGCATCTGACGATACGGAAGTCAGCCACTTTCACGATGATAGCGAAATTGTAGAAGAACTCCCAAATTTGTTTCTCTCTCGTATTAAACCAAAAATATATAATTTGAAATGATATTCAAGCAATAAAAAATGTATGTTATCATTGGAAATGTAAAAGAAATTTGAAATTTGCCATACAGTAATTGTGCATAATTACTTTAGGTGTATTCAATTATTATCAGGGCAATCGTGAATTTTCCCTCGGAATTTTCCCCACAGAAAATAATTTTAAAAAGTAAAATTCCTTTAAAATTAATATTTTGGAACGTTGAAAAGTGTTGTGATGGCGAAAATAAAACCTGGATAGAAATTATCTTAGACAAAAGAGATCTTTATTGTACGAGATTTTCATATCAACACCTCCACTAAAAGCTGGCTATACGAAAGTTAAAACTAACATCTCGGCACACCTCATATGCTTTTCTTTCGATAGGGGTTTCGTAAGAAAATCCTCAACCATATTCTCTGATGATTCATATTGGAGTTCGATGTACCCTTCATCAATCTTGTCACGCACAAAATGGTGACGTACATCTATATGTTTGGTTCGCGCATGATAGGCCTCGGTATTCCCCAAATTAATTGCGCTTCTATTGTCGCATTGTAACAAAATGGTATCTCTGCATACGCGACCAAAGAACTCCTTTTGAAACTGTCGAAGCCACTCTGCTTCATTGCCATATACTCGGCTTCTGTAGTAGATAAGGCCACTGTCGCTTGCCTTTTACTGTTCCAACTAATTGGGCCTTGCTGCATGAAAACATATCCAGTACAGGATCGTCTATCAGAAATATCTCCAGCATAGTCAGCATCACAAAACCTCTTATCTGGAGACCATCAACATTTTTCTTAAAAACCAACGCCGCATTCTTGGTCCCCTTCAAGTATCTGAAGACTCTTTTCACTGCTGACCAATGTGTATTATCAAAACAATCATTGAACTTACTCAGGTAATTAACCGCATACGCCAGATCAGGTCGAGTTCCTTGAACTAAGTACAGTAAACATTAGGGTGGGCGATTTGTGTGGAAGAAAAAAACCTTAATGAGCCCTTCGCGTTTCTGATTCCTGGGATTGAACTGAGCAAAAAAGTCCACTGGACCATATATCTACCGTGAAAATCGAGCCTCCCGATTTTGACTTTAAGTTTTTTATTGACGTTTTTTGGATATTTTGGCATATAACAGCCAAACCATTGAGATTTTCGATACAACACAAATACAAAAATTTTAGTAATTAAGAACTCTCATCGCGAAAGCATTTGACGCTCCTTCAGGCAGTTTTGGCCTTGAGAAGGGGCAAACTTTTCGAAAAATGTCGATAAATGACACTGTGCTACGAAAGTTGACCAGAAAAAAAAAATTATTTTGTTCAATAATTATTTTCAAAATTATGAGAAATTCAGTTATAGTTTTTTTGAGGGTGTTTTCAGACTTAAAGCACTATAACTTTGCCATTTGGTAAACGATTTAAACAAATAATAACTTGTTCTAAAGATATTATTCACCCCTTTAAAAGGAAGAAGGATCACAAGAAATCCTTTGTGAAAAAAAGAAGATATGTCCGTTTAAATTTGAAAATGTAAGAAACCCAGATTTTCACTACTTTTACCGTTATAAAAAAATAAAACGAAGTGACCCCAACGAACTAAAGGCATTGTCGTTGTCCATGGATCCCAACAAGATATAATTTTGCATCAGAACACTTGAATATTTTTCTGGTCAACTTTTGTAGCACAGTATCAATTATCGACATTTTTCGAAAAGTTTGCACCTTCTCAAGGCCAAAACTACCTGAAGGAGCATTCCAATGCTTTCGCGATGTATTAGAGAGTTTTTAATTACTGTCTTGGCCACAGTTTTTGTATTTGTGTTGGATCGAAAATCTCAATGGTTTGGCTGTTATATGCCAAAATATCCAAAAAAACGTCAATAAAAAACTTAGTCAAAATCGGGAGGCTCGATTTTCACGGTAGATATATGGTCCAGTGGACTTTTTTGCTCAGTGCATTCCCAGGAATCAGAAACGCGAAGGGCTCATTAAGGTTTTTTTCCTTCCACACAAATCGCCCCACCCTAATGTTTACTGGGAATGTGAAAAGGGACATAATTTGTGAGAAAATTAACTGAAAAGGAAAGTGCTTACGTGTAAGGATTAGGGATTATTACATATTTCAAAAGGACAACGGCCTCAAAAGTATAAGTTTCCTTCAAGAAATTCCCGTTTTTCAAAAAGATCACCCCATATTGAAACTTTAGAGTTTTCTGAGCATTTCATGGCTTTAAAATTCATAAACAGGACATAAGTCCCGGAATTTTGTCGCTACAGTTGTTGTATTTGTAGATGAACAATTTTTGTGTATTTTACGATCCAGTGTACGTTGAACTTATATATAACTGTCATTGAAACCAATTAATATACTCTTTATGATCTTAAGTACCGATTTAGTTTCATTCTGTTCAAAAATATGAAGAATTTTTTAACCAGTTCCACGGGGATTCTCCGTTGTATACAAACTTTTGCGACATAAATTTTGGTCTTTTTGGGATTCGAACCGTACATTTGCTAATGTATGCAAATATTGCGCACTTTTAATTGTTATTACGGAAGACAACCTTCTTGTCTATCAAACAAAACTAATTGTTTGTTGTTTTCAATAAGTTATAGTGATATTTATCCCTAATCCATTTTGGTTTGAACGGTGTATACTAACTTTTGCGGCAGACTGTATAAATCATGCTGAAGCCTTCTTAAGAAAACAATGAAACTAATTTTCATGGTAAATATTCCCGTTTTCATTTTTAAGCCAGATACTATTCTATTATTCTATTACTATATGTATTTTTGTTGATGTTGATGTAGCAGCGTAGAAACCTACGTAGAAGTATAGGTTTGATGCTGGGTTGGCGGCCGCTGGCCGAAACCTTAAGATTTCGGGTCAATCCGGTACGAAAGTACCCGCTGCAGTGGGATTCTGTAAACGAATAAGTGTTCTTTGCTCTATTAAAATGTTTAGTATACATATCCTCATGGGTTTCACCTTCCATTTAGAACGTTAGAATTTCCGAAGGTAACATTAAAATTTGCACCTGAGTGTTTCAGCCATGTACAACTTATATTCAAATGGTGTCGTAGAATGTTCGAGTGTTGTCGCGGAAAAAATAATCGGTCTGCACTCATTGGTGTGGAGAAATCTGCCATTGTACTTCTGGAATATTCGTACCAAACTTTTTTTTAATATATTTGTACTCCAAATATTTTAAATAGACAATACATTTTTCTTTTCTAGCTGTTGGTATTGTACCATCTCCATTTGATTGCTACCAAGTAAATCGCTCTTTAAAAACCCTGGCATTACGTATGGAGCAACACTTTAAGAATTCTGTGGCTGTCGCAAAGTTTTTGGAAAGTCATCCTTACGTGGAAAAGGTTTTGCATCCAGCACTTCCTTCTCATCCCCACCACAAAGTTGCTTTAAAGCAAACATATGGTTATAGCGGAGTATTTTCCTTCTACCTAAAAGGAGAGTTGAAAAATTCAAACGAGTTTTTGAAAAGTCTCAAAGTTTTTGCTTTGGCTGAAAGTCTTGGAGGATACGAAAGTTTGGCTGAATTACCGTAAGTATATAATAAACGTTAATGTCGTTATCATATTTAGTTTTCTCTAAAAGAAAACTTATACACACCAATTCAAAATGCCGTCGAACTTTTCTATAACGTAGAACTTTTGGACCGACGAAATACTATGTTACAGAGAAAATTCGTTATAGAGAGATTATTTTGTATGAAAACGTCCACTTGTGCCTTTAGAACAACTTCGTTATAGAGAAACATTCATTGTAGGGACTGTAATACTTTTCTTATAAAAGTTCAATAAACCAGTTATAAAAGTTACGAAATCATCATCCCATAAATCATAACTCGCAAAGCAATCAACAACCAATGTAATATTTATTTAAAATTAATAAAATGCAGGTGATGTCTCAGCCAAATGACACATGTAGATTGGTGCTCATATTAGTATATACAATTCAGATATAATAGGTTTGTCCTTGTACTTTCTCAGTAAATATTACTCAGTAACTTCTTTTTAGAGAGTAAAGCATTTTATACTCTTTCAAAGGAAAAAATTAAAAAAGTAAAAAGACAAAATTTTCAATTTGATAAATATTTACGATTATGGTATTTGAATATTTTAAACTTTTGACAACTGCCTAAAGCTACAAAATGTTACTGAATAAAATTCCTTCAGTAAAAATTATAAGTTCTCAGTAATAAAAATTTCAAAACAAGTTTCTCAATTCATTCTCTTTTACTGAACATTTGTGTAAAAAAAACAACATTCAGTAATAATTTGTAATAATTATTACAAATTATCGAGTACGCAGACACACTTAATAGGAAATAATAAACATATATTTTATTTTGTTTATATTAGCTTCGTTCCAATACTTTTTAATGGTAAAAGTAGTAAAAGAGCAAACTGTCAAATGTGCTCTCAGAACACATATTTTTTTTTAAAAAGCACAGGAACGGAAATTGTAGTAAAGTTATTAACAATGTCAGTACTAAATCAATGGCAGACGTCATATAAAACATAAAATAAATATTCGTTGTTTCGAATTGTGATTTCAAATGTATTTCTGTTCTTTTTAAGAAGTTATATACCAAAGAAGTCCCAGAAATAACATACTTTTGAAGTCTTTGCTGGTCATTAAGAAATAAAAGAACCAGTGCCGTAGCTACAATCAATATAAATCTGGAACACCCTTGGGATAACAACAAGCATATGAAATCATATTTTAATAAAAGCATCAATTCCCCATCCAGCCAATTTGGGGCAGGCCCAGATATATTTTGGAGACCTAGACAAAATACATAAATATATGTTTGTGTATCTAATATGAATAAAAATCATGTTAATTCGTTTAGGGATTTATTGAATTGTTGGCTCTTCCACTATTCAGTTTAACCATCATCATATCAACAGCTAATTTTCATTACGTTATTGGGCCACAATAATGTCCTTTTGGAATTGATTTCATTTAGCATCTCAAAGTTGCATTCATTTACTACGACACCAACAGGATCCACTACATTATACCGTGTCAACATCGGTGAGAAAATATGTCCTGGATTTGATTGAGTCCAACGAACTTTGTGCAGCATTGTATTCGGATGTATCATGTAGTTGAAATAGGATCGGCTGGGATATTCCTATCCTTTTCATTCTTTGATGTTAGTGGGAAAGGTAACATTTGACATTTGCGTACAATCATTCAATCATTGCGCTTGGCATAAGGAGCATTTGTTCCACCGCGCTTATTGTTGTAGTGAAGGACAAGAGTATAAATCAAGTTATTGAGGCGGAAACGTGTACAGAGGATGCGATTCCATCTGTACAATTTGACCGTTCCTATAGCAACGTACGATGCTCTTCAAGAAGATAGCGTACTTGAGGATATGTTTGCTGATGGTTTCCTGCATGGAAATATGAATAGCCTTGGTCACAATTGCCGCAGTTGGACTGTAAGATTGAAATTGTTAAATAGTTATGAGCTTTGCTGAAATTCTGTAAATCCATACCATCAATTTTTATTAAACGATTCAACAGTTATTAGCGAAATATCTTGATCCAATTTAATTTGCTATACAATTATTTTCTATTGATGATTTTTTTCAAAGTTTATTTATTTAAAAATATGTCAAATATTCCTTTTGACAAATTTCCAACTTGTTAAGGCCCCCACTCATTAGTCAGTCTGACTGCCAGCATTTATGGTAGTATGTGTAAATTTTTGAAATTTTGAAAATTTATGTATGAGTTTTCCAAGACTGATGAAAATCAAAATAGTTTTGATTTCAAAATGAACCCACATCAGTCTGGGTGAATTGTGCTTATTTTCAAATTGTCAATAAATAATTTTGAAAAACAGAAAATAATGTTGGTGTTGGAACACAAAAAACGTAAAATTCATTCATTTTTGGAGGAGAAATTCAAGATTTTTAGACTTGACTGATGGTTCGTGCTACACACTTGTCAGTCACACATACAGAAAGGGTTCATCGGACTGACGGCACAGACTGATAAATGAGTGGGGGCCTTTACACATCCAAATTTGTGTAGTAGAAAATAGTAGATAGCTATTTGGTGCCATTTTTGGTTAAAGAGAAGAGCAAGTTTTGCCACTTTTTGTAGTACAGGAACGCATTTTGGCAAAAAATTGTAAAAGTAGTACTAAATAGTACTATTTTGCAGGTTCTGGAACACAACTATTATTTGTGAAGTAATTCGGCTTAATCCCAGTTTTCTTCTACAAGTTCTTTATTGGTGCTCATATTAGTATATACATTTCAGATATAATAGGAATAATAAACATATATTTTATTTTGTTTATATTATTTGTGAAGTAATTCGGCTTAGTCCCAGTTTTCTTCTGCAAGTTCTTTAAAGTGGGAGGTAGTTTAAATTGATTTGCTTTAGGGAAAAGCAAATCCTCGTCATCCTTCCCCACTGGTGATTTACAGCTGTTTTTTGTAAGAAAATAATATTTAGAATGAAAATGATATGAAGTACTATAAAATGTATACCAAAGGAAAAACTTTATTGTATTTTTATTTAATACTAGCGGACCTGGCGAACTTCGTCTCGCTATTAAGGAATAACATTTCATACAAAAACTCAATTTTCGATTTTTCCAATTTTCCGACTTTTCTAGAGGGATTTTCCAAAATTTTCTTCCGTAAAGACCTTCTCCTCGAAAATGCGAATAACTGACAAAAAATTTTACAGAAATCGGCCTAGCCGTTCTCATTTTATGAATTACTATACATTTTTTACACCATTTTTATATATATAGATACAGTGTTTACACCGGGCTGATTCGGTCAGTTGTTTTTATGGAATAAATAAATTAAACTAATTCATTTCATATTTAACTCAACGTTTCGTTGTCTTTTTCCAACTTCTTCAGGAGTTTCTTTTATTAGAAAATCCTACGATAAAATTACATTGTTGTTCAAATACATTTTTTAGATTATGGTTTTTCGATTTAGGGTTTAATCATCTATGGAAAATGAAAACAACATCGATGAAGCAGATCAAGCTGAACCGAATCAAACTGTACCAAAACCCCCACTAATTTTTATTTCTGACGTCAAGAATGTTGCTAAAATGTTGGATAGCATAACTAAAATTATTCCAGTAGAAGATTTTAGTTTTTAGTTTTCGTACAGAAAAGTAATTAAATACTTCGATAGCAACAAAATATGTTATCATACCTATCAACTGAAAACAGATAGTGCTTACAGGGTAGTAATTCAAATTTACATTACACTACCGATGTATCGGATATAAAAGCCTTTTTAATGAGCAAGGGTCACGACGTAAGGAGCGTCCGTAACATTGGCTGAAGAAAAACCAAGGAGCCTTTACCCGTGTTCTTCGTTGACTTGGATCCCAAAAGGAACAATAAAGAGATTTATAATATCACTGGAATATTCAATAATATTGTTAGTATTGAACCCCCAAGAAAATTCGACAACTTAGTACAATGTTTTAGATGTCAGGAATTTGGACACACAAAGTCATACTGCCGTTAACCTTTTAGGTGCGTTAAATGTGGTTTAGGTCATTCCACATTAGAATGTAATAAACCAGAAAATACAGCCCCTGAATGTGTGCACTGTTTGAATACGCATACAGCTAGTTACAAAGTATTCCCGATTTACCAAAAACTGGTTCAGAAGAATCCTGCTCCTGTATACTTAAGACTAAACGAAACTGTTTATGATGATAACAACGCCATGCCCAACCAAACTTCAGATAACTTTGGGTCATATGCCCAAGTCTTAAAAGGTCAAAACACGGGAGAAATAAATTTGTTAAGTAAAATAGAATCATTGCTAACAAAACAATTAGAAATGACAAATTCTTTAATGAATATGATGACATTGCTAATGTCAAAACTATGCAAGTAGATTTGATCATTGCTGAGTGGAATGCCAATGGCATTTCAAACCATAGAAATGAAATAGAATTATTTCTTCATAAAGGTGCAGCTATAATTATTAAATCTAAAACAAGTAAGCAAAGGCTATAGTCGGACGGGGCCGACCATGTTATACCCTACACCACAACCTCTAGAAATTAGCTATGTGCAACCACTTTGCACGCTGAATGATTCCCAGACCTGGCCACATCAAATTTTCAACGGTGGCATAATACCCCTTTGTAATGCTGCCGATATTTCCTGAGTATTTCAGCCATGAAAAACTTCTCTACAAGTGGCAACTTAGGACACGCCTTTCGGATTCGGCGATAAAAAATACGTCACATATCAACAACATAACATGAATCCATTGGTATAAGATAAGCCTCTTTTGTCCCTACAGGGATATTTGTGGAACAATTATATAAATTATATATTTCTAAACAATATTCCAAAATTGGAAAATTCACATTGATTATGGGTTTATTGAAGATCTATCGTACTCACTCACATATGCTTGGTAATGCACGCAGTTTTGTGATTTTCAGGGCATTTCGAAAATAGTTCATTGTGGTTATATACATATTTTATACCGATAGAAATAACTAATAATGAATAATATAATAATAATAACAATAATAATAATAAAAAAAATAACAATAGGTACTTCTTAAAAAAATGCAAATAGATATGAGACTGGCCCTCAAACTGCACTATTCCCAAATTTTGTGTAGGAGGTACTCGAAGGAAGGGACCGATACAGTCCATATCACTGTGTGTAATTTTTTGAGTCATGTTTTATTAACCATATCCACAGTGTGATAGAACACCAAAAATGAGAAGACACGTGTCTTGCCGTGTTTCCCTATCTCATCAACTTTCGCGGTTATAGGCCTCCAAAGGTTTGAGGCTTTGATGTAAAAAGGGTTTTTTTGTTCAGGACTATATCTTCCAAACCGTTAGGAAATTTGAATTTATCTCAGAGAAAAAGTTGTAGCTCTTGTCTTAAAGAACAAAAATTGTGAACACATATAATCCATCAAACTTCGTCGGCAAGGTCAAAATCGCCATGGTCAAATTTCTTTTAAAATTTTGCTCAAGTTTTGTTATACACCTATCAAAACGATCAAATTTGAAGCAAACATTCAAATACAAAAATGTACCTCAGATCTCAATAAACATCTTTCTAGAATATACGAGCTCTGTAGAAACGGATCTTAATGGTCAAAGTAGCAAAACAATTGCGATTTTTATCCTCTTTTCTCGGCTTCTGCTCCATAGATACTAAACCGTTTAAAATTCAAGAAAACAACCAACCAAATATTGTAGCAAAGGCATCACTAAACAACTTTCTGGAACATGCGAAATGTCTATGAACGGTTCATAATGGTAAAAATAGCAAAAATCTTTTGAAAATATCAAATTTTTATACTTTATATGGAACAAAAATAAAATTTGTATATTTTTCATATAAAAGTAATGGTCCATTTCACCCGCTAAATAACATCGGATCATCATCCAAAATTGTAGGCATCTTCTTCGACCTAAACCCTTACCTCGTGCAAATTTTCGTGACTATTGTGCTATAATTGCGACCTCTAGTGTGATTATGATTACACTTCAAGCAAAAAACTGGAAATATTAGGCTGTAACACTGTTATCTGACCGCGTAAATCAATATAATTGGGATCAACGCACGATGGGGCCAATGGCAGGTTTATGAGGCAAAAAGTCATTTTTTCAAGTCAGCGATTGAAATCAAATAATAACGGAATTATATTCTTAACACTTTCAAACCTCCAAAACCAAAAAATTACAATCTGGAAACGACCCACGGCGACATGCCAAGCTGTCAAAGATGTCATAATTATGATTCCGTTTATTTCTGACATTCGGTCGTAATTAAACAATTTAAGTATTTTGGCGCCAAAACCTGATCTGTTGATATTATCTATTTTTTAAAAAGGGAAAATACGGGTAATGGTATGTAAATTAATATTATTGTTAAAAGTGTAAATGTAATATTAGATGTGGTCAATAATTTGTTGTGTCAGTAAGTGAAGGTTTTTGATGTAGTCTGTGGTATCGTCCATGTGTTCTTTGGAGTAGAACTTTCGGCTTCAGGGTGCATTCTCGTAAAAATATGTATCTGGTGAAAGGTGACAATGTCGGCTAACAGATTTTGAAAACAATATTTGCGTATACTTGCGAATAAAAAAATTATCAACTTCCAGATTTCGTAAAACTTAAAAATTTGGATATTTTTAATTTTTGGTTGGAAAATCAGCGAAAACCTAAACACCTTATAGAATGGATTTCTGCAAAATTTAATCGAGGTGTCAAAGACAACTTCATGACGGAAGTTATAAAGCAAATTTATAATATTTGTGCACGCCTTAACCAAAAATGGATAAAATAATTGGAGGTCAAAAAGTCGTGTATTACAATTTGAAAGCTTATGGTTAGCTAGCGACACAGTATTTACGCTAGAACAAGGTAATGATAAAAAGAAGAGAGGGCGCCCTAATGTGGATTATAGTGAAGGAAGAAAACTTGCTTCGGAAGTCTGCTATGAACATGGCAACAATACCAAATCCTTGATTCATGCCGCCTCTGTTCCGGCCAATTTGTCAAAAGAAAAATATTTAAACTATGTTCTCAAGGAAGTTCGGTATCAACCAACTAAATTGAGAAAACAATTAACTTCAACAGAGAAAATTTATGAACGATATATGTATCCAAATCTGAACCGATTTCAATATGATGTCTCAATAATGTTTTCTAGACCAAATTCCGTCACACACTTTAAATTTTATCACAATTGGACATATATAGCGTGATTGCTGCACGAAATACCTAAAATCGGGTGAAAATATATATGGGAGCTATATCCAAATCTGAACCGATTTCGATCTAATTCGGCATACTTTTTTTCTAGACGTAATTTCGTCACACATTTTAAATTTCACCGAAATTGGACAGAAATAAGGGAGCTATATCCAAATCTGAACAGATTTCAAAATATCTTGGCAAACTTATTTCCCGTCCGAATTCCGCCACATATTCCAAATATCATCATAATTGGACAGAATTTTCGTGTTTGGTCCATCAATTACTCGAAATTGGGCGAACATATATATGTGAGCTATATCTATATATGAACCGATATCAACCAAATTTGGCCGATTATAAACATCTGCACGAAATTTTGAAGGTCTACCTTGCCCCTGTGATTTTCATATCATCGGCCCCATCGTGCAATGGAAAGGGCAAGAGTTGGCCTTTATTTATTATTGACGTGCGCGGAATGTGTCTTCCAGGAATAAAGATATAACCGGTATATTAAAAATTTTCACAATTTTCACACCAAAGCTGTGGTCTATTTAACCCTCTAAACATCATCCGTTTACCATCTAAAATTGCAAGCATCTTCTTTGTCATATAGTGTTATGTTTTTGGTCCATTTCACCCGCTATATATTTCACGATCATCACCATTTAAAATAGCGATCTATTCTGATGTGGAACCGACCTCCATACCAAATTTCGTGACGATCGGTCCATAATTGCGACCTGGAGTTTGATTACAATTTATAATGGACAGACGGACACACGGACGGACGGACACACATATCTCGCCGAGATATGAAGATTGGTATACCATATTGGGGGTCTCCGACGAATATTTCGCTGTGTTACATGAATTTTTTCCAAAACAAACTTATAATACCCTTTCCACATAGTGGTGTAAGGTATAATTATATACGAAGAAGCGGAACCAATCTTAGAAATATTTATGCAGGCAGCTGGTGTTAATATAATATGCGACAATTCAAAAGTATCTTTTTACTCCGTTTACCTCCTACCGAATCCCAAAGGAAGAGAACTATATAAATGCATCGCTTCAAATCATTATGATGTTTTGTCAACTGGTAGTCCTACATATTGGCCTGCAGATCCAAATAAAATTCCAGATCTAATATATTTTTTCGTCTACTCAGAAATATGCCAGTCAATGCTAAGTATAAACGCATGTTATAACTTAGATTCAGATCACAGTACAATTATTCTTAACTTTAGTACCAGAAATATTAATAAACACAAAACAAAAACTTTAATTACATCAAAAACCAACATACCTATGGTACAACAACACATTGAACAACACCTAAATTTTAATATCTCGACCAAGAAGAGGGCACACAAAATTCTGAATATTGACATCTTTTGACAGTGTGTTAGTAAGGTTGTATGCACGCATGCTGCAAAACAAAAGCAAATCAAAACATTTGCTCTCTTTTGTGTGCTCTTTCGTTGCCTTCGGGTCGTGTGTGTGTGAATTGACGAAAAACTTCGTAACTTCAACAATACCAAAGAACAGCATTGATCTATACACTCCTGATAAAATTGATTTAAACTCCACAAACTTTTATGTTACGGCTGAAATACGATCAATGATAAGATTTGTGTAGTCCACAACAAAATAAGTTAATTTCCGAATTTTTGCATGTTCCATGCCAAATGAGTCGCCCTGTTAAACATTTTACGTTTAGTGAAGTTTGTAAAGAAATTAAAAATCTAAAGAAAAAGCACCAAGAAAAAAACTTTGTTGATCACAAAGTTATCAGATTCCTTCCAAAGAAAGTTTTGGTGTTCCTAACAACAATTTATAATTCTATTACGAGGCTGTCCCATTTTCCAGTGCAATGGAAATGTGCCAAAATAATTATGATACCAAAACCAGGAAAACCTGAAAACCTGTTATCATCGTATAGGCCTATAAGTTTATTGTCCATATTTTCTAACCCTGCGTTTACAAATGCCTGTATTGGCAAGACAATAGCAAAAACACAACACTTTTTCACAAATACATTTATAAATTTTTAAATACCCAGCAAACCAATCGTACCGATATCGTAACGAAATCGGAACAAATTTCGGACGTCACGTCCGATATCTGATCCGAAATCGTAACGATATCTTAACGAAAGTTGTATGAAGTGGTTGACATAATTTCGGAACGAAATGTCGGAGCGAAATCGGATCGATTTCGGTCAGAATTCGCAACGAAATCGGAAGAAAATCCTTGGGAAATTCGGAATTCGAATTTCTTCCTCCGAATTTTCGTACAGATTTCTGAACGATTTCGGAATAATGTCGTATGAAAATCTGAGGTACCTTCCGAACTTTCGTAAAGGTTTCTGAACAATTTTGGAATAATTTCGTATGATTATCGAAGGAAAAAAATTTTCTCTGATGCCTCTTTTTTATTGACAATTTTTTTTTTATTGGAAGATTATAATTTCAAAGATATCTAATGATTTTCACTGTTGTTATCATTTTGTAGTTATAGTAGAACAATGTAAACTTTGTGTACGAATATGTTGAGTCTATCAGCACTAGCTTGAATTATTATATGTTGCATTTATATTTAAAATATTTAAAAAATGTATATGCGAATTTTATAACCAACCATTTTGTTTTTCGACAACAAACTAAAATGTTACTTGTTAGATATATACAAAAGGTGGTTGTTGTGCGAAGGGAAAATTGTTTCCGACATATCGATCCGAATTCGTAACGAAATCGGAAGAAAAACATTAGCAAATTCGAAGGGAAATTTACTTCCGACATTTTCTCCGAAATCGGAACGAAATCTGAACAAATTCCCCTACGAAAAATCGTATAGAAATCGATACGAAATCTGAACGATTTTGTTTCCGAAATTGTTTCGATATGTCGGACATCCGACATTTGGTTTGCTGGGTATGCATAGAGAAAAGTATGAATGTATTGGTGAAAATGGTTTGTAACTTTGCTATTGTCTTGCCAATACTGTCTGTGTGTAAACGCCTAGTAAACTGTTCGAAAAATTGTTTCGAAGTGACTTTTTCCGATTCCTTATAATATGATTGTTATACCAGATCATCAGTTTGGATTCAGAGAGAATCATGGGGCACCTGAGCAGTGCCATAGACTGGTGAAGGTTATAAGAGATTGTTTGGAATGTAAACAGTATTGTTCTGCTGCCTTTCTGGATGTCAAACAAGCGTTTGATAGTGTTTGGCATCAACGCTTGTTATATAAACTAAAAATGTTATTACCTGCTCCTTTTTGTTTATTATTAAATTCATATTTGAATTCAAGAACATTTTATGTACACATCAATGGTGAAGAATCTAATTTTGGTGTCATTAAAGCTGGTGTGCCACACGGTAGTGTTTTAGGTCCTGTTTTATATACCCTTTAGATGATACTGCCGTTCTTGCTATTAACGATGATCCTTCTTCAGCTATTGACTTACTCCAAACGCATCTGAATGATATCGAAAAATGGTATAATAACTGGAGTATTGGAGTCAATACCAAAAATTTGTGCATGTTACATTCTCATTAAGGAAAGGAGACTGTCCTTCTCCAAAATTGAATGGGCTTACTCGGTCTGCACCTTGATAAAAAACTTAACTGGAAAAATCATATAACATTTAAGAGACAGCACCTAGATGTGAAGACTAAAAGAATGTTATGGCTTCTTGGTCCAAAATCAAAACTGAATCTGAATAACAAATTACTACTGTGTAAGACGATTCTTAAGCCTATTTGGACATATGGAGTACAACTTTGGGGGACAGCCAGCAATTCTAATATTGAAATATTTCAACGATATCAAACAAAGACGCTTAGACTGATTACGGGTGTTCCTTGGTTTGTTAATATTACGGTTGGCGTTATCGTATCCAAAATTGCAAACTGACGTGTCGTAACGTCTAATTGGTATTATGTATGTATTTTAACAAAAAAGCAAAAATTTAAATTTTTAAATAATTCTTTTGGTAACAAAAATTAGTAGAATTATTAGTAGATCAATTTCAAACTATTAATTCAGAAGAACAATTAACCCTACAGTTTTTACAATCAAAATAAGTGTTTGGCGTAGACGTTTTTGTAGTCGTTGGCGTAATCGTTGTCGTAGGGATATTTTTTGGTACCACGTAACATTTACGGCAATTTTTTTTCATACAAAATTAAAAAATATATTTTTTTTAATTGTAAAACAATTCGTTTGAAATCATCTCTTGAACAAAAACTAAGAAATTTGCATTGCATGAATCGTTAGATGAGGACTCTAACAGATTTTCAATAGAAAGTTTGTCATCTGATAAAAACACGAAATTTATCTTATGCAAATTAATAAAAGTAGTAAAGTTTGTACTTATTATAGTTATTTTCCAAAATATTTTAAATATCATTGCCAAAAAATCTTTTGAAATTGATTTGTTTCTATTTTTATATGCTGTCGTTTACAAAATCGGTCACGATTCTTTCCTCGTATTTCAACGCCATACCTAATACCCATTTGTCGTATTACGCCATACGTAATACCGATTTGTCGTATCAAAAAATAAATGTTATATTTAAAACGAGAAATACGTTCTGGAAATTACGAATGTATTTCTTTCGATTTTTTAAGGATATAACATGCTATAAAAGTCAAAAATTGTCATTTTTCATCACATAAAAAATATAACTTACGACTACGCCTACGACAACGTCTACGTCACTTAAACGTCTACGATTACGCAAACCGTAATAAGGGTGAATAACGCGATTCATAGAGATTTAAACATTAATAAAATTATAGATGAAGTTAGTGAAATTAGTATTACGTATCTTAACAGATTAAGTAACCATTCGAATGTATTAGCAATCAATCTATTAGATGACACAGATGAAATTAGAAGACTGAAACGAAGACATGTTTTAGACCTCCCGTTTATTTAATACGTTTTATAAAATATATAATCTGAAATTAAAATTGTAATATGTATTTATTGTTAAATCCACTGGGGTTTAACAATTCTGTTATATTGTAGTAATTATTAAATTTGCTGAATGCTTCTGGTAAATAGATTGCAAATAAAAAATATGGCGGCGTGATTTTGGAAATTATTACCCCGTCTGGCGAATTAAGATTCTTGCGATGTTGTTGCGATTTTGCTGACGGTGAATTGATTTAATTCGAAGTTTGGCAATGTTCATGGAGGAATATATATACATATATATATATATATATATATATATATATATATATATATATATATATATATATATATCATTCGGCTTAAGGAGTACTAAACTCGCCCTTTTAACGTATGTTAAAAAAATATACAGAGTTGTTATAACAATTCGCTTCAAAATCTAATCGCTTAGACAAAATGTTTGTTCGTTACTACCGTGATCGTATTCAACAGTTTGTTGTGTATAAGAAAACTAATGAAAATGGCATTGGAAGAAATAACTTTGTTCGTTATATACGTAGTTGCTTATAACCGTTGTTCGTTATATCCGAATTTATCTGTAGAAATCTTTGTTTTATCTCATTTTTACACATAAATAATTTAAAAAGTTAAAATACCCTTTAATTCGCCTTTTATTCATTTTTGCATCAAAAACAGGGTAAATTACCTCCCAGCAAAAAAAGTCCTCCCAAAATCATGGGTTTTGTAAGGGATTTTTGGCAGCCGTAACAACTCGCAAATCCCATTTCTTCCCCATTATTTTTACAAGGGCATGTCGCACTCAGTTTGTAGTTATTTTATGACCACTAGAATAACTAGTTATTCTGTGGCCACTAGAAGTTGAAAAGTAAGTTGAAAAAAATTCTATGATGACAGATGATGTAGAGATTTTTTTTAATTTCATCACACTTCTTACGTTTATTTTACTCTATTTTATTTCGCTCGCTGTTCGAGTTGAACACACGAACCCTCTGATTTCTAGCCAAAGACACTACATACTATGCCACGCACACGAACATTAAGGGTTGCTTAAGAACTTAAATGTGCAGTGCACATGTGCACCACGAACTGTTATTTTTTAATTAAAAAAACCCGCGTGAAGACAGTGAGCGTTGAACACACAACCCTAGGATTTATAGTCGGACACACACTCACTGTGCCACCGTCCTCATTACTTAGTGAGGAGCAAAGTAAGTAGGTTTGCCTTGTAATTTTTTTAAGAAGTATCCCATTACTTTTCAGATTACTTGTAATGGGAAAAGAAGCTTGTTTACATTACTTTGTAATGGGTTACGTAATGACTAATGGATCCGAATTTTTGCTGGGCTATAGTGCTTAGGTAGAACTGATTTTTCGACATTTGTTTGTCGATTATTTGACAATGAAGAAAAAATTAACAAAAACAGAAGAAAAAAGCGAGCGCTGACAAAAAAAAAAAAAAAACTTTGAAATAGAAGAAAAAACGTGAATTTTTATGTTTCTTTTTGACATTGCTACCAAATCTACTATTTTTTCGTTCCTTTACTTTTCATGCCCAGTTTTACGGTCATGAGAAAGCAATTTTGACAGTTTTCTCTTTTACCACTTTTACCATTAAAAAAGTAAAGGAACAAAGCTGATGTCTCCTTTTGCTGTCAAAATACATTTTTGTTTTAACGCCTATACCTTAGGCCCATACCTATATACGGACGTATACCCGGGGCGTGTGTGGTGAAGAAAGAAGAACACATGTATTCTTATGAAAACTACCGAAATACGTCGAGCGTATACTTTTTGTAAGTTGAACAAGTTTAACTTTGACAGAAAGTTATTGTTTGTATGTGTGTGTGTTTTGTATCTTAAAAACAAAAGCCCAACAAAACATGAAATACAATTCATTACAAAGGAAAATTATTTGTTTTACGAATGAAAATAATTAAATAAGTTTTGATCGCGGATTTGGTGTTTTAAATGTGATTTGGGACTCAACGTATTTGGGTATTGATTGGTTGACATTAGAACTCTCTTTTCGACTGCGTTTCTTTTTGTGTGTTTTTCTAACAAACAACAACAAACATACACAGCAAAACATAAACAAACTGCCTTTATAATTTTGCTTTCTTCTTTTGAAATTTACAAAAGAATAATATAATTTTTATTGTGTGATACGCTTAAAAAATGGACGGGGTTGGCAAACCACCCCCGTTACCACCTCCTCCTCCCCTTCCTGGGGATTCAAATAAAAGGAAAGCCCCAAGATTATCCAGTGATAAAAAATCCTTCAAATTAAAGTACGGAGCGCCCATTAATAATAATAAATCTCCACAATTCTTTGCTACAGTACCTTCGCGACCTGTTTCATTTGCAACTCAACACAAGGCTTTTACTTCAACATTTCCACAGTCAGCTCCTGCCTCACCGACAACTTCAAGGTCGACACCACCTTCATATCAAAGGTCATTATATGGTTCCAATCCAATCAGAACCTAAATGAATCTAACCAACCACTATCAATAATAGACATTCCGCAACTCTCAGCACCACCAACAGCAAAACAGCAACCGTCATCAGCACCAGAAGCAACACAATCCAATAACCCCATTTCAACCAATCTGTCCAATACAACAAACAAAAGAGACATTTACAGCTTCAATGAAAACGAAAACAAAATAGTTCTTTATAGCGAATCACATCCAGGTCCCTATTATATACTTCTTACTTCGGATGAGCCCATTTGTCCTAGGAGAAAGAACTCTGAACTGCATTTATGCCAAACTAGCTTCAGCAAACATAAAAACGCATTTTGTATCTAAAAATATAGCGTATAAAACTTTCCGCCTACACTTCAACGATAATAACGAGACTAATAATTTTGTACTAGACCCCAATGTCAAAAGAATAGGGTTTAATGCTTTTATACCTGACAGATTTGTGCAAAAATTCTACGTCATCAAATCTGTACCAGTTTTCTAAAAATCTAATGATTGTCTCTGTGTACTTTCCACATTCTGTAAAATCCAGTGTCTTAAAAACTGAACTATCAAAACTCATAAACTTTATTAATGAAAACCCCAATGTCATAATTGGCGGTGATTTTAACGCAAGAAGTAAAGCGTACGGCGACTTATTTGACACTGTCCGAGGGTCCACTGTACAAACACTGATGGACAGCTCTGTCTTTCAATGCATGAACGATGACTCTGCAACTTTCAAAAAGAATTTATTTGATAATTCCTTTGGTTCTGTTTTAGATCTTACTTTCACAAATATTTTCTCACCTTTTTCATGGAGCGTCAAAAACATAAGTATAGGAGGAAGTCATCACCGACCGATTCTTATAAACGTTGATAACTGTACAGCAAAACAGCAATACTTCTTGGCAAAAAGACATCTTCTGAAAAACATTTCTAATCTTAAAGTTGAAGCAAATATGAATGACATTCAATTAAAACTAAATCGTTCAATTAAAAACTCAACTTTTGCAATTGGACCTGACACCAAACTAAATTCTTGGTGGAATGAAGATCTCAACAGGCTGTTACGAATTAAAGATGCAGCGAAAAAGAAATTTGATAAATATAAATGCACAGAAAATGCTTTAAATGCAATTGAAGCAACGGATAAGTTTAAAAAAGCTGTAAAATGCGCCAAGAACCGAGCAAAACGAAAAAAACTTTCCGAATTAAGCCAAGTTCCCAACTCCAAAGCGCTTTTTCGCTATGTAAATAGCTGTAAATCTGTTTTTGAACCGCAAGCAGGTTCAAAATGGAATGGAGACAATAATGAAATTTTCCTGCGTCATCTGTGTGAACAAGTTCCTAACAACAGTCAAACAATTTATCCATTGCCATTTAATCATCAATCTCTCGACTTCTCCATGCAAGATCTGAACAATGTCCTAGAACAAATGAAAAAACCTTCCGCAGCTGGTGTGGATGGAATCACATATGAGATGATTAACAATCTGTCCCATGAAGGGAAACACAACCTACTGTCATCGTACAATACGCTATGGAGAAATTGTGAATACTTTGAAGAATGGAGAAAAATTAAAATAATTCCTATACCAAAAAAAGGAAAAAAATTAGATATTTGCACCAATTTCCGACCAATTGCCTTAATATCTGTGCTTGCAAAGATTTTAAACCTCATGGTCAAACAAAGACTGAATAGCTTCCTAGAAGAAAACAATATTCTACCACCAAGATCATACGCATATCGCAAACATTTTTCAACATCAACCTGCATAAATGATATACTTCACACCATAAACTCTTCTAAGGAAAATAATGAAAAAGTTCTTGTACTTTCAATGGACGTATCAAAAGCATATGAATGTGTTGATATAAACTGTCTTCTGACCATCCTACATGAATTAAATATCCCACTTCAAATACAAGTATGGATCAGCAATTTTCTCTGCAAAAGAACTCTATTTATGGGAAATAGTTCTATGGATATTTACAACGGTATACCACAAGGCAGTTGTTTAAGCCCGACGCTTTTCAATTTATACACTTTAGGATTACACGGTGTTGCAAATGAAAAAACACAAGTCTTTCAATATGCGGATGACTTTATTATACTTGTATCGAGTTCAGATTTCGATGAAGCCAATTATATTATGCAAGTAAAAACCAACAAAATGGTTACATTATTCAAAAAATTGAACCTTGAGGTAAATGTAGAAAAAACTTCGGTCATGTACGTGGCAAAGGGAGGTCGAAAAACGCCCCATATTCTTATTAATGGAATTCCTGTAAACGTCGTTACGTCCATCAAATTTCTTGGAAGGAACATCAAAAACATCAAAAACTGTCCTGCAAGAACACTGTCAATGCTCTCAAATTGGTCACTGGACCCAAATGTGGAGTTCATCCTGCAAAAACAATAAATTTGTCAAAATCGCTTGTCTTTTCAAAAACAGAATATGCAATATCATCGATGGCACACAGGCCAACTTACATAAATAAAAAAATAACAAGCTTCCAAAACCAGATCCTAAGAAGAAATATGGGACTTGTTCCTTCTACGCCAAATCATGTGGTATGTGCTCTAGCTGGCATTCTACCCACAGACTTAAGAGCACAATACTTGGCTGCCAAAGAACTAATAAGATTAAAAATTTACAATTCCTCATTATACACATTCTTCACTACAAACGTCTCTACAAAAACTAGCATTGGATTTGTATATTCAAAATTTCGCAACATATTCGAAAGAAAGTCCAAGAAGTTGGTCTTTCTCCTGGATGTCTTTAATACTACAAAAACCGAAACTTCAACGGAATGCATAAAAGTACACTACTGCAAGCTCATAAATGATTTTATGTCGCAAGGTGTATCTATTTGGGCTACGGATGCTTCAGTAATTGGCAATAGCACTGGTTGTGCTGTATGTAACATTTCCTCAAAACAAAACTTCGTCTTTTTTCATATAATATATATTTATGACCTCAAGCCAAACGAATAGAAGAAGAAGATACTGATCAAAGGTCAACAGATCAGTATCTTCTTCTTCTATTCGTTTGGCTTGAGGTCATAAATAAAAAACAGATAAATTTTTTGTTTTTTATTGTTTGTTTATTTTTCCAATATTTCGACTATCTTCGATAGTCATCATCAGGGAAATATCTTTAAAAACACATAATTATTTTTATAAAAATATAAAACTATTGTTAGAATTAATATTTACATTGTTGTTTCTTATTTTATGATTCTAACACCTTCTTCCATCCTCTTCTGTTGACAAGAATTTTCCAACTAACTTTTCTTGTGCTTTTCAATGACGTTTCTGTATATTTGAGCACAGTGCTCGGTGTCTGTCTTATAATTCATTCGATGGCTGGTTGGGACATTTGCAATATGTAGCATTTCTAGCATGTATCTACGTCTGTAATTATTTTCTTGTGCTAGAATGTCTACATCGTCAAAATTGGGTGTGTGTCCTTCTTGTATGCAGTGAGCAGCAAGGGCTGTCTTTTGCTCTAATGACTTGTTTCTAGCTTTTTGGTCGGACTTATGAGCGCTAAGTCTTGTTTTTAGTTTTGATTTTGTTGTTCCAACGTATGTCTTTTGACATTTAATCTTATATACGAGGTTTGATTTATCCTCATGAGGTATTTTAGATTTTGTTCGGCTGAAAAAATTGTTGTTAGTATTGCTGCTCTTAAATGCTAGTTGGTATTTTTCCCTGTTGTACAGATTGGAGGAAGAAAATCTCTCTGAAAACCCAGGTATGTAAGTTGCTCTCTTGTAAATCTTTTCAGTGTTTTGTGCAACTTAGATGGTTTATTTAGTTCTGTGTGTTTTAACAATTCGTTGATCGTGTGGTTTGGGAAATCGTTCATTTTTAGAATAGATCTTATTTTGATTTTGTTTTTTGAGTGGAATGTATCATCGCTGATTTTCAATACTCTTTGTAGCTGTGTTAATTTTAATTCTCCGTGGATGTTTGGAGTGATAATTTATAATTCTCCCGGAGGATGTGGGCTTTTGATACCAATCCATTAGCAGTATATTACTTTGCCTGTGTATTATACAGTCCAGGTATGGTAATTTGTTTTCTGATTCGCATTCCATAGTAAATCTGATTTGTTTGTTGAACATGTTTAATGTCATTAGGGTGTTTTCAACTTCTCCTTTCTTAATAACACAAAATATGTCATCGACATATTTTGTTAGCATTCTAGATTTTATAGTGAGTTTGTTCATTGTGTCATCCAAGAGTTTTTCCATAATAATATCAGCAATTATGGGCGATATGGGTGACCCCATAGGCATACATTTTAATTGCTCAAATACCTTTTCTTTGTATACAAAATATCTAGCGTCTTTTATGCATATTGTTAGCATATCAATAAAAAGATTCATTGGAATGTTAGTATGTTCTTGAATGACTGGCCAATTTTCTTTAATTGTGTTAATAGCTAAATTGACAGGGACGCTAGGAAACAACATCAAATGATATCAGGATTTCGTCATCTTCTATGTGTTGTCTATTTATCCTTGATTTAAATTCAATCGAATCTTTCACATTGTATTTGGAACTGCTAGTCAAAACTTTGAGAATGTTCGCCATATATCTTGATAATTCATAGGTCGGGGAATTAATGAATGAGCATATTGGACGTAAGGGTGTACCCTCCTTATGGATTTTGGGTAGTCCATATATTTTTGGGGGGACTGCAGTTCTGTTTATCAACCTGTTTTTCTCAATTTCGTTGAGTATATTTAGCTCAAATAGTTTCATCACTAATTTATTATTCTTTTCTTGTAGCCCTGTAGTTGGGTCCTTTTTTAAACGTTTGTATGTGCATATGTCCATTACTATCTCACTCATCTTCAAATCATACTCAGTTTTTAACATGGCTACAGTTTTACCACCCTTGTCGGAATTTAGAATCAAAACTTGTTTATTTTCTTTTATGAATTTTGCTGTTTGACCCACTGTGTTCAGCACGAAACGATCTCTTTTTCCCAACGTAGAACTTCTCTTGTGGTCATTAATGAGAGTTATGAAGTCTATTCTTGCATTCTCTTGTTGTTCTCTGTTCTCCAAAGTTTGAATGCACTCTTCTCCCTCAGCTATTATATTGAATAAGGGGAACGTGGTCTTTGTTGTTGGTAAAGAGAACTTTGGTCCCAGAGATAGCAACCATTCAACGTTGTTGGGTATGTCAATGCCTGTTTTATTGACAAACCAATGCTTGTTATGTTCAATGGTGGGCTTTCATACACGCCAGCGTTGATTGTCAACCCTCACGCATTCTTACGCTCTTCGAATCAGTTGCAGCTGAGAAGCCGAAGAATGAACACACATATGGGGTGTGCGCGTGATTTTCTTGTGTACACACAACGAAATCTACAATTATTTTTCAGGGAATTAATTATGTTGTTAAAAATGTATATAACATTTTTGTTATTTTACAAAAAGTGTTACACGTTTTACGATAAATAAATTAAATACGCATAATGTTATGGAAAAATGATATTATGATGAAAAAATACAAAAGTTTAAATATATATTTTTTTAACTTTTCTCTAATCAATATAAACATGTGTTTAAAATAATATTATTATTTTCTTATTTAATTTTTTAAATGCACAAAGCATACAATATCATGTACATGTTTACGGATCATTAAGGCAGCAACCACAAAATGCTTGCACTTAATTCCTTTCAGTGCATTTTCATTCGCTCTTTCACTCATACTCTCAATTTAATTTTGCCCATCTATGGTTATGTTGTATGTTTAACTGACAGTGTTGTTGTTGTTTTAATGTGTTCAACTTGTTAATATGTGTGGATTTCTGTTTTGTGTTCTCTGTATGGATAATTGTTTTCTCACTTTCCATTAATAACTCAAAATCTTCTGTTTCTAATTGGTTACTGAGTTTTGATTTGGTGTTGGTAATAATTTCTCTTGTGATATTGGATTGTTGTTCGTCTTTAAAATTGACACAAAGCTTTCCTCCCTTAGTAGTGAACTACATGCTATTGAAAAGGCCATTGATCTAATGATTGAAGACGATGTCAGCTCAGCAGCTTTATTTACAGACAGCAAAAATGCATGGCTCCTGCTTCAAAACAACACATCACATAATATCACTGTTCCCAACATATTACATAAATTAGCCAACTCAGAAATTCTTCAACTCTCCGTAATCTGGACACCTTCACATGTTGGTATTTCGATCAATGAAACAGTCGATTATTTTGCTAAACACGTTGCCAACTTTGGAGCGCCAATAAATCACTGCCTTTCTGTCACAGATGCATCCAAACAAATCGAATCCTGCTTATAGAACGAGTTCGTCGATTCCTACAGGGAAACCTCTCAGTCAAAAGGGACATACTTCTTTCAATTTTTCCCAGTTCCATCAAATCAAACTTGGTTCAAGAAGTCTAATATGAAACCTGAAAACATAAAAATGATTAACAGACTGCTCACTGGGCATACTTACACAAAAAAATATTTCCACAGAATCGGCATAGCAGACACAAATCTGTGTGAGATCTGCAATGAGATTGAAGATGAAAAACATATTATCTTTCACTGCAAGAAATTCCAGGAAAATAGAAATCGTTTTGCCCTTTTCAACAAATACAACAACTTATAGCCCGTTTCCACGGTACGTCGTTCGTTCTCTATTCGTTGTTCGACCCTCAAATACGAATAAATTACTTGATTCCCCATACAAAATTCTGAGAACGAACGACGATTTTTCTACGATGTTCGATTAGAAATACTCTCTGAACGACGAATAAGTATGTCCCATTCCTAACAAATGAGAGAATTTATCGACAAATTTAATTATGACATGTCAAAATTCAAAATTGAAAAATTTTTTGAAAACACAAAAATTGTTAGAAAAAAGGAAAAAGATGAATGAAAATTCATGAACTAAATATTTTATATAGATGTAGATGGAAGATGGTTGTGTTTCCTTCTGAACCCAGATATGCCCAACGTCCTATATATAGGACACACAAAATTCTTGCTAATTTAATATGTTATGTTTATCAAAGTACCGTTTATTTTGGTGATATACTCAGTACACATATGTAGCTCTTGGGATATTATGTGATTCCATTATTTTGAGCTACCATTTTTGAGTTTTGAGGTCTAGTTCATCGAAGTTGCCACCTATCGCTTAGTTTTTACAATGATTTTCGTTATGACCGATTAATTATTGGGTAGTTTTATAACGAAAACATACATGATGTAGAGCCTACTACGAAAAAACATTAACTAGATGCCGAAAAGGTGTCTTTGGACTATATGTCAAATGCTTTGTGTCCCATAACTCTCAGTTATAAGATAAAACCCTGTGTCCAAAAGTGGCCTCAAACACCACTTTTTTCAAAAATTTTTTAAAAAACATATAAACATACTGTTATTATTTCACATTTGCTTCTAAAATAATATAAAAATACTTTTAAAATGATCACGATCAATCAATGGGCATATCTGGGTTAATTCCACACACATTTCTTGTCCATTAGTTCCAAATCGCGTAAAAAATCAGAAACAAAAAGGAAACAAATAACTGAGAGTCTGTATCCACAAACATTGTTTTGACATTGGTCTCTCTCTCTTTAATTTTGAAAATAGAAACATATAAAAATGTATTGAAAATACAAAATTATTCAGAATTTATGGAAAAAATGAATGAAATGTGTGTAGTTAAATATAGAAGATACATTTGAAGGAAATTCTATTGCTTTTCTTATTCATTTAATGTATATTTTACGTGTTTTCGGTTAAAATTTTCGTGAAAACAAGGAAACAAAAATGAAGGAAATGTTGTTTATGTTTCTGTTAATTATTAGTGGCGTCGTGGAAACGGGTTAATTCGTGTACGTTGTTCGACAGGCGAACAACGTAATTGAAACGCTCGTGTGAACATGACATTACCTGAAGTCCTGAAGTCCTGATGTGCAGAAACCAACAACATATCGATGAGCTTCTCAATTTCATATTTGAATGCAAAATTGATAATTATTAACGAAATTTTTAAATACAATTAATTAATCAATTACAAATTATTATTTTCATAATTTAATATTATCACGATCTCATTATTCCATTGCCTTCCTTTTTCTATCACCTTTGTTTTCCCAGCAAACCAAATGTCGGATGTCCGACATATCGAAACAATTTCGGAAGCAAAATCGTTCAGATTTCGTATCGATTTCTATACGATTTTTCGTAGGGGAATTTGTTCAGATTTCGTTCCGATTTCGGAGAAAATGTCGGAAGTAAATTTCCCTTGGAATTTGCTAATGTTTTTCTTCCGATTTCGTTACGAATTCGGATCGATATGTCGGAAACAATTTTCCCTTCGCACAACAACCACCTTTTGTATATATCTAACAAGTAACATTTTAGTTTGTTGTCGAAAAACAAAATGGTTGGTTATAAAATTCGCATATACATTTTTTTAATATTTTAAATATAAGTGCAACATATAATAATTAAAGCTAGTGCTGATAGACTCAACATATTCGTACACAAAGTTTACATTGTTCTACTATAACTACAAAACGATAACAACAGTGAAAATCATTAGATATCTTTGAAATTATAATCTTCCAATAAAAAAAAAATCAATAAAAAAGAGGCATCAGAGAAAAACTTTTTCCTTCGATAATCATACGAAATTATTCCAAAATTGTTCAGAAACCTTTACGAAAGTTCGGAAGGTACCTCAGATTTTCATACGACATTATTCCGAAATCGTTCAGAAATCTGTACGAAAATTCGGAGGAAGAAATTCGAATTCCGAATTTCCCAAGGATTTTCTTCCGATTTCGTTGCGAATTCTGACCGAAATCGATCCGATTTCGCTCCGACATTTCGTTCCGAAATTATGTCAACCACTTCATACAACTTTCGTTAAGATATCGTTACGATTTCGGATCAGATATCGGACGTAACGTCCGAAATTTGTTCCGATTTCGTTACGATATCGGTACGATTGGTTTGCTGGGTTGATATAATGTTCCTATAGCTATAAGCACACTAATACATATGTACATACCTACCTTGTAAACATAACATAAAAAGAAATAAAAGAGTACTCAAGTCCATCATGCCCTGGTGAATGACCACGAAAGTGTTCTACCACCAACATACTTGACTTTATAGAAGTACAAAAAAAAAGCGCTCTTGGGGCGACCGTATTACCCAAATACGTTATGAGCGAATTCCCGATTAAAACACAAAACCACGATTAAAGCATATTAAACCTTTTTTTCATTCGTAGAAACAAATAATTTTCCTTTACAATAAATTGATTTTCATGATTTGTTTGGCTTTTGTTTTCAAAATAGAGAACACACACATCCCAATAGAAACCCAACCCAATAGAAAATGGAATCGTTGATGACATTTTCGTCGACGAATCATTGACGAAATGTTATATATTGTCATGTACGACAAGGTGCATGACCATGTCTTGTGCCAGACTATGAAAATGTTTTGAGCTTATGGGTAAGAAGGGAGAAAGGGAGCTCCTTCTCCTCTGCTCTCTCCTAAAAGCTGATATTTTCATGTGTTATTTTCAGTGTCTGGCACAAGAGCATGTCTTGCAATGTGTCGTGGCAAAAAAAAAACCGTGCTATGAAATGATTGTTCACTAGGCCTATAACCAAAAAAATACCACCACATAGCCGTGTAGAGCGTGGAAAACTATTATGAAATACGGTGTAAATGTTTCTCTATCGCGAAAAATGTTTCCGCACCAAATGCATTGAAGTTCAGTAATGCATTTTTTAATTTTATCTGTTATAACAACATATTTGCTTTTTAGTAAAATTTTTATTTTTTGTTATCTAATTTAAAATCATCAAACCGTTCTGGACGAATTTGTTCTCAAATCGCGCCATTTCGGAGCATATTAGGAACTTTCGACACTATTGCAATTTTTGGTTTTTCTTTATAAACTCGTGAATTTTATGTTTATATTTTTTGTACCTATCGGACCAGAGAATATGGGGCCATTTGCAACGAATTCACGAAAGTTACAGGCTGTTTTTGTTGACTTTGCCTGTGAGAATCGTATTTGTTTTCTATAAAAATACAACACCAGTACGATGTGCGGAATATTGTCCGGATAAGGAAAACGCGTGTTTTAGTTCGATTCGGTGAAAAAAGTTTCCGCACCGACTGTGATTACAAAAACCCTTTTGATATTTTTTCTACTTTGTTTGAATAAATATTTATAGAAAATAAATACAATTCTCACAGGCAAAGTCATTAAAAACGGTCTGTAACTTTCGCGAATTTGTTGCAAATGACACCATATTCTCTTGTCCGATAGGTACAAAAATATAAACATAAAATTTACGAGTTTATAAAGAAAAACAAAAAATTTCAATAGTGTCGAAAGTTCCTAATATGCTCCGAAATGGCGCGATTTGAGATCAAATTGGTCCAGAACGGTTTGATAATGATTTTAAATTAGATTACAAAAAAAATAAAAATTGTAATGAAAAGCAAATATGTTGTTATAACAGATAAAATTAAAAAATGCATTACTGAACTTCAATGCATTTGGTGCGGAAACTTTTTTCGCTATAGAGAAAAATTTACACCGTATTTCATAATAGTTGTCCATGCTCTACATTGCTATGTGGTGGTATTTTCGATATTTGCAAAAAAGTGCAAAACGTTATATCCCTGTTGTTCACATATTGATTCGAAATGTTCATTTTGTAATAAATGTAAGATAATAAAATCAGAAAATTCTGAACTCGTGTCAATGATTAAACAGTGTGCTTTATCCAAAGAACGGTAAGTAAAAACAACTATATTAAGGAAACTTTTAATTTAAATAATTTAAGTTATTTTTTAATACATATACATATATAGGTTGAAGTTATGGAGAATGCTGAAAATTCCAGCGGCTTTAAAAGATGCGGCAGTGGTTTATGGTAAGATTAAAGATTATATTAGTGGTTATTGTATTCATTCATAATGTTTTCTTTTTACAGAATCCATAAATAAAGGAGGAGATAAGTAAAAAAAGGTGGATCAGAGGGTATTCAAGAAACATTTTTAATGTAAGATAAAATTATGTATTTTTATAGAGTAATAAAAATAAAATTTGACACACGACAACAAAATAAATTGTTTTTAGTAGGGTCGTCACAATAATTAAGCTTATGCACATGACCAGATAATAAATCGTTCACTATTCCGTATAATTCAAATAATTTAACAAAAATCTATATAGCAAATTCAAAGTATAAAAAAATCAAAAACCTATGAATGTTTTGGCTCCCCAGCCAATAAAAATTAAATAAATTAAAAAAGTTAAACCCATAGCAATATTGACAACTATACCCTCTACTGTGACAATCAAAATGTTCCTATTCAAATAAATGTGGATGACGAAGATACAATAGATAACGTTGCTTGAAAGTATGAGGCGAATAAATTACGCAGGCTAATCGGAAGAATATTCCACAACCTAGCTACTCGAACAACAAATGAACGATCATAAATCTGCGACCCAAACGTGGAAACGTGATTTGGGGGTTACGCATTGATCGAATGAAAGAGAATTTTTCACAAAGCATTTCCGGAATTCCATTCCTTATAGTTTTGTAAAAACATGTAATAACTCGAGCATTCACAAATGATTGGAAGGGGGAACCCAAAAACTCCTCAACATAGCTCGAAACGTGATCACGATAATTCAATCGATAAACAAAACGAACTACCATGTTAGCAATTCGTAAAATCTTATCTAAACACTGTTGACTAGTGCCAGATATAACTTCGATGCCATATGCAATAGTAGACATCAATACCGTATGCGCGAGCTGCCTCCTCACAAAAAATGGTAAATAAAATGTCGTACAATTCAGTTTACGCAATATAGAAATGACTTTGGGGAACAAAGCATCAATATGAGCACTAAACTCAAGCTTATGATCAATGTATACACCCAAGCATTTAATCTTATCCACTACTTCAACAATATTGCCATTCATATACATTGTAAATACATGGCTACTCTGCCGAATAGAACCAAATAACAGTGATTTTGTCTTGCTAACATTAACAATGAAATTATTCTGCTCCATCCAATCACCTACTGAATTTAAAGTTGAATTTATAACAGGTAGTAAATACGCGACATTAGGAGAGTGGAAAAACAGGTGGATTTCATCAGCGTATATAAATGGAGAACATACATTCATATCAATAGAGACATTGACATCATTGATGTACAAGATAAAAAGCAAAGGACCAAGAACGGATCCTTGCGGAACTCCACTGCTAAGAGGACGTACACTAGAAATTGATCCATTATAGTCCACGAACTGAGAGCGACCATTCAAAAAGGAGAAAATGAGCCTGCATGCCGTGGCATCAAAGAAGTATTCATTACATAGTTTTTGAATGAGAGTAGCATAGTCTACTCCGTCAAATGCTTTAGACAAATCAAGTGAAACCAATACACCATTATTACCCATATCTACAGCCTCTCTAATTGTCTCAGCAAGATGCAGAAGGTGAGACACGGTACTGTGACCACGTCTAAATCCATATTGAAACGGATTTAGCAGTTTTAAATTATCAATGAAGTTTAACATCTGCTTCTTCATAAGATGTTCACAAAATTTTGAAAGTGAAGGTAGAATACATATTGGACGCAAACTGTCCACCGAGGATAAACCTTCTGCTTTGGGTATAGGAACTACTACTACTACTTTTTTGTCTTCCAAGTCGTCATCGCGACAGCTTCGCTTACCTTGTCGCCCATGTTGTCGTGCATGAATACTGGGACACTTGTGTGAAAAAGTCGTCAACGATTCCAAAGGGCTGTCTGCAAGGAGTCGTGAACGAATTAGAAATGTCGTATACGATTCATCAATGTTGTCTTAAAGACACTTTCTATTGGTCTTAAAGAGAATTTTGAAATTTTTCGTTGATGAAATGGTCATCGCTGATTCAATTTCCTACTGGAAACATACCATTTTGTGTAATTTTATGAAATTACAAAAAAATATTTATAAACCTATTCTACTTCTACACGGACAAGCCTACAATATGCGTGCATATTAAATATTTTCCACTGATATTGAATGGATTTGACAAAAATTTCTGTCGTTTCAGTTATTTTAATTGTATGATTTTCTCATCTGGCAACGCAACTACAGTTGAGTTGATATCCATAATCGACCCCTAATATTATCTCAAGTAATTTTTAAATGTTGGGTTGTCTTTTTCCATTGAAAAATGGTTTGGTCGAACAAAATTTGTTAAGCTGCTGTAACTAGTTATTATATTTTTTCTCATAAAATTGTTTGTATTTTTGGAGATTTCAAATTAAAACTTATATTTTCTTAATATGCTGTTTATATTACAGCTTTTTGCAGGGTTAACCTTCTTTATGAGGATTTGTTTGAAACATAAGCAATGGAATTGACATTTAAAACCCAGTCGGTTTGTTAAAAAGTTATATATAAAAGGGGTATAAGTTTCTGAACAGAAAATGTACATCATTAACAAGTTTTGTAAGAAAATATTTAAAAAAATTTTGTTTGTATGCTGTTTTTGAGAGAAACTTCCAATGAAATCTGAATTACTTCGTCATGTCATATCATTCTATTATCAAATGCGAATTCCTTAATGAATATACTCCAAGTTTATGTCATTTTCGAACTATATAGAGCTCTCGAGGCATAAAATCATCCTGTAACAACAAAAATAACGAGTTCAGTATTGTTGGAATGAAAGTATATGAAAAAATGTCTATTGGATACAATGTATGAAAGTTCGGTCCTTCGTGGACTACATCTTGAAAGCGAATAAGAAATTTGTTTTACTTCCATCGCCAAAATTGTGTTATTCTCTTTTAGACAAATTTGCTGCTAAACAGTATGAGAAAATAATGAAGACAAATTAATTTTTGTGCGTAACTTGTTTTTTTTTTTCCTTATCATCACCGAAGTATAATTGTAGCCTCAGACTTTAAGGTTACGAGATTATATACACTAGGATACGATGTAACAGGAAAATGATGTAACAGGAAAATTTGGTTTAGGTAAACAAAATGAAAGAGGCGAGAGATTAATTCAATTCTGCCAAGAGTATAAATACAAAGTTACTAATACGTTGTTTTGCCTCCATCCGAGGCGTTTGTATACATGGAAGTCGCCACAAGATAACAGTGAGAATATTGTCAGAAACCAAATAGATTACATCTTAGTAAATAAAAGATATGCTTCCTGTGTGAACAAATGTTCCACATATCCCGGCGCTGACGTTCCCTCGGATCACATTCTTCTAGTTTGCAAAATACGCATAAAACTGGCAGTAACACGCAAGAAAAAAACGCAGAAGAAGTTAAATTTTGATAGACTTGATTATGAATTGACGAGACATTCGGTAAAAACCCGATTAAATGCCGATCTGAATAACATCGCTGAAGATAGCGAAAATATATGGGATGATGTTAAAGAATCCATCAACAACATAACTAATAATATGTTAGGCACCACAACGTCTAATAGAGAAAAATCATGGGTGACAGATGAAATACGAGCTCTACGCAAAGAAAGAAGCAAATACAAAAACATAAACTACGAAAAATACTGGGAACTCAATCAGGAAATTAAAATCGCAACTCGGGCTGCAAAAAATGCACAAATAAGAAAACAATGCCAGGAAATTGAAAGATTACAAATTCTCCACGACGATTTCAATTTCCATAAAAAATTGAAAGAGGCATCCGGGATATATTCCAGAAGATCTTCCACATTTCTCTTTGATGAAAACAATATAGCCCATTACGAAATTTCTGAAAAGAAAAAACTTTGGGAAAAATATATAAAAGCTCTATTTACGGACGAAAGTCGAACACAATTACAAAATACAGAATATCAAAGCGGTTTAACGATAAGACCCATTACAGAGGAAGAATTAAGAGCAACAATAAAAACCATGAAAGATAAAAAAGCATCGGGTCCTGATGAAATACCCACCGAAGTACTGAAACTAATAGAAGGAAGAAATATACAACTAATATTGAGATTATTCAATCAAATTTACGCCACAGGACATTACCCTCAAGACTGGCTGGAATCGACATTTGTAACCATACCTAAAAAAAACAATGCGAATTTGTGCGGTGATTTTAGACTAATTAACCTTATGAGCCATGCTCTAAAAATCTTTTTAAAAATAATACACAGACAAATATACCCATTATGCGAGATGCATATGGGTAACACACAATTTGGATTCAGAGAAGGCATGGGTACCCGAGAAGCATTGCTTGGAGTTCACGTTCTACTACAAAAATGCCGCGAAGTTCAAAAGGACGTCTTTCTTTGTTTTGTGGACTACGAGAAGGCGTTTGATACCGTAAAACACGATAAGTTGATGGATATTTTAACCGATATTGGACTAGAAGAATGTGATAAAAGATGTATTCAAAATCTATACTGGAAACAAGTATCAAATATTAAAGTGGATGGTGAATTATCTGACAATATCCCAATTTCGAAAGGTGTACGGCAAGGATGTATTTTGTCACCTCTTCTCTTTAATATACATATATTCAGAAAAAAATTTTCAAGAATCAATAGCTTCCAAAAACATTGGCATTAGCATAAATAACATCCTCATCAATAACATTCGTTACGCTGATGACACCACATTACTGGCAAGCAGCTTAGCAGGGCTACAAAGACTAATAGATGCACTCATGAAGACCAGTGAAAAATATGGATTATCAATAAACATAAGAAAAACTAAATATATGATTGTCAGCAGAAAACAGGTGGAAAATAATGTACCTTTGATAATTAATAACATAGAAATAGAACGTGTAAGAACATATAAATATCTAGGAGTCCAGATAAATGACCGTTGGGATATGTCAAGTGAAATTAAGTGCCGAATCGAAATGGCAAGAAATTCATTTTCCAAATATAAGAAAACGCTAACCAGCCATGACATAAGCCTTTCAACGAAAATACGTTTTGTCAGATGCTACATATGGTCAGTATTATTATACTCTGCAGAAACTTGGACGATAAAATTAGCCGACGAAAAACGACTAAATTCTTTTGAAATGTGGATTTATCGTCATATTCTAAAAATTCGCTGGACTGACCACGTTTCAAATGAAGAAGTACTACGACGGATGAATGTGGAACGACAAATAACACGCGATGTAAAAAGCCGAAAAACATCTTATCTGGGTCATATAATGCGCAATGAAAAATATAAGCTCCTCCAAGCCATTATCCAAACCACAATAGATGGAAGAAGACCAAGAGGCAGAAAAGAAACATCATGGATAAGAAATATTCAAGAATGGACGGGACTGCAAGACGAAAGAAACCTCCTGAATGCTGCCAAGAATCGAAACCTATCTATAATGGAATAAAAAATATAATTAAATTGTTAACAATGTAAACAATAATTGTATGATCGCTAACACCCGAATACGGGTTGGCAAATAAAGAAGAAGGATATGACGCAAATAAGTCTCATCAAAATAATGATTATAGACTCCACATAAATATGTTTGGAGATGATGGAAGTACTTACCACCGTCCATCCGTTTGTATCTCTGTTTGTCTGGCAGGTTGGAACTCATGATAACTCTCGAACGGATCAACCGATTTGGTCCAAGTTTTGTCCAAATTAAATTTAAGTCATATCGGTACCTCCGCCATAAAAGTTCAACAATTTTCACTAAAATGGTCGAAGGGACTAACCGATTCGGTCTAAAATCGAACCTTATATGGACCATCTCGGTCCACTCGCAAAATTACTTCCAAAAGTACATCAAGTTCCAAGAGAATATGTTTGGACAACATCTTCAGGTCACTCATACAAGCCTAACTGCATAACTGCAGTTTAAAGACTGTTCGAGGATCCTTTGGACATTTTGTAGTCTTGTTTACAGCGATATCCTATTTTTCGTGGACAAGTTCATGCTTCCTGACAAAGCGCTAAATGCTACGGTGACCAACTAAAATAGCTTATGTGCGCGGTAACTATCCATTTCTAAAATTAATTAGCTTATTATTAGCGAGTAATTATGTGGGGTTCAATAAGGATCGATTGTTATTTGTCAAAACTATATAGAACTAAGGCCATCAAAGTGTTTGTCATCGAGTCCAAAAACGTCTAATCGTACAATTAAGAAACAAATTATAATGCTTCTTTTTTAACATTATATTAAAAGTAAAAAATAATCCTGAATCATAGTACGGTTACACTATAGTTTTTTGCCGGGTTAACCCACTTCGAGAGGATTTATTTGACGTTTGCATAATGGAATTGACATTTGAAATCCAAACCCAACCTATATCTTCCGGTAAATAACAATGTGCAGCATCTTTAATGTAATCTTGTGCAAACAATTTGAAGTGAGGATTTTTTGAAAGTACAGACCCAAAGTACAAAAGCCCTAGTTGCGTTTTGTGGAGTCAGATCCTGCTTGGAATTTAGGCCCCCCTCTAAACATTGTTAATTATCGACTTTTTAAAGCAACACGGGACTATGTCTCTGAAACCAATGCAAATCTTCTTCTGACCTCTGACGCAAATTTGTAGATAAGGATCAGAATAAAATACTTGGACAAATATTGAACTAGAAAAACAACAATTACAGTCGAAATCGCTTATAATGTCGTATCGGTTGTAACGACGTTTTTTTAAATATTTGCATTTTGCTATCCGTTATAACGTCGAACCATACAAAGAAAAAAATGTTCTATAAATATGTTGTTATAGTTTTATTTTCAAACTCAAACAACAAGAAAATACTAAACATATGCACAACATTTTCGAAGGTGGGATTGGAGAGCTAATTTACGAGTCACATGTAGGCGGTCTCAAGTTAATTAAGCTTGAATTTTTGTCACCCAATGACACATCTGTTTTACAACCCATGGACCAAGGTGTAAAAAATCATTAAAGTCGCATTGCCGGAAACCGTTAAGGTCTGCGTACATAAGCTGCCTTGCCTGCTTACTTCTGATAAAAGAATAAAAAAGAAAAGGGCAACCCAGTTCGAAATTTCCTCGGCCTTCTTTATTCTTTTATTTTTATTATGTCAATCAGGCCTTTAAGGCCTGCGTACATAAGCTGCCTTGCCTGATTGCCTTGCTTTCCTGCTTCATTTCTGACATAATAAAAATAAAAGAATAAAGATGGCCGAGCAAATTTCGAACTCGGTTGCCCTTTCCTTTTTTATTCTTTTATCAGAAGCAAGCAAGGCAATCAGGCAAGGCAGCTTATTATACCGCGCACATAAGCTATTTTAGTTGGTCACCGTAGCATTTAGCGCTTTGTCAGGAAGCATGAACTTGTCCACGAAAAATAGGATATCGCTGTAAACAAGACTACAAAATGTCCAAAGGATCCTCAAACAGTCTTTAAACTGCAGTTATGCAGTTAGGCTTGTATGAGTGACCTGAAGATGTTGTCCAAACATATTCTCTTGGAACTTGATGTACTTTTGGAAGTAATTTTGCGAGTGGACCGAGATGGTCCATATCAGGTTCGATTTTAGACCGAATCGGTTAGTCCCTTCGACCATTTTAGTGAAAATTGTTGAACTTTTATGGCGGAGGTACCGATATGACTTAAATTTAATTTGGACAAAACATTACGAGATCCATAACTTGGACCAAATCGGTTGATCCGTTCGAGAGTTATCATGAGTTCCAACCTGCCAGACAAACAGAGATACAAACGGATGGACGGTGGTAAGTGGAGTCTAAAATCATTATTTTGATGAGACTTATTTGCGTCGTATCCTTCTTCTTCTTCTTTATTTGCCAACCCGTATTCGGGTGTTAGCGATCATACAATTATTGTTTACATTGTTAACAATTTAATTATATTTTTTATTCCATTATAGATAGGTTTCGATTCTTGGCAGCATTCAGGAGGTTTCTTTCGTCTTGCAGTCCCGTCCATTCTTGAATATTTCTTATCCATGATGTTTCTTTTCTGCCTCTTGGTCTTCTTCCATCTATTGTGGTTTGGATAATGGCTTGGAGGAGCTTATATTTTTCATTGCGCATTATATGACCCAGATAAGATGTTTTTCGGCTTTTTACATCGCGTGTTATTTGTCGTTCCACATTCATCCGTCGTAGTACTTCTTCATTTGAAACGTGGTCAGTCCAGCGAATTTTTAGAATATGACGATAAATCCACATTTCAAAAGAATTTAGTCGTTTTTCGTCGGCTAATTTTATCGTCCAAGTTTCTGCAGAGTATAATAATACTGACCATATGTAGCATCTGACAAAACGTATTTTCGTTGAAAGGCCTATGTCATGGCTGGTTAGCGTTTTCTTATATTTGGAAAATGAATTTCTTGCCATTTCGATTCGGCACTTAATTTCACTTGACATATCCCAACGGTCATTTATCTGGACTCCTAGATATTTATATGTTCTTACACGTTCTATTTCTATGTTATTAATTATCAAAGGTACATTATTTTCCACCTGTTTTCTGCTGACAATCACATATTTAGTTTTTCTTATGTTTATTGATAATCCATATTTTTCACTGGTCTTCATGAGTGCATCTATTAGTCTTTGTAGCCCTGCTAAGCTGCTTGCCAGTAATGTGGTGTCATCAGCGTAACGAATGTTATTGATGAGGATGTTATTTATGCTAATGCCAATGTTTTTGGAAGCTATTGATTCTTGAAAATTTTTTTCTGAATATATGTATATTAAAGAGAAGAGGTGACAAAATATATCCTTGCCGTACACCTTTCGAAATTGGGATATTGTCAGATAATTCACCATCCACTTTAATATTTGATACTTGTTTCCAGTATAGATTTTGAATACATCTTTTATCACATTCTTCTAGTCCAATATCGGTTAAAATATCCATCAACTTATCGTGTTTTACGGTATCAAACGCCTTCTCGTAGTCCACAAAACAAAGAAAGACGTCCTTTTGAACTTCGCGTCATTTTTGTAGTAGAACGTGAACTCCAAGCAATGCTTCTCGGGTACCCATGCCTTCTCTGAATCCAAATTGTGTGTTACCCATATGCATCTCGCATAATGGGTATATTCGTCTGTGTATTATTTTTAAAAAGATTTTTAGAGCATGGCTCATAAGGTTAATTAGTCTAAAATCACCGCACAAATTCGAATTGTTTTTTTTAGGTATGGTTACAAATGTCGATTCCAGCCAGTCTTGAGGGTAATGTCCTGTGGCGAAAGCAAGGTAATCAGGCAAGGCAGCTTATGTACTCACCCCTTTAGTGCCAGAGGCGTGTTTAGCTGTAGAAAGTCTTCAAAAACGTATTTACTCAGAAAATGTTACAAGCAAAGAATGTGTTTGGGAAACCCTTTCAAAACTCAGATCTGTGTTAAATTTAAAACTTAGCTGCAGAATTAATTCAATATCTTTATTTTTATTTTGTTTCAAGACATTTGAATTGAATTTTATATTTACTTAATAAAACAACGTATTTACACCCAAAAGTCACTATAATTTCTCCTCATTTATAAGTATAGTTTATAAAGACTATCGCTTATAGCGCCCGATTTTGGTCGGTCCCTTGACCTACGTTATATGCTATTTCGACTGTATTACCTCAAATTTTATAATATTTCTAAAAATTCCATAATTTGTATAGATTTCGCACCATATCTCCAAAACTCCAAAATTTTCATTTCATTCATTTAATGTTTTCATTTGGAAACATATCAACGACAAAGGTAGCCGATATTCTTAATAATTAGGCTAAGATCATCGAAATAGTAAAAATCTTGCTATAGCAAAGACAACGGCAATTCTTTGTGGTTGTAAAATTCTGCGATAAACTATTACGTGGGGCTGTATGATTAAAAACTTCAATATTCTGAAAACTGGGCTTAAATTTTACATGGCGACTTTACCGAACGTGGCTCGATATTGTGTATTTTCAATTCTAAATGTCCTACTCTGTAAATATTTAAAATTGTATCCTAAATATTATGAATTCTTTCTATTGAATTTATATACTTTGTACCAATATTTCATATAAAATTCGAAAAATCTAACATGTAGAATTGAATATGTGCCCAAATTTTCCTGTCCATCGGACAAAAATTTACCGAGATATTAGCTTTCGAAGGGAAACATTTATTGTGTTCTGTATGTAGCATAGAATCTAAAAACGTCTTTTCCTCGAAGTGGCACTTTTGAAAGCGGTCCCCCCTGTAGCTCGAAAACGGATGCTCCGGTCTTTATATGTTTTTTGGGACTATTATACACATAAACCATGTACTTAACCGAGAGAGTCTTTAAAAAACTGCTGACGGAGTCCGTTTTTTTAAATCGAAATTTTGATTTTAACTGTTCAAAATTTTTAAAAATTGATTTTTTAAATTCCGTTTCGATAATGGACAAGATTATTGGGTTCGTAATGATCCCACAAAAATATATGCTGATTGGTTTTTTCTTTTTCGAACAACAGTGGGTACCGCAAACTGCTTTAGTAAAAACAGTGCTTTATAGGCGGGCATTTGTCAGAAAGGTTATACAAAAAAAAAATTAGAAGGTAACTCAAGGTTTAATAGATTTCTTATAAAAATGCATGAAAATGGTTTTTTTTTATACTTATAAGTGGCCATAACCCCTTAAAATAGCTTAACGTAACGCTATACAACATTTGAATTTTTCAAGATTTTTGGCCAAGTTAAAGAAAGCCAGATATCAGCGCAAAATTTCTGTGCAAGACCAAGCATGATTTGAAGTGTTTTAGTGTTTCATAAAACACTTTTGTGTTGATTAATGCGAAACTCGTAGTAAATGAGCTGTAACTCGTCGAGTTTTAGAGATATCAGCATAAAAATTTGACACCAACTAAAAATTAGAAGTCGTAGAAAAAATATAATTTGCTAACTCAAAAAATGCATTTTTTGAGTTATGCCACTCTTTGAGTAAATGAGCGATATGTATATGCATTAGCCACACTTTATTTTATTACATGGAGTGCAAAAATTTTACAATGACAATATAATCTTGTATACATATGGATATAATAGGTACATCTGGATCCTTGATTCTGGAACTTGTGTGTGGCTACTTGATACAGCGACTTATGTTTATTTGGTCCTTGCACTATAGGTAATTTGCCCTGTTTTTGAGACAAAAATTAATAACAGCGGAATTAAAGAATTTTTTAACTTTCTAAATTATTTATATGTAAAAGTGAGATAAAACAAAGATTTTTACAGATAAATTCGGATATAAGGAACAACGGTTATAAGCAACTACGTATATAACGAACAAAGCTATTTTTTCCAATGCCATTTTCATTAGTTTTCTTATACACAACAAACTGATGAAAACGATCATGGTAGTAAGTAACACAAATTTTGTCCCCGCGAGTAGATTTTCCAACGAATTGTTACTACACTTTTGTATATTTTTTGAATATACGTTAATAAAGACGAGTTTAGTACTCCTTTAAACCGTATTAATGATTAATATGTAAAGCTGAAAACAGATACAACGTTTGATTAAAGTTTTGTGTCGTTTTGGCCGTTTTTACACTGTTGGGCATGATGCCGAAAAATTCAAATTCATTTGAAATATATGCCGACAAACAGATAAACGCTGGACTTTGGTATCGTCGTCGCCCTGTTGTTGTTGTTTTTTTCTCGACGCCCAACGCAAAACTTTAATCAAACGTTGTATCTGTTTTCAGCTTAATAGAGAGATAAAATAAAGCTTACTACTGCCGCACCGTTTATAGAAAACCACGGATATACCGAACAATTTGTCGCAATTACTTATTTCACTTGCAATGAAATTGTAAACAACAATATTTTTACATTTATTATTTATTTTTTACATTTATTATTTATTTCCTCAAACCAAATTTCCACAATTTTAAGACTTTTTATTGAGAAGTAACCTAATATATGCTCTGTTCCAGAACCTGCAAGAAGCTACTATTTTTTACTACGATAACATTTTTTCCTTTATGCTATCGGAAAAATAGTAAAAATTTGTAGATTCTTGCAGTCCTGGAACAGACCAAAAATCTCATCAATATCACAAAACGGGCAAAATCGGGGCTTGTAATAATAACAATGTAGAAGGCTTTCAGTAATGTGTTCTAGGTGGCAAAATCACGGCCAAACACGGCCAATTTAGTATAACCCTATATGAAGTGATTTTAAGAAAAATAAAATATTTATTTCTGACTTTTTGTGTTTTTTGGTCGCTACCCAAAATGTTTAAGCTATATTATATATGAAATAAATTCCTCTCGCAATTGCCAATCTATTCCATTTTACATATATTTATATTTGGCTTATTTTTTCGCGGATTTAAGTACATTAAAATATGTCTTACAATATATATTTTTTTAGTTCTTCTTCGAAATTCTCAATTTAACTGCAATTTAAATTGCGATAATGACGCTATTTTGAAAAATGTCATTCATATTAATAAATTTTGACATGTTCTTTTTTCAATGCCAACTAAAAAATTATTATTATTAAAAGTTGCAAAATCGACTTTTTGCCTCAAAAACAGGGAAAATTACCTATAGTGCCTTGTAATGTTTTTTCTCGTGTGTTCTTCAGATCATTCAAAAGTTCCTAAAATAAAATGTATAGAAGTCCAATGAAATGACGCGATAATGAATTGTGTCAAGATATGTATCAATACTTACCACAGATATATTATAAATATTCTTCTTAAATTTTTCATCCTCCCTATGATTTAGCTCGTAACACGTTATTTTTTGAATATTAAATTTTTGGACAACAAACGCATCAAAATACGTTTTTTAATTATTAATAAACAAAATGACAGAATATGTTTTTCTATATTGTTAAAAAAAATAATGTTGAAAAGAGATTACAAGAGAGAAACATTGTCTATTACACTACCCATCGGTAGTCTATAAAATAGTCAATATATTACACGCCGCATTACCTGTAAGTAGTGAATTGACATATTTCCAGTGACAAAATCAGGCTATAGGCTATTTTGTGTGCCATTTTGGGTGTAAAGTAACTAGGATCAATGAGTAACTAGTTACATAACTATGTCAAAGTATCAATTGCTATTTCTTGAACAACTGGGTAACTTCATAGTTGTTCAATGGGCTTCCCTGCTATTATGTCAATTCACTAGTTACTGGTAATGCTGAGTGTAATATATTGACTATTTTATAGACTACCGATGGATAGTTAATCAACAATGTTTCTCTCTTGTAATCTCTTTTCAAAATTATTATTTCTCTTTTTGAAAACAAAATAGAAAAAATGTCAATTTAATTTAATTTTTTCTGAATTTAGAAAAGACGTATTTTGATGCGCTGATGTGCAAAAATTTGTCGTTAAATGAAGATAAAACAAACGTGAAGAACAGAAGAATGTTTGGTAAGTATCGATATTTTTGGGACAATAGATTTTTTTATTATCTCATTACATTTTGTACATTTTATTTTAGGTACTTCTGAATTATCTGAAGGACACTTGAGATGAACATTCCCAAGACCAAATACACAGTTCTAGTTCATGGATTCACACAAGTTTCAATAACAAGAATCAAAAGATAAACATTAAATTGTCCTTTTGTGATATATGTATGTATATACACGCCATGTAATTAAATAAATCGTGGTTAGCGCATATACAGATTAACTGTTATAATTATATTTTTTAAACTGATATAATATCCGTTATACGTTAAGCATTTACCCATTTAGCTGATCAAAACATACTAGTGATTTTGGCTATAATTTCTAACTATCGATTTAACTGGTTACTGGTAATGCAATGAAGGGACGATTGAGTTTCCCAAGACTATCCAATTACCTGGTTACTGGTAATGCAATGAAGGGATGATTGACTTTCCAAGACTATCGAATTGCCTGGTTACTGGTAATGCAGTGAGGGGGCAATAGACCCCTTCCTATGACATCCCCATGTTAAATTCACCAGTCTATAACATTGCGAGTAGATTGGGCGGTAACTAGGGGTGTTTACCAGTAGCCAGCAAAATTGCTAGTTATTCCCTAGTTACCCTCACTGCATTACCAGTAACCATCCAATTCGATAGTCATTTGAAAGGCAATTGTCTCCTCAGTACATTACCAGTAACCAGTCAATTCTGTGGTCAGAAATGATAGTCCAAATCTCTAGTAAGTTGTAATCAGAATAACAGTTTGAATAACACAATTATAACAATTAATCTGTATATTTCGAATATGCGCTAACCACGCTTTATTTAATTACATGACGTGGATAAACATACAGACATATACTATAAAGGACAATTTAATATTAATCTTTGAATTTCTTGATATTGAAAATTATGCGTGAATGCTTGATACTGGCATCAAATATTCTTCTAAAAATATTCATCCTTTTTTAATTTAGCCCAATAACATGTTTGTTGCATCTTTATTTAGCAATAAGTTTTTGCACATCAAACGCACCAACAAAATTTTTTTAATTCAGAATAAAAAATAAATTTTATACAAAATGACAATACATTTATTCTATTTTGATTTCAAAAAGAGAAATAATGTTGAAAAGAGATTACAAAAGAGAAACATTGTCGATAACACTATCCATCGGTAGTCTATAAAATAGTCAATATAAAGGGTGGTTAAATTGTAAGGGCCGATGTTGAATGTGAACCACACCTAAACGCCAAGTTTTTTTCCGAGTTTTATTTGACATTTCTCTATTTGAGACTTACTCAATTTGAACCATGGAGATATACACAATCCAACAACGTGTTAAAGTTATCCAGACTTATTATGAAAATGGGCGTTCAAATCAAAATGCATATCGTGCACTTCGTGATTTTTTTGGTCAATTTGATCGTCCAAATGTGCGTACAATCGCAAAAATCGCTCGTACTGCAGAAAATATTGCTGCTGTTCGCGATAGTGTGGCTGAAGAGCCGTCCAACTCAACTCGTCGTTGTGCCCGACAATTGCACCTCTCACGCTCGTCGTTGATGAACATTATGCATAAAGACTTGCATTTACATGCTTACAAGGTGCAATTGGCTCAAGAACTAAAGCCTTTTGACCATTCCAAACGTCGTGAATGGGCAGAATGGTGGCAAGAAATGGCAACAGTGGATGATCAATTTTCCAAGAAAATCATCTTCAGTGATGAGGCACATTTTCACCTCAGTGGATTCGTCAATAAACAGAATTGCCGCATTTGGGAGAATGAGAATCCAAGAGTGATTGTCGAAAAACCAATGCACCCACAAAGAGTGACTGTTTGGTGCGGTTTATGGGCTGGCGGCATCATCGGGCCGTATTATTTCCAAAATGAGGCCGGTCAGGCAGTTACTGTGAATGGTGTTCGCTATCGTGAGATGATAACGAACTTTTTATGGCCCGAATTGGAAGATATGGATGTGGACGATATGTGGTTTCAGCAGGACGGTGCCACTTGCCACACAGCTAACGAAAAAATGGCTCTTTTGCGCAACAAATTCAATGGCCGTGTTATCTCACGTTATGGCGATGTCAATTGGCCGCCAAGATCATGTGATTTGACACCGTTGGACTTTTTTCTTTGGGGTTATTTGAAAGAAAAGGTGTACGTCGATAAGCCAGCAACAATTCAAGAGCTAAATGATGAGATAATTCGGCACATTAACGGCATAGAACCTCCATAATGCCTCAGGGTCATCAAAAATTTGGACCATCGGATGGAGGTGTGCCGCCGTGGCCGCGGCGCCCATTTGGCCGATATTTTGTTCCATACATAATTGAGTAATACCAATATATCATAATAAAATAAAATTACAATAATTTCCTAAATAATTTGTGTTTTATTCAAAATCAACATAGGCCCTTACAATTTACCACCCTTATTTCGATAACCACGAACTGGAAACCGTCGAATCATTCAAGGATTTGGGTATTTTACTGGATCACCCACCGTTTAACTTTTAGATTGCATATAAACTCCATGGTGAATAAAGCCCACGGTGCCTTAGGTTTTATGAAACGCTGGGGTAAAGAATTTTCGGATACACTTGTTATTAAGAATCTGTATATATCTTTTGTTCGCAGTATTCTTGAATACGGTGCAATAATTTGGGATCCACAGTATACTATATACTCCAATCTGATTGAATCAGTTCAAAAACAATTTCTGTTATTCTGCTTGCGTCATCATAGGTGGAACCACCAAACACTGCCCTCATATGAAACAAGACTCAAAATGATTAAACTGCCAAATTGAAAAGCCGACGTATAACGTTGGGACTAAATTTTCTTTTAAATGTTATTCAGGAAAACATTTATTCGGATCTGATTATGAGCAGAATCTTACTAAATGTCTCCAATAGACCAACTCGAAATCACTTCAAGTTCAATATTTTCAAACTAATTATGCCAATAATGATCCACTACGCCGTCTTATGCTTCAATTTAATAAATTCTATTCTCAGATCGATCTATCCGAAAGTAAAGTCAGTTTAAAACGAAAAATAATATTGCTTCTGAATACTTAATCCAAATCGAATCTAAATTGTATATATGTAAATTAATTTAGTCTGTACGGATATTTGTATTATCTATAGACCCAATAAAAAAAGCGGAAAATGGAAAATACGTCAAAAAACTGGAACAAATGTCAAAGTCGGCGTATCAGCCAATCAGACGCCGGCAACCATGTTACTATTTTTTACTCGCCCAAATTTGTCGTGTAAAAAGTTTTTAGAGAGGGCGTCATTCAGCGCCATTTTTGTTTAAAGAGAAGTGAACATTTTACGACTTTTTTGTGTACGGGAACGCTTTTTCGGGTAAAATTGTAAAAACTCTTTAGTTCTGGAACAAAGTAATGTTTGAGTGATTTTTATATGTACATACAGATATGGCCAAAATAATAAGTACAAACATAAGTATGCATATTTTTCGTTCAATTCAGAAAATGTATTCACTGTAAGACAATGTTCAGTTTAAATTTAAGTTTTGCAACATAAATGACACTTAAAAAATAAATTTTGCGTAGATCTTCAAGATAAACAAACTTCTAAATGCGATATTAAGAAAAAAGCCATAAAAATTGATGGACAAAATAATAAGTACATTTTGGAAATCATTAATTAATATTAGTATATTCAATTGTTTTAGGATAGATTGTAATTTAGGATGTTTATATTATTAATATTTGTTGCAGAGAAATGCATAAGTAGCTGATTTTGGCACTCATAAGCCACATGCTAAAAAACAAGCGTATGTGCGGCTTGCTACTCTTAAAAATAAATGCAAGTGTTGCTTGCCATTCTTAAAATATGTACGAGTGTGGCTAGCCACTCAAAAAATAAGTTATTTAAAAATGGATATTTTTTGATACTTGCGTATGCTTTGCCAAGTAGTTTTAAATACGCAATAACATTTTCTGTTATACTTTCTTCCTCATAGCACATCAAGTATTGTTTTCAACCCTTGTTATTCAACCGATTGTCTCGTGCTCTCCGAGAGAGTGAGAGCTAAGATCACTTTCTATCACTGATTTTCAAGCGTTAAAAGAACATGCAAAAGCATACTTCCAAGCAAATAAAGAAAAGCATAAACAAACGAAACAACAACAAATAAAATTAGAATTGTTTATTTTTCGAAATGTTGTGTGTGTGCTTCCACTTGATGAGTCACTTGGCAAACTATCTACGATTGCGAGTTTTGTAACAGTGCAAAATACGATGGACACTTGTTTTACTTATTACACACAAGCAACGGTCTTGATGCGTCGTATTTTTTTTTTTTTGTGGTGGTGGAAAAAATACAGAGTGCAAGAAAACACATGCATCAAAAAGCAAAAGGCCTAAAAAACTTGTATGCGCTCAAGTGGCTTCCGAAGCCAAGTGACTTGTTGATGATCTCTGATTTGTTGCTTCCACCTTTATTTTGACCTACTTTTAGTATTCTTTTTTGGCATATTGCTTAGAAGTTTGCTGTAATTTTCAAAAGTTATTTAATACCAAACTTTTTGAATAAAATTCCAAATTTGATGTTTATTTTGGAACGATTGTGTACCAATGCGCTATTTTAAGTGTCCGCAAAGGTTTACTATTGCATTCATATCCGATTACTGCATAGGCGAGTCAAGTTACTTCATTATATTGTCCTGGAACCCATCCTTGACATATAGGGATGCATTTTTTGGACCGTAGTTCTGTTGAAAAATTCATATAAAAAACAAATTTTCTTCTGTTAGTAGCAACAATGTGTTGACCAATATGTTTATACCCTACACCACTATGTGGGGAGGGTATTATAAGTTGGTTTTGGCCAAAAAGTTTGTAACGCATCGAAATAATGGTCGTAGACCCATACTTATATATACCAAAATGAATGTCTCGACGAGCTGAGTCGATCAGGCTATGTGTGTCCGTCCGTCAGTCCGTCCGTCCGTCTGTCCATCTAAACCTTGTAATCACGCTACAGGTCGCAATTTTGATCGGATCGTCACCAAATTTTGCATGTTGATGAGGGTCCCGGAGGGGAAGAAGCCTATTGATTTTGGTGATGGTCGGCTAATATTCAGGGGTCGGAATGGGCAAAAAACTTATTTGCGGAAAAAGTCAACGTTTTATTTCAAAGCGAATATCTCCGTATCTATAAGGGGTATATTAAAGGCAAAGCCTGCTAATGAAAGCAGAAAATATCACCTTTACAGCGATGTATGGTAGGTTGTCGTAGGTGGTCAAACAACGAAGATATCGCAATAGTCGCTTATAGAACCCCACTTTTCATTTATTCGATTTTAATTCTAATGACGAATAACACAGCTCTTGTTGGATACTTTCCAAAAACAAAACCTGGCTATGAAAGTAGAAAATCCTGTCTTTACAATGATGCAAAGTAGGTTAGCGTAGGTGGCCAAATAACGGAGATATCACAATAGTCGGTAATACATCCCATTTTTCCAATATTAAAGAAATCACGCTACAGGTCGTAATTTGGATAGGATCGTCACCAAATTTTGGGTGTTGATGGGGGTCCCGCAGGGGAAAAAGCCTATTTATTTTGGTGATGGTCGGATAATATTTAGGGGTCGGAATGGGCAAAAACTTTTTTGGAGAAAAAGACAATTTTTTTTCCAAACCGAATATCTCAGCTTCTATAGGGGGTATGCCAAAAGCAAAACCTGCAAATGAAAGTAGAAAATATCGCCTTTGCAACGATTTATAGTAGGTTGTTGTAGGTGGTCAAACAACGAAGATATCGCAATAGCCGCTATTAAAACACAACTTCTCATTTTTGCGATATAAAAAATAATGACGAATAGCACAGCATTCTTGGGGACCTTCCAAAAGCAAAGTCCGACTGTGAAAGTAGAACATCGCATCTTTACAATGATGTAAAGCATGTTGGCGTATGTGGCCAAATAACGGAGATATAGCAATAGTCGTTAATACGTCCTATTTTTTAATTTTTTGTAATCACGCTACACGTCGGTGTAAATGGGGGTCCCACAGAGGAATGAACCTATTGATTTTGGTAATGGTCGGATATTATTCAGCGGTCGGAATGTGATGGTTGGCATACATCCCACTTTTCCATTTTTTATTTGGCCTGTATTAATGAAGCTAAGCTATCCCAATTTTAATATTTTGAATTTTACCAGTCAAAAGCTTATGCACAGGGCAAGTGGTGTAGGGTATAACATAGTCGGCCCCGACCCGACTATAGCCTTGGCTCACTTGTTTTGTATTGGAAATGGGTCCCAGCATCTGTAATGTGATATATTGGATAAAGACCATACCAGGAAAAAATAATCAGTCTCACACCATTAGGTGGCTACCTCCGTGTTTAATTGGATTTTTGTAACTATTGTATGAAATTCCTCTCCCTTGAGATTGAAATTCATCTTGTCGTAATTGTTACCGAATAAACTTATTTTATTCATATTTATTTCAATGCTCTAGAGAAAATTTCGCCAATTTTGTCCATGTAAGTTTTTCCCGACCGACCCATATCATTGTTAGCTAAGGAAGACCTCGTCAACAAAATTTTTTTCCGAAACATTTGAACGCCTTTTGTTAATTATTCTGGTAATTTGATAGCCCCTAGTATTCTCCGAGCTATTCGGGTGAATATAACATTACCTATGCCAACAGTACTTTCCCAAGATGAGTTTAATAGGTCTCTAAAGCGAGAGCAACAATGGGTCTATCGACTGTTTATTACACCGTGTTTTTTCAGTTTCATTTTGGTTTCAATGTATTTTAGAAAAAACCCACCGGCTTTTCCAGGGATTTGGCTTTTATCGAAAATTTTTTCTCTCATTTCTTAATTTTTACGCCAATCTCCCCTCTCCAGTGTAATAGTGCTCATTTCGTCCCATCCACTAATTATTTTTTTTTATTTTTGTCTAATATTATTAGCACAGCTAAATTACTAACCAACCTTTATTAAAATTTACTCGGTTATTGGTAAATAATAAAAAATCCAAAATGTACTTATTTTTTTGGCCAACAAAATTTTGAACTTTTAGAAAAAAGTGGCACAAAAACAAAATATTACCAATTTTTTTGCGTTTTTATGCTTGTTGCATCATTTATTACGAATAGAAGTTTCGAAATGTAAAGCAGTTCACATCGTTTTTGAGAAAAAAACTGATTGTGGAGTACACAATCAAACATAAACTATGATGTACTTATTATTTTGGCCATATGTGTATATCCACTGAATTTTTTATAGTAAAAAGGCAATTTGTCTTTCAAATAATCTATGTGTATCGTACTAATAAATTATTAATCGAATTAATATTTTTTATTATTTTTTTCTAGATCTGTAATGACCCATGCTTCTGTACCAGCGGAAGACAGAAAGAAGTTGGGAATAACTGATTCATTAATCCGATTATCGGTTGGGCTTGAAGATGTTGAAGATTTAATAGATGATCTAAGCAACGCATTAAAAGCAGCACAAAGTGTTTAATTTGTTACAAAAATACAATATGCATTTGTATGAAAAAGTTTGACTCAAATATAAAAAAATAATTTTAATGTATAATTATTTACCCCTTCTGTGTTTAGTAAAATGATAACACTGCGAAACAGCATATGTGGGGTGGTGGAATATTCCTTTTGGATATGAAAGCCCTTGGTGAGTATATTGAGAACCCAAAAGAAAATTTCGTCATAGGTGAAGTTTCTGAGATATCGCATGATGCACTTTTTATTTTTCCCCTATAATACTAGGGAAAATACCTTCATATCTCTGTTTGGCGTTATTGTAGCTTCCTTTTGAGATTACATGTCTGCAGTCAAATCGATTGGCGAATCATTCTTCTAATTCAATTCCTTTCAAATCCTTCTCATCCTTTATTTCTTGAACCGTAGCAAAAGGACCACAAGATGAGATTTTCCAACACTCAAACATTCTACAAAAAGTTGCTCAGAAGATTTTAGATACGGTTCTCATTCGTAGCTTTGTTCCCGTACTTTTTAATAGTAAAACTCAAAAAAGCTGGCAAAGTCGGCGAACCAGCCAATTAGACGCCGACATCCATGTTCCTTTTTTTTACTCGTTCAAATTTGTCGAGTAAAAAGTTTTTAAAGAGGGCGTCATTCAGCGCCATTTTTTTAAGAGAAGTGAACATTTTACAACTTTTTTGTGAACGGGAACGGGTTTTTAGTGTAAAATGTGTAAGAGTCGTAAAAATTTTAAAAACGTTTTAGTTCTGAAAAAAGCTAGTGTTTTGTTTTTATATATTGAAAGACAAAGTTATAATCAAATTAAGTAGTGTTTTATTATTTCACTCTTTACAGTATGAGTTAGGAATAGACAATGCACAATGGTCCCAAATCCAAATTTTCTGGCCAAAACTATTTCAACGTCCATTTTGTATTGAAATTAATTATTATTTATAATAAATGTGAACAAACAGCAATTCATACGTTTTATCGACCAAAACGACCAAAAACTGTCAAAATTTGTTGAACAGGGTGGTCCCGTTGTGTGGGGTCTAAACAAAACATTGACCTATGTTAATAATTTTTGGTACGAATGATTCATATCTTCCAAGAGGTCAAAATACCAAATTTCAGCCGAATCGGTCATAAACAGATATTTGATGGAAAACGATTCGACTCGTTTTGACATAAATCGAAAAAGTATATCTCTAATATTGGTGAATATTTTAATGAAATTGAAAATGGGTTTTAAAAATATTATTCAAATAAGGGGCGTTTGCGATGCAAAACTATATGTATCATCAACGGCACTCCGATTATATACCATTTCGATTCTGCAAATCGAGTCGATTCGGTTTTCATCACATACCCGAAAGTGTCGCTAAAATCCACAAAATATCTAAAATCGGACGGTACTTTTATGTGGGGGCTATGAAAAAAAACTGGACCTATTTTCAAAAAAATTATACATACTTGTTTTCTACACTCTGAAACCCTTAAATATGAATTTTAAGGAAAATCGGTTGATAGATGTGGGTATTACCGTTCTATTTCAATTGGATACTACGTACAGTCTCAACAGGTATTTACAAAAAATTCTCCCATCTTAAAATAGAAAAATCCACTTTATTTTAACTGTGGCAAATTTGAGCACGATTTGACTTCTGAATTTATTAGTACAGACCCCCTGCTATCTTTCAAATTCGATTTGGAGGTGGACATATTTGAAAATTTTTTTAAAAGTTTAAGTATATTTAAAAAATATTTGTACAAATAATTTTTAATATATATAAAAACCTTGATTTTATTACGCTAATTTTACAAATTCCATCGTTCTTTTTGTTAATATTATGAAAGTGCTCATTAACAGCTTCCCGATTCATAACAACTTTGGTCTCACTTCTGTATATTTATGCAGCGACGCAATACAACAAAAATTGTATATTTTACAGCACAAAGTCTGTTTTATTTTTACATAAAAAAGTGTCAACTTTGGTACTGCGCCAATCAACGAATACTAACGTTATTTACAAAAGCTAATTATTTTCAGATGACTTGATGTGATTTTTATTATTCTGTTCAAAAAAAATAAAATTTCGAAACTTCAAAAATAGGGTTTTGGCCAAAAATTTCCTGATTGAAACCTATGTGCAATGACGAGTCTCTACTCTATAACTAGTGATCTATAATTCTAGATACTTAATGATAATTAGGATGCTCATTACTTATATTGATAGTGATGACACTTGGCAGAGATGATAAATTATTGTAACTATTATATGTAACAACCCTTTCCTCAAGATAAAGTTTTATTATATTGCAAAATACAAAAATAAGTTTCAATAAACATATCGTTTTGGAGTCCATTGTTCCAGAATGTAAATTAGAAGAATGAGGAATAGAATTTTGTACGATTTCAAAATCAGATAGATTGGGCATATTTATTTTATTATTTTCAGAATCATTTCAATTTCTTGGTCTCAAATGAACTCTATTTCTTCTATATTTACTACCCCTTTCATCTTGAATAAAATACGATCTTTTACAGTCCAATATTCCTACCACTGTTCCTGGAAACCAATTCGATTTTGAATCTCTCTAAAAATATACTTTAACCCCTATTTTAAATTGACATAATTCATTGCTGTTTCGATTATAACATCTGATAGATTGTTCTTTTTTTATCAAAAGTTTTTTTTTATATTCTTTGAATTTTACCACTTTCGGTTTTAATTTATTTGACAATACAGGAATATTTATGCGCAAATTTCTAGACATCAGAAGTTGTGCTGGATACGGTAAGTTATTTTTTTCTGTGTTACGATAATGTAATAAAGCTAAATATGGATCAGTCTTTGATTCCTTACATTTATTTAAAAAAATTTTTGACAATTTTAACAGAACTCTCATCTCAGCCTGACCATTTGATTTTGCATTATATGGGCTTGTGACAATATGTTCTATATCCCATTCACGTAAGAAGTTTTTAAAATTTAAAGATTGAAATGGTGGACCCCAATCTGACACTAATGATATGGGAATACCATGACGAGCAAAAATAGATTTTAAATGTGTTATGATATTATAAGCCCTAGAATCATTGTTCAAAAATCCAATCTCAATGAATTTAAAGTAATAATCTGTGACAATCAGATACATTTTACTATTAAAATACATTAGATCTATACCGACTTGTTGGAAAGGAAATTTATTTATTTCATAGTTTTTTAAAGGCTCTTTTGTATTTGACGGTCTAAATTCTGCACATACTAAAAATTGATCAATCATATTTTTTATATCAACAGACATGTTGGTCCAATATAAAATTTCTCTTGCCATGTTTAAACATTTATTAATTCCCAAATGACCTTTGTGTATCTTTTCTAACATTTCTAAACGCATAGAAGATGGTACTATTAATTTTGTTCCTTTAAAGTCTATATTATTTAATACATGTATTTCACCCTGGAAATTCCATAGAGGCTTTAACATGTTTGGGACTTTGTCTTTATTTCTTCGCCATCCATTAAGGTGACAACTTTTTAATATTTGTAAATTCTCATCGGAATTCGTGGCTCTAGCCAATTTCTCTATATACGGTTTGCTGACTGCAAAACTTGAATATATTGCATTTATGTGACATTTTAAATCAGACTCATAATGAGGAATATAATTTTCTTTTAACGCTGCTCTTGACAATGTGTCTGCAATATACATTTCTTTTCCTGGTACATATACCACTTCTAAATCATACAGCACCGACGTTGCCAGGGGGGGGGGGGGGCCCGGGCCGAAATAATTTTAGTTCTCATATGATATTAGCTTATTTTTTAATTTTTGAGTAAAATTTTAAACTTTTTAAATTGTTCAAGAAATATGTAAAGTAGTTGGAAGCATTACAGAGAATTATTTAACTACATTGGTATACTCATTGTCCAACATACATATTTGAAAATATAAAAATAATGGACAAGTTAGGCTTTTTGAGCAATTTTATGCATAGTTCTTGTTAAGTTTAAAGGTGTTGTTTAATCGGAATTTAAGGCTGACTGTAAGTGTTACTGAGTTAAGAACAATACGTTTATTTGTATTTATTGAACGTTTGTAACATATTAGGTCCAATACTTTGGCTTATAAACAACATCCAGAAAAAAACATTTTTGCGATATTTTGTTTTTGAAATTTTTTATAAGAGCAATTCAACAATAAAATCTAAAACCGTTACTTCATCTTTGTGGTTTTAAGTGTTTATATATTTTCTCTAACACGTTTTTATAATGAACTATTTTGAAATTCATAACAATTACAAATTCTTTATTATGTTTGAAATTTGCAATAAAAAACTATGTATATCAACCATTTTTTATGATATAATTTCTGTTCCACCGCAGTGTTGAAAATGTCTATTGGACAAAAGGATTTTTCTGTCAAATTTGTATGTTTTGTTCGACCTTTCAAATTTTAATAAAATCAAGATTACTGAGCTTGAGGTCAATGTTTATATTTTACTAGCTGAACCCGGTGCGCTTCGCTACCCCGAATAAGGTAAAATATATTTTGACAAATTTATTTGTAGGCCAATTTTCGTCACTCTTTGCAACTTTCATTAAAATCGGGTATATAAAGCGTGTTTAGTGCATCAAATACATGAAATCGGACGAAAATATATATGGGAGCTATATCCAAATCTGAACCGATTTCAATATAATTTGAAAAATGCATTTTTATACCCAATTCCGTTAATGCATAAAATACATGAAATCGGTCGAAAATATATATAGAGGCGCTATATCCAAATCTGATCCGATTTCAATATGATTTGGCAAATTTATTTCTAGACCAAATTCCTGCACACATCCAAAATTTGGAGACATTATCTGTTACCATTCTATAGATATTTGCATAAAAAATATAAATTTTTTGGTGGTACCTCCGATTCTGATGCTTTATCTCGGGATCAACGCGGAATTTCAAAACTTTTTATAGCCTATGTTACCTTTAGGCCATGTAGTGATATACTCTGAAAATTAAAGGAAGATCGGTTCAGCGGTTTTTGAGTCCATAAACTTCAAACAAACATTACATTACATATTATTGATTTTTGATGTTCTTGGTCCAATTAGATTTATTCGTTTGGGTTTTTTTAAGCTTGCAGACCTAAGTTGAGTAAATAAAAATCCTTTTATTTCATTTATCCCGACGTTTCGTCAATTTTTGTTGACATCTTCAGGGGATGCGTCTATTTAATTAAAAACATTACATTACATCAAATTCTACATGTTAATTTATACAACTTACAATAAGTTAGATAAAGTTTACATGAAGTATATTTTCGTCAGTGCACAAATTTAAATTATTGTAAAGCCTTAATTTATTTTAACGGCTGCTTAAAAAACTATTATCACAGGCATCTATATTGCAATTCTGTAGCTAACGCTTATGTTATTCGTGTCTTCTTTGAGGTTCATTGTTTTGTTTATTTTCTGCTGTATCCGCAAGCTTTCTATTGTATATCTTTTGTTATCTTTGTTCTCTTTATCAAGAATTTTGACATTTGTAAAATCTGCTTTGTGGCCAGTTTTGGCAATATGTTGCGCAAGTGCTGTTTTCTGTGTTCCCTTTTCAATGTCAGTTATGTGTTCTCCCATTCTCGTTTGAAGTGTTCGTTTTGTTGTGCCAATGTACACAAGATCACAGCTTTGTTTATCATTGCCCATACATTCTATTTCGTAGACTACGTTATGTTGTTGTTGTTTCTCAATGGGTGTTTTGACGTTAGTGAATATTCTGTTTAATGTTTGGTTTGCTTTGTACGCATAACATATGTTTTGTGTTTTGTTTATTACCATTCCCATACTTTTGTTGTCTGTTAGGCCAGGAATATATTTTAGGCTGCAGTATTTTTTGGTTTCTTCTTGGTTGGTAGGGTTGCCATCATTTAATTTTCGTAAGCTGTCTTGAATAAGTTTTGGTATTAATTTTTTGGGGAAACTATTGTTAGTTAAAATGGTTGTGATTTCTTTAATGTTGTTTTTATGAAATTCTTGATCGCTTATGCGTAGTATTCTCATGATAAGACTTTTGGCTGTATTGATTATTTGGGATTTTGGTTGTGTTGTGTGGTAGTTCATGATTCTACCAGAAGCAATGTTTTTATGATACCAGTCAAATTTAATGGAACTTCCGTTTGTTATTAGTTTTGTATCCAAATATGCAATACAATTGTTTGTTTCAACTTCATAAGTGAATTGTATTTTTTCGTGGTACTTGTTGAGTGTATTGAGAATTTCATTTATGTCTTTCTTCTTGATAATAGAAAATGTGTCGTCCACATATTTGGATATGAATTTCATTTTTATGTCTTTTTTACTTAGTTCATGAATAGTGTTATCAAGAAGGTCATCCAAAACAATATCTGCTACTGTGGGGGAAAGGGGGTTCCCCATAGGCATTCCGAATACCTGGTGATATATATTATTGTCGTAATTGAAATAATTATTGTCTTTAAGACAGAAATTTAGTATGTTTAGGAATTTTGTTTTTGATATTTTTGTGTGTGTTTTAATTGATTCCCATTTGTTCATAATTATTTTAATCGCCAAATTGACTGGTATGTTCGTAAATAACGAAATGACATCAAAGGATACCAAGACCTCGTCGCTTTCAATTTGTATATCTTTAAGTTTTTGTTTTAGATCTATGGAATTTTTAATATTGTACAAATCTGAAATAATATGTTTCAGTATTTTCCCAATGTATTTGGATAAACCATAGCATGGTACGTTTACGGACGATACAATGGGTCTAAGGGGCATTCAGGTTTATGTGTCTTTGGTAACCCATACATTCTTGGTGCTGTGGCAGCCGAGCAGTATAAATTCTTTTTTTCATATTGATCGATTATATCGTTGTTGTGTAGATCCGTAATTATATTGTTGTTTGATTTTTGAAGTTTTGTTGTTGGGTCTTCTCTTAGTTTTCTGTATGTGTTTTTATCTTCAAGAAGTTTCCCCATTTTATTTTTGTACTCTTCCTTGTACATGGCAACCGTTTTATTCCCTTTATCCGTTTGAGTAATTATGACATCGTCATATTGTTTTAGAAATTTTGAAGTTTTTTTATAAATGGTCAATATGAACTTTTCTTTGGGGCTGATTTTTATATTTCTTTTGAAAGTGGTAACCCTGTTACCTATTTTTGTTCTACATGTCTTCTTTTCATTTTCTTCTGACATTTGTATACAGTGCTCTATGTCAGCTAGTGTATGTAGTGGTGAGAAGTTATCTCTATCTATTGGGATTGCAAACTTTTTCCCTAACGATAGAATCCACTTGTATTCTACTGGAAAATAAATATCAGTTTTGTTTTCAAACCAGTCATCATTGAAGATGATGCCATATTTGTCAAACTGCTTTCTTTTTAATTTTTTTAATTTTTCTTGTTGAGTGTTATTGATTTTTTGTGATATTTGTTTCAGCCTTATTTTTTGTTTGTTTATAAATGACGTGTCGTCTGAAATCCGTAATAAAGTTTTAATCCCAGAGTCCATATTAAATAATTTGCTTTTCGTTGATTTTATGTCGGCATTTGCTTGTGATATTTCAAGATTTAGGAGTTTTTTGTGGAAGTGTTCTTCAATTTTGCCTAATTTCGTTATTAGTGTATTACAATTGAAGAGTTGATTTACCTTCGTTGTTGTTGCTTTTGTGTGTTGGGGTATGATACCATAATCTCGACATGTCAGTAGAAATTTAAGTCGTTCCGTTTGTTGTGCTAGCCTTTTAATTTCATTGCAATATTCTTTCATAGTTTTGCAAGTTGCCTCGTCATATTTTAAGGAGATATGTTGAAAATAATTCTTCATTTTGTGCACTTATTGTTGTTGGTTGTTTGAATGTTTTCTTTCAATAGTGTTTTCGGCAGGCTTTCCGATAATTTGTTGATTTTTGATGTTCTTGGTCCAATTAGATTTATTCGTTTGGGTTTTTTTAAGCTTGCAGACCTAAGTTGAGTAAATAAAAATCGTTTTATTTCATTTATCCCGACGTTTCGTCAATTTTTGTTAACATCTTCAGGGGATGCGTCTATTTAATTAAAAACATTACATTACATCAAATTCTACATGTTAATTTATACAACTTACAATAAGTTAGATAAAGTTTACATGAAGTATATTTTCGTCAGTGCACAAATTTAAATTATTGTAAAGCCTTAATTTATTTTAACGGCTGCTTAAAAAACTATTATCACAGGCATCTATATTGCAATTCTGTAGCTAACGCTTATGTTATTCGTGTCTTCTTTGAGGTTCATTGTTTTGTTTATTTTCTGCTGTATCCGCAAGCTTTCTATTGTATATCTTTTGTTATCTTTGTTCTCTTTATCAAGAATTTTGACATTTGTAAAATCTGCTTTGTGGCCAGTTTTGGCAATATGTTGCGCAAGTGCTGTTTTCTGTGTACAATATTAAAAATTCCATAGATCTAAAACAAAAACTTAAAGATATACAAATTGAAAGCGACGAGGTCTTGGTATCCTTTGATGTCATTTCGTTATTTACGAACATACCAGTCAATTTGGCGATTAAAATAATTATGAACAAATGGGAATCAATTAAAACACACACAAAAATACCAAAAACAAAATTCCTAAACATACTAAATTTCTGTCTTAAAGACAATAATTATTTCAATTACGACAATAATATATATCAACAGGTATTCGGAATGCCTATGGGGAACCCCCTTTCCCCCACAGTAGCAGATATTGTTTTGGATGACCTTCTTGATAACACTATTCATGAACTAAGCAAAAAAGACATAAAAATGAAATTCATATCCAAATATGTGGACGACACATTTTCTATTATCAAGAAGAAAGACATAAATGAAATTCTCAATACACTCAACAAGTACCACGAAAAAATACAATTCACTTATGAAGTTGAAACAAACAATTGTATTGCATATTTGGATACAAAACTAATAACAAACGGAAGTTCCATTAAATTTGACTGGTATCATAAAAACATTGCTTCTGGTAGAATCATGAACTACCACACAACACAACCAAAATCCCAAATAATCAATACAGCCAAAAGTCTTATCATGAGAATACTACGCATAAGCGATCAAGAATTTCATAAAAACAACATTAAAGAAATCACAACCATTTTAACTAACAATAGTTTCCCCAAAAAATTAATACCAAAACTTATTCAAGACAGCTTACGAAAATTAAATGATGGCAACCCTACCAACCAAGAAGAAACCAAAAAATACTGCAGCCTAAAATATATTCCTGGCCTAACAGACAACAAAAGTATGGGAATGGTAATAAACAAAACACAAAACATATGTTATGCGTACAAAGCAAACCAAACATTAAACAGAATATTCACTAACGTCAAAACACCCATTGAGAAACAACAACAACATAACGTAGTCTACGAAATAGAATGTATGGGCAATGATAAACAAAGCTGTGATCTTGTGTACATTGGCACAACAAAACGAACACTTCAAACGAGAATGGGAGAACACATAACTGACATTGAAAAGGGAACACAGAAAACAGCACTTGCGCAACATATTGCCAAAACTGGCCACAAAGCAGATTTTACAAATGTCAAAATTCTTGATAAAGAGAACAAAGATAACAAAAGATATACAATAGAAAGCTTGCGGATACAGCAGAAAATAAACAAAACAATGAACCTCAAAGAAGACACGAATAACATAAGCGTTAGCTACAGAATTGCAATATAGATGCCTGTGATAATAGTTTTTTAAGCAGCCGTTAAAATAAATTAAGGCTTTACAATAATTTAAATTTGTGCACTGACGAAAATATACTTCATGTAAACTTTATCTAACTTATTGTAAGTTGTATAAATTAACATGTAGAATTTGATGTAATGTAATGTTTTTAATTAAATAGACGCATCCCCTGAAGATGTCAACAAAAATTGACGAAACGTCGGGATAAATGAAATAAAAGGATTTTTATTTACTCAACTTAGGTCTGCAACCTTAAAAAAACCCAAACGAATAAATCTAATTGGACCAAGAACATCAAAAATCAACAAATTATCGGAAAGCCTGCCGAAAACACTATTGAAAGAAAACATTCAAACAACCAACAACAATCAGCCCAATCATGAACATCATCTCACCGTGAGTTTTCTCACTCTCGCCTCCTCCCTTATTATAAACAGCATAAGGGAGAACAAAACTCACGTTCGTGAGAAAAGTAGCTATCATAAATGTCAAAAAAGTGAGAATGTGAGGCAATTTTCTCTCACCACAGAAATTAAGGTGAGTTGAACAAAAAAATGTAACTATGGACATTTTTATAGAAAAAATCGACAAGGAACTAATCTTTTGCAATGATTATCAATTGTATTTATTTGTGTTTTACGTTAAAGGTAACAAATAAAAAACAATTAGAAATTCTTTTGGCAACTATACATGTTTATCCGTGTATCAATGAAGCAAGGAAGACCTCAATCGAGTTTGGCGTAATTTGGAGGTGAAGTTGAAGTTGGCCAAAATTTTTCAGATATGGGAAGCGGTTCAGAATCATATGATGAAAACAGGAATGGAAGAGGATCCTATCAGGAGCAACACCTTTCTAAAAAATTTTTTGTAGGTACTTCGCTAAGGTTCCCAGCAAAATATTCGATGCCAAAGATTCTATTCAAGCATGAGTGCAAGTTATATGTCACCTTTTTACCACCTTCGCCCATTCTTTTTACAAGACTGTGACCCCTAAAAGATCCAAATCATTTTGGATGGCATCTTCAATAACCCAGTGGAATGGTATCTTAACAACCACCTTGGCATGGCATATTCCACGAACAAGCCACAATAGGAAGGATTAAATTTATAGAAAAGAGCATGTTTATATTATATAGCCTTTTGCAGGGTTAACCTTCTTGAAAATTGAGAAATTGTATTTAAAATCCATGAAATTGGTTCAAATGTTGAATAGGATCCGAATTTCACGAATTGTACTTAGCATTCATATGATTGGTCCTATTGCTGGAGAAGAGATCGGATGTTTCACGTATTGTATTTATTTACAATTCTTGAAATTCCTTCCAAATGCTGAAAATGTGATCTTTCACAACTTAATTTGAACTAATACAAAAGATCCAGTGAGATATTGGCATCGCATGGAACGACTTCCACAAAATTTTGCTTGGTTTTCTTTGTATTCCTCAGCGTTTGTCGTTTCGCACATCATTCAAAATGCAATATTAAACATTTTCATTTCTTTTTGCCATTTAATGACCTTTAAACGGTTTTTGTTCACTTTTTTGCAAATTGCGGAAATTCTTCGGGCGTAAATAAACAATTTTTACGTACATATGTATGTATCTGTCAAAACAAAACAAAAACAGCTGTTACAGATGTTGCCACATATCAAACATTTAATATTTTTATCAATTACCAAGTATTTTTAATGTGGATTGTTGATAAAAATTATTTTTCGTTTTAGAAATATTAATTTAATTTAAAATAAATTAATGTTTTATAAAAAAAAATTACGAAATTAGTTATTGCAAAATTATTTGTAAATAAAATAACGATATGGCAACGCAAATTATATTTTCAAGGGTTCACAAAATGCGGCACTATTTTCAATTTTCAAACTTGTGAAACCCTCTTCACTTTTTTCGCTCCTCCCTTGTCATTTGTGATAGGTCGAGACGTGAGAAGTGAGCTGCAACTCACTCGTGAGAAGCTCCCTACGTGAGTATTCATGATCGCTATGAATAAGTGCACAAAATGAAGAATTATTTTCAACATATCTCCTTAAAATATGACGAGGCAACTTGCAAAACTATGAAAGAATATTGCAATGAAATTAAAAGGCTAGCACAACAAACGGAACGACTTAAATTTCTACTGACATGTCGAGATTATGGTATCATACCCCAACACACAAAAGCAACAACAACGAAGGTAAATCAACTCTTCAATTGTAATACACTAATAACGAAAATAGGCAAAATTGAAGAAGACTTCCACAAAAAACTCCTAAATCTTGAAATATCACAAGCAAATGCCGACATAAAATCAACGAAAAGCAAATTATTTAATATGGACTCTGGGATTAAAACTTTATTACGGATTTCAGACTACACGTCATTTATAAACAAACAAAAAATAAGGCTGAAACAAATATCACAAAAAATCAATAACACTCAACAAGAAAAATTAAACAAATTAAAAAGAAAGCAGTTTGACAAATATGGCATCATCTTCAATGATGACTGGTTTGAAAACAAAACTGATATTTATTTTCCAGTAGAATACAAGTGGATTCTATCGTTAGGGAAAAAGTTTGCAATCCCAATAGATAGAGATAACTTCTCACCACTACATACACTAGCTGACATAGAGCACTGTATACAAATGTCAGAAGAAAATGAAAAGGAGACATGTAGAACAAAAATAGGTAACAGGGTTACCACTTTCAAAAGAAATATAAAAATCAGCCCCAAAGAAAAGTTCATATTGACCATTTATAAAAAAACTTCAAAATTTCTAAAACAATATGACGATGTCATAATTACTCAAACGGATAAAGGGAATAAAACGGTTGCCATGTACAAGGAAGAGTACAAAAATAAAATGGGGAAACTTCTTGAAGATAAAAACACATACAGAAAACTAAGAGAAGACCCAACCACAAAACTTCAAAAATCAAACAACAATATAATTACGGATCTACACAAGAACGATATAATCGATCAATATGAAAAAAAGAATTTATACTGCTCGGCTGCCACAGCACCAAGAATGTATGGGTTACCAAAGACACATAAACCTGATATGCCCCTTAGACCCATTGTATCGTCCGTGTTGAGGAACAGGGTAACACAGTGGATGAGTTAGGGATGGACCAGCTTCGATTTAACGATTAATTATCGACCAAAAGTGTCATCTCTAAGTAGAGCGGCTTTTGCTTTTTTTTATTATTCTTCTTCTCGAAGCATCCTAGATCGTCACGATCCTTTTATTTCCAATAAATTCAAAGTGTAGACCGCCAGAGTCTAAACCCAATAAGTGTTGTTTCATTTTATCCTCATCACACAATCATTTTGCAACACGTAAGTATCTTCATAATACTTTTGTGTTGTTAATTTTTAAAATAATAGTTGTTTGTTATCATACAACAACAAATTCCCGGTTCTAATCCATTTTATGGTTCTGGAACCAAAGACAAGTTCATGCGCCAGCATAGTAACTTTGTACATGGTCCTTCGAGTTTTTTTATTCACCAAGAATCAGTTGTTAAAAACGATAACAAACAGAAAATTATTTTGAAATAAAAACTATTTACAAAATTCATGGTTTTCATTTCACTCCATCATTGAAAGTTGACATTTCATTTGATGTCTCATGTCACTAACACACACACAAACGCATAAACAATATTTTACATCGTTCGTCTTTGCCAAATATTTAGCCGCCAATTATAATCACCCACACCGTTCTTCGTTGTAATTGACCATAAATCGTGTTATCCAATAAAAACACAAAACAAAAAAAAAAAAAAAAACAAAAAAAGATCCACTTCACTCTTTCTTTTATTTCCATTCAGTTGCATGTAATTTATTTCAAATTTTATGTTTTCCTTCAAATCATTAATGTTGGTTGTTTGTTTTGATTTCGTTTGACAGCTTATAACACGAAAAAAAAAATAAATAAATTACATTGACCGTCTTTGTTAAATGCCACTTACACGTTATTCATTGAAATTATCATAAACACACACTTTATCCACTAAAACTTAATCCATTTAAATAAGAAAGCTTATCCACTGCACTTATTTTTTTCATTAATTATCTAATAACTTAGTTTTTTTTATGCTTTCTTCAAAATCATTACTATTGTTTGTTTTGATTTAGTTTGACAGCGTATAGTCAGTCAATTACCATATTAACATATGTGTGAATGAAATTAGGATAGGTAGCGAAACGTAACGTACCGCAACGTAACGAAAGACAAAATCGTATGAAGTTTGCAAGGTAAACGTATTGATATAAACGTATTGTATTGTATTCCATTTCATTACATTTCATAAATAATAACAAATTATAAATAAATAGGATTAAAGTTCTCATGAATGTTTAAGTCAGTAAACACTTATAGAGAACCGGGAAAATATACAAAGTCATTTTTCTTGAAATAATAAACAAACAAAAAATATATAAAATATATCAAATCATAAAATAAATAGAACTTAACAAATAATTCAATATTTACACTTTCTTTTATTTACATAAAAGCAAGAAGTAAAACAAATAATAATAAATAAAACAAGATAACAAAAAAAAAATCATTGAAATGGGGTCTACAATTTGTTCTAGATTCGAGTACGAAACGACAAATATTACTGAAACATGTCAAAAAATATTAAAAACTCCTGAAAAAGAATTATCCGATTCACTGATTGAAACAAAATTAGAAGCAATAGATGAAGATTGGCTTAATGTAAAAACTGCATTTGAAAGTGTATATTTCGCAGATCAGACATTAGTAGATAATACATACAAAACAAAAGCAAAGGGGACATTTGAGACCGCAAGTCTCATGGAAATACTGAAGAATAGAAGAGGGCAATCATGTAGCGCAATAAGAGCCGATTTTACAAATCCTTCCTTATTTCATAGTTCGGCAATGTATCCACCAAGTGCAACATTTGACATGTCTGAAATCTGTATCAAGGTGCCGCCTTGTGATACTCAAGACTTCCACGGAAGTTATGAAGAATGGCCTGCCTTTAGAGACATGTTCACCGCAATATATGGAAATCACCCTCGTCTCACTTCGGCCCAAAAGCTATATCACCTGCGAAATAAAACGAAGGGAGAAGCAGGAAGAATAGTTGACCGCTATCCTCTATCGGATCAAAATTTTGAGTTAGCATGGCATGCTTTAAAAGCGAGATATGAAAACAAAAGGGTTTTGGTTGACAATCAAGTCAAGATTTTATTTAACATTTCAGCAGCAAAAACAGAGAGTAGTATCGACATAAAACGTATTCAATCGACCATAAGTGATTGCCTCGCAATTCTCAAGGCACACAATGTGCAGGTATCACAGTGGGATCCCATCCTGATATATTTGTGTTCAACAAAACTTCCAGTTGAGACATTAACATTGTGGGAACAATCTTTGGAGTCCCACTCAGATCTTCCACAGTGGTCACAAATGGAAGATTTCTTGATAAATAGACACCAAGTTCTAGAACGAATAAATAGTCTCAGAAGTCAGTCTAACGCTCGTGATTTTAGTGTAGATTTCACAACTTATCAACAATCGCAAAATAGATGTCCTTTGTGTGGGAAAAATCATATACTTAAAAATTGTGCTAGATTTAACAGCATGACAATTAATCAAAGAATAGATTATGTCCGTGAAAAGGGATTGTGTAACAACTGTCTGGCTAATGGGCATAGTTCTCATGAATGTGTTAGCATGCACAGATGTGTATATTGTAAGAAGAAACATCATTCTAAACTACACATAACAAGTATATCGCAATCACAATTTGCGAGAACACGATCAGTGACACAAGAAGATCACATTCCATTTCGAACAGGAAATGAAAATCAGATAAATACTCATGTTACCACTGATTCTATAGTGGAGAATACACCTTCGTGTTCATCAGCTTCTATACCTCAAGAAAACCATATAGATACAAACATGTCAATAAATCAAGATGACATTATGTTACCAACTGCTCTCGTAAAAATTAAACACTCTGGAGAAATATTCACTATAAGGGCACTGATAGATTCGGCATCAAAGCGAACCTTTTTAACAGAAAAAATTGTAAAACGAGTGGGTTTACGGACTGAAAACGCAAATTTCAAGATAAGTGGACTTAGTGGAACTGAGGTTGCTAATTGTACTAAAACTTGCAATTTAACACTATGTGCAGAAACAAATAATTTTGAATTACAAGCAGAAGTGTTAGTAATTCGAAAATTAACTAATTCCCTGCCTACACACACAGTCTCATTTTCTGACAAAGGTAGCATTAAAGATATCAAATTGGCAGATCCATCATTCATGATGTCAGGGCAAATTGATATGCTAGTAGGGAGTGATGTAATACCACATCTAATTTTAGAGGGAGTAAAAAAGAATATATTGGGGAACATGGTAGCACAAAACTCTGTTTATGGTTGGTACATTTATGGACCCATAAAACGAAACGAAATTTCATTAGCATCAATAGAAATATCGAAAGCAGACGATGATGTGGGATTATTACTTAAACATTTCTGGGAACAAGAAGATGTCCACATGAAACCCATATTATCCGAAGATGATGAGTATTGCGAACAATTTTATGTTAGTACAACCTATAGACGAGCAGATGGCAGATTTGTAGTCAAGCTACCCTTTAAAACAGAATTCCCTGAGAAGTTATTCTTAGGCTCGTCTAGATACATAGCTAAACGTCAGTATGAACAAATGGAAAATAAATTAAAGAAAAACCAAGCAATAAGAAAATCATATAACGATGTATTAACAGAATATTTATCATTGAATCATATGAGTCGCAGTAATCCAAGAGAAATTGTAAAAAATGGTAAATATTTTTCTTCCTATTTGCCACACCATGCAGTCTTTCGTCCAGAAAGCACTAGTACTAAAGTAAGAGTGGTCTTTAATGGATCTTGTAAGACAAGAACTTCTTATTCTTTAAATGACGTTTTACATACAGGACCAGTTTTACAGAATGACTTATTAGCAGTAATCTTAAACTGGCGCTTGTATAAATACGTATTTAACGGTGACATTGAAAAAATGTACCGGCAGATTATTTTAAATAAGTCTGATCGCCAGTATCAGAAAATACTTTTTAGAAAAGATGAATTCGGTCAAATAGAAGATTATGAATTAAAAACGGTGACTTTTGGTATTAATTGCGCTCCATATTTGGCTATTCGTACGTTATTACAATTGGCATTAGAATCAAAAGATGAGTTTCCACTTGTAGAAAAAATTATCAAACATGAAACATATGTTGATGACATATTAAGTGGTGGCCATACAATCGATGCTGCCTTAGAAGCTCAAAAACAACTGATTCTTTCATTGAAATCTGCAGGATTTCCGTTAAAAAAGATATCTGCAAATCACCCAAGTCTTCTTTCTCGCATTCCACACGAAGATTTGTTAAACGCAGACATTCTAAAACTTGAAGACATGAGTTCCACAAAAACATTGGGCATTCGTTGGAATGCAGTTACAGATTCATTTTCATACTGTGTGGAGAAATTTTCAATAAATTCTCCTATAACAAAAAGGAAAATCTTGTCAACAGTGTCCAAACTTTTTGACCCAGCTGGGTGGCTAACGCCATTAATAATACAAGCAAAAATACTGTTACAAGACCTTTGGTTAGATGGTATGAATTGGGATGATGAAGTATGTCCACAGATTTTATCAAAATGGACCGTCTTCATAGATCAATTTTCGGAAATCGATCTAATTAAAATCCCAAGATGGGTTCACTTTAGCCAGAAAAGTATTATTCAACTTCACGGTTTCTGCGATGCATCGGAAAAGGCGTACTGCGCCACACTGTACATTCGTTCAGAAGAGGATTCCAATGTCTCAATTCAACTTCTAGTAGCGAAAAGCAAAGTTGCGCCGTTAAAGAAGCTAAGCTTACCAAGATTAGAATTGTGTGGTGCAGTACTGCTTTCTTCTTTAGTTAAATACTTTGCATCAAAATTAGAAATCAAAAATCAGTCAGTTTATTTGTGGACTGATTCCACCATAGTATTAGCGTGGTTACAAAAACATCCATCAGCATGGAACACTTACGTCGCAAACAGAACAGCAACAATATTTCAAAACGTAGAGAATGCAATTTGGAGCCACGTCTCTTCCAAAAGCAATCCAGCAGATCTTGGAACAAGAGGTTGTAGCACTAAAGATTTGGCAAATAATTCTTTATGGTGGAATGGTCCAATGTGGCTTTTAAGTTCCCCAGAACAGTGGCCAAAATCCAATCCTGTTGTCCAAGATGCTCCAGAAATGCACAAAACAGAAGTTCATTGCACAACAAAAGTCAATAAAGGTATCGATGACAAGGAAGAAGCTGATGAGAACAAGAAGATTGAAAATAGGTTTTCATCATATTCTCGAGCACTTGAAGTTGTAGCATATATGTATCGATTTATCAGGAAAAGTAGTACGAATACAAAATTCGAAGTGCCAAAAGATCAAACTATAACTCTGGTGGAGTTAGAGAATGCGAAAATCGTATTTATACGAATTACACAAAGATCATGTTTTGAAAAGGAATATAAGGATTTGACTCATTCAAGAAATATATCTCGTCAAAGTTCATTACGGTCATTAAACCCATTTTTAGATGATAATGGCCTGATCAGAGTCAATGGTAGACTGGCAAATGCGAACATTCCATACGATGAAAGGTGTCCAATTATCATTCCAAATCCCTCCCAACTATGTAGAATTTTTTTAAAATTTATGCACGAAACATATTTACATGCAGATGTATCGTTAATGATGAGTACAGTCCGAAGTCAATTTTACATTCCGAAATTAAGGAAAGCAGTTAAGAAATGTATTCACGAATGCTTGATATGTGTCAGATTCAAACAAAATCTCAAATCTCAACTAATGGCAGCATTACCTTTAGAGCGAGTTTCTTTATCATTGCCATTCACTTATGTAGGGGCTGATTTTGCGGGACCATTTCAAATAAAATCGGGCACACTGAGGAACTCCCCATATCAAAAGGCATATGCATGTATTTTTGTTTGTTTTTCCACAAAAGCAATACATTTGGAAGCTTGTTCAAGCCTATCATCTGATGCGTTTCTAGCTACGTTTGCTAGGTTTATTAGCAGAAGAGGACTGCCAAAATGCGTTATGTCTGACAATGGTACAAACTTTGTAGGGGCAAATAATTCCATGCAGATTGAATATGACAATTTTTTAAAAAGAGCTTCAGAAGATGTAAGACAGAGGTATATAGTACAAGGGTTTGAATGGAAATTCATTCCTCCTAGCTCCCCGCATATGGGTGGGTTATGGGAAGCGGGAGTGAAAAGCTTTAAATCGCATTTCAAAAAGGTAATGGGAGACCAAAAATTTAATTTTGAAGAATTTACAACAATTCTAGCCAGAATTGAAGGCGTTCTTAATTCAAGGCCGTTAACTCCATTATCAGAAGACCCTGATGATTTAGAGGCATTAACTCCGGCCCACTTTCTCAGAGGTGGACCATTGCTATTCGCTCCCGAGACACCAACAGACAACTTATCAGTGATTAATCGATGGGAAAAAGTCAAAGCGCTTCATCATCACTTCAGCAAAAGGTGGAAAGCAGAATATTTACAAGAACTCCATAAAAGATATAAATGGCAATACCCAACGAAAGATTTGGAGGAAGGTGATTTTGTCATCATAAAGGATGAAATGTTACCCCCAAACGAGTGGAAAATGGGAAGAGTGGTACGAGTTCACACAGGTCAAGATAAATACGTAAGAGTGGCGGATATCAAAACGCTCTCTGGTATTATAACCAGACCAATTGTTAAGTTATGTTTATTACCAATAACAAAAAATTAGTAGATAAAACGATAACCATCATTGTACTCTAAAGTTCATACTCATTATTAATGCATAAAAATTTTCGTATACCTTTTTTCTTTGTGTCCGTTCTATCCATGTTTTCTTTGCAGTAAAGATGAATATGGGCCAATTCGATCAGTGCAGGGTATGCTTTGGCTTTCACCCATTATGGTTGTGTGCTGCCTTCAATGTAATGAGCACGGAACAACGCCAATATACAGTACGAGTACATAAGTATTGTTTGAATTGCTTAAGCAAAAATCATTTTGTACGGGCTTGTACTTCAATGAGCAACTGCCGTTTGTGTGGCCAACGCCATAATACCATGCTTCACCCTATGTCTGGAGCCATGGGGACGACAAACCGCCTAGTAAGATGGACAAACACCCCAATGCAGCACAACGTAGGACTTAACTTGGGCGTAGGTTCACGAAAACCTAGGGCTGAATTATATCATCCCTATGCGAGCCAACAATCTTTCCCGAATGGTGAACAAAATCAAGTTCTTTTAAGTTTACAAACGAAAGACACTATAGTTCAAAACAAAAAGCAAAAGAAAGGTAAACAATCTGAAAAACAAGGGAAGACTAAGTCACAGAAGAAAGATTCACAAAAGGTCGACGAGAAGGAGTCGGTTTCCCCAGCAAAATCAAACAAAACGGATGAAAAGATTTCGCAAAGTGAAATGATTGCCCAAATTTTCAATAGCATCAAAGAAATAGCATCATCACTAAAAGTTGCACCAGTGCAAGGGGCCCGCCATGTTGAGGAACAGGGTAACACAGTGGATGAGTTAGGGATGGACCAGCTTCGATTTAACGATTAATTATCGACCAAAAGTGTCATCTCTAAGTAGAGCGGCTTTTGCTTTTTTTTATTATTCTTCTTCTCGAAGCATCCTAGATCGTCACGATCCTTTTATTTCCAATAAATTCAAAGTGTAGACCGCCAGAGTCTAAACCCAATAAGTGTTGTTTCATTTTATCCTCATCACACAATCATTTTGCAACACGTAAGTATCTTCATAATACTTTTGTGTTGTTAATTTTTAAAATAATAGTTGTTTGTTATCATACAACAACAAATTCCCGGTTCTAATCCATTTTATGGTTCTGGAACCAAAGACAAGTTCATGCGCCAGCATAGTAACTTTGTACAGTCCGTAAACGTACCATGCTATGGTTTATCCAAATACATTGGGAAAATACTGAAACATATTATTTCAGATTTGTACAATATTAAAAATTCCATAGATCTAAAACAAAAACTTAAAGATATACAAATTGAAAGCGACGAGGTCTTGGTATCCTTTGATGTCATTTCGTTATTTACGAACATACCAGTCAATTTGGCGATTAAAATAATTATGAACAAATGGGAATCAATTAAAACACACACAAAAATACCAAAAACAAAATTCCTAAACATACTAAATTTCTGTCTTAAAGACAATAATTATTTCAATTACGACAATAATATATATCACCAGGTATTCGGAATGCCTATGGGGAACCCCCTTTCCCCCACAGTAGCAGATATTGTTTTGGATGACCTTCTTGATAACACTATTCATGAACTAAGTAAAAAAGACATAAAAATGAAATTCATATCCAAATATGTGGACGACACATTTTCTATTATCAAGAAGAAAGACATAAATGAAATTCTCAATACACTCAACAAGTACCACGAAAAAATACAATTCACTTATGAAGTTGAAACAAACAATTGTATTGCATATTTGGATACAAAACTAATAACAAACGGAAGTTCCATTAAATTTGACTGGTATCATAAAAACATTGCTTCTGGTAGAATCATGGACTACCACACAACACAACCAAAATCCCAAATAATCAATACAGCCAAAAGTCTTATCATGAGAATACTACGCATAAGCGATCAAGAATTTCATAAAAACAACATTAAAGAAATCACAACCATTTTAACTAACAATAGTTTCCCCAAAAAATTAATACCAAAACTTATTCAAGACAGCTTACGAAAATTAAATGATGGCAACCCTACCAACCAAGAAGAAACCAAAAAATACTGCAGCCTAAAATATATTCCTGGCCTAACAGACAACAAAAGTATGGGAATGGTAATAAACAAAACACAAAACATATGTTATGCGTACAAAGCAAACCAAACATTAAACAGAATATTCACTAACGTCAAAACACCCATTGAGAAACAACAACAACATAACGTAGTCTACGAAATAGAATGTATGGGCAATGATAAACAAAGCTGTGATCTTGTGTACATTGGCACAACAAAACGAACACTTCAAACGAGAATGGGAGAACACATAACTGACATTGAAAAGGGAACACAGAAAACAGCACTTGCGCAACATATTGCCAAAACTGGCCACAAAGCAGATTTTACAAATGTCAAAATTCTTGATAAAGAGAACAAAGATAACAAAAGATATACAATAGAAAGCTTGCGGATACAGCAGAAAATAAACAAAACAATGAACCTCAAAGAAGACACGAATAACATAAGCGTTAGCTACAGAATTGCAATATAGATGCCTGTGATAATAGTTTTTTAAGCAGCCGTTAAAATAAATTAAGGCTTTACAATAATTTAAATTTGTGCACTGACGAAAATATACTTCATGTAAACTTTATCTAACTTATTGTAAGTTGTATAAATTAACATGTAGAATTTGATGTAATGTAATGTTTTTAATTAAATAGACGCATCCCCTGAAGATGTCAACAAAAATTGACGAAACGTCGGGATAAATGAAATAAAAGGATTTTTATTTACTCAACTTAGGTCTGCAACCTTAAAAAAACCCAAACGAATAAATCTAATTGGACCAAGAACATCAAAAATCAACAAATTATCGGAAAGCCTGCCGAAAACACTATTGAAAGAAAACATTCAAACAACCAACAACAATCAGCCCAATCATGAACATCATCTCACCGTGAGTTTTCTCACTCTCGCCTCCTCCCTTATTATAAACAGCATAAGGGAGAACAAAACTCACGTTCGTGAGAAAAGTAGCTATCATAAATGTCAAAAAAGTGAGAATGTGAGGCAATTTTCTCTCACCACAGAAATTAAGGTGAGTTGAACAAAAAAATGTAACTATGGACATTTTTTATAGAAAAAATCGACAAGGAACTAATCTTTTGCAATGATTATCAATTGTATTTATTTGTGTTTTACGTTAAAGGTAACAAATAAAAAACAATTAGAAATTCTTTTGGCAACTATACATGTTTATCCGTGTATCAATGAAGCAAGGAAGACCTCAATCGAGTTTGGCGTAATTTGGAGGTGAAGTTGAAGTTGGCCAAAATTTTTCAGATATGGGAAGCGGTTCAGAATCATATGATGAAAACAGGAATGGAAGAGGATCCTATCAGGAGCAACACCTTTCTAAAAAATTTTTTGTAGGTACTTCGCTAAGGTTCCCAGCAAAATATTCGATGCCAAAGATTCTATTCAAGCATGAGTGCAAGTTATATGTCACCTTTTTACCACCTTCGCCCATTCTTTTTACAAGACTGTGACCCCTAAAAGATCCAAATCATTTTGGATGGCATCTTCAATAACCCAGTGGAATGGTATCTTAACAACCACCTTGGCATGGCATATTCCACGAACAAGCCACAATAGGAAGGATTAAATTTATAGAAAAGAGCATGTTTATATTATATAGCCTTTTGCAGGGTTAACCTTCTTGAAAATTGAGAAATTGTATTTAAAATCCATGAAATTGGTTCAAATGTTGAATAGGATCCGAATTTCACGAATTGTACTTAGCATTCATATGATTGGTCCTATTGCTGGAGAAGAGATCGGATGTTTCACGTATTGTATTTATTTACAATTCTTGAAATTCCTTCCAAATGCTGAAAATGGGATCTTTCACAACTTAATTTGAACTAATACAAAAGATCCAGTGAGATATTGGCATCGCATGGAACGACTTCCACAAAATTTTGCTTGGTTTTCTTTGTATTCCTCAGCGTTTGTCGTTTCGCACATCATTCAAAATGCAATATTAAACATTTTCATTTCTTTTTGCCATTTAATGACCTTTAAACGGTTTTTGTTCACTTTTTTGCAAATTGCGGAAATTCTTCGGGCGTAAATAAACAATTTTTACGTACATATGTATGTATCTGTCAAAACAAAACAAAAACAGCTGTTACAGATGTTGCCACATATCAAACATTTAATATTTTTATCAATTACCAAGTATTTTTAAAGTGGATTGTTGATAAAAATTATTTTTCGTTTTAGAAATATTAATTTAATTTAAAATAAATTAATGTTTTATAAAAAAAAATTACGAAATTAGTTATTGCAAAATTATTTGTAAATAAAATAACGATATGGCAACGCAAATTATATTTTCAAGGGTTCACAAAATGCGGCACTATTTTCAATTTTCAAACTTGTGAAACCCTCTTCACTTTTTTCGCTCCTCCCTTGTCATTTGTGATAGGTCGAGACGTGAGAAGTGAGCTGCAACTCACTCGTGAGAAGCTCCCTACGTGAGTATTCATGATCGCTATGAATAAGTGCACAAAATGAAGAATTATTTTCAACATATCTCCTTAAAATATGACGAGGCAACTTGCAAAACTATGAAAGAATATTGCAATGAAATTAAAAGGCTAGCACAACAAACGGAACGACTTAAATTTCTACTGACATGTCGAGATTATGGTATCATACCCCAACACACAAAAGCAACAACAACGAAGGTAAATCAACTCTTCAATTGTAATACACTAATAACGAAATTAGGCAAAATTGAAGAAGACTTCCACAAAAAACTCCTAAATCTTGAAATATCACAAGCAAATGCCGACATAAAATCAACGAAAAGCAAATTATTTAATATGGACTCTGGGATTAAAACTTTATTACGGATTTCAGACTACACGTCATTTATAAACAAACAAAAAATAAGGCTGAAACAAATATCACAAAAAATCAATAACACTCAACAAGAAAAATTAAACAAATTAAAAAGAAAGCAGTTTGACAAATATGGCATCATCTTCAATGATGACTGGTTTGAAAACAAAACTGATATTTATTTTCCAGTAGAATACAAGTGGATTCTATCGTTAGGGAAAAAGTTTGCAATCCCAATAGATAGAGATAACTTCTCACCACTACATACACTAGCTGACATAGAGCACTGTATACAAATGTCAGAAGAAAATGAAAAGGAGACATGTAGAACAAAAATAGGTAACAGGGTTACCACTTTCAAAAGAAATATAAAAATCAGCCCCAAAGAAAAGTTCATATTGACCATTTATAAAAAAACTTCAAAATTTCTAAAACAATATGACGATGTCATAATTACTCAAACGGATAAAGGGAATAAAACGGTTGCCATGTACAAGGAAGAGTACAAAAATAAAATGGGGAAACTTCTTGAAGATAAAAACACATACAGAAAACTAAGAGAAGACCCAACCACAAAACTTCAAAAATCAAACAACAATATAATTACGGATCTACACAAGAACGATATAATCGATCAATATGAAAAAAAGAATTTATACTGCTCGGCTGCCACAGCACCAAGAATGTATGGGTTACCAAAGACACATAAACCTGATATGCCCCTTAGACCCATTGTATCGTCCGTAAACGTACCATGCTATGGTTTATCCAAATACATTGGGAAAATACTGAAACATATTATTTCAGATTTGTACAATATTAAAAATTCCATAGATCTAAAACAAAAACTTAAAGATATACAAATTGAAAGCGACGAGGTCTTGGTATCCTTTGATGTCATTTCGTTATTTACGAACATACCAGTCAATTTGGCGATTAAAATAATTATGAACAAATGGGAATCAATTAAAACACACACAAAAATACCAAAAACAAAATTCCTAAACATACTAAATTTCTGTCTTAAAGACAATAATTATTTCAATTACGACAATAATATATATCACCAGGTATTCGGAATGCCTATGGGGAACCCCCTTTCCCCCACAGTAGCAGATATTGTTTTGGATGACCTTCTTGATAACACTATTCATGAACTAAGTAAAAAAGACATAAAAATGAAATTCATATCCAAATATGTGGACGACACATTTTCTATTATCAAGAAGAAAGACATAAATGAAATTCTCAATACACTCAACAAGTACCACGAAAAAATACAATTCACTTATGAAGTTGAAACAAACAATTGTATTGCATATTTGGATACAAAACTAATAAAAAACGGAAGTTCCATTAAATTTGACTGGTATCATAAAAACATTGCTTCTGGTAGAATCATGAACTACCACACAACACAACCAAAATCCCAAATAATCAATACAGCCAAAAGTCTTATCATGAGAATACTACGCATAAGCGATCAAGAATTTCATAAAAACAACATTAAAGAAATCACAACCATTTTAACTAACAATAGTTTCCCCAAAAAATTAATACCAAAACTTATTCAAGACAGCTTACGAAAATTAAATGATGGCAACCCTACCAACCAAGAAGAAACCAAAAAATACTGCAGCCTAAAATATATTCCTGGCCTAACAGACAACAAAAGTATGGGAATGGTAATAAACAAAACACAAAACATATGTTATGCGTACAAAGCAAACCAAACATTAAACAGAATATTCACTAACGTCAAAACACCCATTGAGAAACAACAACAACATAACGTAGTCTACGAAATAGAATGTATGGGCAATGATAAACAAAGCTGTGATCTTGTGTACATTGGCACAACAAAACGAACACTTCAAACGAGAATGGGAGAACACATAACTGACATTGAAAAGGGAACACAGAAAACAGCACTTGCGCAACATATTGCCAAAACTGGCCACAAAGCAGATTTTACAAATGTCAAAATTCTTGATAAAGAGAACAAAGATAACAAAAGATATACAATAGAAAGCTTGCGGATACAGCAGAAAATAAACAAAACAATGAACCTCAAAGAAGACACGAATAACATAAGCGTTGGCTACAGAATTGCAATATAGATGCCTGTGATAATAGTTTTTTAAGCAGTCGTTAAAATAAATTAAGGCTTTACAATAATTTAAATTTGTGCACTGACGAAAATATACTTCATGTAAACTTTATCTAACTTATTGTAAGTTGTATAAATTAACATGTAGAATTTGATGTAATGTAATGTTTTTAATTAAATAGACGCATCCCCTGAAGATGTCAACAAAAATTGACGAAACGTCGGGATAAATGAAATAAAAGGATTTTTATTTACTCAACTTAGGTCTGCAAGCTTAAAAAAACCCAAACGAATAAATCTAATTGGACCAAGAACATCAAAAATCAACAAATTATCGGAAAGCCTGCCGAAAACACTATTGAAAGAAAACATTCAAACAACCAACAACAATCAGCCCAATCATGAACATCATCTCACCGTGAGTTTTCTCACTCTCGCCTCCTCCCTTATTATAAACAGCATAAGGGAGAACAAAACTCACGTTCGTGAGAAAAGTAGCTATCATAAATGTCAAAAAAGTGAGAATGTGAGGCAATTTTCTCTCACCACAGAAATTAAGGTGAGTTGAACAAAAAAATGTAACTATGGACATTTTTTATAGAAAAAATCGACAAGGAACTAATCTTTTGCAATGATTATCAATTTTATTTATTTGTGTTTTACGTTAAAGGTAACAAATAAAAAACAATTAGAAATTCTTTTGGCAACTATACATGTTTATCCGTGTATCAATGAAGCAAGGAAGACCTCAATCGAGTTTGGCGTAATTTGGAGGTGAAGTTGAAGTTGGCCAAAATTTTTCAGATATGGGAAGCGGTTCAGAATCATATGATGAAAACAGGAATGGAAGAGGATCCTATCAGGAGCAACACCTTTCTAAATAATTTTTTGTAGGTACTTCGCTAAGGTTCCCAGCAAAATATTCGATGCCAAAGATTCTATTCAAGCATGAGTGCAAGTTATATGTCACCTTTTTACCACCTTCGCCCATTCTTTTTACAAGACTGTGACCCCTAAAAGATCCAAATCATTTTGGATGGCATCTTCAATAACCCAGTGGAATGGTATCTTAACAACCACCTTGACATGGCATATTCCACGAACAAGCCACAATAGGAAGGATTAAATTTATAGAAAAGAGCATGTTTATATTATATAGCCTTTTGCAGGGTTAACCTTCTTGAAAATTGAGAAATTGTATTTAAAATCCATGAAATTGGTTCAAATGTTGAATAGGATCCGAATTTCACGAATTGTACTTAGCATTCATATGATTGGTCCTATTGCTGGAGAAGAGATCGGATGTTTCACGTATTGTATTTATTTACAATTCTTGAAATTCCTTCCAAATGCTGAAAATGGGATCTTTCACAAATTAATTTGAACTAATACAAAAGATCCAGTGAGATATTGGCATCGCATGGAACGACTTCCACAAAATTTTGCTTGGTTTTCTTTGTATTCCTCAGCGTTTGTCGTTTCGCACATCATTCAAAATGCAATATTAAACATTTTCATTTCTTTTTGCCATTTAATGACCTTTAAACGGTTTTTGTTCACTTTTTTGCAAATTGCGGAAATTCTTCGGGCGTAAATAAACAATTTTTACGTACATACACTAGCGGTCATCTGAATAGGTTTGAATTTTTTTCTTTTTATATGTTAAGGTAACTTCTGATGTGTTCGTATTGCAGATCCATACTATTTACTTTTTGAGAGTCCTATACTGTGCCAACATTCCCAAGAAAAAACTTGACGGTGTTGCCATATTATCGGAAAATATCCCAATTATAATAAAAAATGTACGAAAAAGTGTCCAATTTTTGCGATCATCAGAATAGGTTTGAATCAAATAAAATTGAAAAATTGTACTACCCATGCAAATATTGCGCAGTTTTTTTGGTTTAGTTTAGTAAAATGGAACATTCTGATAAATCCTACAACAAATTTGACTTGCTTTATTTGGAACGTGGGCTCAATTCTCAACATCGAAAAGTTACCAAGAACTTTCAGATAAAATCAAGAAATATTCAAACAAAAACGTTTTATAAACTTGCTTTAAATGACTTTTTGATTTCGTTAGATCTCTTCTGAGCTTCGAAAATTATCTGAAACCAAATACCAAGTGTTGCCATATCATTAGGATCGATAAATTAGAAAGGTCATTGAAAATTTTTGGTATTTTAGTTCAAGTTTCATGATTTAACTATCCTTGCAATACAAATTTAAGTATTATCATGCTCCCAAATCCACCATAGTTGACCACATGTATCATAAATGTTCGAAAACTGGTCTGGAAGAATGTTTCTTCGACGACAATAAAGTAGAAAATTGTAATTCAAATTTAACTCAAAGGGGCATGATATCGCCGACTTTTATAGTGCTGTATAACCTCAGTAGTCCATTCTATTGTACTTATTCGTGTTTGTTTTATGACTTGTGAACAGAAAAAAACTTTTTGACCTGACTATATAGGTATTACAGCACTATAAAAGTCGGCGATATCATGCCCCTTTGAGTTAAATTTGAATTACAATTTTCTACTTTATTGTCGTCGAAGAAAAATTCTTCCAGACCAGTTTTCGAACATTTATGACACATGTGGTCAACTATGGTCGATTTGTGAGCATGATAATACTTAAATTTGTACTGCAAGGATAGTTAAAAAATGAAACTTGAACTAAAATACCAAAAATTTTCAATGACCTTTCTAATTTATCGATCCTAATGATATGGCAACACTTGGTATTTGGTTTCAGATAATTTTCGAAGCTCAGAAGAGATCTAACGAAATCAAAAAGTCATTTAAAGCAAGTTTATAAAACGTTTTTGTTTGAATATTTCTTGATTTTATCTGAAAGTTCTTGGTAACTTTTCGATGTTGAGAATTGAACCCACGTTCCAAATAAAGCGGTTCAAATTTGTTGTAGGATTTATCAGAATGCTCCATTTTACTAAACTAAACCAAAAAATGCGCAATATTTGCATGGGTAGTAAAATTTTTCAATTTTATTTGATTCAAACCTATTCTGATGATCGCAAAAAATGGACACTTTTTCGTACATTTTTTATTATAATTGGGATATTTTCCGAAAATATGGCAACACCGTCAAGTTTTTTCTTGGGAATGTTGTCATAGTATAGGACTCTCAAAAAGTAAATAGTATGGATCTGCAATACGAACACATCAGAAGTTACCTTAACATATAAAAAGAAAAAAATTCAAACCTATTCAGATGACCGCTAGTGTATGTATGTATCTGTCAAAACAAAACAAAAACAGCTGTTACAGATGTTGCCACATATCAAACATTTAATATTTTTATCAATTACCAAGTATTTTTAAAGTGGATTGTTGATAAAAATTATTTTTCGTTTTAGAAATATTAATTTAATTTAAAATAAATTAATGTTTTATAAAAAAAATTACGAAATTAGTTATTGCAAAGTTATTTGTAAATAAAATAACGATATGGCAACGCAAATTATATTTTCAAGGGTTCACAAAATGCGGCACTATTTTCAATTTTCAAACTTGTGAAACCCTCTTCACTTTTTTCGCTCCTCCCTTGTCATTTGTGATAGGTCGAGACGTGAGAAGTGAGCTGCAACTCACTCGTGAGAAGCTCCCTACGTGAGTATTCATGATCGCTATGAATAAGTGCACAAAATGAAGAATTATTTTCAACATATCTCCTTAAAATATGACGAGGCAACTTGCAAAACTATGAAAGAATATTGCAATGAAATTAAAAGGCTAGCACAACAAACGGAACGACTTAAATTTCTACTGACATGTCGGGATTATGGTATCATACCCCAACACACAAAAGCAACAACAACGAAGGTAAATCAACTCTTCAATTGTAATACACTAATAACGAAATTAGGCAAAATTGAAGAACACTTCCACAAAAAACTCCTAAATCTTGAAATATCACAAGCAAATGCCGACATAAAATCAACGAAAAGCAAATTATTTAATATGGACTCTGGGATTAAAACTTTATTACGGATTTCAGACTACACGTCATTTATAAACAAACAAAAAATAATGCTGAAACAAATATCACAAAAAATCAATAACACTCAACAAGAAAAATTAAACAAATTAAAAAGAAAGCAGTTTGACAAACATGGCATCATCTTCAATGATGACTGGTTTGAAAACAAAACTGATATTTATTTTGCAGTAGAATACAAGTGGATTCTATCGTTAGGGAAAAAGTTTGCAATCCCAATAGATAGAGATAACTTCTCACCACTACATACACTAGCTGACATAGAGCACTGTATACAAATGTCAGAAGAAAATGAAAAGGAGACATGTAGAACAAAAATAGGTAACAGGGTTACCACTTTCAAAAGAAATATAAAAATCAGCCCCAAAGAAAAGTTCATATTGACCATTTATAAAAAAAACTTCAAAATTTCTAAAACAATATGACGATGTCATAATTACTCAAACGGATAAAGGGAATAAAACGGTTGCCATGTACAAGGAAGAGTACAAAAATAAAATGGGGAAACTTCTTGAAGATAAAAACACATACAGAAAACTAAGAGAAGACCCAACCACAAAACTTCAAAAATCAAACAACAATATAATTACGGATCTACACAAGAACGATATAATCGATCAATATGAAAAAAAAGAATTTATACTGCTCGGCTGCCACAGCACCAAGAATGTATGGGTTACCAAAGACACATAAACCTGATATGCCCCTTAGACCCATTGTATCGTCCGTAAACGTACCATGCTATGGTTTATCCAAATACATTGGGAAAATACTGAAACATATTATTTCCGATTTGTACAATATTAAAAATTCCATAGATCTAAAACAAAAACTTAAAGATATACAAATTGAAAGCGACGAGGTCTTGGTATCCTTTGATGTCATTTCGTTATTTACGAACATACCAGTCAATTTGGCGATTAAAATAATTATGAACAAATGGGAATCAATTAAAACACACACAAAAATACCAAAAACAAAATTCCTAAACATACTAAATTTCTGTCTTAAAGACAATAATTATTTCAATTACGACAATAATATATATCACCAGGTATTCGGAATGCCTATGGGGAACCCCCTTTCCCCCACAGTAGCAGATATTGTTTTGGATGACCTTCTTGATAACACTATTCATGAACTAAGTAAAAAAGACATAAAAATGAAATTCATATCCAAATATGTGGACGACACATTTTCTATTATCAAGAAGAAAGACATAAATGAAATTCTCAATACACTCAACAAGTACCACGAAAAAATACAATTCACTTATGAAGTTGAAACAAACAATTGTATTGCATATTTGGATACAAAACTAATAACAAACGGAAGTTCCATTAAATTTGACTGGTATCATAAAAACATTGCTTCTGGTAGAATCATGGACTACCACACAACACAACCAAAATCCCAAATAATCAATACAGCCAAAAGTCTTATCATGAGAATACTACGCATAAGCGATCAAGAATTTCATATAAACAACATTAAAGAAATCACAACCATTTTAACTAACAATAGTTTCCCCAAAAAATTAATACCAAAACTTAATCAAGACAGCTTACGAAAATTAAATGATGGCAACCCTACCAACCAAGAAGAAACCAAAAAATACTGCAGCCTAAAATATATTCCTGGCCTAACAGACAACAAAAGTATGGGAATGGTAATAAACAAAACACAAAACATATGTTATGCGTATAAAGCAAACCAAACATTAAACAGAATATTCACTTACGTCAAAACACCCATTGAGAAACAACAACAACATAACGTAGTCTACGAAATAGAATGTATGGGCAATGATAAACAAAGCTGTGATCTTGTGTACATTGGCACAACAAAACGAACACTTCAAACGAGAATGGGAGAACACATAACTGACATTGAAAAGGGAACACAGAAAACAGCACTTGCGCAACATATTGCCAAAACTGGCCACAAAGCAGATTTTACAAATGTCAAAATTCTTGATAAAGAGAACAAAGATAACAAAAGATATACAATAGAAAGCTTGCGGATACAGCAGAAAATAAACAAAACAATGAACCTGAAAGAAGAAACGAATAACATAAGCGTTAGCTGCAGAATTGCAATATAGATGCCTGTGATAATAGTTTTTTAAGCAGCCGTTAAAATAAATTAAGGCTTTACAATAATTTAAATTTGTGCACTGACGAAACTATACTTCATGTAAACTTTATCTAACTTATTGTAAGTTGTATAAATTAACATGTAGAATTTGATGTAATGTAATGTTTTTAATTAAATAGACGCATCCCCTGAAGATGTCAACAAAAATTGACGAAACGTCGGGATAAATGAAATAAAAGGATTTTTATTTACTCAACTTAGGTCTGCAACCTTAAAAAAACCCAAACGAATAAATCTAATTGGACCAAGAACATCAAAAATCAACAAATTATCGGAAAGCCTGCCGAAAACACTATTGAAAGAAAACATTCAAACAACCAACAACAATCAGCCCAATCATGAACATCATCTCACCGTGAGTTTTCTCACTCTCGCCTCCTCCCTTATTATAAACAGCATAAGGGAGAACAAAACTCACGTTCGTGAGAAAAGTAGCTATCATAAATGTCAAAAAAGTGAGAATGTGAGGCAATTTTCTCTCACCACAGAAATTAAGGTGAGTTGAACAAAAAAATGTAACTATGGACATTTTTTATAGAAAAAATCGACAAGGAACTAATCTTTTGCAATGATTATCAATTGTATTTATTTGTGTTTTACGTTAAAGGTAACAAATAAAAAACAATTAGAAATTCTTTTGGCAACTATACATGTTTATCCGTGTATCAATGAAGCAAGGAAGACCTCAATCGAGTTTGGCGTAATTTGGAGGTGAAGTTGAAGTTGGCCAAAATTTTTCAGATATGGGAAGCGGTTCAGAATCATATGATGAAAACAGGAATGGAAGAGGATCCTATCAGGAGGAACACCTTTCTAAAAAATTTTTTGTAGGTACTTCGCTAAGGTTCCCAGCAAAATATTCGATGCCAAAGATTCTATTCAAGCATGAGTGCAAGTTATATGTCACCTTTTTACCACCTTCGCCCATTCTTTTTACAAGACTGTGACCCCTAAAAGATCCAAATCATTTTGGATGGCATCTTCAATAACCCAGTGGAATGGTATCTTAACAACCACCTTGGCATGGCATATTCCACGAACAAGCCACAATAGGAAGGATTAAATTTATAGAAAAGAGCATGTTTATATTATATAGCCTTTTGCAGGGTTAACCTTCTTGAAAATTGAGAAATTGTATTTAAAATCCATGAAATTGGTTCAAATGTTGAATAGGATCCGAATTTCACGAATTGTACTTAGCATTCATATGATTGGTCCTATTGCTGGAGAAGAGATCGGATGTTTCACGTATTGTATTTATTTACAATTCTTGAAATTCCTTCCAAATGCTGAAAATGGGATCTTTCACAACTTAATTTGAACTAATACAAAAGATCCAGTGAGATATTGGCATCGCATGGAACGACTTCCACAAAATTTTGCTTGGTTTTCTTTGTATTCCTCAGCGTTTGTCGTTTCGCACATCATTCAAAATGCAATATTAAACATGTTCATTTCTTTTTGCCATTTAATGACCTTTAAACGGTTTTTGTTCACTTTTTTGCAAATTGCGGAAATTCTTCGGGCGTAAATAAACAATTTTTACGTACATATGTATGTATCTGTCAAAACAAAACAAAAACAGCTGTTACAGATGTTGCCACATATCAAACATTTAATATTTTTATCAATTACCAAGTATTTTTAAAGTGGATTGTTGATAAAAATTATTTTTCGTTTTAGAAATATTAATTTAATTTAAAATAAATTAATGTTTTATAAAAAAAATTACGAAATTAGTTATTGCAAAATTATTTGTAAATAAAATAACGATATGGCAACGCAAATTATATTTTCAAGGGTTCACAAAATGCGGCACTATTTTCAATTTTCAAACTTGTGAAACCCTCTTCACTTTTTTCGCTCCTCCCTTGTCATTTGTGATAGGTCGAGACGTGAGAAGTGAGCTGCAACTCACTCGTGAGAAGCTCCCTACGTGAGTATTCATGATCGCTATGAATAAGTGCACAAAATGAAGAATTATTTTCAACATATCTCCTTAAAATATGACGAGGCAACTTGCAAAACTATGAAAGAATATTGCAATGAAATTAAAAGGCTAGCACAACAAACGGAACGACTTAAATTTCTACTGACATGTCGAGATTATGGTATCATACCCCAACACACAAAAGCAACAACAACGAAGTTAAATCAACTCTTCAATTGTAATACACTAATAACGAAATTAGGCAAAATTGAAGAACACTTCCACAAAAAACTCCTAAATCTTGAAATATCACAAGCAAATGCCGACATAAAATCAACGAAAAGCAAATTATTTAATATGGACTCTGGGATTAAAACTTTATTACGGATTTCAGACTACACGTCATTTATAAACAAACAAAAAATAAGGCTGAAACAAATATCACAAAAAATCAATAACACTCAAGAAGAAAAATTAAACAAATTAAAAAGAAAGCAGTTTGACAAATATGGCATCATCTTCAATGATGACTGGTTTGAAAACAAAACTGATATATATTTTCCAGTAGAATACAAGTGGATTCTATCGTTAGGGAAAAAGTTTGCAATCCCAATAGATAGAGATTACTTCTCACCACTACATACACTAGCTGACATAGAGCACTGTATACAAATGTCAGAAGAAAATGAAAAGGAGACATGTAGAACAAAAATAGGTAACAGGGTTACCACTTTCAAAAGAAATATAAAAATCAGCCCCAAAGAAAAGTTCATATTGACCATTTATAAAAAAACTTCAAAATTTCTAAAACAATATGACGATGTCATAATTACTCAAACGGATAAAGGGAATAAAACGGTTGCCATGTACAAGGAAGAGTACAATAATAAAATGGGGAAACTTCTTGAAGATAAAAACGCATACAGAAAACTAAGAGAAGACCCAACCACAAAACTTCAAAAATCAAACAACAATATAATTACGGATCTACACAAGAACGATATAATCGATCAATATGAAAAAAAGAATTTATACTGCTCGGCTGCCACAGCACCAAGAATGTATGGGTTACCAAAGACACATAAACCTGATATGCCCCTTAGACCCATTGTATCGTCCGTAAACGTACCATGCTATGGTTTATCCAAATACATTGGGAAAATACTGAAACATATTATTTCAGATTTGTACAATATTAAAAATTCCATAGATCTAAAACAAAAACTTAAAGATATACAAATTGAAAGCGACGAGGTCTTGGTATCCTTTGATGTCATTTCGTTATTTACGAACATACCAGTCAATTTGGCGATTAAAATAATTATGAACAAATGGGAATCAATTAAAACACACACAAAAATACCAAAAACAAAATTCCTAAACATACTAAATTTCTGTCTTAAAGACAATAATTATTTCAATTACGACAATAATATATATCACCAGGTATTCGGAATGCCTATGGGGAACCCCCTTTTCCCCACAGTAGCAGATATTGTTTTGGATGACCTTCTTGATAACACTATTCATGAACTAAGTAAAAAAGACATAAAAATGAAATTCATATCCAAATATGTGGACGACACATTTTCTATTATCAAGAAGAAAGACATAAATGAAATTCTCAATACACTCAACAAGTACCACGAAAAAATACAATTCACTTATGAAGTTGAAACAAACAATTGTATTGCATATTTGGATACAAAACTAATAACAAACGGAAGTTCCATTAAATTTGACTGGTATCATAAAAACATTGCTTCTGGTAGAATCATGGACTACCACACAACACAACCAAAATCCCAAATAATCAATACAGCCAAAAGTCTTATCATGAGAATACTACGCATAAGCGATCAAGAATTTCATAAAAACAACATTAAAGAAATCACAACCATTTTAACTAACAATAGTTTCCCCAAAAAATTAATACCAAAACTTATTCAAGACAGCTTACGAAAATTAAATGATGGCAACCCTACCAACCAAGAAGAAACCAAAAAATACTGCAGCCTAAAATATATTCCTGGCCTAACAGACAACAAAAGTATGGGAATGGTAATAAACAAAACACAAAACATATGTTATGCGTACAAAGCAAACCAAACATTAAACAGAATATTCACTAACGTCAAAACACCCATTGAGAAACAACAACAACATAACGTAGTCTACGAAATAGAATGTATGGGCAATGATAAACAAAGCTGTGATCTTGTGTACATTGGCACAACAAAACGAACACTTCAAACGAGAATGGGAGAACACATAACTGACATTGAAAAGGGAACACAGAAAACAGCACTTGCGCAACATATTGCCAAAACTGGCCACAAAGCAGATTTTACAAATGTCAAAATTCTTGATAAAGAGAACAAAGATAACAAAAGATATACAATAGAAAGCTTGCGGATACAGCAGAAAATAAACAAAACAATGAACCTCAAAGAAGACACGAATAACATAAGCGTTAGCTACAGAATTGCAATATAGATGCCTGTGATAATAGTTTTTTAAGCAGCCGTTAAAATAAATTAAGGCTTTACAATAATTTAAATTTGTGCACTGACGAAAATATACTTCATGTAAACTTTATCTAACTTATTGTAAGTTGTATAAATTAACATGTAGAATTTGATGTAATGTAATGTTTTTAATTAAATAGACGCATCCCCTGAAGATGTCAACAAAAATTGACGAAACGTCGGGATAAATGAAATAAAAGGATTTTAATTTACTCAACTTAGGTCTGCAAGCTTAAAAAAACCCAAACGAATTACATATTATTTCCAATATTTCAAAACTACAATGAATTTCATCTTCAGTGATGTTTCTGTCGATAACACTTTGAATAAAACCAGAAGAAAACGTCATAAAAAACCCACAGCAATTGTATTTTGAGAATTACTTTCAATGGATGCACATTTCTAGAAATGTTAATTTTTCCTCCTTCGGTAAAGGACCTTGTGACGACAAACGAAATCTAAAAACCTGCTCGAAAACAGGTTCTTCTTCGTCAAAATCTCAACAAGTTCCACTCGATTTTGCGGACAGGAATATACCCTGAGCCTGTGTGAATTGATACTTCCATCTATAAACAGATCGAATAGCGGCTACACAGCCTAAATCTTTAAACCAAAAAATTATGCATTACGAGATTTTCAGAAATTTGTAGCCATTTTCGGACGTATGAACTTGCAAACAAAATATGGATTTGTATCATTGATCACAAGTGTTGCGGAGGAGGTATGGAGATATGGACAGGTCCGACATAGTTCATTTTGGGAGTATATCTCATTTTGGGAGTCATTTCTTTCAAAAGATATTGCGCCCATCAGTCATATCAGTTCGCCACAGTATAATTTTCACCTTTTGACTCTTATGTCAGGAAATATGCACTTGTCCACGAAAAACATAATACCGCTCTAAACACCAGGAATACATTCAGTAAAAATTTCTAAAGATCCTTAAATAGACCTTAAACTGCACTTAAACAACTATTTTGAAGGTTTGTGATAGAGGTACCACAGAATTTTCGAGCAAAAACTAAGTTTGGAAAAATATTACTAAATCCAAAGTTTGGACCAAATAGGTTTCTCCGTTCAAGAAAACTCGCGCATACCACATTAGCTAAAATTCTTGAAATTTGGGGGGAAATACCAGATGTAGTAGACCGAAAAGCACCATCTTCGAATTTTGTATATATAAGGCTGGCTGAAATATTGCGATAAACAAAATTTGGACCAAAGCAGTATCCGGTTCGAAAGTTGTCGTGCGCACTAGCCACTACACATGATTGCCTTAGGTGTTGTTTACAGCTTTCGGGCCATTTTCTCTGGAAGTATAGACTTGCATCTGAAAAACTTGTACGGTAGTAATAGGAACCCCGAGAACACTTGTTGCAAAAAAGCAAAGCGTTTCCAGAGAGTTTTTTTATTTATTGATTTATTTATTTCATTCATATTTTTACTTATAACTAAATTATTAGCATAAAGGAAGTGAAGCCATGACCATTGAGGTCTTAAGCTTACACAGCTTATTCAGAGAGGTCTTATACTGCACTTCCCTGAAAATTTTTGAAATAATCTGCGGAAGTTTGCCGAAAGAGTGGATCGATATGGCCCATCTTCGAAGTTGGTCAAAATATCACGAAGGCCAAATTTTGGACCGAATCGGTTGATCTGTTCGAGAATTATCGTGCTCTCCAGGCGGCTACACAGACGAACGGACATAGCTAAGTCGACTCCAAGTTTTCTGAAGCAGATTTCTTCCAAACAGACTTTGGCCCTAAAGCCATTATTTCGATGAGGCGCATTTTGGCTAAAGGCTGAGAGTATAAAAAATGTAGATTGGGAAAAATTGTGTTTCTGGATTTTTGCTAAAAGGATGCATACATGTGTAGACCTTGGATTGGGCGACATAATTTCATTTTAAAAGAAGTTAAGACTGGATTCCAGAGTTTCCCTTGTTCCTGATAAATGTATGACAACATCCAGAATTTCTATAAGTGAAGTCCGACGATTGGACGCCAAAATTAGTCTATTGACAGATGCACGATTTGGCGACAGAATTTGTCATTTACATAACCGCGAGTATGTGCTAGAATTTCTTGATGGATAGACTAACTATTGCTCAGCATTAGTTCTCGGCCTTCAGAAAATCTTTGTGATAGGTAGACATCGGATTTTTGCATATTTTTGAAAATTATAATGTTAAGATATTTGAAAATTAAATGTTATGATATTTCTAAGGTTTTCCATTGTATTCGCTTTCTTTTGGTCTTACCGCAGTGATATCACTGAATTTCATAACATTCACTCTAGTTGTGAATTATTTGATAAATGATACGCCCAAAAATATATGGGATTATAAATATATTCATTGTGTTGACCATATATTAACTGTGACATATTGTCAAAAAAGGTCTAAAAACAAGATAAAATTGGCCAATAAGTCTTACGCGATTTGAATTGAAAAATAGTAATGAAAATTATTTCATCAGTAGAAGAAGTCTAAAATAAGGTTTGCATCTTTGCTAAATAAGACATTTTCGCTAACATGAACTTTCAACATTTTGGTCAGGTGGCATGTTCTGGCATTCACATCTGCACCTCACGTGTACCGAACACACCTAAAGCTGTTCTGCAACACACTTTACACCTAGTTGGGGTGTATTCCTCACACTGTAATTTTGATGGCGAGAGCTGAGTGAATACTTATTTTTTAAAGAAACTAATTGAAATTTTCTACAAAAAACTTAAAAAATATTTAATTTTCTTAACAAAATATGATTTAAAAATTTATTTTTCCTAAAGTACCAAATTCAACATGTACGCGCTCTTGTAGAAGTTCGTTTCTTTTTTACGTCTGTTTCGTAAACAATCAAACGAACAAAACGTACATACCCACACACGCATGTGTATTCGTTGATGCGCCAACACAGACTGATATTTCTTCATTGTTAATGATAAAGCTTGAAAGCTGTAATGAAGTTTTCCAAAGTTCTTTCGTGAAATATGAAAGCTCTTTTCACGTGAAATACAGAACATCAATTGCTTTCACAGGTGAAGTGCATGTGTGATGTGAAATGGATACACGGTGAATTCCACAACATGCCCGATAGTCTTGTAAAGCTAGCATCATACGCTGTAATCTAGCCGGGACTTCATGTAATGGTTTTTTAAACAAATAAACTAAAGGTTTGTGATCTGTATGAACTATTACTTTCCCACCATATACATACTGATGGAATTTATCACATCCAAATTTGATCGCAAATAGCTACTTTTCAATTTGAGCATAACGCTCCTGGGACGAAGTTAGCGTTCTTGAACTATAAGCAATCAGCCCAATCATGAATGAAAATTCCGTGTGGAATTTCTCTCTTTTCCCTTCTTTGCTATCACAAACAAAAAATCCGCACGAAAAAAAATCCTATGGAGAAAAAGTAGGTATCATGAACGCTCTCAAACATGTGTTTTTCCCCAAAAAAATCTCCCTTGCAAAACTGAAGGGAGTTTACAAAAAATCTTAATATTTCCCACAAACTTTGTACAAAACATGCAAAATAAACACTTTTGTTAGGATTTTATACTAAAATCTTTCACTTGTGGTTGGAAATTTATTAAAAATTGAACAAATTTTACAAAATAACATCACTTTGAAAACTCAGTCACTCTCCACTTTTTGCACCGATCAACAATGAGATGAGAGAATTTCAGTGTTATTGAAGAAACACTGAATAAAAGCATATTTTCAATTATTTTTATTTCAGAATTCGTATTTTTTCAATTTTTGTCATTATTTAGTTAAAAACAATCGTTTCTAACACATTCATGATAGTGGCAGTTCCATAGAACAATGGAGTCAATTGCACTGCCTTCTTAGAAATTTCCAATCACATCAGTAGTGGGATTCTCTAACTCATTTTTTTAGTTACCGACAAAAGTCCGTAACATTAAAACGCAAAATTATGAATGAAAAGTTCAAATAAAAGTTGACATCACTCTTTCTATTGGTAGAAATTTTGCGACTACTTTTTATTGGACGCAAACTTACCGAAAAATATCATTAATTACCGAAATTATAAGCTTTTTAATTTTACCGATTTTTGTCGGTAACTCAAAAAATAAGTTGGAGAATCGCACTACTGATGTTTTTCATAATTAGTAACATTTTCTGAATGTCTTTGATGTATAAAAGTGTAATTTATGTCATTAAATTTGTTGATTTTGTCTAAAAACACAAACACTTAAAATTTTCTCTTTGTTTTCACAACAATTAGGGCACACAAGGTATGAAAACGACCCTTCAGTGCTGCCAAATTCAATGATTATTATTCTCACCTTATTCATGATAGGAGGAATGTTCTTTCGAGAAAAATCTATTCCGCGAGAGTTGTATTCCGCAAGAATATTCATGATTGGGCTGAATATGTGTATTATTTTGCATTTAAAATGGTAATTTTTCATCATAGTGACATAAAACTGGAGCATTGGAAATCATTTTAATTAAATTTTGATATGCTTGGTTACAATTTTCATCACATAGCCATTCAACATCATTATTCAATAAATTTCTCAACACTTTTGTTTTTTGAGACATATTCTCAATAAATGGACCTAAAAAGTTGACCATGCCTAGAAATCTTTGTAAATCACTTTTATTTCTTGGGACAGACATTTCTTTTATGGCTTTGACTTTCTCATCATCAACTTTGACACTTTCTTGACTAAAAACATAATGGAGAAATTTTACTTCTTTTAGCGTTTATAAAATAAATAAATTTATTTCTCTCGCTCTTTCTAGTACTTTTGCTAATCTTTTATTATAATTTTTCTCTGCCTCACCATATACCAAAATATCATCGACAAAAATTAAAACTCCTTCTATATCTCCTAAAGATCTCTCATGGCTCTATAAAATATTTCAATTGAAGCATTTGTGCCAAAAGGAAGTCTTAAATATTGATATCTAACAAAAGGTGTTTAAAAAGTACATAAATCAGACCTTTTTTCATCTAGCTTGAGACACCAAAAACCTGAACATGCATCTAAACGCGAAAGCAAGATGCTTTTTTTAACTTTGACCTAATATCATCTATATTTTGCAATGACATTGTTCCCTCATTATGTATTTGTTTAAATTTCTGGGATCAAGACACTGTTACGACAATAGAATTCACCCAAGATGTTGGTTTTGTGACTCTTTGTACTACTAGCATGCTCTCCATTCAATCTAATTCTTTTTCAAAGAGTTTAATGCACCTACGACAATATTGCAATTTTTTGGTTTTCTTTATAAACTTCTACTTTTATACTTACTTTTATATTTATTGTACCTATCGGACAAGAGAATATGCGGTCATTTGGAATGAATTCGCGAAAGTTACAGGGTGTTTTTAATGACTTTGTCCGTGAGAATCGTATTGGTTTTCTGTAAACATTTTGTAATGGATCAAGTTGGGTATTATAAAGCGGTGGCACTCTTAGTTGTGGCTGCGGCTTGAGCTCGCCGGAAATGGGGGGTTCTTTTCGCTTTTAATCCATTTACAAAAAAAAAATAAAATAAGTGCCAGGTGGACTAAAGTTCTATTGGGTTAATGAGTAGTTATCAAAAGAGATGTTGCTCGTAGAATAGGCAAGATGGAGAAAACTAAAACCTTCGTCGCAAAGAGATAATATTTTAACAACTGGTTTGACGAGTAGGAACCTGGTGTAATTGTTCCTTGGGCTGCCCACCCTCTTCTGATCACGCTAAGATCATCCTATGGGATTCTTCATTGCCCTCATTAAATGTTATATTACTGGAAAAATCCCCCTTCTACTATGAGAATGTTCCTTTGCTGAGCTACGTACCTGGCCTTCTTATATTAACTCAAAACATGATAGTTCTTTTTTTTTTTAAAGATTTACATGATACAATTCAATTTATTATGTAAAAATAAATATATATAACCTTATTTTATAATTTTGTGTATACGCATATCAAGAACTAGTATAATAGTTTTTTAATAATTTCGGTATAATTTTGTTAGAATACAATAATATTTTTTTGTACAATTTGGTTTTTATGGATTAATAATTTTTGACTTGATTTTAAGGGGATTAAAATAGCTTTTTTTGTATATTTATACTTAGTATAATTTACTCATTATTTAAATTGCAGTTTTTAAGAAAAGTTGTCGTACAGAATTTTTGTTAGCAATTTTAACTGCTTTGGATAATTTCGAAGATTATAATATTTAAACTTTTCTAAGTTCTTTGGAATGTATTGATTTTTGTGAACTTGAGTTTATTATGCACTATTTGTGCTTTTCATAATCGGACATGTGTGTTGATACCGTTATAACCACATGGGTCGACTTACTTGGTGAGACGCTGGGTCAAGCCCTAAAGTGGTGTACAGCCTGTTCTTGGATTCAATTTATAGGTTCAAAGATAGATAGGTCTTGAACTACTCCTCTTATAAAATATGATTTTTGGCTAAGCATTCCACTGTGTTAACATTACTGTGATTGATTCTCGTGGCACGTTATAGCAATGGCCCTGGCCATAATTATAGCATGGTTTTTGTACTCACTGTTTCTATTTTTGATAAATTGATACTTGTAATTCACCCCGGGGTAAGAATCTGCTCCCACCACAACTGGAATTGTATTCTATTTTCAGGAGCAAACGTTTTTGGCGGCAATACCCTAGTGAAATTATATTCAGTTGCACATGTTATCACTCTATACTTTCACTTTCTTTCAACTATTACTCACCCGGGACAACAAGGTATTTAAGTATTTGGCTTGTTAAATAGTTGATATGGAGAAGTAAGTTGTTATTTGTTAAAATTATTACAAAATTGATTTTTCATTAACTTTCTCCTCAGCTTATGCACTTAGTATTGCTGATATTGCAATCAGTACTGTACCCTTGGGAAACACGAGTAGAACTGTACTCTTCTTAAACTCAACGTTATCTGTCCCAACTATCTTACTCTATCACCGCCATCTGCATAAGCCGGTCTTAGTCAAGGTGACATTAAGGTCGTATCTGTGTGTGGAATAAACAAAAAGAATCAACTCTGCGAAGAAGTTAGGACAATAGGGAACGTAAGATTAGTCGAATTACCATTCAAGCTATTGGCCGCGAGGTGTCACTTAGCTGATAATTTAAATATGTAAGTGCTTGGTAATAAGAATTTGTTTTATTATATTCATTTAAGTCAAAAAAATTTAACCGTGGACGTCACAAAGCCAAATTTTGAGCCGAGTGCAAAGGAGAAATGAAATTTGGGACAAAAAATCCGGACACCTTATTCCGTATAAACCTCATAATATTTTCGACGATTTCTAATTCCTTTTTGTCCGTTTTCCTTGAATATTTTGGTGGTGGTGATCTCTATATTTATTGTCAACAGATATCTGTCAGTCAACTTACATGTTTGTTTTGATACGTTTGTCCTTTGTTTTGGTATTATTTGTTTTGGCAAACAAAAGTAAACATATTAAAGTGTTCATGTAAACTAAAAAAAGAAAAAAAAAAACTAAAACAAGAAGCTGAGTAAATCGATTTACATGGAGTTGGTAATAAAGTAAGTTGTGTTATGCATTTTCGTCTGGATATTGTATTGTTTTGTATAATCTTCATCTTCAACAGATGTGAGGCCCTCTGAATATTTCGAACTATGTTTATTATGTTCGGAATACTGAATTGCCAAAAAATATCATGATCATAGAGTGTTTTATGACGTGAAAAAGTGATCGAATAGCGTTATGCGAATTGTTTATGGTTTTAAACTACAGGTAACATATTGTAATCAATCATGATCGTCTTGATTTCGCAAAGAAATTTTGTTTGTTTTTCTTTTAGGACTGGTGTCATAAACTTAATGAAGGGACATGCCTGAATCTACCTGATATAGTCGACGAATATTGGTGAAATTAATGGGCAAATAGTTTTATTATTTATTTGCGGCAATACTGGAGTTTCTTATATAAAATATTTGTCATTGTGACCTGAATTTAGTTACGGAATTATGATTTTAAGAAGTGAATTTTTATAGTGACAATTAAGTGTTTTTGTTTTCGATTCAAGTAAAATTGATTTGAATATGCATGGTGGAATAAATTGGTGTGTACGTATGCGTATGCCGAAAATAAAACATCTGGTGTTTACTTCCTTTGGGGTATGTTTCACACAGAATAAAGGAATGTATCAGTATTTAAGGTGTTGTCCATGCATGGTACCTATAAGTTGGCCTTTAAGGGTTTCCACTTCGTATAGATTTTTGCCTATAGCCTTTCTTATTCGACATTTGAGCCATGGCTTACAGAGTTTGGCGTTGATGCCTTTGGTGAAATTACTCTGTATGAAGTTCTTTCTGTAAACTTCTTGCCCCTCTTGGAATTGGACTATGCGGGATCTCTTATTGTAGCTTTGGCTATTCTTCTGGTAAGCTTCGTGCAGTTTTTCTGATATGCTTTGCTGAATTAATTGCATTTTGGCAGCCTTTGGCAATACCTGTACATCACCATCACACAATGCCCCGAGTTTTTTTAGAATTTGATATACATCAGCGTGTGTAATCATGTTGTACCCAAATAGGGCATAATAAGGGGTAATACCTGTGGATGTGTGTACGGTTGACCTAAGTGCGGCTTCTATTTTGGACAAGTTTTCATCCCATGTACTCTGGTCGTCATTGAGGAAAGTCCTTATGGCTGCCAAAATGGACTGATTGACTCTCTCGCTTGCATTGGACTGTGGTGCATGCATGGCGGTGCGCATATGGTGTATTCCATACATTTTTAGAAGTTCCCGAAACATGTCACTAACGAATTGTTTTCCGTTGTCGGAATGCAATGTTTCGGGGACTCCAAACTTATGAAATACCTCATTAATGAGGAATTTCATTACCGCCTTTGTTGTAGCCTTAGGCAAAGCTTTCAGTAATACAAACTTCGTCCTATGGTCCAACACAACGAATATATGGGTGTTACCACATTTTGTCCTTGGATAAGGACCAAGGAAATCCACATAAATTTTTTGAAACGGGCGTTCTGTGGTGGTTTCTTGACCCATGGTTGTACGTAGTGTTTGTTTGGGGTGTTTACATTCTTTGCAAGTTTGACAGTCACTTATAAAACGTCTCACATCAGAAGCCAGAGTGGGCCAGTAGAAGAATTCTCGAATATTGTGAATTGTTTTTCCCACTCCACCATGGCAAGTATTGCTTTCATGCGACCTTTTAATTATGCCATGAGTCAGTTTAGAAGGGACCCATATTTTCCAGCAATTCACATCATCATCAAGATTCCCTACAGAAAAATTTGTCTTTTTATAGACAACCCCATCCATTACTTTAAGATCTGGTAGTTGGTCTCTATTTTGATCCACAGCGTCTTTTATTGCAACATACTCTGTACTTTGGAATTCGTCAGAGTCCAAATCAATCGTTGGATGTTCTAGGAATATTTCTTCCATATCAAGCCGCGAAAGCATGTCCGGAACGACATTCTTGGAGCCCTTGCGGTGCTCGATAGAGAATTTGTACCCTTGGAGCTTAAGACTCCATCGGGCAAGTCGGCCATTTAGATCCTGATGTTTCATCAGCCATTTCAGACTTGAGTGGTCTGTAATGACCGTGAAATCCATCAGTTCTATGTACTGGCGAAACTTTTCGATGGCCAATACCACCGCAAGGCATTCCTTTTCGGTGGTGGTATAATTTTTTTGAGCAGGATTTAGCTTTTTCGAAAAGTACTCAATGGGGTGTTCACCTCCATCTGAGTCCTTTTGAAAGAGTACTGCCCCCACACCTACATTGGATGCGTCGCATTGTACAAAAAATGGCTTGTCAAAGTTGGGACTTACTAACACTGGGCTTGATATCAGTCGGCGTTTGAGTTCTTCAAACGCTACTTTTGCTTCGCATGTAAACTGAAATCTAGATGACTTTTTAAGAGTATCAGTGATAGGAGCAGTTAAAGTGGAGAAGTCGGGAATAAATCGCCGATACCATCCGACGGTCCCTAGAAATTTTCGGACGTCCTTGGCGGTCCTAGGCGGATTTATTTTGACGATGGCCTCTACTTTACTTGGGTCAGTTTTGAGTTTCCCATCCCCGACTATGTATCCCAGATACTTCAGTTCTTTATAACAGAACTTGGACTTCTGCATATTTATGGTTAAACCGTCTTTTTTAGTGACCTTGTTGAGTTCCCTGGCATCAAGACAGAGTCTATTCTTGTTAGGTTTCACAACAAGAGTCACTCGGTTGTTCCAGGAGGCATTGGCCATTTAGATCCTGATGTTTCATCAGCCATTTCAGACTTGAGTGGTCTGTAATGACCGTGAAATCCATCAGTTCTATGTACTGGCGAAACTTTTCGATGGCCAATACCACCGCAAGGCATTCCTTTTCGGTGGTGGTATAATTTTTTTGAGCAGGATTTAGCTTTTTCGAAAAGTACTCAATGGGGTGTTCACCTCCATCTGAGTCCTTTTGAAAGAGTACTGCCCCCACACCTACATTGGATGCGTCGCATTGTACAAAAAATGGCTTGTCAAAGTTGGGACTTACTAACACTGGGCTTGATATCAGTCGGCGTTTGAGTTCTTCAAACGCTACTTTTGCTTCGCATGTAAACTGAAATCTAGATGACTTTTTAAGAGTATCAGTGATAGGAGCAGTTAAAGTGGAGAAGTCGGGAATAAATCGCCGATACCATCCGACGGTCCGTAGAAATTTTCGGACGTCCTTGGCGGTCCTAGGCGGATTTATTTTGACGATGGCCTCTACTTTACTTGGGTCAGTTTTGAGTTTCCCATCCCCGACTATGTATCCCAGATACTTCAGTTCTTTATAACAGAACTTGGACTTCTGCATATTTATGGTTAAACCGGCTTCGGATAGCTTCGTTCCGACGGTTTTTATCATATCGATGTGGGTTTCGAAATTTGATGAAACTATTAAAAGGTCATCTAAATATACGAAAACCTTGTCTCTTAGTTCGGATGGGACCACCTTATCCATCAATCTGCAAAGGCGTTGTGCGGCGTTGCACAGTCCAAAGGGCATTACTCGAAATTGGTAATGTGGCCTCCCTTGGACTGTGAACGCCGTCTTTGGTCGGCTTGATTCCTCGAGGGGAATCTGCCAAAACGCGTCTTTTAGGTCTATAGCAGAGATGTAATAAGTGTCGCCTAACCTACTAAGCAGACCATCGATATTGGGTAGTGGGTAAGCGTCTTTTTTAGTGACCTTGTTGAGTTCCCTGGCATCAAGACAGAGTCTATTCTTGTTAGGTTTCACAACAAGAGTCACTCGGTTGTTCCAGGAGGCATTGGTTGCAGGTTCAATCACATTTAATGACAGCATTCTGTCTATTTCTGCATATACCAACTTTTGAACCGCCGGCGAAACTGGAAAATATCTCATTTTTCTGGGTTCAGAGTCCCCAGTATCGATAATATGTTGTTCAATAGTGGTCTTTCCGAGGCCATATTTGGAAAAACATCTGAAAGCCATTTTAGCATGTTCTAATTGGATATGTTGGCAATGGGTTAGGTCATGTACCTTCGGGTCATCATTATTCAACAGACTGAGTTCACTGATGGGATTATTAATGAAGGATATTTGAATACCGAAAATTTTCCAAAAGTCGTATCCTAATATAAGTTCTTGGGATAAACTAGGAACCAGATAAAATGTCATAACTTCTGTTCTGTTGTTACACGTTATATTAACTTTGACCTTGCCGACTATATGTTGCCCACGCCCATCTGCAGTACGAATGGTCGAATGAAAATCAAAAATTTCGACATTCATTTTCTGAACGTTCTCAACGCCATTTCGGCCAAGACACGACACAGAGGCTCCACTGTCCATTAACCCTTTGAGTGTAATGTTATTCAGTTGGACCTCTAGGTAGGGCCTAATGTCGTTGTCGGAGCAAAGACTGGAAATGACGATAGATTTACGTTCAGCTTTTCTGTTTTTGTACCTTTGTCGGGCTTTTAAAATCTTTTCAGATGGCTTGGGGGAAAAGTCGTTAAAATTTGGCCACGAATTTTATTATAATTTTCTAGTCTAGTTTCGTAAGGTATAATTTTGGTGAGTGTAGAGTTTGTTTTGGAAGGTCTTGGTTGCAGTAATTTTACAGAAGGTAAATCTTTACTGTTTCTTGAGATTATTGGGGCGTTTTGGGGTTCGAACATGATGGCCCCGTCCTCATCATGCTCTTGGAACCGTTTTCCTTGCATCTAGGACATTTGGGTGTCGTCACGTTCTCGAACCCACACCTATAACAAAATATTGCTCGTTGTGCAGATTCACATTCAACGAATGTATGTCCTGGAACTTTGCAGTTCCAGCATACTATGGACCTTGGCGTTGAATTTAGATTCAAAGCTTCCAATTGATGTTCGGGGGTAGTATTTATATCATCGAACTCATTGCACCATTCAAGTGCATGATCGAGTTCATTTACCCTGCGATTTGGTACTGGCTGCCTGTGGTAACTAGATCGCTTTGACAGGTTTCTCTCGGCTCTCCTGCATTCTTCAATAAGCTGATCCATATTGAAAATATGCATTGGAAAGATGAGCTGATTGAGACCATCTTTCAAGTTATCTTTTATGAGGCGAACCAATTCTATTTCCGGAATAGGAGAACGCATCTGGTTATTTAAATTTATAATCTCCTGCAAATACATATCTGAATTTTCATTGTATTGTTGCCTACGTTCCATAATTCGACGTTGTATTTCGAAATCACTTTCGAATTTTTGGAACTTTTTTTCAGATTATATTTTAAACATTCCCACTCACATGTTGGATTCTGTCGCCTAAAAGACCAAAACCATTCATAAGCATTACCCGCAAGTAGGTGGTGGAAACCTTTTAGGAGAAGTGGAAATGGACAATTTGTATCTTCCCTAATTGTCTCTACTCTAAATATAAACTCTTCTTCGCTAACCGATTTATTACCACCATCAAATTGTATTCCCCATTTTTCTAGATCCCAATGGTTTGGAATTCTAGGTGCAATATTCATAGCTGTGGCTGTTGCATAGTGTTGTTGAGGTGGCATAGGAAAATAAGTCGGTGGCACTTGGAAAATTGGTGGAGGTACTTGAAAGTTGGTTGCATTTGGCTGATGTTGTGTGTTGGGTTGTTCAGTCCTTGGAATAAATTGTGGACGTGTGTTTATGAAAGGTAGTCCTTGATTACGACCTATGTTGTAGTGGTTTGGAAATTGTTGTTGCTGTTGGATGCTTGGCATATGTTGCCTTGGCACACGGTTCGTATTGGCTACATGCTGATGAAGTAGACGATTTTGAATAGATCCTAGATTTTCGTTATTCCTACTTGAGAAAGATGTTTCCCTTTCGGACCGAATACTTTCCCTTACAATTTGTGGAATCATACTTTGTAAATGTTCGTTTACTTCTCGCATTGACCTAGCATTTGCTGCACCAACTGATGCTGCAACATAGTCACGTAAGGATAATCCGTTTTCATTCACAGTGGGATTGTTTAGTGTGGGTCGGTTGTTATCTCTTTGAGATTGAAATTGTTGCCTAATACCAATAGCCGTGTTACTACTGTATTCTGGTGAAGGAATAGAATTGTCAATGGTAGAGGTGGATGCGTTTTGACGCCCTAAAGATATATTTAGTTCTGCTTGAATTGGTGATGAATTGGAAGAAGTAGTAGCAGATGCCGTTGTGGTTGCTACAGTTGCAGAAGGCATTGTGTTTGGAATAGCGGAAGATGTTGTGGCGGTACTAGCAGTGGTAGTGACACCAGCAGTGGTTGTATCACCAGCGGTAGTTGCCGCGGAATTAGCTGTTTTATTGGACGACATTGAAAGAAGTTTCATATTCCAAAACGACATAAGGATAGATTTTTTAACAACTGAAGTATGTTATCTAATACTTTTTCAAAATAGACTTTCTGATGTATGGTCGTTAGGTATTTTTAGTAAATAATTTTTTTGTTTTACTGTTTTTGTGAATAATCGTTTATAGGTTTGGCCTAAGTACTTGTAACTCTTGAAAGGAACATTTCGTATCTCATCAAATGGATGAAATAATATGCTATAGGCATCAATATATAGTTATTTACTAATCTATTGGTTAGTTCAATATATGTTGCTACCAATATTATTTCTTTTATGAAATTTTACTTTAATTATTTTGGGAATAATTAAATAAATTTTGTTGACAAAAATAAAATTTCTCTGCTGAAGATTTTAGGTATTAAGTATTAAATTTGTACAGAAAACACTAACTATAATAAACTCTGTATCCGTAACTCCTCGAAAGCAGTGAGAAAGCAATTAATCCAAGGCGACATGGATCCTATGGGTAAGACTTTTCTTACTTCAAACGATTTGTTAATGAACACATTGTTTTCCAAAGTCTGACTGTCTATCGGAAAATGTAGCAACACAGGCTTAGAAATAAAACTGTTCTTACCGGGACTTACAGAACCTCAAGGCATTCAAAACTTGGAATAGCTTATAGTGTCCGATGTAATGCCTTGTTAGGCTTCAGTTGCCTGGACGTTGGGCGCCATTTGTAATGGATCAAGTTGGGTATTATAAAGCGGTGGCACTCTTAGTTGTGGCTGCGGCTTGAGCTCGCCGGAAATGGGGGGTTCTTTTCGCTTTTAATCCATTTACAAAATAAAATAAGTGCCAGGTGGACTAAAGTTCTCGTAGAATAGGCAAGATGGAGAAAACTAAAACCTTCGTCGCAAAGAGATAATATTTTAACAACTGGTTTGACGAGTAGGAACCTGGTGTAATTGTTCCTTGGGCTGCCCACCCTCTTCTGATCACGCTAAGATCATCCTATGGGATTCTTCATTGCCCTCATTAAAGGTTTATTACTGGAAAAATCCCCCTTCTACTATGAGAATGTTCCTTTGCTGAGCTACGTACCTGGCCTTCTTATATTAATTCAAAACATGATAGTTTCTTTTTTTTTAAAGATTTACATGATACAATTCAATTTATTATGTAAAAATAAATATATATAACCTTATTTTATAATTTTGTGTATACGCATATCAAGATCTAGTATAATAGTTTTTTAATAATTTCGGTATAATTTTGTTAGAATACAATAATATTTTTTTGTACAATTTGGTTTTTATGGATTAATAGTTTTTGACTTGATTTTAAGGGGATTAAAATAGCTTTTTTTGTATATTTATACTTAGTATAATTTACTCATTATTTAAATTGCAGTTTTTAAGAAAAGTTGTCGTACAGAATTTTTGTTAGCAATTTTAACTGCTTTGGATAATTTCGAAGATTATAATATTTAAACTTTTCTAAGTTCTTTGGAATGTATTGATTTTTGTGAACTTGAGTTTATTATGCACTATTTGTGCTTTTCATAATCGGACATGTGTGTTGATACCGTTATAACCACATGGGTCGACTTGCTTGGTGAGACGCTGGGTCAAGCCCTAAAGTGGTGTACAGCCTGTTCTTGGATTCAATTTATAGGTTCAAAGATAGAAGGTCTTGAACTACTCCTCTTATAAAATATGATTTTTGGCTAAGCATTCCACTGTGTTAACATTACTGTGATTGATTCTCGTGGCACGTTATAGCAATGGCCCTGGCCATAATTATAGCATGGTTTTTGTACTCACTGTTTCTATTTTTGATAAATTGATACTTGTAATTCACCCCGGGGTAAGAATCTGCTCCCACCACAACTGGAATTGTATTCTATTTTCAGGAGCAAACGTTTTTGGCGGCAATACCCTAGTGAAATTATATTCAGTTGCACATGTTATCACTCTATACTTTCACATTCTTTCAACTATTACTCACCCGGGACAACAAGGTATTTAAGTATTTGGCTTGTTAAATAGTTGATATGGAGAAGTAAGTTGTTATTTGTTAAAATTATTATAAAATTGATTTTTCATTAACTTTCTCCTCAGCTTATGCACTTAGTATTGCTGATATTGCAATCAGTACTGTACCCTTGGGAAACACGAGTAGAACTGTACTCTTCTTAAACTCAACGTTATCTGTCCCAACTATCTTACTCTATCACCGCCATCTGCATAAGCCGGTCTTAGTCAAGGTGACATTAAGGTCGTATCTGTGTGTGGAATAAACAAAAAGAATCAACTCTGCGAAGAAGTTAGGACAATAGGGAACGTAAGATTAGTCGAATTACCATTCAAGCTATTGGCCGCGAGGTGTCACTTAGCTGATAATTTAAATATGTAAGTGCTTGGTAATAAGAATTTGTTTTATTATATTCATTTAAGTCAAAAAAATTTAACCGTGGACGTCACAATTTATTCAAACAAAGCAAATTTATTTATTTTTAAAACAATATTTAGCATAGTGTCCACAAATATGTATTACATAACCTGACTTAGCTTACATTGATGGATATTTATACATGTGCCTTTGACCACATCTTCCACAATTGTTGTTGTCTTTATACTGTTGTTCGTTTTGATGGTGTTGCTGCTGACGATATTGTTGTTGTTGCTGAGAACTGGTGCTGTTATTCTTTCTCATAGATGGGCTTTCTCGCACGCCAGCGTTGCTGTGGTTTGTTTCTCTTTTTCGTTGTTAAAACATAAATAAACAACCCGTAAATGTTTATTTACAGTTAGGCAAGAAAAGTATTGCAAAAACCAAAATTGTAGAAAATTTCATATTAATTGTTCGTTTATGGCGACAAATTATGTAAAAACTATACGGGTTTTTGTGCAAATATCTTGCTATAGGTCCTTACAATAATATTCCGTCAAAATATGCAAAGGTTATTTGCGATTTACAACAAATACGGTCAAAAATAAGAATTAACTTCTATTTGGGGGTGACAATAAAAGTATTGCAAAAATTATCAAATCGATGGTTTCTCCGAGAATTGCCAAAGGTATGTTCCTTAATGAGTTGTCTATCCACTTTGGACATTCATTAGAGCATTAATGACCTTAGTTAAACCAAAAATTAAGGCTGGGTATGTTCCACTCTAAGGATACTGGTTCCCCAATTTTTAGTAAATCTTGATCCTTCGTTGGAGGACGTTTTTAGAGTTTTTTGTTAAATTGGACCCAAAAATTTTATGAGGGTTGATATCAGGATGTTGGCCCGATGTATTTAAGAGTTTTGTGTTGTTATATTACATCGGCAATTTACACAAATAAGATTAACATGTCATTATCTGGTCTTTGGAATGGTAGTAGTTGACTTTGTTTGAGCTTTCGGGATCGATTTTTCTGACTTTCAGACTAATGCTTATACAAATTTCTTAATGATGTCAGTGGGGATGTCTTCCCAATCATTATTATATCCGTGAACCCAATTTCGCATACTATTTTCCATGGTAAAGAATATAGTACCCAAATATTCGGTATTTAAGCTTCTCCAGTAGCGGTTTAATTTCCATATTTGATATGTTTTATTTAATTTGGCGCAATTTTTTGGATTTATTATGATAGCAGAGGATAATATCTATACACTTAGTAAAAATTAAATCATATCAATACCATTTAGAGACGAAATAGTGCTCTGTCGTAGGTCGTTTCAAAATACTACACTGGTGTCAATTTTTTCCATATACTTTCCAAAGGTATTTCGATGTTCTCAAAGCCAAAATCGGACTGTTTTGCATTGTTCCATTATCCTACAATACATATTGAGTCAAATATTCATTCTTGGCATACATGCCTGTGGCCGATTCGTCATTGTTTATTGTTAATATGGTCCCATGCGTTTTTTACCTGCCTGATGACCCTCCATGACCGCATTTTTTATCACTGAACTTTATTGCATTCAATACTGTTAGTCTATTATTAGCCGCAAAAGTCATAAAAATGCATAATGACCGAAAAAAATTGCAAAAATTTTGTAGTTTTATGGTACTGATTTTCCCGTTGCAATACTTTTATTGTCACCCCCAAGTAGTAGTTAATTCTTATTTTTGACCGTATTTGTTATAAATCGTAAATAACCTTTGCATATTTTGATGGAATGTTGTTGTAAGGACCTATAGCAAGAGATTTGCACAAAAACGAACATTTAATATGCAATTTTCTACAATTTTAGTTTTTGCAATACTTTTCTTGCCTAACTGTATGTTGTATTTTATTTTTAACATAATAGTTTTTTGTAATTGTTTAGATGTCGTCTGTGTGTTAAAAATATTAAAAAAGTAAAACAATTCTAACAAAAACGCCGGTTTTTTTACCTTAAAAAATATTTAAGAGTAATTTTGACCATCTATGTTCTTTCTGTTGACTCTGCTGCTGCTTCTGCTACGACCTCTGCTTTGACGACTGATATGCATGACATTTCCGTTTGTTGTTGTAGCACTCTCTTCTTTCATGCTTGTTTCTGCATTCTATTGGGAAATGATGACTGTTTTTGCAAATTCAACGGTTTTTTGTAACGGTGGATTGGTTTCTTGTAATAGACGCACGAATATGTGACATTTTGGAATTCATGTTGGCAATAAAAACATCTCGACAATATCATCGACAAAAATTAAAACTCCTTCTATATCTCCTAAAGATCTCTCATGGCTCTATAAAATATTTCAATTGAAGCATTTGTGCCAAAAGGAAGTCTTAAATATTGATATCTAACAAAAGGTGTTTAAAAAGTACATAAATCAGACCTTTTTTCATCTAGCTTGAGACACCAAAAACCTGAACATGCATCTAAACGCGAAAGCAAGATGCTTTTTTTAACTTTGACCTAATATCATCTATATTTTGCAATGACATTGTTCCCTCATTATGTATTTGTTTAAATTTCTGGGATCAAGACACTGTTACGACAATAGAATTCACCCAAGATGTTGGTTTTGTGACTCTTTGTACTACTAGCATGCTCTCCAATCAATCTAATTCTTTTTCAAAGAGTTTAATGCACCTACGACAATATTGCAATTTTTTGGTTTTCTTTATAAACTTCTACTTTTATACTTACTTTTATATTTATTGTACCTATCGGACAAGAGAATATGCGGTCATTTGGAATGAATTCGCGAAAGTTACAGGGTGTTTTTAATGACTTTGCCCGTGAGAATCGTATTTGTTTTCTGTAAACATTTATTCAAACAAAGCAAATTTATTTATTTTTAAAACAATATTTAGCATAGTGTCCACAAATATGTATTACATAACCTGCACTTAGCTTACATTGATGGATATTTATACATGTGCCTTTGACCAGATCTTCCACAATTGTTGTTGTCTTTATACTGTTGTTCGTTTTGATGGTGTTGCTGCTGACGATATTGTTGTTGTTGCTGAGAACTGGTGCTGTTATTCTTTCTCATAGATGGGCTTTCTCGCACGCCAGCGTTGCTGTGGTTTGTTTCTCTTTTTCGTTGTTAAAACATAAATAAACAACCCGTAAATGTTTATTTATGTTGTATTTTATTTTTAACATAATAGTTTTTTGTAATTGTTTAGATGTCGTCTGTGTGTTAAAAATATTAAAAAAGTAAAACAATTCTAACAAAAACGCCGGTTTTTTTACCTTAAAAAATATTTAAGAGTAATTTTGACCATCTATGTTCTTTCTGTTGACTCTGCTGCTGCTTCTGCTACGACCTCTGCTTTGACGACTGATATGCATGACATTTCCGTTTGTTGTTGTAGCACTCTCTTCTTTCATGCTTGTTTCTGCATTCTATTGGGAAATGATGACTGTTTTTGCAAATTCAACGGTTTTTTGTAACGGTGGATTGGTTTCTTGTAATAGACGCACGAATATGTGACATTTTGGAATTCATGTTGGCAATAAAAACATCTCTAACCAACGATTCTCTTAATTCACCAAATTCACAGTTTCTACTTAAATTTTCCAAATCGAACCAAAATCACTTATGTTTTCACATGACTTCTGCTTTCGCACAAAAAATTTGAATTTCACTTCTGCTATTGTAGCCTTATCTACATATATCAAGATTGAATGCATTAAATATTTCCATATTGTGACTACCCATTGATTGCAATAAAATAGCAACTTTCCCTTTTTTCAGACTCTATCAAGTCCTGTGGTCAATAAATATATTTAAAATTGTTGCCACCACTTTTTCCATTCTGCAGCACTTTCATTCTCTAAATTTGTGGATGTGAACAATTTCGGCAATCACGAAGAAAAATTTGCACTCCGCTTAACTACGCTTTCAGTCATATTGGATAATGCATTTGAGTTTTTGCAATTTTATTTTTGTTTGCGCACGACTGTTTGACTGACTGTCTTTTTAATTGGCTGCTTACTTTAGACAACACTCACTCCTGACACCATGCTGTGTTTTATATATTGAAAGACAAAGTTATAATCAACTTAAAGAGTGTTTTATTATTTCAGTCTTTACAGCATAAGTTAAGAATAGACAATAGACTTATAACTAGTAATCTATAATTCTAGAAACAGTATAGTCTCGATAATCTGGATACTCGTTAATCCGGACAACTCGGTAATCTGGACACCAGAATTATTTACATTGAAGACTCGGTAATCCGGCATCACATATTTTTCTTACATCGATAATCCGGACATTAATATTGCGTGTTGCGTGTTCCTTTCCTTTAAAGGAATTAGTTCATTTCCCTCCGTTTAGTGAGAAAGATATTTGACAAAGAAATTTTTAAATCCTTTAAAGCGTTGGGATTAATAGCTTAGTTTTTATTGGGATTTTTAGCTAAAAGAGGAAACGACTAGATAGACCTTGTATAGGAATTTCAATAAGTTAAAAAAACGTATGGCCCCTTTTATTTTCTTTCTTTGACATTCTAAATCATCGATTCAAATTCCATTTTGTCTTATTCCTAAGCTATAAGATTTATATAAAACAATATATTTTTTTTGGTTTCTTGGACGAGATGAGGTGGTTTGGTGATGTTATGGCTAAATATTCACCATAATGAGATGAGTGCATTTGAGTTCTAAAGTTCTATCAATAGTCATAAGAGCCTCATGTCCCATGGGCAAGCGAAATCAATATATGAGGAAAAGTCAAAATTTTTCAGTTTCCATGAAGCCAAGGTTTGCACTATTATAATACGCGAACTATTGTAGTTTACCAGTAACTATGACTATTGCTGGATTAATTTAGATGTTTTTGTACAAAGCTCAAAAATTTAGCAAAAAAATTTAATTTACGTGGTAGTTACGACCGCGTAAAGGAAAAAACATAGGTAAAAACACGTTGAAGCTAAACAGGTTTACATTGCTATTCGATTTCTGATTAAACTATTCAAATGACGGACATCTGCCCAAAGTAAAAGTAGGAGAATACAAAATGAAGATTAAACTTCTAATGTATCACTTTCCAAAATTTCCACTGCATCCACCTTTTATGGATGCTGACATTTTGAAGCCGGATTTCAGATGTTTTTTGTATTTTTTATGTAACTGGGACGCGCATTCGGATATTTCGAAAAACCAATTATAGGATTTCGCATAATCTGATATGTATATTGAGTATGTAGCCCACACAGCAGCAGAGTAATCTACTGCCAAAGGCCAAAATTTTGTGCGATATTTTTTCTAAAAAACCTATTTTTTGGGTACAGTATTTACAATATCGTTTTGAGTATGCTGGTACCCCACGATATTTTAGTTTTTCGACGATCCGGATCATATGAATCACAGATCGTAAAAATCCATCTACTAGAACGGCGGAAATGGCTACTGCAAAAATTGAAAAATTTGCGAAAAATGTTTTTCAAAATATCGCTGACTAATTCGCGTCTTATGTGGATATGGAAACGATCCAATGAAGAAAGTGAATCATAACTATCTTACTCTATCACCGCCATCTGCATAAGCCGGTCTTAGTCAAGGTGACATTAAGGTCGTATCTGTGTGTGGAATAAACAAAAAGAATCAACTCTGCGAAGAAGTTAGGACAATAGGGAACGTAAGATTAGTCGAATTACCATTCAAGCTATTGGCCGCGAGGTGTCACTTAGCTGATAATTTAAATATGTAAGTGCTTGGTAATAAGAATTTGTTTTATTATATTCATTTAAGTCAAAAAAATTTAACCGTGGACGTCACAATTTATTCAAACAAAGCAAATTTATTTATTTTTAAAACAATATTTAGCATAGTGTCCACAAATATGTATTACATAACCTGACTTAGCTTACATTGATGGATATTTATACATGTGCCTTTGACCACATCTTCCACAATTGTTGTTGTCTTTATACTGTTGTTCGTTTTGATGGTGTTGCTGCTGACGATATTGTTGTTGTTGCTGAGAACTGGTGCTGTTATTCTTTCTCATAGATGGGCTTTCTCGCACGCCAGCGTTGCTGTGGTTTGTTTCTCTTTTTCGTTGTTAAAACATAAATAAACAACCCGTAAATGTTTATTTACAGTTAGGCAAGAAAAGTATTGCAAAAACCAAAATTGTAGAAAATTTCATATTAATTGTTCGTTTATGGCGACAAATTATGTAAAAACTATACGGGTTTTTGTGCAAATATCTTGCTATAGGTCCTTACAATAATATTCCGTCAAAATATGCAAAGGTTATTTGCGATTTACAACAAATACGGTCAAAAATAAGAATTAACTTCTATTTGGGGGTGACAATAAAAGTATTGCAAAAATTATCAAATCGATGGTTTCTCCGAGAATTGCCAAAGGTATGTTCCTTAATGAGTTGTCTATCCACTTTGGACATTCATTAGAGCATTAATGACCTTAGTTAAACCAAAAATTAAGGCTGGGTATGTTCCACTCTAAGGATACTGGTTCCCCAATTTTTAGTAAATCTTGATCCTTCGTTGGAGGACGTTTTTAGAGTTTTTTGTTAAATTGGACCCAAAAATTTTATGAGGGTTGATATCAGGATGTTGGCCCGATGTATTTAAGAGTTTTGTGTTGTTATATTACATCGGCAATTTACACAAATAAGATTAACATGTCATTATCTGGTCTTTGGAATGGTAGTAGTTGACTTTGTTTGAGCTTTCGGGATCGATTTTTCTGACTTTCAGACTAATGCTTATACAAATTTCTTAATGATGTCAGTGGGGATGTCTTCCCAATCATTATTATATCCGTGAACCCAATTTCGCATACTATTTTCCATGGTAAAGAATATAGTACCCAAATATTCGGTATTTAAGCTTCTCCAGTAGCGGTTTAATTTCCATATTTGATATGTTTTATTTAATTTGGCGCAATTTTTTGGATTTATTATGATAGCAGAGGATAATATCTATACACTTAGTAAAAATTAAATCATATCAATACCATTTAGAGACGAAATAGTGCTCTGTCGTAGGTCGTTTCAAAATACTACACTGGTGTCAATTTTTTCCATATACTTTCCAAAGGTATTTCGATGTTCTCAAAGCCAAAATCGGACTGTTTTGCATTGTTCCATTATCCTACAATACATATTGAGTCAAATATTCATTCTTGGCATACATGCCTGTGGCCGATTCGTCATTGTTTATTGTTAATATGGTCCCATGCGTTTTTTACCTGCCTGATGACCCTCCATGACCGCATTTTTTATCACTGAACTTTATTGCATTCAATACTGTTAGTCTATTATTAGCCGCAAAAGTCATAAAAATGCATAATGACCGAAAAAAATTGCAAAAATTTTGTAGTTTTATGGTACTGATTTTCCCGTTGCAATACTTTTATTGTCACCCCCAAGTAGTAGTTAATTCTTATTTTTGACCGTATTTGTTATAAATCGTAAATAACCTTTGCATATTTTGATGGAATGTTGTTGTAAGGACCTATAGCAAGAGATTTGCACAAAAAACCGTATAGTTTTTACATAATTTGTTGCCATAAACGAACATTTAATATGAAATTTTCTACAATTTTGGTTTTTGCAATACTTTTCTTGCCTAACTGTATGTTGTATTTTATTTTTAACATAATAGTTTTTTGTAATTGTTTAGATGTCGTCTGTGTGTTAAAAATATTAAAAAAGTAAAACAATTCTAACAAAAACGCCGGTTTTTTTACCTTAAAAAATATTTAAGAGTAATTTTGACCATCTATGTTCTTTCTGTTGACTCTGCTGCTGCTTCTGCTACGACCTCTGCTTTGACGACTGATATGCATGACATTTCCGTTTGTTGTTGTAGCACTCTCTTCTTTCATGCTTGTTTCTGCATTCTATTGGGAAATGATGACTGTTTTTGCAAATTCAACGGTTTTTTGTAACGGTGGATTGGTTTCTTGTAATAGACGCACGAATATGTGACATTTTTGAATTCATGTTGGCAATAAAAACATCTCGACAATATCATCGACAAAAATTAAAACTCCTTCTATATCTCCTAAAGATCTCTCATGGCTCTATAAAATATTTCAATTGAAGCATTTGTGCCAAAAGGAAGTCTTAGATATTGATATCTAACAAAAGGTGTTTAAAAAGTACATAAATCAGACCTTTTTTCATCTAGCTTGAGACACCAAAAACCTGAACATGCATCTAAACGCGAAAGCAAGATGCTTTTTTTAACTTTGACCTAATATCATCTATATTTTGCAATGACATTGTTCCCTCATTATGTATTTGTTTAAATTTCTGGGATCAAGACACTGTTACGACAATAGAATTCACCCAAGATGTTGGTTTTGTGACTCTTTGTACTACTAGCATGCTCTCCAATCAATCTAATTCTTTTTCAAAGAGTTTAATGCACCTACGACAATATTGCAATTTTTTGGTTTTCTTTATAAACTTCTACTTTTATACTTACTTTTATATTTATTGTACCTATCGGACAAGAGAATATGCGGTCATTTGGAATGAATTCGCGAAAGTTACAGGGTGTTTTTAATGACTTTGCCCGTGAGAATCGTATTTGTTTTCTGTAAACATTTATTCAAACAAAGCAAATTTATTTATTTTTAAAACAATATTTAGCATAGTGTCCACAAATATGTATTACATAACCTGCACTTAGCTTACATTGATGGATATTTATACATGTGCCTTTGACCAGATCTTCCACAATTGTTGTTGTCTTTATACTGTTGTTCGTTTTGATGGTGTTGCTGCTGACGATATTGTTGTTGTTGCTGAGAACTGGTGCTGTTATTCTTTCTCATAGATGGGCTTTCTCGCACGCCAGCGTTGCTGTGGTTTGTTTCTCTTTTTCGTTGTTAAAACATAAATAAACAACCCGTAAATGTTTATTTATGTTGTATTTTATTTTTAACATAATAGTTTTTTGTAATTGTTTAGATGTCGTCTGTGTGTTAAAAATATTAAAAAAGTAAAACAATTCTAACAAAAACGCCGGTTTTTTTACCTTAAAAAATATTTAAGAGTAATTTTGACCATCTATGTTCTTTCTGTTGACTCTGCTGCTGCTTCTGCTACGACCTCTGCTTTGACGACTGATATGCATGACATTTCCGTTTGTTGTTGTAGCACTCTCTTCTTTCATGCTTGTTTCTGCATTCTATTGGGAAATGATGACTGTTTTTGCAAATTCAACGGTTTTTTGTAACGGTGGATTGGTTTCTTGTAATAGACGCACGAATATGTGACATTTTGGAATTCATGTTGGCAATAAAAACATCTCTAACCAACGATTCTCTTAATTCACCAAATTCACAGTTTCTACTTAAATTTTCCAAATCGAACCAAAATCACTTATGTTTTCACATGACTTCTGCTTTCGCACAAAAAATTTGAATTTCACTTCTGCTATTGTAGCCTTATCTACATATATCAAGATTGAATGCATTAAATATTTCCATATTGTGACTACCCATTGAATGCAATAAAATAGCAACTTTCCCTTTTTTCAGACTCTATCAAGTCCTGTGGTCAATAAATATATTTAAAATTGTTGCCACCACTTTTTCCATTCTGCAGCACTTTCATTCTCTAAATTTGTGGATGTGAACAATTTCGGCAATCACGAAGAAAAATTTGCACTCCGCTTAACTACGCTTTCAGTCATATTGGATAATGCATTTGAGTTTTTGCAATTTTATTTTTGTTTGCGCACGACTGTTTGACTGACTGTCTTTTTAATTGGCTGCTTACTTTAGACAACACTCACTCCTGACACCATGCTGTGTTTTATATATTGAAAGACAAAGTTATAATCAACTTAAAGAGTGTTTTATTATTTCAGTCTTTACAGCATAAGTTAAGAATAGACAATAGACTTATAACTAGTAATCTATAATTCTAGAAACAGTATAGTCTCGATAATCTGGATACTCGTTAATCCGGACAACTCGGTAATCTGGACACCAGAATTATTTACATTGAAGACTCGGTAATCCGGCATCACATATTTTTCTTACATCGATAATCCGGACATTAATATTGCGTGTTGCGTGTTCCTTTCCTTTAAAGGAATTAGTTCATTTCCCTCCGTTTAGTGAGAAAGATATTTGACAAAGAAATTTTTAAATCCTTTAAAGCGTTGGGATTAATAGCTTAGTTTTTATTGGGATTTTTAGCTAAAAGAGGAAACGACTAGATAGACCTTGTATAGGAATTTCAATAAGTTAAAAAAACGTATGGCCCCTTTTATTTTCTTTCTTTGACATTCTAAATCATCGATTCAAATTCCATTTTGTCTTATTCCTAAGCTATAAGATTTATATAAAACAATATATTTTTTTTGGTTTCTTGGACGAGATGAGGTGGTTTGGTGATGTTATGGCTAAATATTCACCATAATGAGATGAGTGCATTTGAGTTCTAAAGTTCTATCAATAGTCATAAGAGCCTCATGTCCCATGGGCAAGCGAAATCAATATATGAGGAAAAGTCAAAATTTTTCAGTTTCCATGAAGCCAAGGTTTGCACTATTATAATACGCGAACTATTGTAGTTTACCAGTAACTATGACTATTGCTGGATTAATTTAGATGTTTTTGTACAAAGCTCAAAAATTTAGCAAAAAAATTTAATTTACGTGGTAGTTACGACCGCGTAAAGGAAAAAACATAGGTAAAAACACGTTGAAGCTAAACAGGTTTACATTGCTATTCGATTTCTGATTAAACTATTCAAATGACGGACATCTGCCCAAAGTAAAAGTAGGAGAATACAAAATGAAGATTAAACTTCTAATGTATCACTTTCCAAAATTTCCACTGCATCCACCTTTTATGGATGCTGACATTTTGAAGCCGGATTTCAGATGTTTTTTGTATTTTTTATGTAACTGGGACGCGCATTCGGATATTTCGAAAAACCAATTATAGGATTTCGCATAATCTGATATGTATATTGAGTATGTAGCCCACACAGCAGCAGAGTAATCTACTGCCAAAGGCCAAAATTTTGTGCGATATTTTTTCTAAAAAACCTATTTTTTGGGTACAGTATTTACAATATCGTTTTGAGTATGCTGGTACCCCACGATATTTTAGTTTTTCGACGATCCGGATCATATGAATCACAGATCGTAAAAATCCATCTACTAGAACGGCGGAAATGGCTACTGCAAAAATTGAAAAATTTGCGAAAAATGTTTTTCAAAATATCGCTGACTAATTCGCGTCTTATGTGGATATGGAAACGATCCAATGAAGAAAGTGAATCATAACTCGCGTTTGTGCGAAAACAGCGGTTTGAAAAATTTAGTGGCATGGGAGCTGTATCCGATTTATCCAAAAAATACTGTGTGATGCTACATCCACGGTTCTTGATGGATTTTATTGAAATATGTTTAGATCGATGTATTTTTTCACGGTTGATAGTGAAATCGGATGCGCACAAAAAGTGTATGCACTTTGTGCAAAATATAAGCGTTATACAGTTTGTTGCACACTAAACTGCAGACGATGCTACATCTTAGCGGCCAAAGTAAATCCTGGCAAATGTGTACAAATTAAAAGAGAAGAATTCGCTGTATTTGTAAACCGCATGCGCATCAAGTGTTTTTGAGGATTTCGCGATTTACACGCATTTCAAAATGAACATTACCCGATACAATTTTATTTCAGGATTATACCCCATTTAAAGGAACCCAACATTTATTTTAAAGATATCCTTATCTTCTGCTAGATGTTAGCGTGTTTTCGAGAAGTGATTAGAATAAAAAATGTGATTTATTGCGTGAAATTTATGGGTCGATTCTGTATTGCGACGCGAGTCGTGTCGCCAGTTGCAATTTTTACATTACGTATGGCAAAAGTCGCCAGACGACGTCAAATTCTGTCGCCATAAAATTCATTTTCCGGCGACAACAAATTAGCTGTCGCCGTGCATTTTTACAAACGAATAAAAATGAAACATTGAAACGTAGGAAATATTTTCATTAATTTTAAGTGAATTTATTTAATATTATATACGTTTTTTGGCGTTTGGTAAAAATTACTACAAAACAGCAATTTGAAATGCTGCTTGAAAATATGGAAGCCCAACCAAACGTAGATCGTGGAGCCAGACTTTTTTGCGAAATTAAAGCCACTTCTGATGAGGTGTGGAAGGATGTTGCGGAGCGATTAAATAGTTGTGCGCGTACACCAGATGAATGCCACAGAGTATGGACTCATTTTAAATCCAAACTAAAGAAAAAATGTCTCAAGATAGAAGAACATTACAGCTACAGGAGGTGGACCATAACAAGAAATATCTTTGTCATCGAAGGAGCAAGCGGTAACAGACTTACTGCAAATTAATATAGTTTCAAATCCTGCAGGTGCGATCTACCGAATTCAAGAGACATGGGATGATAATAATAGTGAAATTGGACAATCTGATGAGGTAGAAAATGAAAAATCTCAAAATGAAGTAGAGATTGACATTGTACTTGCTGATATTTTTTTCTGATTCATTCAGATCAAAACAAATAACGATCCGCTACATCACCGATCACTTGTTATCGACGATTATTTTCTATCGCTTTACGTAGTACAATTTTTAAATTTTGTCGCAGAGACGACTGGCGACGCGACATGACTCGCGTCGCAATACGGAATCGACCCATTAACTAAAATAGAAGAAAAACTCCGACCTATTTTCTTACATTTTGTTCAACTAACTCACAAAATAAATTTTAATAAATATTTTCTCTTACAAAAATTTTATAAATTTCCTCAATATATTTTTTGTTTTTTTTTTTTTTTGCTATAATATGCAAACCGCTAAACGGATTTGTATAGTTTTGGTTTCATTTGAATCTTCGCGATGTTTAGATTACGTACATATTTTTTATATATTTTTCAGATGCATAAACAGCTTGAATTTTATTAGAACAAGTTGTAAACTACCAATTGTTTTAAATGCTTTCCTAATTTCCGCGAAAATTTACAACTTTTTCACTAAAGTTATGGGACCTCAGTAAACATATAGTATGTAGGGAGCCCCTAATTAAGAGAGTTTCTCAATATAATGATTAGAGTCTTTTAAAGATTTTTTTCTTTTTATCAGAATTGAAACCGCCATAACTTTTGCGCGCAACAACCAAAATTAGTATCTCGAACAGATTTAAGAATGGGATTTTTTTCCCAATCTATGTACCAAAAATCTTTCATGTAGCTTAAAAAAAATTTTATTTTTTTTATGGAAAACTAAAAAATTTTGTCTTTTCTTCATATGTACATGGGCTACGAAGTTTATATCCTTAAAAAATATGTATGAATAAATATACACCAGTTGTAGAGAAGTTTTAGATGGCAAAAATATTCACCAAATACCACTTAAATTACGCTGCAGTAATATAATAAGTAAACCACTTAAATTACGCTGAATATAATAAGTAAAGCTGCTCGCGGCCATAAAATGGTCGCAACCCGTGATATTTGCTTAATATGAATTCGTTAACCTTACCAGTAAAAGTCCCTTATTAATGTACAAAATTATCAGCCTGTTTCTGTATGTCGAAACGAAAAAGTGTGCGAATGAAACACGTCCAAACTTTAGTTTTCGAAATATGTTTACCTTTGCTTTTGCTTGAAAACAAAAAACAAATTTGAAAAACACACACGAGTTTGGAAGTATTCTTTCTTTCTTTCGACATACAGAAACAGACAGTATATGTTTTTGTTGATACTCGGTAATCCGGACGACCGGATAATCGGGACACCGCCGAAACATGTGGTGTCCGGATTAACGAGACTATACTGTACTTAAATGATAATTAGGATACCGATTACTTATATTGATAGTGATGACACTTGACAGAGATGATACATTTTTGTAACTATAAGTGTGTTCCTTTACTTACCTTATGTCATGTTCACACGAGCGTTTCAATTACGTTGTTCGCCTGTCGAACGACGTACACGAATTAACCCGTTTCCACGACACCATTCGTAATTAACAGAAACATAAACAAAATTTCCTTCATTTTTGTTTCCTTGTTTTCACGAAAATTTGAACCGAAAATACATAAAATATACATTAAATGAATAGGAAAAGCAATAGACTTTCCTTCAAATGTTTCTTCTATATTTAACTACACACATTTCATTCATTGTTTCCATAAATTCTGAATAATTTTGTATTTTCAATATATTTTTATATGTTTCTATTTTCAAAAATAAAGAGACGGAGACATGTCAAAACAATATTCGTTATACAGACTTTCAATTATTTGTTTGTGTTTGTGTTTTCAACAAATTTTTCAATTTTGAATTTAGACGTCATAATTATTTTTTTCGATAAATTCTCTCATTTGTTAGGACCACAGGCTACCAGACAAATTTCTTCTGGTAAAAAATGGTAGAACTGATTTTTCGACATTTGTTTAACGATTATTTGACAATAAAGAAAAAAATAAACAAAACAGAAGAAAAAGGCGAACGTTGATAAAATAAAATTAAAAACTGAAATAAAAGAAGAAAATTTAACTTGTATGTTTCTTTTTGACATTGCTACCAGAAATACCATTTTTTCGTTCCTTTACTTTTCTGGTAAAACTGGTCATGAGAGAGCAATTTTGAGCAACTTTGACAGTTTTCTCTTTTACCATTTTTACCATTGAAAAAGTAAAGGAATAAAGCTTATCATATGTAACATTTGTAAACTAATTAATATTTCCTCGTTGTCATTGTCCTTTTTGGCATTTACTCGGTCTTGGTTCAGAAAAAATATGTTTTGTTTTTCTGTATATTCGTTATTGGCTATTTATTGGTAAGTAGACCATCGATGCTCGCCCTCATTCTTAAAAGCATAAACAAACCACACGTATTCTGTCTTTATATTTCCTATATTAAGTTTGTTCTTCCGTTTGTAACGCATTGAAATAATCATTTGCTACCCTATATTCTTGATCAACGTAAAATTCTGAGTCGATCTATGCATGTCCGTCCGTCTGTGGTAATCATTCTAGCTGAAATTTTGGGAAGATTCGTCTCTTGTTTGCAGGCAAGTCAAGTTCGATGATGGCATATATCGGTCCACGTTTTGGTATAGCCCCCATATAACGGTACCGTCCGATTTCAGGTATTTTGACTTTTTTAGTCACATTTTCAAACCGAATTAGCTATAATTTGACATTTAACCGAACTAGCTGTAATTTGACATTTAAAGTTATCAGTGGTCATGAAACTTATCCACCAAACATTGTCAACATAGGTCCATGTTTTGGTATAGCCCCCATATAACGGTACCTCCCGATTTTCGGTATTTTGAGAATTTTAGCTTCAATTTTTAACCGCACTAGCTGCAATTTGACATTTGAAGTTCTCAGTGGTCATGACCACTTGTCTTATCCACCAAAAATCGTCAACATAGGTCCATGTTTTGGTATAGCCCCCATATAACGATACCTCCCGATTTTCGGTATTTTAGCCACAATTTTTAACCGAACTAGCTGCAATTTGACATTTGAGGTTCTCAGTGGTCATGAAACTTCTCCACCAAATATCGTCAACATGGGTCCATGTTTTGGTGTAGCCCCCATATAACGGTACCTCCCGATTTTCGTTATTTTAGCTATAATTTTTAACCGAACTAGCTGTTTATGTGACATTTGAGGTTCTCAGTGGTCGCGAAATCTACTCAACAAAAATCGTCAACATAGGTCCATGTTGTGGTATAGCCCCCATATAACAGTACCTCCCGAATTATAATTAAAACTATTTTATGGTGGAGGGTATAAAACGTTCGGCCCGGCCGAACTTAACGACTTTTTACTTGTTTTAAATTATAATTGCTAATACCGAACACTTAAATGAAATACAGAAGTAAAAAGTGCTCTACGTGTAAAAAATAGGGAGATTTTTCTACTCGACAATCCGGACATTTTTATTTGCATTGCCCGTATTTCCTTCTTTCCTTACTTTTTAACAATTTACTATGCAACAAGACTCAATTTTCCCAAATTACAGAAAATTTTACATCAGGATGTAAGCAAAACACGGGACAGCTGTGTAATTTCATCTTTTTGGAAATTAAGACTCCTTAAAATCTTTGCCTTTTAAGTTTATTCCTCATGGGAACATGTTTTTCCAACTTATTCTATCACTACATATTACTTTTATTTCATTATATGATTTGTTAATCTTATTCCATTCGGCAAGCACTGTTCGTCGCCATGTGTTCTTTGGTCTTCCCGGTCTTCTTGTGCCTTGTGGGTTCCATTCTAATGCTGCTCTTGCAATACTATCTTGTGATTTACGAAGTGTGTGTCCTATCCACTTCCATTTCCGTCTTTCTATTTGCTTTCCTATAGGTTCCTCATTGGCTAATAGGAGTAGTTCTTCGTTTTTGATTTTTCTTGGCCAAAATATTCAGTGTATTATTCGTAGACACTTGTGAATAAACGTTTGCAGTCTTTGGGCTATGATCTTAGTCATCAACCACGTTTCGCTTCCATAGAGAAGTGTGCTTTTTACGCATGCATTGAATAGTCTCATTTTTGTTTTTGTTGATATGCTCGTTGCTCTCCATGTTTTATTGAGGCGACCGAATGCTGATCGTGCTTTCTTAAGTCTATTTGTAACGTCTTCTTCCACGCCATTGTCTACTGACATTACGCTTCCCAGGTAACAGAACTTGTTAGTATAGGAAATGGGGTGATTATTGACAGTGAGGTTGTTGTCGGTTATATGGTTTATGCGCATTGCATATGTTTTTTCTTCATTGATTTCCAGTCCAACCATTTTCGCAAGTTTCACCAGGTCATTTAATTTGCTGTGCATATCATTGAATTTGTGGGATAATAGACATATCGTCGGTGTCATGCTTAAGTGTTCCATACGTCATTTTTTACTTTTTGAGAAACAGATGGTTTCTAAGGTTTTCCTGTATGCTCTTTCGGCATTCTCCTATCTGCTCTAGTTTCCGAGATATCCACGCCTCGATGGGAAAGCATAAAATTTTTTCACTTATGAAATTAATATTTTAAAAACTTACAATTTTAAAAACACATTTCAAAAATCAGAATTTTAATTTTCGATTTAGAAGTATTTAATTTATTGAGGAAAAGATGAAAAAAAATTTTTGTTCCATGTGATTGCAATATTTCACATTTGTGTCATATGTGCGGATATGGAACAAATCGACAAAAATTATTTTTTTTTAAAATCTCTATAACTTTTATATTCCAACACATATTCTTCTAAATTTTTGCAAATATGTTCTATACACTATTATTAATATTTCAAGTCAAAAATATAAATATTTGCTTTAGCCAGATCCACACAGTTGTGACGCAAAACATTAAAATGCGATTATCTCAAAACAGGCAAATGGCGTATGGAACACTTAAGCATGACACCGACGATATGTCGTCTGCATAGTCGAGGTCCTCCAGATGTTGTTGAAAGTTTCAAGTTATTCCTCTTTTTTTCTTGCTTAGAATTAGCATGATCTCATCTTGCACCACCGCAAACAACAGTGGTGACAATGGGCAGCCCTGTTTCACGCCGGCCATGGTGTAGAAAGGTTCGCTCGTCATCCCATTGTGTCGGACTTGGAGCGCAGCATTATGGTACATAGCTTTTATTATGTGTATTATTTTTAATGGAACACCTTTCGACCGAAGTGCATCCCATATCGCTGTTCTTTTTATGGAATCGAAGGCTTTTTTAAAGTCGATAAAGACTAAGTATAGCGGGGTTCTCCACTCTATCGATTGCTCAATGATTATCCGGATGGTGTTCGTCTGATCCAGACAGCTCCTGTGGGGTCTAAATCCAGCTTGCTCATCTCTTAGTCCCCTTTCCACGATCTTTAGCCTGTCATTTATTATTGTTGCAAGTATTTTATATATGGTATTGAGGAGGGTAATGCCCCACCAATTATTGCAATCTGTCAGATCGTTTTTCTTTGACAGTTTTATGATTGTTCCTTTCGTCCAAGTTTCAGGCAATTCCTCGTCTATCCACGCTTGTTGAATGTATGGTAGCAGTATTTCTGCAGCTGCTGTCGAGTTGGTCTGAAGAAGCTCTGCGGGTATGCCGTCCTCTCCAGGGGACTTATTTTTCTTTTTAATTTTAGAATTGCAGCTTTTGTTTCCTCTGCGTCTGGAACGGAAACATTAATTCTTTGGTCGACCACGGATCTTTGGAATATGGCTTGATGTGTTAAATCCTCAATATCGTTACTTATATTCTCGAAGTGTTGTTTCCATCTTTCAGTTTGCCCTTTGGTTGTGGTAAGAAGTTGACCATTGTTGTCTTTGATTAAATGGTTGTGGGGTTTCCTTTGGTTTGATAATTGTTTGATTATTTGATGTAACTCTTTCATATTGTTGGCTCCTGCTGCTGCCTCTGCTTCGTTTGTTAGGTTGTCGAAGTATGCCCTCTTATCGTTTCGTGCTGATATTTTGACCTTTTTTGCAACATTTTTATATTGTTCTTTTATGACAGGGTTGTCTATTTGTTGCGGTTTAAGTAGGTTTTTCTTTTCTATCAGTTTCCATGTTTCGTTTGATATCCATGGTTTACGCTTGTTTGTTTGGGTGTATCCTATGAAGTTTTCTCCTAGTTCGTATAGTTGGCTTCAGGTTTCGTCCCATGTTTTATTATTTAAGGGCAATAGTGTATTTAATCTTTGTCCGACCTCATGTTTTGTTTCTACGCTTCGTAGCGCTGCGCTGCTACATCAAGCCTTTTTTTCGCTTGCCTTCTTTTATTTATATCCTATACAACAAGACTAATGTGTCATAAAAGGTTTGTCCTTGTACTCGATAGTTTTTACTGAATGTTGCAGAAACAAATTTTTTAGCAACTTCTTCATTAAACAACTGTAAAAATTCGAAGCATTTGTAATAATTAGTACAAATAATCGAGTACACGGACATGATAAATTAATTAATTGTGTATACAAAAGGGTTATGACTTTTCGACTGTGTTATCAAAACTGTTTTCCTGTAGCAGGAACAAAGACATATGCTTGGTTTACATTTACGAAATCCACTCGATTTCAACTGTCAAATCCATAGGTTAAACGTCAAATGAAATCCAGATGAGATTTCATTTGACGTTTGAGCTATGGAATTGACAGTTGAAATCGAGTGGATTTCGTAAATGTAAACTTAGCAATAAATACAACAAGGTAAGACATTTTTTTGCTATTATTCTTCAGTGAATGGCTTTTGAATTTAACATAATCTTATGTTACGATATGGTGAAATAACATTTTTTTCTTTTATACATTTTTACGTATTTAACCGAATTTACCGATCCAATTGACATGGAATTATTCTTGAATAGATCCTTGAATTCATAAATTTCGTTTCTGATACCATTACATGAAATGTTCCTCCTTGGTTGCGATTTTGAATTAACTGCAACCTGTTAAGAGTAATGTTTCTATACATAAGGTGTGTCTTTTTACGTGATAATTTGTAGTAATTATTACGAAATGTTACTAAATGCTGTCTTTTTACACAAAAGTTCAGTAAAAGAGAGCGAAGTGAGATATCAATTTTGACAGTTGTTTGCTGAGAAATTGCTAAAAGTTGCTAAAAGAATTTTCCCCAGCAACATTTAGCAAGTTCGATCAGCTGTTTTTTAATCATCTGCTAATGGTCAGCTGCTCAATGTTTATCTGATTTTTGTGGAAAATACTATAAATTTGATGATTCAGCTATATTTATTGATTATTTTAATAATATATTAATTATTTTTTATTTATTTTGTTTAAAATTGAAGAACTTTTTCATTGCTTTGGAGTTAGTTTTTCTTTCATACATTGGCGCCAATGTTTTTGTTTTGGTAATCAACTGTTACCTTGCTAAAGTTTACTAAATGCTGTATTTTTACTTTCTCCTCTATTTTCGTATCAAAGAGTAAAATCTCTCTTACTCTCTGAAAAGAAGTTACTGAATAATTATTACTGAAAAAGTAAAAAGACACAACTATAGTTTCGTACACATTTTTTTGTTGCATGCATTTTTCTAGTCTTATTTGTTCTATGTCTTTGGTAGGAATGAATGAACTATACACGGTGCGCCTTAACTAACTTTAAATGAAAGGTGCTTACACCTGGGAAGTTTTTTGGTTTCTGAAACTACAATGTTCAAAGAAGAGAAAAATCGAAAAACAAAAAAATCGCGGGAGGGATTTTCAAAAAAACCCGGTCAAAGTTCACGATTTTAGCCCTTTTTTAGGTTTTCACCATTTTGCTTGGAAATATGTGAGTTGTTTTGGCATGTTAAAGACAATTTCAAGATTTTTGACTTATTTTACCACTACCACGCTATTGTGTGGTTTTTCTAAGTGATGTCATTTTGCACTAATCATTGGGTGTTCTTCATTTTGTTTATTATTCATCTTGGATGGGTATAACAATAATCCATTACTTTTCGCCGAGGAGTGAACATTTCCCAATTCTGCATTAAGTGGTTGTATGCGTACAATATAGATCGATATTGTAAACTTATGTATTTTTAGTGCATTAAACTAAAACCATGTCATCAATATTAAAGCGTCAGTTAGAGCATTTTTCCAAAGAAGCTTTTTGACCACAAATAACAAAAAAATTTATATACTGAATAAAGGACTAAACACTATAAAATATATTCAAATCTAGTACCTAGAAAAAATTGCGCTTTTATCCAAACAAAAATTGCGATGATTAACTCAATTTTGGCTTAGTAGAAACTATCACCATATTTGGACACGTTGATTTTGACATTTCTGATTGAGTTTTTGAAATTTTCCAACTTATGTTGTAATAGGAATGCTGGCTTATTTGACATTTTCTCACCCTCTGAAAACTGATTTAAGTCTTATTAGTCCAGATTTATTGCTGTGGCGAAATATCTGGAGAGTCTCAATATCATAATAATCTGTAAAAAACGACGTTAAACTACAAAAAAATTAATTTAGAACGTTTTTGACGATTTACCAAATTTAAATTTAAACCTTGCATATTTAGCATATTTTTGCATATATTTTGCATGTTTTTGATATGACCCCATATATCGAAAAATTTTCCCTCAAAACGCCCAGATCCAAAATTTGAGCCCAATCGGATAAGGAATAAACAAGTAATCCAAGACTATAGTCGGACGGGGCCGACCATATGATACCCTATCACTGGGAATTAGCTTTTCACAAATCAAAATTTCTTTATGCAACAAAAAAACTTATTGTAAGAAATAACTTTGTGGATTCTTGTATCGTGTGATACGGTAAATAATAATGATTTTGCCTGGCTGGGGAATCGTTTTGCAAAAAGTTTTGCCAACTTTTTGCCACCGTTTTGCAAAAAGTTTCGCCGACCCATGCTGCAACGTACATATATATTAAGCAGTAGGCCCGTTATCTAGCAGACTCGTTATTGCAATTTGCATCAGAAGGAAAGGTCAGTAGTTCTATTTCCATATGTAGGCTACTTTGCCGGCGTATGTCCTCCAGGAAATAAAATATAGACCTAAAATATTTTTTTTTATTTTTCATACAAAAGTAATGGTTCATTTTACCCGCTAAATAATATCAGATCATCATTCAAAATTGTAAGCATCTTCTTCTACATAAACTCTTACCTCGTGCAAAATTTCGTGATTATTGAGCTATAATTGCGAACTCTAGCGTGTTTTTGATAACACTACAAAAAAATAACTGGGTATATTAGGCTGTAACTCTGTTATCTTATCATGTACACTAACACAATTGAAATCAATAAAAAGGTCAAGCGTTCCTCTACCAAGTATAACTTTCTTGCCCGGAATGTCTCTTCCAGGAAAAAAGATATAAGCTGTATATTAAAAATTTTCACAATTTTCACACAAAAGTTGTAGTCCATTTAACCCTCTAAATATTTTCTGATCGCCATATCAAATTGCTAGCTTCTTCTTTGTCATATACTCTTACCTTATTTAAAATTTCGAGGCGATCGGACTATTATTGCGATCTACAGAGCTGCTACAAAATCGGATAAAAATTATGTTTTTGGTCCATTTGACCCGCTAAATATTTCACGATCATCACCAATTAAATTAGCGATCTATTCTGATTTGAACCCGACCTCCATACCAAATTTCGTGACGACCGGTCCATAATTGCGGCCTGGAGTTTGATTACAATTTATAATGGACAGACGGACACACGGACGGATGGACGGACACACATCTCAAAATCGCTTTATCTCGCCGAGATATGAAGAATGGTATACCACATTGGGGGTCTCCGACGAATATTTCGCGGTGTTACATGAATTTTTACCAAAACAAACTTATAATACCCTTTCCACGTAGTGGCGTAGGGTATAAAAACATGCCAAAATCCGATGTCTATTTATGTATAATAAGGGAAGAGTGAGAGCAGAACAGCACTCACGGCGATATGATGTGTATACTAAGGGAGGAGGCAAGTATAAAAAAACTCACGGTGAGATGATGTTCATAATTGGGCGGATAGAGTCATTGGTACAAACAATGTTAATAAAACAATACTTTTGTTATTTTTAATTGTTTTTGGGATGTTTTAAAGTGATATGTTTCCAAAAAAATACAATTCCACTTGAGAAACCAAAAGTGGTTTCATTCCGAAAAAAACTTTTAATTTTCCGGTTTATAAAGAAGCTAAGTCCCAATTTATATTGGGCGAGTTTACTTGCGGCAATTGTCAGTTTGTAGGTGAGAGAGGGTGCTGAGAGGCAAAGGGTTACCATATGCCTCACCTCTCTCTGCTACAAAATGACAATTGCCGCAAGTAAACTCGCCCAATGTAAATTGGGACTAAATACGGAAACAATTCCACTTTCGATCGGAATTGGTTTCTGTGACATGCCTGTATATTTTGGTATTGAACCCATATAACAGTAGCTCACAAGTGCAGGTTCCGAACCCATTTGGTATGGGGTGTGGTAAATATCAAATGGAGGTGATGGTATTAGGTCAGAAGAGCAAAACCAAAAGAGGATTTTGAATTCTCAGTCCAATTTTTCATTTTATGGTTAAGTCCCCATATATACCAAGTCCAGGTTCCGAAACTGAAACTGCCCTTCGCACATACGGGTAATATAGGCCAAAAGTTGATCAAAACTCAACATATAAAAATCGCGTTTTTAAAAACAAACTATTGGTAAACAGTCACCTGACCCCTTTTCCCCATTCGCTATGACCATCCACAACTATCTGCGGTTAACCAATCCAAAGCAGCAGCCGATTGAACTCAGCTATAATGAAAGCAAAAAAGTACATGTTCAAATATTATAAAATGAAATGAACATTAAAATAAAAATATTTTCGCGAAAATTTATAATTTTCAAGGTTTTTTGTTTTTGTATATTCTCCGTACAAGATAAGCTTATAAAAGTTCCAAATTGTTTTTGCAACTTCACTCTTCAATAATGGTGGCACGTCTCTTCCTTCATGCATATTTTTTATGATAATTTTTAAGATAACTCAAATTTCAAAAGTGAAAAAGTGCATGATGCGAACGTTTGCGGATCATAATTTTGGTGATTTACGCACTGAAGTCTCCAACATTAGATCCAATCATAATATATTGCGCATATTTGCCCATTCTGAAAAAATCTCATTGTTATCAACTAAAACCCTTGAAATATTTAAATATGGAAGTATTTAAGAAAAACATTTACAAAATAGAAAATCTACTTATTTTATTTGTACTCATGTGTATTAGAGCTCATAAAAATCGCCAAAGATAATTGTTTTTGCATCTTCACTATTTGTTTATTGTATAACTTATAATAACTCAAATTTCAATGGTGAAATACTACATGATGCAAACGTTTGCGGACCATAGTTACTTTTTATGTTTTATGCAAGATTCTGCAGATTATGCTGATTCAAAGATAATACGCTACGCATAATTGCGCCAATCTGAAATAATCATATTTTTCTCCACTGCAATCATGAAAACCTTTAAATTTGTTTCTGCAGTTAAATTGGAATAATTTATGTAAAACAATTAAAAAAAAAAAATAACAAAATATTTTGGCATCGTTTGCCAACACTAATTTTTGATCTGTCTTAAAGCCGGGGCTCTTATTTATCAGACTAAATCAAAACTTTTGATAAATGCTTGCGCCATTCGGAAAAATCACTGGTTTTTCTGAAGTAAAATTTAAATAATTTATGTAAAACAATTTTTAAAAAATTTCAAAAATATTTTGGCAACGTTTGCCAACACTAATTTTTGATCTGTCTTATAGCCGGGTCTCCTATTTATCAGACTAAAACAAAACTTTTGATAAATGTTTGCGCCATTCGGGAAAATCACTGGTTTTTCTGAAGTAAAATATGGGTAAGACAACAAGTGCGCACTAGGGTTATAACTTTTTGCACTTTTTTGGAAATATCATAAATACCACCACGTAGCCGTGTAGAAATAAGAAATAAGGTGTAACTTTTCTCTATCGCGAAAAAAGTTTCCGCACCAAATGCATTGAAGTTCAGTAATGCATTTTTTAATTTTATTTGTTATAATGCCATATACGCTTTTTATTAAAATTTTTATTTTTTAAAAATCTAATATCAAACCAATCTGGACCAATTTGTTATCAAATCGCGGCATTTCAGAGCATATTAGGAACTTTTGACAATATTGCAATTTTGGTGTTTTTTTTTATAAACATGCGTATCAAATGTTTACATTTATTGTACCTATCGATGTGCTGTATCGATGTATTGTACTTCTCGATGGCAAACCTTAATTATTAATAATTGTATGGGATTTTAGCAAAATAGTTCGAGACCTCCCAATTTTTCTAATTAAACCAAAAAATATATTTGCAACAATATATTCCAGTAATAAGTTTTTCTCTTTTGTTGTTGCTTTAATATGCAATTTATATACCCAAGCTCTATAAATTTGGTTTCATATTTTTCCACGCATTGTCTACATTCTGTAGATTTTTTTGATTTATTTTTTAAGGTTTGTAAGGACTATGGTACAGGATATTTGGATTTAATTCAAGATTTGTTTTTAATTTTTTTGATTTTCCGCGAAAATAAGAACAAGTTTTAGAAATTATGGTGCATCTACAGATGGATGTCGAATGCTATTACTGATATACGCATACATTTTCTAAATACAACAAATAGGAAATTAAAAAATATTTTTTATAAGAGAATAAAAACCGGCATAACTTTTGCGCGCATCGGCTAATTTTGTGAACGCAAACACATTTGAAACCATGTGCTCGCAAAAAAATGTTGTACTTTTGTTTTCAAATGGAATGGTAAAGGAAATTTGGTTTTTACCATATAAATCTGAACCGATTTCAACCAAAATTGTAGCATTGTCTCCTAAGCTAGTTTTGTAGGTTTGTACCAATTTTCTGCTTGATCCGACCTATACTACGCTTTTAGTGCATTATTTACCTCATATCCGATGCTAATATATATCGGAGCTATATCCAAATCTGGACCGATTTTCATTATTTTCTACAAAAATAGTCCTTGGACCAAAGATATGATTTGTGCAAAATATTATATCAATCGGATTATAAATGAGGTTTTTAGGAGTTTTAATCAACTTTTAACATATATTACTCCTATGTGCTTCGTTTGGTTTTTTTTTTTTTTTTTTGACATATGTATTTACGACAACAGTAGCAATAGCTTTTAATAACAAGCTTGCACATACCCATGCTCGGTTATTCACTATTTAAAATTTACTTTTTTTAAAAACTTATTGTTACCGTTCGGTAACAATTATTGAATGACAATATTTGGACACGACATAATAATGAGTTACAATGTTGAAGTTTTATTTGGCAAAAATCTAGTTCAAGATTTCTTAATGTTTATACAGTTGTAATAGGTAAGCAAATTTAAGGACATTTTGTTTATTTATGGATATTTATACACTGCACCTCGGTTAACTACCTTTCAAAAAATTCTATAAAAATGAGGCAGTTATGCGGGAAAGGCAGTTATAAAAATCCCGCATAGGTACCTCATATGAGTAGTTATAAAAATCACATCTCAACTTTACAAAAAATGACACCAATTAGAACATAATCGTCAAAAAACAAAACGGTGTATAGTAGAATAGTTCATTTCAAGTCTAAAAATATGGAAGTTGTTATATTATTTAACCAATAAGGAATTTAGTCATCAGTGAGCAGAAATCAAATATCCAAATATCCGAATAGGGTACTTAAAGAAAAGTAGTTATCAGGGGCAGTTTGAACTAATATATATGAAAAAAAACATTGGGGATTTAGGTTGTGAGATAATTAAACGAGAAGGCAGTTAAGCAGAGAGGTAGATAACCGGGGTGCAGTGTATAAACCAGGGACGTGCTTCTTTGCAAAAACAGTATAGTTAGGGCGCCCACAGAGTTGTTTTTGCATTTGCTTCTCTCACGTACAGTGTACGAGTACATAAACAAACGATGAACATCACGTGGTTGTTGATTTTTCACCCATGCATACACACATGCTTTAGTATTGATGGAAATATTATGGGCGACGCTGGTATAAACTAAGAGAACTACTATTCATGGTGCACCCTGTTGTGGATAATTTATCAGACCTGTAGTGGGATTCTGTAACTTTTTTCTACCGAACCGATATCCTTAATTAACGAAAATGTTCGGTTGAAATACCGAAAGTGCTATTCTGTAACTCAAAGTTATCGATACAAACATTTTAGCGATGAATATCGGTAGAATTACGGAATTTTAAAGAAGATGCACGTCATTTCAAAATGAAAAGTCCATAAAAAGTACATCAATTATTCTAATTTTTTAAACGTTTCTTGTTATTTTTAGGAGAAATTAAAAAAATCACACTTTAAGCGAAATAATGCGCAATCAAAGTTATCATAATTCAAATTTCTAAAGAAATTATTTAAATTACTATTGTATATAAAATGATTATGTTTCAAATTACATGTTTCAAATTACAACCTAAAAATACTATATTTAGTAACTCCTGTGGATTTTCTTTGTCAAATCCATTACGTACACGTATAAATTCTCATAAAGGATGTTAACCCGACAATCTCTAATGTAAACATGGTGTAATATTCGACAGATTGGTTGAATTGTTTTTTTTTTTTTTTGAAAATGTTATGATGTGGGAATGTGGATTTTTTATTCGATCGAACACAGAGCAAAACGGAAGATGTAGAATCCTAACATTTCATAGGAATTTTTTAATTGTGTATATTGATCAGTTATTTCCGAATTACGTATTATCAGGGAATTCTGACGACCATGGTGATATTCTTCCTTCTTTTATTGTTGATGCTAATCGATACCACCAATACATTTTTATATGGGTAGCAACTGTTACGAAATATATCCTTAAAAATATTTCGTTCGTACTGAAAATAGTTACTATTTTCTCAGAAATTTTTCCTGCAGTTCTTGAGGTTTCAAATTTTTAGAATTTTTACCACTTTTACATATTTTGCGTTCCCGTACACAAAACTTATATGAAAATCGTTTACGACTTTTACAACTTTTACGACTTTTACCACTTTATAAAGTACGGGAACAGGCCAACTGTCTGTTGAGTATCGCGTTACAACAACCACATGAAAACTTCAAGAACCATCTTGGCGTCACTTACACTTTCTTCATGTGGTTGTTGTTTCTAACGTGTAACGCGACTCAAAACGGACCGTATGTATTTATCCCACTTGATCGAATGTCACAGAATTTCCTTTTTTATGTGTAAAGAAATGTATCTCTGTTTACCTTATTATTTGCAATGAAATATATTCCAATGCCATTTCTTAAAAATGTGATTCTTATTGATTTTTTGTTTAAAATATGAAAATTCTTTTATGTCTGTAGACTTAACGACTCCTTTTTTTCATCGGTAACTGACCTGTGATTTTCGATAATTACCGATATAAAATGCCTACACAGAATAGCACTTACCGATAAATATTGCTAACTATCGACATTTGTTGTTGATTCCATCGGTAGAGAGTTACAGAATCGCCATACTGATTAAAAACAAAATCTGTAGATTGTTGTTTAAATACATGTACCGTGTAAGAAAATGTGCACAATAATGGAGGAAGCTGGTTCCAAATACGTGCAACGCGAACATATACAATCGGTCAAATATCGAAGAGGTAAATCGAGGTAAAATCAGCTGTGTATGCCGCGTAGAATGGGAAAAATTAAATGTTGTAAGCAATAAATCGGGGCAATTAGAACAAATCATCTTATAAAACATTATCTTTAAACGTTGACCAACATAACTGTTCAACTGTACTCCCAAAACAGTAGAGAGTCACGACTCATCAATTTATAAACAAAGCGCAAACCCATGTTACAAAGCTTCACAATCCCCTTCAAATTCTCTTGGTTATGGCTATATTACACTATGTGCTTTTCCACATGTATGTTGTCACTTTGGGATGTCATACATGTGAAAAACATATTGTGTAATATAGCCATTAGTGCCAGAAATAACCTCAATGCAGTAGCTAGGGCGAGACATCAACAAAGCAAAAACAAGTCGCTTACGAACAGACAATGGCAAATTCATATTACTAGCAAAATTCCCGCTACTTCGTATATGGAAAAGGTATAATATTCAAATAAACAATATTTAATATGAAAATGGTGGGCACTGAAATTACTGATGTACTAATACCAATTTTAATTTATATTTAATTTCATTTTAGTACTGTTCGTATACCTTTAGTTCGAATTTCCAAACAAGGATCTTATCAACAGAGTATTTTTGAAGAAGAAGCTGTAATTTCGGAATTCGTGATATCAAAACGGAGAAACCCCGTATTCAAAAAAATTTTACTGTATGCGCACGCTTTGACATGGATGGCCTCTATATAACAGATACTTTTCTCCAGCCTTTTTAATTTAGGCCTTTTTGTTCTCTTGTATATTAATAGTCGCATAGATCCACGCTTTTAAATGTACTTTCTAAAACGTTCAAAATAAAACAAAAAACAATTTTGTTCAACGTATTTTTTGACTTTTTGTAGAAACCGCCTTCGCGTTAACATGAAAGCAATAGTATACTATTCAATACCATTTTTAAAATCCATGGTATTACATCTAGAAATATTTCATAAATTTTGAAGGCGGATTTTCATAAATATTCACTCAATAACAGTGATTCAATATTTAGTATTATTTAATACTTCTAGTACACTTTTTTACTACCACATTTAACAGTGAACCCGACAAATAAATAATAAATCAGAATTCCACTTCTAGTCCTTAGCCCCATACCAAATTTATTGCACCCTCGTACTCTTCGCACTCTAAAGGCCTCTGCACATACGGCGCGTTGTGTGTCGCGTTACAACAACCACATGAAAACTCCAAGATCAAACTTGGCATCACTTACACATTTTTCATATGGTTGTTGTTTTCTACGCGCAACGCGTCACACAACGGATTGTATGTGCCGCTGCCTTAATTGTATAATTCCAGCTTCACGCAACACCAAATTTAGTACCATTCTGTACTTTTCGTATTTAAAACACAAACTCAATAATTCAATCATTAGTGACCTCCATGCCTAATTTCAGAATTTGTATGCATTTCGAAAACTCCTTATCTAAACACCAACATGGCCCTAACACAAAAATTCCAAATTCCATCTATATCCCTTTATGCAACATCAACTATATTTGGTACCATAAATATAGTACAGTTGAACCTCGATTATCCGTGAATCGATTATCCGGGAACCTCCATTATCCGTGATAGAAAAGAAATGTTAAACTTTGTTCCATTTCCTCTATTTTTCGTTATAAACTTCATTACCCGGCATTAAAAGAACACTTTCCAATTAATTTGATTAAGCAAACAAAAGGTAAACAAACAAAAACTGGAAATTCTCCCGTATTACACAATTTGTGTATTTATTGTATCACAAAAACCATGGGACAAAGTCAATTCAGATGAACCTGATGATGATATTAAGTATCTTTTACAATTTTGGTGGATTACCGTAACAAACTTGAAAAAATTGCAGATTTTCATATTATTGTACGATACTATGCCATTTTTACTTCAAAATATGTTCAAAAACTGCATAAAAGCATTGCCTCCATTATCCGGGAAAATCGATTATCCGTAATGCCTCCGGTCCCGACCATCACGGATAATCGAGGTCCAACTGTACTTATATAGCAGCATTTAGTACTTTTCGTATACATAAGTACGAAAAGGGAACTGATGAAGTTGTTTGGTGACAACTGAAACTATAGTATTCCTCACCCTCCGCCCGCAACTAATCAATTTCATATCCACTGTAAAACATTTTGTTGTTATTCAAATACTTGAATACAACAAAATATGGACTAGAGCTGAAATAAACACAAAGATATAAGTACGAATTTCAAAAACCTCCTCCTTAGTCGATGGTCAGACTAGCAAGGTTTCTTGAAACCAATTTGGGTAAAGTTTCTTTTCAAGTTTCGTTAGTGTCCACACACGTTAACGTGAAATTTAAGATTTTTCTCATACCAATAAAAACAAAAAAGACATAAATAAACCAAAAAAAAAAAAAAAAACAACATAAAATAATTAACGATGTTTTTGTCTTTTTTTTTTTTTGTTCGACCTTTTGTAATGTTATTAAAATGAATATAATCGAGCTTGACCTCAAGCTCGATTATATTCATTTTAATAAAATAATTAACATTAATAATTAAATTAATATTAATAGTAACATTTTCACTATTTCATTAATTAAATGTTTTTATTAAATCTTTTTATGTTTGTTTTGTTGTTAACGTTTGCTTGAGAAAATAAAAATGAAAGAAAATGGAAGAAATAATCTTGCAACGAAAAACAAGAAGAGGCAACATAACAAACACAGAAAACCATGTACATGGGTTTCACTACTTCATACCCCTCGCCTATAAACTTGACGTCGCCATGTTGAAATCGTGCTAGTCTGACCATCGACTTATCTCCACTCTAAACGCCAACTACTATCCTGATAACTAGACATCGGATTTTGCATATTTTTTAATAATAAAGATATGAAGATTCCGATTGGACCAAAATTCGTTTCAAAGCAATCTGAATTCAATACCAGGGTAATATTTTATATTTTTTGCATATTTTGCATATGCACAAAATATTCAAAAAAATATGCAAACACTTTTTAGCCGAAAATCGTCATAAATGTCGTAAAATTGACAATTAAAGTTGGAAAAAAAATCATCAAAAAACGTCAAATTGTCCTAAATTAAGATTGTTGGCCGTTTAACGTCGCTTTTTTGCAGATTATTATGCTATTGAGACCCCTTACCACAGTGTGGGGTATGATATAAAAAAATATAAAAAATACATATAACCGTATATTGTAATACCATTTTTTGTATTATTAGGCCCATACCTATATACGGACGTATACCCAGGGCGTGTGAGGTGAAAAAAGTTGAACACATGTATTCTTATGAGAACTACCGAAATACATCGAGCGTACCCAGTCAGCATTTTTTGAAAATTTTAATCAAATTCGAGTCTTTTTTGATCCGACTGCACGATTAAAAAGCTAGAATATGAGCTCATTTTCTGATCATAAATGACTCCTTTGTCGGTAGGAAAACATAACCTCAGGCGACTCTTCTAAACAAATCACAAATGAGTCTTTTTCGAGTCGTATTTCAGTCATTTATTGGTGTTTTGTTGATTAATTTCGGACCCTTTTTCGAGTCTTTTTAGAGTCATGTTTATAATCATTTATGAGTCTTTAGGGAGTCATTTATGAGTCTTTTTGTTAGACGAAATAAATTAAAAAAAATTTCTTTTTATTCTTCTTTGTTTCTTTCCTTTGTTTTATAGTCTTTTCTGCTTTGTTATGTCTTTTAATTATCCTTTATGTTGCTTGGTGGTTAGTATACTGCTTCTTCATTTCACTTGGCAAAACCTGTTGTGTTGTGTTTGTCTGTACCTTTAATATTATACGTTACATTTATATCAAAATTTTGTAGAAAGTGTATATGAGAATTTTATTTTTTTATTTACAACCAAATAAAAATAAAACAAACCAATCAGTTTTTAATCACCTAACTGTTCAAAATATGATCAGAGTATACATAATTATAATCACTTTTCAAACACCTGTATGACCCTTTTTTGATTAAGCATTTTTTAATCTTCCAGATGATCAAAATGTGACAATAAATAACAAAAAATTGTCACATTTTAAACACCTCAATGATTTATTTGTGATTGCTACACATTTGTTGTTGTATTTTAAATTGAACTCTTTTTAATCATTACAGGGAGTCACTTTCGAGTCCCTTTCTGATCACACAAGCGACTTAATCAATTTTTGATCACCAAAAGGACTCTAAAAAGACTCCTCAATGTGATTTTTGAAAAAACAGTCTTCTAAATGCTATCTGGGTATACTTTTTGTAAGTTGAAAAAGTTTAACTTTGACAGAACGGTATTGTTTGTATGTGTGTGTGTTTTGTATTTTAAAAACAAAAGCCCAACAAAACATTAAATACAATTCATTGCTAAGGAAAATTATTTGTTTTACGAATGAAAACATTTAAGTAAGTTTCGGTCGCGGATTTTGTGTTTTAAATTTGATTTGAGACTGAACGTATTTCGTTATACGGACGCTCAGAAAGCGTTGTTTTGGTAGGTTGGTGAAATATTTGTGTACGTCCCGTCGTTATTTAGGTTTAGCAGTTAAACTATTAAAAATATAAAATTTGTTATATTGTCAAATATTTTATGTAAAATTCAATATTTTCTTTGTCTTAATTTGTTGCATTAGTCTGGCTTTAAATCAAAGAGAAAACATCGATGTCGGATTTTTTTAATGCGGCACTCCCTCCCCTAATGTGTTTAGTTTGTTTAGATTTTAAGATTATGAAAATCTCGATTTTTTGGCTATTTGACGACTTTAGCGACCGATATCTGTGAAACGGTTAAAGCTATTTGCCCGTGTTATGCATTTCATTAAATGCCATACTATTCTTAATATTTCTTGCCGAACAACAAAATACGTAAGTATTACTAAATTCGAGATAAAAAAGCCAATCTCCCGAAAACTCCAGTGATTTATTTAAATTGCTTTGATGTCTGTTTAGTTAAAATCTAGTAACTTATTTTCCACACAGTTGCAGTTGACCAATCGAACTAAAACTTTGCACACTTTTCAGACTCGGATGACAATATATGAAACCAAAACCAATATTTGTCCATGTTTTCTTAGAGCCCCATATAGCGGTACCACTCGATTTAAAGTATTTTAAGGATTCTATCTTAATTTTTAGGCCGAATTGGCTATAACTTGGCATTTGGGGTTCCCAATGGTACAGAAACTTCCTCACCAAAAGTGTTGGACTCAGGTCAAGGTTTTGGTATCTAAATTTTCGGCCTTTAAGTGCATTTATAAATAAAACATTGTAACTTAATTTTTTAAATTATTTTTTATTTCTTCCCATATTATAGCCCATTCACATATGACTTCATTTGCCGGATTTAGCACATTATCAGGTTTTATTTGCTAAATCCAGCCAAAATCTACCAGATTTCCCATACAAAAATAAATCCTCGTATTGAGTGGATTTGTTTAAAATCCGTCATAAATCCTGGTATACAACTCTGTTTTTTGCAACATGTTGCTAGAAAATACAAAAAGTTGCAAGCTGGCACAAGAAAAAAGGTAGATGCATATAACAAAAATCATTTAAAATGTCAAAATTTGTAAACAAGGCGAAAACAACAAAAACAAAAATCATTTAAAATGTCAAAATTTGTAAACAAGGCGAAAAAAATTAATTTTCTGTGATATACAAAGCTGATTTTAATCAACCAAGACTAATATCTACGATGTCTAAACGATAAAATTATTTTTTATTTGCTCATTAGTTACCATTAGTGGCATATCTCCATTATTATAAGTCTTCTTTTGTTATAGTTTGGATTTGGATTTTATAGCGTTCCGGTTAACTTAAAGTTAAAAGTGATGATTGAATTTCAAGGAGGAGCTTTATGTCATTAACTTTCAATGTGAAAATTATATTTTTAATGCCTCCAAATTAGTTTTTTTAAAAACAAAAAAGACATAAATAAACCAAAAAAAAAAAAACAACATAAAATAATTAACATTAATAATTAAATTAATATTAATAGTAAAATTTTCACTATTTCATTAATTAAATGTTTTTATTAAATCTTTTTATGTTTGTTTTGTTGTTAACGTTTGCTTGAGAAAATAAAAATGAAAGAAAATGAAAGAAATAATCTTGCAACGAAAAACAAGAAGAGGCAACATAACAAACACAGAAAACCATGTACATGGGTTTCACTACTTCATACCCCTCGCCTATAAACTTGACGTCGCCATGTTGAAATCGTGCTAGTCTGACCATCGACTTATCTCCACTCTAAACGCCAACTACTATCCTGATAACTAGACATCGGATTTTGCATATTTTTTAATAATAAAGATATGAAGATTCCGATTGGACCAAAATTAGTTTCAAAGAAATCTGAATTCAATACCAGGGTAATATTTTATATTTTTTGCATATGCACAAAATATTCAAAAAAATATGCAAACACTTTTTAGCCGAAAATCGTCATAAATGTCGTAAAATTGACAATTAAAGTTGGAAAAAAAATCATCAAAAAACGTCAAATTGTCCTAAATTAAGATTGTTGGCCGTTTAACGTCGCTTTTTTGCAGATTATTATGCTATTGAGACCCCTTACCACAGTGTGGGGTATGATATAAAAAAATATGAAAAATACATATAACCGTATATTGTAATACCATTTTTTGTATTATTAGGCCCATACCTATATACGGACGTATACCCAGGGCGTGTGAGGTGAAAAAAGTTGAACACATGTATTCTTATGAGAACTACCGAAATACATCGAGCGTACCCAGTCAGCATTTTTTGAAAATTTTAATCAAATTCGAGTCTTTTTTGATCCGACTGCACGATTAAAAAGCTAGAATATGAGCTCATTTTCTGATCATAAATGACTCCTTTGTCGGTAGGAAAACATAACCTCAGGCGACTCTTCTAAACAAATCACAAATGAGTCTTTTTCGAGTCGTATTTCAGTCATTTATTGGTGTTTTGTTGATTAATTTCGGACCCTTTTTCGAGTCTTTTTAGAGTCATGTTTATAATCATTTATGAGTCTTTAGGGAGTCATTTATGAGTCTTTTTGTTAGACGAAATAAATTAAAAAAAAATTCTTTTTATTCTTCTTTGTTTCTTTCCTTTGTTTTATAGTCTTTTCTGCTTTGTTATGTCTTTTAATTATCCTTTATGTTGCTTGGTGGTTAGTATACTGCTTCTTCATTTCACTTGGCAAAACCTGTTGTGTTGTGTTTGTCTGTACCTTTAATATTATACGTTACATTTATATCAAAATTTTGTAGAAAGTGTATATGAGAATTTTATTTTTTTATTTACAACCAAATAAAAATAAAACAAACCAATCAGTTTTTAATCACCTAACTGTTCAAAATATGATCAGAGTATACATAATTATAATCACTTTTCAAACACCTGTATGACCCTTTTTTGATTAAGCATTTTTTAATCTTCCAGATGATCAAAATGTGACAATAAATAACAAAAAATTGTCACATTTTAAACACCTCAATGATTTATTTGTGATTGCTACACATTTGTTGTTGTATTTTAAATTGAACTCTTTTTAATCATTACAGGGAGTCACTTTCGAGTCCCTTTCTGATCACACAAGCGACTTAATCAATTTTTGATCACCAAAAGGACTCTAAAAAGACTCCTCAATGTGATTTTTGAAAAAACAGTCTTCTAAATGCTATCTGGGTATACTTTTTGTAAGTTGAAAAAGTTTAACTTTGACAGAACGGTATTGTTTGTATGTGTGTGTGTTTTGTATTTTAAAAACAAAAGCCCAACAAAACATTAAATACAATTCATTGCTAAGGAAAATTATTTGTTTTACGAATGAAAACATTTAAGTAAGTTTCGGTCGCGGATTTTGTGTTTTAAATTTGATTTGAGACTGAACGTATTTCGTTATACGGACGCTCAGAAAGCGTTGTTTTGGTAGGTTGGTGAAATATTTGTGTACGTCCCGTCGTTATTTAGGTTTAGCAGTTAAACTATTAAAAATATAAAATTTGTTATATTGTCAAATATTTTATGTAAAATTCAATATTTTCTTTGTCTTAATTTGTTGCATTAGTCTGGCTTTAAATCAAAGAGAAAACATCGATGTCGGATTTTTTTAATGCGGCACTCCCTCCCCTAATGTGTTTAGTTTGTTTAGATTTTAAGATTATGAAAATCTCGATTTTTTGGCTATTTGACGACTTCAGCGACCGATATCTGTGAAACGGTTAAAGCTATTTGCCCGTGTTATGCATTTCATTAAATGCCATACTATTCTTAATATTTCTTGCCGAACAACAAAATACGTAAGTATTACTAAATTCGAGATAAAAAAGCCAATCTCCCGAAAACTCCAGTGATTTATTTAAATTGCTTTGATGTCTGTTTAGTTAAAATCTAGTAACTTATTTTCCACACAGTTGCAGTTGACCAATCGAACTAAAACTTTGCACACTTTTCAGACTCGGATGACAATATATGAAACCAAAACCAATATTTGTCCATGTTTTCTTAGAGCCCCATATAGCGGTACCACTCGATTTAAAGTATTTTAAGGATTCTATCTTAATTTTTAGGCCGAATTGGCTATAACTTGGCATTTGGGGTTCCCAATGGTACAGAAACTTCCTCACCAAAAGTGTTGGACTCAGGTCAAGGTTTTGGTATCTAAATTTTCGGCCTTTAAGTGCATTTATAAATAAAACATTGTAACTTAATTTTTTAAATTATTTTTTATTTCTTCCCATATTATAGCCCATTCACATATGACTTCATTTGCCGGATTTAGCACAATATCAGGTTTTATTTGCTAAATCCAGCCAAAATCTACCAGATTTCCCATACAAAAATAAATCCTCGTATTGAGTGGATTTGTTTAAAATCCGTCATAAATCCTGGTATACAACTCTGTTTTTTGCAACATGTTGCTAGAAAATACAAAAAGTTGCAAGCTGGCACAAGAAAAAAGGTAGATGCATCGGTGAATTGCTATAACAAAAATCATTTAAAATGTCAAAATTTGTAAACAAGGCGAAAAAAATTAATTTTCTGTGATATACAAAGCTGATTTTAATCAACCAAGACTAATATCTACGATGTCTAAACGATAAAATTATTTTTTATTTGCTCATTAGTTACCATTAGTGGCATATCTCCATTATTATAAGTCTTCTTTTGTTATAGTTTGGATTTGGATTTTATAGCGTTCCGGTTAACTTAAAGTTAAAAGTGATGATTGAATTTCAAGGAGGAGCTTTATGTCATTAACTTTCAATGTGAAAATTATATTTTTAATGCCTCCAAATTAGTTTTTTTAAAAACAAAAAAGACATAAATAAACCAAAAAAAAAAAAACAACATAAAATAATTAACATTAATAATTAAATTAATATTAATAGTAAAATTTTCACTATTTCATTAATTAAATGTTTTTATTAAATCTTTTTATGTTTGTTTTGTTGTTAACGTTTGCTTGAGAAAATAAAAATGAAAGAAAATGAAAGAAATAATCTTGCAACGAAAAACAAGAAGAGGCAACATAACAAACACAGAAAACCATGTACATGGGTTTCACTACTTCATACCCCTCGCCTATAAACTTGACGTCGCCATGTTGAAATCGTGCTAGTCTGACCATCGACTTATCTCCACTCTAAACGCCAACTACTATCCTGATAACTAGACATCGGATTTTGCATATTTTTTAATAATAAAGATATGAAGATTCCGATTGGACCAAAATTAGTTTCAAAGAAATCTGAATTCAATACCAGGGTAATATTTTATATTTTTTGCATATTTTGCATATGCACAAAATATTCAAAAAAATATGCAAACACTTTTTAGCCGAAAATCGTCATAAATGTCGTAAAATTGACAATTAAAGTTGGAAAAAAAATCATCAAAAAACGTCAAATTGTCCTAAATTAAGATTGTTGGCCGTTTAACGTCGCTTTTTTGCAGATTATTATGCTATTGAGACCCCTTACCACAGTGTGGGGTATGATATAAAAAAATATGAAAAATACATATAACCGTATATTGTAATACCATTTTTTGTATTATTAGGCCCATACCTATATACGGACGTATACCCAGGGCGTGTGAGGTGAAAAAAGTTGAACACATGTATTCTTATGAGAACTACCGAAATACATCGAGCGTACCCAGTCAGCATTTTTTGAAAATTTTAATCAAATTCGAGTCTTTTTTGATCCGACTGCACGATTAAAAAGCTAGAATATGAGCTCATTTTCTGATCATAAATGACTCCTTTGTCGGTAGGAAAACATAACCTCAGGCGACTCTTCTAAACAAATCACAAATGAGTCTTTTTCGAGTCGTATTTCAGTCATTTATTGGTGTTTTGTTGATTAATTTCGGACCCTTTTTCGAGTCTTTTTAGAGTCATGTTTATAATCATTTATGAGTCTTTAGGGAGTCATTTATGAGTCTTTTTGTTAGACGAAATAAATTAAAAAAAATTTCTTTTTATTCTTCTTTGTTTCTTTCCTTTGTTTTATAGTCTTTTCTGCTTTGTTATGTCTTTTAATTATCCTTTATGTTGCTTGGTGGTTAGTATACTGCTTCTTCATTTCACTTGGCAAAACCTGTTGTGTTGTGTTTGTCTGTACCTTTAATATTATACGTTACATTTATATCAAAATTTTGTAGAAAGTGTATATGAGAATTTTATTTTTTTATTTACAACCAAATAAAAATAAAACAAACCAATCAGTTTTTAATCACCTAACTGTTCAAAATATGATCAGAGTATACATAATTATAATCACTTTTCAAACACCTGTATGACCCTTTTTTGATTAAGCATTTTTTAATCTTCCAGATGATCAAAATGTGACAATAAATAACAAAAAATTGTCACATTTTAAACACCTCAATGATTTATTTGTGATTGCTACACATTTGTTGTTGTATTTTAAATTGAACTCTTTTTAATCATTACAGGGAGTCACTTTCGAGTCCCTTTCTGATCACACAAGCGACTTAATCAATTTTTGATCACCAAAAGGACTCTAAAAAGACTCCTCAATGTGATTTTTGAAAAAACAGTCTTCTAAATGCTATCTGGGTATACTTTTTGTAAGTTGAAAAAGTTTAACTTTGACAGAACGGTATTGTTTGTATGTGTGTGTGTTTTGTATTTTAAAAACAAAAGCCCAACAAAACATTAAATACAATTCATTGCTAAGGAAAATTATTTGTTTTACGAATGAAAACATTTAAGTAAGTTTCGGTCGCGGATTTTGTGTTTTAAATTTGATTTGAGACTGAACGTATTTCGTTATACGGACGCTCAGAAAGCGTTGTTTTGGTAGGTTGGTGAAATATTTGTGTACGTCCCGTCGTTATTTAGGTTTAGCAGTTAAACTATTAAAAATATAAAATTTGTTATATTGTCAAATATTTTATGTAAAATTCAATATTTTCTTTGTCTTAATTTGTTGCATTAGTCTGGCTTTAAATCAAAGAGAAAACATCGATGTCGGATTTTTTTAATGCGGCACTCCCTCCCCTAATGTGTTTAGTTTGTTTAGATTTTAAGATTATGAAAATCTCGATTTTTTGGCTATTTGACGACTTCAGCGACCGATATCTGTGAAACGGTTAAAGCTATTTGCCCGTGTTATGCATTTCATTAAATGCCATACTATTCTTAATATTTCTTGCCGAACAACAAAATACGTAAGTATTACTAAATTCGAGATAAAAAAGCCAATCTCCCGAAAACTCCAGTGATTTATTTAAATTGCTTTGATGTCTGTTTAGTTAAAATCTAGTAACTTATTTTCCACACAGTTGCAGTTGACCAATCGAACTAAAACTTTGCACACTTTTCAGACTCGGATGACAATATATGAAACCAAAACCAATATTTGTCCATGTTTTCTTAGAGCCCCATATAGCGGTACCACTCGATTTAAAGTATTTTAAGGATTCTATCTTAATTTTTAGGCCGAATTGGCTATAACTTGGCATTTGGGGTTCCCAATGGTACAGAAACTTCCTCACCAAAAGTGTTGGACTCAGGTCAAGGTTTTGGTATCTAAATTTTCGGCCTTTAATATGCCATTTAGATATGACACCATTAGCCGGATTTAGCGCATTATCAGGTTTTATTTGCCAAATCCAGCCAAAATCTACCAGATTTCCCATACAAAAATAAATCCTCGTATTGAGTGGATTTGTTTAAAATCCGTCATAAATCCTGGTATACAACTCTGTTTTTTGCAACATGTTGCTAGAAAATACAAAAAGTTGCAAGCTGGCACAAGAAAAAAGGTAGATGCATCGGTGAATTGCTATAACAAAAATCATTTAAAATGTCAAAATTTGTAAACAAGGCGAAAAAATTTAATTTTCTGTGATATACAAAGCTGATTTTAATCAACCAAGACTAATATCTACGATGTCTAAACGATAAAATTATTTTTTATTTGCTCATTAGTTACCATTAGTGGCATATCTCCATTATTATAAGTCTTCTTTTGTTATAGTTTGGATTTGGATTTTATAGCGTTCCGGTTAACTTAAAGTTAAAAGTGATGATTGAATTTCAAGGAGGAGCTTTATGTCATTAACTTTCAATGTGAAAATTATATTTTTAATGCCTCCAAATTAGTTTTTTTTTTGCATTTTCAAATCCATCAGATAGTAAAAGAACACGTGTAATAATGGCCCATAATGTGCTAACATTTTCAATATTAAGCAATAAATTTGTAATTTGCCGTCTGGTTTTTGAGACGAATTCAATTTACAACAACTTCTTTTGACGTTTCATATTCGATCAGATGGGCTGATGCATCTACCTTGGTAATTGTGCTATGAACAAAAATCAGCTGACTGCCATTTAAATCCTCCAAAATGTATATCTAAATGCAATGAGATCTGTACTGGATTTATTAAATACGGTTGAGGATTTATGGCTAGTCTAAATGAGCTATTATGCCTGTCCGTGTACTCGATAATTTGTAATAATTATTACAAATGTTTCGAATTTTGACAGTGAAAAAGTTGCGGAAAAAAGTGTTTCAGCAACATTTAGTAAGTACGAGGACAATCCTATTATCAATTTTTGGGAATGGAAACAAAAGTCTTTTAAATTTAATTCATACTGTATCCACTTTGACTGCCACTCAATGAATGACGCCGTTTATTCGAATATATTTTCTCTACACCTCAATTCCTTATATCTACTCAAATACATACCCAGCAAAATGTTCGATGCCAAAGATGCCATTCAATCATGGGTGCAAGTGATCTGGCATGTCATCTTTTTAGCATCTTCATCGATGAATTTTATATGAGCGTGGACTCCAAAAGATGCTATTCATTTTTGGATTCAAAGCATGTCATTTACACCAATGCTTTGACATGTCATTTACACCAATGCTTTGGCATGTCATTTCCACTAATGCTTTGGCATGTCATTTTCACCAACCCTTTGCAATGACATTATCATTATGACGAGAGTTTTAACAACTTTGGTTGTGATTTCGAGTCTCCGACAACATCGAGCCTATTGCAAATATTTAATCTTATATATTTAGAAAAATGTGTATAAAAAAACACAAAATTCATCTCTATTGGATCGATGGAATGGGTTCAAATGTTGATGAAAAGATCGGATCGTTCACGACTTTCTTTGCATGGGTTCAAATGCTGATGAAAAGATCGGATTTTTCACGGCTTTCTTTGCATGGGTTCAAATGCTAATGAAAAGATCGGATCTTTCACGACTTCGTTTGAACCAATGCAAAAGATGCCATGAAATCACGTCATCGCATGGAACCCCTTCCTTAAAATTTTGCTGGGTAGTTGTAATCTATAAACATGGTTGTATTCTATATACATGGTTGTGTTTTCTTGTACTGTACATTATCAAATTGGTCACGCGGGGGTTAAAGGATATAAGTTAGTGGGGTGTGTTCTTAACCTATCTATTTACATGCTTATGCTATATGGGTAAGTATGATGTACATTTAGGTCTAATATTATAGAAAATATAGGATAGAGCAGCCCTGGGGTCTCTTAAGTTGGGCCATCCTTCCTCCACAGCCTCATATTGCACGCTTCTATAACTCCATGTAGGGGATCTGCGTGATTTGGCAGTTTTCAATGTCCCTAACCACGTATCTACCCAGCAAAATTTTATGGAAATGGTTCCATGAAATGCCATGATTTCACTGGATCTTTTGCATTGGTTCAAATGAAGTCGTGATAGATCCGATCTTTTCCTTAGCATTTGAACCCATTCCATCGATCCAATAGAGATAAATTTTGTGTTTTTATTTTTAACTTTTACACTTGTATATATTCTTTTATTTATCTAAATATGTACGTTTAAAGCAATGTAAGATTTATTATGCTAGGAAGTCCCAATCATTGAGCTAAAAGTAGAGTCGGACTGCGCTCTTTGGTATTATTCGTGTTCCTTTACGTGCCTGAGTTTACCAGTTTTAACCGGCAAAGTGTTTTCTCACTTTTAAAAGCATACAATTTATATGAGAGCAGTTCACCACTTTTACCATTTTTAAAAGTAAAGGAACAGACCAATTACAAAAGTTTCCTTGCCTGCTCTAGAGAACCCTGCTCAACATGTCGATTTGTAGATCCCTACAAAACAACAAATATTTCCAAAACGTTGTAAAATAAAATTCACGAAATAGTAATTTGCAGTTGGAGTCAATGTCGAAATCTGCACTGCACTGATGGGAACTAAAATCCTTTTGTAAGATGAATCAAAACCTGTTGCGGAGGAAGTAAACTCTGTTGCGTGCAGCGGCGGTGTTTAGACTGCAAGTTAAGTTTTTCACTTAAATTTACAACCTGTCGATTGCTAAACACATCGTTCCCGAAGTCTGGAAAAGGATGCCAGCAAAGGTGAATCTTACAAACCGATTTCGCTTTTGTCGCCCGTAGCAAGGACCCTTGTGGCTTTAGTTCTTCCAGCATCAGAAATAACGTTCCAGTTGCCGATCAATAGCATAGGATCCGTAAGCAGCACAACAACTGCTCTGAAGGCCATCTCCATCTCCATATTAGCCGAGGACTCACTCAGAGCAAGCCGTGCGATAGAACAGTGATAGTGACACTTGATTTAGCAAAGCCCTTTGATATTGTCAAGCACCCTCGTTGTTTGATGTCATCGAGCAGACTACGCACCGTCCAAGTTTGAAACGTTGGATAAAAAATTTTAAGTGTGGATGACAGTAGTACGTAGAATTTAGGATCAAGAAGTCCAAGACCCGTAGAGTGAAGAAAACCTCTTCTGAATTGCAAACGATGCAGACGGCATTGAGATCGTAACGTGGAAAACTTTTGTCCATCATACAGCACAGGCCCCCACGACACCTTGCTCCTTTTCAATTGCCCTACCAATCCTGCTAAGAAACATAAGTTTGCAGCTTTGTGGTTACAAACCATATAAATAGCGAAATAGCCACATTCTTACGACTGATAGACCCAGATTCAGATTAAGCAGAAAAATGAGAATACAAACATATTAACTACTGTTACAACAAGGAGAACAAACTGCAATTATAGATGTAAACTTTATGATGATAAATAAATTATAGTTATTTCATTAATTCCTTTGAATTAATAAAATAAAAAAATTAAAATAATTTTTCAATACAGCATTTTCCATTTTCCGAACAAGACGTGAAAATTACATGCCAAAGGGTTGTTGAAAATGACATGCCAAAGATTAGTGAAAATGCTATTCTTGGGAATTGGTTAAGATGGCATGCCAAAGGATTGGTATAGATGCCATGCCAAAGAATTGTTAAAGATGCCATTCCACCGAGTTAGTGAAGATGACATGCTTAGGATCTGAAAATGAATTGCATCTTTTGGGGGTCACGCTCTTGTAAAAAGAATGAGTGAAGATGCTGAAAAAATTACATTCCATTTCACTTGCTCCCATTCTTGAATAGCATCTTTGGCATCGAACATTTTGCTGGGTATCATTTGGTAACACTTTATTATGTATTACATATGGTCCCTTGAATTTAGGCAATAACTTCTTCTTCGTTGTATCTATATTTTTAATTACCACAAAATCTCCCGCTTGGAATGAGTTAACTTTGTTCCCTTTCTCTTCCGATCGCTTCTCGTTATATCTATGCACCTTTGCGATGGCACCCTCAGCTTTATATCGGATCTCCTTAATACCTCCCCCCGGGCCCAAAAGGTTCTCCTCTAGGTATTCCGATAACAAATCCACAATTTCAACCCTTTGATTTACACCGAACAATACCCTACATGGAGTATCTCCTATAGACCTATTAATCGTATTGTTAAATGCGAATTCGATTTTGCTAAGCTGCTTCACCCAATCGGAATGCGCCACTGGCTCACTGAGTTTAGCCAACATTCCTACTAAAGTCCTATTCACTCGCTCCACCTGACCGTTAGCTTGAGGCGAGTGGACATCCACTTTTTCATGATCTATATTTTTTTCCTTCAAAAAGTCCGCGAATTCCCCTGAAGCGAAGCAACTTCCTCTATCGGTAGTACGTCTAACCGGCCTACTATAGTAATCAAAGTATTTGATAAGTGCCGCCTTGACTTCTTTAGTGCTTGTAGTTAGAACGGGATATAGTCTGATGAACTTTTTGAACGCGTCAATGACCACAAAAATATGTTTTCTCTTTGTAATGAAGGCAACGGACCCAAGTGGTCTAAATTAATTGTATGGAATGGTCTCGGTTCTTTTGGAATACTGCGCAGTGCCCTTGCATTGGGTTTATGAGGAGCCGAATACATTATACACTTTACGCAATTTTTCCGATATTCGTCAATTTTTTTTCATATCCGGGAACCAGTAATGCTTCTTCATCTTCAGGTATACCTTATCCACCCCTAGATGACCCAACTTTTCATGTATGTTTTTAATTACCTCATTTTCCATCATTTCGGGACAAAGAATCTTAGCTCATTGTTAATTTTCCTATATACTACTCCATTTACCATATCGTAACCTCCCACGGTTCCCTCTTCTAATTTCAGTTTCAAATCCTTTATTTCCTGGTCCCTTGCTTGTGCGGCGCACAGTTGAAAATCTATGTCCTCAGACTCTATGGTCGCGACCACCCTATTATCCTGGTCAATCCTAGATAACGCATCTACATGCACATCTTCGTTCCCGCCCTGTGTACAATAATGTAGTTATAGTTCTCTAGTTCAAGCGCCCATCTTGCCATTCGACTATTTATATTCCTCTTTGCTAGCGTTAACGTTAATGAATTACAGTCCCTTAATACCCTAGACAGACGGCAGCGTTAATTTGCATTAACTGCCTTAATTCAAATTAATTCGTGCATTATCCACATTCTTAATGCATAAAATCAAAGGAAATTTAAACTGAGTTTAGCAATTTCAATATGGCAATGCTGTTGAAAATCAATTGTCTTTTGTCAAATTTCCATGTTTAAGAAAATAAAAAAGAAAAGCAATCAGCAATTTTCGCGTTTCTTCAAAATAAGTAGTGGTCTTTCGCGAGTAGAATAGCAGCTAATCGTTTTTAACGCCTTCTAACAAATCACTTTTTAAAATTTTTATTTTCACAAAAAATGTAATTACCCACCATACCAATTCTATCGAACATTTTATCTTCTTCAAATGTTTTTTAAAGTTTTGCAATATTTTTATAATATTAAAAAGACTCAAAAATATCGCGAATAAATTAAATTTATTTTTGCTTCATCGTGGTGAAAAGGTCAATGGTAGAAAGTGTATTTGTTTCGCATATTTTGGCGACCTTTTGTAAAGCTTTATGAAATGGCTGCTGGGTACAAACAAACAACACAAACAGCTGTTTCATAAATGCAGAAACTATCGTCTGTCAGGGTGAAAAATTAATTCAAATTAGGAAATTTTTAATGCAAATTAACTCTGCCGTCTGTCTAAGGTATAAGATTTTAAACTTTATTCCCTCCAAATATGCGCGAAATCTTCTCAAAGAATAAATGATAGCTAACGTTTCCAGTTCGAAACTATGATAACTACATTCCGCGTCCGTCGTTCTTTTCGAAAAATATGCCACTGGGTGGAATACACCATCATCTTGCTTCTGCATGAGAATTGAACCAAAGCCCGCCGCACTTGCGTAGCAGTGCAACTCTGTATCTCTTTGGGGGTTATATATTGCCAATATTGGACTAGATGTCAAATGCTGTTTTAGTGTTTCCACAGCTTCCCTGCACTCATCAGTGATCCTATATTTAACGCCATCCTTTGCTATTAGTGAAAATCCCTTTAAGAACTTACGGAAATACGCACATAATCCTAAAAAGGATTGCATTTCCCGAACATTTTTCAGCATTGGGTATTCTTTGATTGAGTTTACATGACCTTCAACATGTTCTACGCCTTTCCTAGATACCTTATATCCTAAATATTCGATCTGTCCGTACTCCGCTAACCTATTTATAACTCTTCCCACTAGCTGAATATGTTCCTCTAATGTCTTTGAAGCTATCACTATGTCGTCCATGTATATCACTATTTCATTCCTTTCCAGGAAGACTTTAAAAATTCCCACAATAAATCGTTGGAAAATAGCTGGTCCGTTTTTTAATCCGAATGGCAATCTCAAAAATTCGTATTGCCCGTTTGGCACGACAAATGAAGTGTACTTTATTGCCTCTTCCTCCATTGCAACCTGGTAAAATCGCGATTTCAGATCCATAATAGTAAACCAAGTCTTCCCCTCTAAGTATTCTAAACAATCCTCTATCAACGGAACCGGATAGTTATTCCCAACTATTATATTGTTGAGGGACCTATAGTCCACGCACATCCTTGTTTCTCCGCTTTTTTTCTTTGTGAGAACAATGGGCGATGCATACGGGGAACTTCTCGGTCGTATAACACTATGCAACACTGAAAATGCAAACAACTTCTCGTGTGCATTTTTTGAAAGTACATATTTAGACTATAAAAACCCTGGTAGGGTTTTGTCCTGTCAGATCCAGTTCGGATTTTATGGCCTCATCTAAACCGGGCTAAATCTACACTTTTTTGCATTTATCAGGCCTTTATCTCAGAAACGAATAAGAATTTGGTCTTGCTGTCTTTAGCAATATTGTAGCCCTAATCTAGTAGAACTTATCATTTGCGAAAACCACATAAGAAAAACTCCATCTAGGGTATCAAAATCTATAAAATATAGAAAAATTTACATAATTGCTGAAATTCTGGCCAGTATCGGCTAAACTATTGGGAGTTGAACCAAGTAACCTTTTGCAAAAATCTTCCAAATAAAGTTCTCAACAATTCTTTAGAACATTCTGAAACTCTAAAATGCTTACTTCCTCTTGTTTAAGCGGTATTTTTCATCATATCTTTTACAACACGTATTTCAAACACAGTTCACATCAACAGTTTTTTCTCGCATTTCGGGTTTCACTACATTATTGGCATTCTTATTAAATCGTCGTTGAAAAATGTACTGAAAGCAACGGCATAGAGGCATTTTACAACAATGACATGTTGTGTATAACATTCCAGGGAATATTTTTCCAAAAGAAAATATTCAGAAAAAATTAACGGTTTTGGAGATACGGTGCGAAATGTATAAAAATGTTTGTATTTTTTGCATATATTTTGAAATTTTAGGCAAAAAATGTAGTTTTTCGAGTTTATTATTTCTCCAAATATTTTATTCTTGTCCTTATCTACAAATTTGCTTCAGAGGTCAGAAAAAGATTAGCATTGGTTTCAGATTTCTTTAAAAACTCAATATTTAACCATGTTAAGATGGGGCCATAAAATCCGAGCTGGATCTGACACAACAAAACCAAACTAGGGTTTCTTGTCGTTTGGGTCTGTACTTTCAAAAAATCCTGAGTTCGAATTGTTTGCACAAGATCATCTTAAAAATGTTGCACAGTGTAATTCTTTTCCCTAACAAATCTGCTAAAATTTTGTTGACTTCTTGCTTTTCCGCAAACGATAGTCTTCTTGGGGAACAAAACGTTGCATTCCCCGACGTCACTATTATCGATGCTCTGAAATTTTTGGATCCCTATTCATCCCCTCCAAATATTTCCCTTTGATGACTTTTTCCATTGTCTGTTTTTCCCTCAAATTCAGTTGCGGGTTAATATCCCACTCTTCTTCTTTACTATCTTCAATATTGCCTACTAATTGCCAACGATCTATTTGTTTTCCTATTTTGTTTTGGTATTCCTCACTAGTCTGTTTCTTTTCTTTTACATTCTTTCCTTTCGATTTCGTTACCGTCATTTCTATTAGGTTTAACTTCATCTTCCGTTTTATCACTTTTTGTTTCATTAAGTTTAATTACCTCTTCGCTTCTATCTCTTTTGGTTTCATTACATTTAATTTCCCCTTCAGTTTCATTATGTTTAATTTCGCCTTCAGTTCTATTACCTTCAGTTTCATTATGCTTAATTTCCCCTACAGTTATATCACCTTCAGTTTCATTATGCTTAATTTCCCCTACAGTTTCATTATGCTTAACTTTGCCTTCCATTTTATTACCCTCAGTTTCATAATACTTAACTTCACCTTCAATTCTCATACCTTCATTTTCATTAAGTTTAATTTCCCGCTTCTCATCCCCTTTCTTTGGTTCAATACACAATACAATACACACAATACACAAACACTACCCAGCATTCTTTTGTTTTCATTTTTTATTTCTTGCGGCCTCAGGTTTCTTTCATTACTTGAGTCCGCACACAAAAATATCTTAACACTACTTTCTCCATTCAATTCATGTATTTTTGTTCTTACAACTTAAAACTATATCAAACATATTCAAGAAGTCCCTTCCAAGCACTAAAGAGCAAGGGGCCTTATTCATTAAAACATATAAACTTATTTCCTTTTCTTTTCCATGAAATTCAATTTTTACTTTCACTTTTCCGTGTAACATTAATTTTTCCCCGTTCAGACTTCTAAATCCTGACATCTTCTCCATTTCAATTTTAGCACCGGAGCTCAACGAACGCATCTCCTCATTTATAAAGCTGCACGGGCTCCCAGTGTAAATTAAAGAGTAAACAAAACAAAATTTAGACCCAGAACATGGAGACCCCAAGACTACTCTTACCTTCATTCTCCATCCGATCTCGTCTTCTTCTTGCTCTTCCTCAAGCGCCGCGGTTGTTTGTTGGGGGCAATCTGCTTTGACATGCCCCAATTTTCCACACTTGAAACAGAAACCTCTTGGTCTGTTCTCTTTTCGGCATGTTCGCGAATAGTGCCCAATTTTCTGGCAATTATAGCACCTCACCTCTGCCATTCCGGGCCCCATGGCGTTTGCTATTCGCGCAGCATATTTTCATATCTTGGGATACATCTTTTGAATGATGACAAGCTGGTGTGGCTGAGTGACATTGTGGCCCCTAGGGTTCTATCTTGAATACCCTCCACAATGTATTCAATGATTTCGGCTTCACTTATTGGTGTGTCCGCCGCCAGCTCTTGCATGACTAGAGTGTAGCGGTGAAGACTTTCGTTTTGTCTGTCCCACTTACGACTCTCCAATGCCTTAAGGGCCTCCTTCAGGCCTGTCACTCAACTCTTGTTTAAACTCCGGCCAAGTTTTTGCTTGTGAGGAGCGCATAAAAAACCTGCGCTTCCCACCATCACCCTGCGCGCATATAAGAACTGCTCGGTTGCGCTGCAGCCCTCCACCGACGTCACCCTCTCAAATTCTCTAATCCACTTGGCGATGCTTTGTTCATCGTCGCCAGTGAATTTTGATATAGCACCTTCTATATCTGCGAAATTTACTCCCTTGGTTTTTTCAGTTTTCTTCGCTTCCAATTCATTTCGCTCATACTGCAGTTTTAATGATTGTAATTTTGCTTGCATTCTCTGCAATTTGCTTTCTCTATCATCTCTTTCTCGTTCATCCGCTTTTAAATCGGCCTGTATTTCTTTGTTGGTTGGCACGTCTGTGTGTGTCTACGTTGACAACGGCTGTTTTGTCTGTTTGTCCATACACACTAGTGGTGGCATTTTCACATATGCGAAGTTGCTCGTTGGTGACAATGTTTGTGTCTGTTTGTTCGTTGGTTATGGCCAGGGATGCCAACTATTCCGAGGTAAAAATCGCTACAGCCACATACCACCATAGGTCTGTAGCGATTTTTACCTTAAAAAGGTTGACATTCCTGCGTAAACAGTGGTTTTTGTACGTCAAAATTCGCCAAAAGTAGTGGGAAAACCACCAACTTGGCACCCCTGGTTATGGCTGCTTCGCACGTACGCTCTTGTTGGACGGTAATGGGATGTACGTCTGTGTGTGCGTGTTTGTCGGTGGTGGCTTTTTCGCACGTACGCTCATGCTCGCTTACAGCGGTATCCACATGAGTTTGCCCATTGCCAGCCGCTTGTGGCTGTACTTGTGCTTCGCCACGACTTTTCCTTACCGCCTGTCCATTGTCACCAACTATCTCCTTTAGCAATTAACGCCACTGGGGGCCACATAAATTATATGGCGTAACATTTGATAACCTCCTAAAAATTAAAGTCCTGACTTACCTACATAAGATTATATACACAAAGGAACCAAAATATCTTTACGACAATTTACGTTTCGCCCAATCAAACAGAGGAAAAAAGCTCATCATCCAACGTCATCGAAGTAAATTTTCGGAATGGCACTTCTTTATATACGCAATCAAACTTTGGAACCAACTCCCATACAATAACCAACTTCAAGGCAATGCTAAAATATTCAAGTCTTCTCTTTTCCAAATGTTTGGGCAAATATAATCTATCGAGCTGCTACCATTGGATTCATTATATTTATATATTGTATTAATATTTGTGAATATCGTCTATAGTATTTTTAGGATTAAACTCAATCTTCTGTCTCTATTTCTTTTCATTCTATTAATTATGTATTCCCAATCTAACTATATTGTACACATATAAAGATTATGTTTTTCATTATACGTTTTGTAATATCAAAAACCCACACTCTCATTTATAACACTCAGTTGTTGTCGTGTGGGATATCAAATAAATAAATATCAGTATGCAAAGTTCATATTCGTACACACCTAAAAAATTAATAAAATCGTTATTAATTCCATATTTTATGTGCAAATATGAAATAATTGATAGGAATTACCATAACGAAGAAAGATTTAAGAATAACAAAACAAATTTTTAATTTATTCCGTCATTTAGGTATAGATGGCGCCTGTGTGGGTGGCAAAGTTCGTATTCGTACACCTATAAGCACTATATATTTGGAGTTTTTAAGGATTTTCAAAGCAAAATACCGCACATTTTTGTACTTTTCTTCTTTTGGAATGCCTCTGCTATAGAAATACGTAAAAATAACGGTAATTTTATTAAAAATTTGGTATGAACAAAAAGTCGGACGAATATGTGAAATACTTAAGAAAAATTTTCTAAATATGATTAACTATTGCAATTTATTCCAGAATTTTGGACGAAAATAACTTATAGCGGTCATTCTGTAACAATATTCAAGGTCTAATATGAAAACAAATGTTTTCAGCGTTTGGAAATGCAAAGAAACGTATTCCGGGCTTAGGCAAAGTACACAAATTTTTGGTTTATACTTGGTGAAAATCGCAAGTTTCGTTTTATATTTGACATTAAATGTATTGAAGTTTTAGAATACAGTTTCGAAAATCATTTTATGTCGAAAACTGTGAGAAATTGTAAAGAAACATGAAACTGTACAAGTGTTCATACTGTCTGCGTACGACTGAAATTCTACGCCTACTATGAACGAGGTTTATGACTGCCAAAATCGTGAAAATAATTGTTTTTACTTCTTGAAAATTATATTTCTTTACCGAAGGATCCAAAATGAGTACAAAAATGTCAATAGAATGAAGTAAATTGTACAGGAAAGAACGTGGGGTAAACTTTTCAAGAAATGCATTATTTTCGGGGAAATTTTCTTCCTAAAAAAATTATTATTCATCGTAATTTCCAATATGTCTTGACATAAAATGATTTTCGAAGCTGTATTCTAAAACTTTAATACATTTAATGTCAAATATAAAACGAAACTTGCGATTTTCAACAAGTATAAACCAAAAATGTTTTTACTTTGCCTAAGCCCGGATTACGTTTCTTTGCATTTCCAAACGCTGACAGCATTTATTTTCATATTAGACCTTGAATATTGTTACAGAAGGACTGCTATTAGCTATTTTCGTCCAAAATTCTGGAATAAATCGCAATAGTTAATAATATCTAGAACATTTTTCTTAAGTATTTCAAATATTCGTCCCACTTTTTGTTCATGCCAAATTTTTAATAAAATTACCGTTATTTTTACATATTTCTATAGCAGAGGCATTCCAAAAGAAAAAAAGAACAAAAATTTGAGGTATTTTGCTTTGAAAATCCTTAAAAACTCCAAACATATAGTGCTTATAGGTGTACGAATACGAACTTTGCCACCCACACAGGCGCCATCTATACCCAAATCACGGAATAAATTAAAAATTTGTTTTGTTATTCTTAAATCTTTCTTCATTATGGTAATTCCTATCAATTATTTCATATTTGCACATAAAATATGGAATTAATTAAAGATTTTATTAATTTTTTAGGTGTGTACGAATATGAACTTTGCATACTGTATAAACTCCTATTGTTATTGTTGTTGCTGAATCTGGAAACGGTACCCCTAGTTTTCCTAGCTCCGCCATTAATCCTTCGCGCACCATTTTCTTTCAAAAAAAATTTATTTCGCGAGGTTTTCCACTTCAGTTTTTAGTTTCTCTTTTCACAGCTTCAGTTTTTTAACCACTTCAGTTTTTTTTCGCTGCATACACAAAATTTTCCGTTTGCCTATGGGTTCTTTTTCACACCTGACGTTGTATTCACTTTGACTGCCACTCAATGAATGACGCCGTTTATTTGAATATCTTTTCTCTACACCTCAATTCCTTATATCTACTCAAATACATAGTTGTAATCTATAAACATGGTTGTAATCTATATACATGGTTGTGTTTTCTTGTACTGTACATTATCAAATTGTGTTTTATTTACATTTTATTGTGTATTTATTGTGTTCTTTATGCTTACAATACTTAAATTTATTTAAGGGACTGACATAATGTGGTTTTGGAGCCATCTGGGTAAAGATGACTACTTGGTAATGAACTCGACTCCTTGCTCTATTATGTCGTTCACAACTTTCATGTTATTTACCACCCTTTACCTCTCCTGGCAATTGATGTTCTGTGGCCAAGTTGAAGGATCTTTTTCAAGAAATTCGGAGTTAATGCTTAATCTCTTGAAAACCAAGAAAGTATCCCTTGTAATTATGTCCGGTAGACTTATTCTAGGAATTTCGGAAGCTGTTCTTTTGTAATTTTGGTTTTTTCCAACTTCTTCTGCTTACTTTGTTAAGATTTTTGACGCATTTGGCTCTTTACGGTGGTTTGAACTATCAGATCAAACAATGCCAGGCCAACAAGTTCAGGACTAAGGTACCACAGATGATTTATCATTTTGTTATTTCCTTTATCCGATATTTGTTTCGTATTTCAATAAATCTTCAAAGCGAATCAAGTCTTATTTTGGACCTAAAAAATATTTCTGAATTTCGTTTTCAATATTTTTTGTATTAAACTCAATCTATTGTCTCTAATCCTTTTCAACCTATTGATTATGTTTACCCAATCTATCCTATATTATATCTATATAAACATTATCTTGTTCATTATACGTTTTGTAAAATCAATAACCCACACTCTCATTTATAACACTCATCCCATCGGGACAGATGGTTCTTCAGATTCTACGAAGCGTTTAGCATCAAAACAAGACCTAGACCTCATTGAAAATCTATTGAAATACGAAATCATAGACAAACAAGTATCAGAAAAAGGAAATACAGTTAGTCAACTTAATTATTGCATAACTAACATTATTACAAAATTTAAAATAAAACTCCATTTTATTGGTATAAATAAATATCATTATTTATATTCCTGTTAACAGTTTAATTCACTAAAAAATTCTTAAAATAAACAAAAAGGAGAACGACACATTATAAAGAATTATTTGCGAAAACCACATAAGAAAAACTCCATCTAGGGTATCAAAATCTATAAAATATAGAAAAATTTACATAATTGCTGAAATTCTGGCCAGTATCGGCTAAACTATTGGGAGTTGAACCAAGTAACCTTTTGCAAAAATCTTCCAAATAAAGTTCTCAACAATTCTTTAGAACATTCTGAAACTCTAAAATGCTTACTTCCTCTTGTTTAAGCGGTATTTTTCATCATATCTTTTACAACACGTATTTCAAACACAGTTCACATCAACAGTTTTTTCTCGCATTTCGGGTTTCACTACATTATTGGCATTCTTATTAAATCGTCGTTGAAAAATGTACTGAAAGCAACGGCATAGAGGCATTTTACAACAATGACATGTTGTGTATAACATTCCAGGGAATATTTTTCCAAAAGAAAATATTCAGAAAAAATTAACGGTTTTGGAGATACGGTGCGAAATGTATAAAAATGTTTGTATTTTTTGCATATATTTTGAAATTTTAGGCAAAAAATGTAGTTTTTCGAGTTTATTATTTCTCCAAATATTTTATTCTTGTCCTTATCTACAAATTTGCTTCAGAGGTCAGAAAAAGATTAGCATTGGTTTCAGATTTCTTTAAAAACTCAATATTTAACCATGTTAAGATGGGGCCATAAAATCCGAGCTGGATCTGACACAACAAAACCAAACTAGGGTTTCTTGTCGTTTGGGTCTGTACTTTCAAAAAATCCTGAGTTCGAATTGTTTGCACAAGATCATCTTAAAAATGTTGCACAGTGTAATTCTTTTCCCTAACAAATCTGCTAAAATTTTGTTGACTTCTTGCTTTTCCGCAAACGATAGTCTTCTTGGGGAACAAAACGTTGCATTCCCCGACGTCACTATTATCGATGCTCTGAAATTTTTGGATCCCTATTCATCCCCTCCAAATATTTCCCTTTGATGACTTTTTCCATTGTCTGTTTTTCCCTCAAATTCAGTTGCGGGTTAATATCCCACTCTTCTTCTTTACTATCTTCAATATTGCCTACTAATTGCCAACGATCTATTTGTTTTCCTATTTTGTTTTGGTATTCCTCACTAGTCTGTTTCTTTTCTTTTACATTCTTTCCTTTCGATTTCGTTACCGTCATTTCTATTAGGTTTAACTTCATCTTCCGTTTTATCACTTTTTGTTTCATTAAGTTTAATTACCTCTTCGCTTCTATCTCTTTTGGTTTCATTACATTTAATTTCCCCTTCAGTTTCATTATGTTTAATTTCGCCTTCAGTTCTATTACCTTCAGTTTCATTATGCTTAATTTCCCCTACAGTTATATCACCTTCAGTTTCATTATGCTTAATTTCCCCTACAGTTTCATTATGCTTAACTTTGCCTTCCATTTTATTACCCTCAGTTTCATAATACTTAACTTCACCTTCAATTCTCATACCTTCATTTTCATTAAGTTTAATTTCCCGCTTCTCATCCCCTTTCTTTGGTTCAATACACAATACAATACACACAATACACAAACACTACCCAGCATTCTTTTGTTTTCATTTTTTATTTCTTGCGGCCTCAGGTTTCTTTCATTACTTGAGTCCGCACACAAAAATATCTTAACACTACTTTCTCCATTCAATTCATGTATTTTTGTTCTTACAACTTAAAACTATATCAAACATATTCAAGAAGTCCCTTCCAAGCACTAAAGAGCAAGGGGCCTTATTCATTAAAACATATAAACTTATTTCCTTTTCTTTTCCATGAAATTCAATTTTTACTTTCACTTTTCCGTGTAACATTAATTTTTCCCCGTTCAGACTTCTAAATCCTGACATCTTCTCCATTTCAATTTTAGCACCGGAGCTCAACGAACGCATCTCCTCATTTATAAAGCTGCACGGGCTCCCAGTGTAAATTAAAGAGTAAACAAAACAAAATTTAGACCCAGAACATGGAGACCCCAAGACTACTCTTACCTTCATTCTCCATCCGATCTCGTCTTCTTCTTGCTCTTCCTCAAGCGCCGCGGTTGTTTGTTGGGGGCAATCTGCTTTGACATGCCCCAATTTTCCACACTTGAAACAGAAACCTCTTGGTCTGTTCTCTTTTCGGCATGTTCGCGAATAGTGCCCAATTTTCTGGCAATTATAGCACCTCACCTCTGCCATTCCGGGCCCCATGGCGTTTGCTATTCGCGCAGCATATTTTCATATCTTGGGATACATCTTTTGAATGATGACAAGCTGGTGTGGCTGAGTGACATTGTGGCCCCTAGGGTTCTATCTTGAATACCCTCCACAATGTATTCAATGATTTCGGCTTCACTTATTGGTGTGTCCGCCGCCAGCTCTTGCATGACTAGAGTGTAGCGGTGAAGACTTTCGTTTTGTCTGTCCCACTTACGACTCTCCAATGCCTTAAGGGCCTCCTTCAGGCCTGTCACTCAACTCTTGTTTAAACTCCGGCCAAGTTTTTGCTTGTGAGGAGCGCATAAAAAACCTGCGCTTCCCACCATCACCCTGCGCGCATATAAGAACTGCTCGGTTGCGCTGCAGCCCTCCACCGACGTCACCCTCTCAAATTCTCTAATCCACTTGGCGATGCTTTGTTCATCGTCGCCAGTGAATTTTGATATAGCACCTTCTATATCTGCGAAATTTACTCCCTTGGTTTTTTTCAGTTTTCTTCGCTTCCAATTCATTTCGCTCATACTGCAGTTTTAATGATTGTAATTTTGCTTGCATTCTCTGCAATTTGCTTTCTCTATCATCTCTTTCTCGTTCATCCGCTTTTAAATCGGCCTGTATTTCTTTGTTGGTTGGCACGTCTGTGTGTGTCTACGTTGACAACGGCTGTTTTGTCTGTTTGTCCATACACACTAGTGGTGGCATTTTCACATATGCGAAGTTGCTCGTTGGTGACAATGTTTGTGTCTGTTTGTTCGTTGGTTATGGCCAGGGATGCCAACTATTCCGAGGTAAAAATCGCTACAGCCACATACCACCATAGGTCTGTAGCGATTTTTACCTTAAAAAGGTTGACATTCCTGCGTAAACAGTGGTTTTTGTACGTCAAAATTCGCCAAAAGTAGTGGGAAAACCACCAACTTGGCACCCCTGGTTATGGCTGCTTCGCACGTACGCTCTTGTTGGACGGTAATGGGATGTACGTCTGTGTGTGCGTGTTTGTCGGTGGTGGCTTTTTCGCACGTACGCTCATGCTCGCTTACAGCGGTATCCACATGAGTTTGCCCATTGCCAGCCGCTTGTGGCTGTACTTGTGCTTCGCCACGACTTTTCCTTACCGCCTGTCCATTGTCACCAACTATCTCCTTTAGCAATTAACGCCACTGGGGGCCACATAAATTATATGGCGTAACATTTGATAACCTCCTAAAAATTAAAGTCCTGACTTACCTACATAAGATTATATACACAAAGGAACCAAAATATCTTTACGACAATTTACGTTTCGCCCAATCAAACAGAGGAAAAAAGCTCATCATCCAACGTCATCGAAGTAAATTTTCGGAATGGCACTTCTTTATATACGCAATCAAACTTTGGAACCAACTCCCATACAATAACCAACTTCAAGGCAATGCTAAAATATTCAAGTCTTCTCTTTTCCAAATGTTTGGGCAAATATAATCTATCGAGCTGCTACCATTGGATTCATTATATTTATATATTGTATTAATATTTGTGAATATCGTCTATAGTATTTTTAGGATTAAACTCAATCTTCTGTCTCTATTTCTTTTCATTCTATTAATTATGTATTCCCAATCTAACTATATTGTACACATATAAAGATTATGTTTTTCATTATACGTTTTGTAATATCAAAAACCCACACTCTCATTTATAACACTCAGTTGTTGTCGTGTGGGATATCAAATAAATAAATATACAGTATGCAAAGTTCATATTCGTACACACCTAAAAAATTAATAAAATCGTTATTAATTCCATATTTTATGTGCAAATATGAAATAATTGATAGGAATTACCATAACGAAGAAAGATTTAAGAATAACAAAACAAATTTTTAATTTATTCCGTCATTTAGGTATAGATGGCGCCTGTGTGGGTGGCAAAGTTCGTATTCGTACACCTATAAGCACTATATATTTGGAGTTTTTAAGGATTTTCAAAGCAAAATACCGCACATTTTTGTACTTTTCTTCTTTTGGAATGCCTCTGCTATAGAAATACGTAAAAATAACGGTAATTTTATTAAAAATTTGGTATGAACAAAAAGTCGGACGAATATGTGAAATACTTAAGAAAAATTTTCTAAATATGATTAACTATTGCAATTTATTCCAGAATTTTGGACGAAAATAACTTATAGCGGTCATTCTGTAACAATATTCAAGGTCTAATATGAAAACAAATGTTTTCAGCGTTTGGAAATGCAAAGAAACGTATTCCGGGCTTAGGCAAAGTACACAAATTTTTGGTTTATACTTGGTGAAAATCGCAAGTTTCGTTTTATATTTGACATTAAATGTATTGAAGTTTTAGAATACAGTTTCGAAAATCATTTTATGTCGAAAACTGTGAGAAATTGTAAAGAAACATGAAACTGTACAAGTGTTCATACTGTCTGCGTACGACTGAAATTCTACGCCTACTATGAACGAGGTTTATGACTGCCAAAATCGTGAAAATAATTGTTTTTACTTCTTGAAAATTATATTTCTTTACCGAAGGATCCAAAATGAGTACAAAAATGTCAATAGAATGAAGTAAATTGTACAGGAAAGAACGTGGGGTAAACTTTTCAAGAAATGCATTATTTTCGGGGAAATTTTCTTCCTAAAAAAATTATTATTCATCGTAATTTCCAATATGTCTTGACATAAAATGATTTTCGAAGCTGTATTCTAAAACTTTAATACATTTAATGTCAAATATAAAACGAAACTTGCGATTTTCAACAAGTATAAACCAAAAATGTTTTTACTTTGCCTAAGCCCGGATTACGTTTCTTTGCATTTCCAAACGCTGACAACATTTATTTTCATATTAGACCTTGAATATTGTTACAGAAGGACTGCTATTAGCTATTTTCGTCCAAAATTCTGGAATAAATCGCAATAGTTAATAATATCTAGAACATTTTTCTTAAGTATTTCAAATATTCGTCCCACTTTTTGTTCATGCCAAATTTTTAATAAAATTACCGTTATTTTTACATATTTCTATAGCAGAGGCATTCCAAAAGAAAAAAAGAACAAAAATTTGAGGTATTTTGCTTTGAAAATCCTTAAAAACTCCAAACATATAGTGCTTATAGGTGTACGAATACGAACTTTGCCACCCACACAGGCGCCATCTATACCCAAATCACGGAATAAATTAAAAATTTGTTTTGTTATTCTTAAATCTTTCTTCATTATGGTAATTCCTATCAATTATTTCATATTTGCACATAAAATATGGAATTAATTAAAGATTTTATTAATTTTTTAGGTGTGTACGAATATGAACTTTGCATACTGTATAAACTCCTATTGTTATTGTTGTTGCTGAATTTGGAAACGGTACCCCTAGTTTTCCTAGCTCCGCCATTAATCCTTCGCGCACCATTTTCTTTCAAAAAAAAATTATTTCGCGAGGTTTTCCACTTCAGTTTTTAGTTTCTCTTTTCACAGCTTCAGTTTTTTAACCACTTCAGTTTTTTTTCGCTGCATACACAAAATTTTCCGTTTGCCTATGGGTTCTTTTTCACACCTGACGTTGTATTCACTTTGACTGCCACTCAATGAATGACGCCGTTTATTTGAATATCTTTTCTCTACACCTCAATTCCTTATATCTACTCAAATACATAGTTGTAATCTATAAACATGGTTGTAATCTATATACATGGTTGTGTTTTCTTGTACTGTACATTATCAAATTGTGTTTTATTTACATTTTATTGTGTATTTATTGTGTTCTTTATGCTTACAATACTTAAATTTATTTAAGGGACTGACATAATGTGGTTTTGGAGCCATCTGGGTAAAGATGACTACTTGGTAATGAACTCGACTCCTTGCTCTATTATGTCGTTCACAACTTTCATGTTATTTACCACCCTTTACCTCTCCTGGCAATTGATGTTCTGTGGCCAAGTTGAAGGATCTTTTTCAAGAAATTCGGAGTTAATGCTTAATCTCTTGAAAACCAAGAAAGTATCCCTTGTAATTATGTCCGGTAGACTTATTCTAGGAATTTCGGAAGCTGTTCTTTTGTAATTTTGGTTTTTTCCAACTTCTTCTGCTTACTTTGTTAAGATTTTTGACGCATTTGGCTCTTTACGGTGGTTTGAACTATCAGATCAAACAATGCCAGGCCAACAAGTTCAGGACTAAGGTACCACAGATGATTTATCATTTTGTTATTTCCTTTATCCGATATTTGTTTCGTATTTCAATAAATCTTCAAAGCGAATCAAGTCTTATTTTGGACCTAAAAAATATTTCTGAATTTCGTTTTTTTGTATTAAACTCAATCTATTGTCTCTAATCCTTTTCAACCTATTGATTATGTTTACCCAATCTATCCTATATTATATCTATATAAACATTATCTTGTTCATTATACGTTTTGTAAAATCAATAACCCACACTCTCATTTATAACACTCATCCCATCGGGACAGATGGTTCTTCAGATTCTACGAAGCGTTTAGCATCAAAACAAGACCTAGACCTCATTGAAAATCTATTGAAATACGAAATCATAGACAAACAAGTATCAGAAAAAGGAAATACAGTTAGTCAACTTAATTATTGCATAACTAACATTATTACAAAATTTAAAATAAAACTCCATTTTATTGGTATAAATAAATATCATTATTTATATTCCTGTTAACAGTTTAATTCACTAAAAAATTCTTAAAATAAACAAAAAGGAGAACGACACATTATAAAGAATTGCAAACTTCAGAACTTTTCTGTCTTCCGCGGTATTTTTCGAAAATTTGGTTCTAATATTTCGTATGCCCACTTGGGCATCAATAACAGCTTGTAAACGTCTCTGAATTTCATAAATTAATTTCTGAATTTCATATTCCAATGCCTTTTTTGCCATTCTTCGTTAATGCATTTTATTTAGTACCTCCTGTTATTGGGCGACCTATTCCCGACTTTTTTCTTCAGTACTCGTAGTGCGATTCTCTAACTCATTTATTGAGTAACCCACAAAAATCGGTTACTATAAAACGCAAAATTATGAATGAAAGGTTCAAATAAAAGTTGACAACACTGTTGCTATCGGTAGAACTACTTTTTATTGGTCGGTAACTTACCGAATGATATCGTTAATTACCGAAATTAAAAGCATTTTAATTTGAAAGATTTATGTCGGTAACTCCAAAAATGTGTTAGAGAATCGCACTACAGGCGCACCCATGAATTGTCGATGTTGGGTTAATTTTTAAGCTTTAGAATGGGGTGTCAATGACTTTGGTGCAGTTGTATAACAACCAAGTCCTACATAAATACGATTTATGCTTAGGGTCGTTGTCTTGGTAGTACTCATATTGCAATTTTTTGCATTTTCAGGGTCAACAGGCCCAAATTTCTTGAGTTTTTGGTCAAATAATTTTTAAAACACGTAAATAAACGTCCTCTGTCATTGTTTCCATCAAAATCTGGATGTCACCAACGTCACTGCTTGGTAGACAACACAATGCCATAATTGACAGTTTTCCGAACTTTGCGATTTGTATTAAATTTATGTTTTCCATGGCTATAAGGGGGTTTCGCAATACTTTTTGAGGCCCATCGTGATAGTACAACATAATTTTAGTCTCATCAGAAAATATAGCGTCATCCCAATACTTAAGATGGCGTGAAAAATTGTCTGTAACAAGTCTGAATAGTTTCTATATGTTGTGCTGGGAGGGCAGTGGTTTTTACCTAGTCACTTATGATGAAGGCTTGTTATTATGTAGGACTTTTCTGACTTTTCCATGTGACACACTTACTCTAAAATCTTGTTTTTTTGTAATTTACGACCGATTTCTGCATTTTTTGGCTGGATGTTGTCATTAACAGGTAAATCAACAGATATGTGCAAAAACCCCAACATTATTGAAAGAATTTCTTGTAGTAATTCCTAATTAAAAATCGAAATGTTTAACAATTCACCGTTTGCAATAATGTAGTTGACTAACTGTAACAAAATGATAAATCACCTGTAGTATCTTAGTCCTGAACTTGTTAGCTTGGCATTGTTTGATCCGACAGTGCAAAGCACAGTAAAGAGTCAAATGGCGACAAAATCGTAACAAAGTGAAGATGGAAACTTCTCTTCTCTTCTTCTATTCGACCCAAACTTGCAAAAGAACAACTGTAGAAATTCCTAAAAAGGTCTACCTGGCGTAATTAAGCGTGGGACTTCTTGTTGTTCAAGAGATTAAACATTAACTCCGAGTCGAGCTCACCACGATTACAACCAATTAATTACAAAGGACTAACAACTAAAACAATGCAGTAGCCGACAGTACCCAGATAGGCTCCATTTTCGCCCTAAATGATACGTAGTCACGTTTTTCGGGACACTAGCTTTCTATCTCGAATTCAGTAATACTTATGTATTTTGTTTTTGAACATAAAACGAACAAAATGTTCTTTAATTTAATGCATAATACGGGCAAATAGCTTTAACCGTTCCACAGATATGGGTCGCCGATGTCGCCAAATAGCCAAAAAATCGAGATTTTCATAACTTTGAGGCCCCAGTAGCACGTGTTAACTTTTTCCAATTGTCCTGAATTGGCAATCTTAATCTTAAAATCTAATCTAAGTAAAGTAAAAATTAAGACAAAGAAATTATTGAATTTGCATAAAATGATTGATATTATTTCAAATTTTATATTTTGGCATAGTTTAATAATAAAAAATGGTTTGCAATGCCATACTATTATACCCTACACCACACTGTCATGAGAGGTCTCAATAACATAATAATCTGCTAAAAAATCGACGTTAAATGACCAAAAATCTTAATTTATTTTCAACTTTAATTGTCAATTTTACGACATTATAGATGATTTTCGGCCAAAAACTGTTTGCATTTTTTGCATATTCTGCATATTTTTTGCATATATTTTGTTCATATTTTTGATATGACCCCAAATATCGAAAAATTGACCCTTAAAACGCATAGATCCAAAATTTGAGTCCAATCGGATAAGAAATAAAAACATGCAAAAATACGATGTCTATTATCTGTTTCTGGTAGTCAGTGCCCATGTTTATTGAACACATTTTATAAGTTTGTTGAACTATTCAATATGGTTTCTTTATTCAAACTGAAAATTATATTTTTTTATTTTGACAAACAATGAGAAGTGTAAGTTGATTAAATATGAATTACAAGTAGTTTAAAGTGCCACATATACTCCCCCCAGAGATGGTGTTTATAACATCTCTAACGAAACATTACTCGTCTTTGAATATTGGTTATCCGATTTCTTTTTTGACGTTGACTGGTTTCGGGTTTGAAAACGTTGATTGATCTTGTATCTTCCGCTAAATCTGGATTGAAAAAATAGGCAGGCTTGAGTCTATCAATTGATATAACTTTCTCTCGTCCGTTTATATTTAGTGTAAATAATTTGTCAGATTTGTTTAAAACGCGAAAGGGTCCGTCATAAGGTGGCTGTAGGCTTTTTCTTATACCATCCTGTCGAACAAATACATATTCGCAATTTTTCATGTCTTGAGATACGAACACTGACCGATTCGTTTTGTGTTTTGGGGGCACAGGTTTTAGCGAGTTCATCTGACTTTTCAATGTTTGCACAAATTCATTTGTTGGAGGGTTTTCTGAACATTCTTGTAATAAGTCGCCTGGTAGTCGTAAGGACGTGCCATAAACAAGTTCTGCAGGAGTGCATTTCGCGATTTCTATGAAGCTTGTTCGAAGTCCCAGGAGAACTGTAGGTAAAATATCATACCAATTTGGATTATTGTGACACATTAGAGCTGTTTTTAAACATCGATGCCACCTTTCAATTATTCCATTTGCCGATGGGTGGTATGGAGATGTGTGTATTCGTTGAGTTCCAATAATATTTGTTAATTCTCTAAATAGTTGCGACTCGAATTGTCTACCTTGGTCTGTTGAAAATTTTAAAGGTAATCCAAATCTTGATATCCATCCACGGTAAAGAGCTTCTGCTACTGTTGCAGCCTTACTATCTTCGAGTGGAATTGCTTCTGCCCATCGTGTAAATCGGTCGATGCAGGTTAAAATATAAGTGTTCCCTTTAGATGGTGGAAGTGGCCCGACCAAGTCGATATTGATGTGACTAAATCTGTCAGTCGGTAGAGGATATGAACCAAGCTCGCTATGAGTATGTCGTGTAATTTTAGATCGTTGACAAGAAATGCATAGCTTTATCCATTTTTTAATATCCTTACTCATTTTGGGCCAGACAAATCGTTTCCGTATCGTATTGTAGGTTGATTTGAATCCACTATGTGAAAGCTTATGAAACGTATTAAAAATATCTTGACGCATGGTTTTGGGAACGAATGGGCGAACATTAGATGTTGATGTATCGCAAAATATAGATTTTTGTTCTGGATTGATTTTAATTGGTTTCAAAACTAGTGAAGTTTTTTCTTTATTTGCCAAAAAATGTTTTAAATCTTCATCATGCTCTTGTTCCGCCGCCAATTCGTCATAATTAATGTTTGATATCCCGCATATCGAAGAAATTCGTGACAACGTGTCTGCTGTTATATTGTCCATACCTTTTATGTGACGAATATCCGTGGAAAACTGTGACAAAAAATCCAATTGTCTGAACTGACGAGGGCTTGCCTTATCAAGACTTTGTTGGAATGCGAAAGTTAGTGGTTTGTGATCCGTATATATTGTGAATTGTCTTCCTTCCAACATATGCCGATAATATTTCACCACTGAGTATGCAGCTAATAGTTCCCTGTCGTAGGTACTGTACTTTTTCTGTGTGTCATTCAGCTTCCGCGAAAAGAAGGATAATGGTTGCCGCCATCCATTTGGTGTTTTCTGTTGCAGTACCCCTCCAATGGCGACGTCGGATGCATCTACCATAACACATATTGGTAAAGAGTCACACGGGTGTGCTAGAAGCGCTACTTTTGAAAGATCTGATTTACACTTCTCAAATGATGCTATACCTTCCGGTGTCCACGTAATTGGAGTGCGATCGTTTTTCTTATTTCCTTTTTGCAAAGCTATAAGTGCTATTTGAGTTGTGGCTGCATTTTTAATAAATCGTCTGTAGAAATTAATCATTGCGGCGCAGTTCTTTGACTGTTTGAGGTCTTGGAAAACTCCTAATTGCAGAGATTTTTTCAGGTAGAGGACTGATACCTTTAGCCTCTACGCGATGACCAAGAAAATTTACGAATTGTTGCCCAAAAACACATTTGTCAATGTTAATCACGACACCATATTCTTGGAGACGTTGAAACACTTGATGTAAATGACGCAAATGCATTTCTTCACTTTCCGAAGCAATAAGGATATCGTCGATGTAGGCAAAACAAAAATCCAAACCTCGCAGTACTTCATGAATAAACCGTTGAAAAGTTTGGCCAGCGTTGCATAAACCAAATGTCATGTATTGAAATTCGTAGAGACCAAATGGTGTTATGATGGCGGTTTTGGGTATATCATCTGGAGCAACGGGTATTTGATTATAGGCTCTTACCAAATCCAGAGTTGAGAAAATAGTTTTGCCATTCAAACTATGGGTGAAGTCGTGAATATGGGGAATTGTGTACTTATCCGGTATGGTTTGAGCATTTAACCGACGGTAATCCCCACAAGGTCGCCACTGTCCATTCTTCTTTGGTACCATGTGCAAAGGGCTCGATCAACAACTGTTGGATGGTTTACAGAGTCCTTGTTGCATCATAAATTCGAACTCTTTCTTGGCAATTTCATGTTTCTCAGGTGGTAGACGACGTGGTTTAGATGGCACTGGATGCCCTTTGGTTTCAATTACATGTTGGATATTATGGGCCTTTTTACCATTGACTATTGATGGATTCGTAATTCCAGGGTATTCCAAAAGTATTTCGTGATACGGAGTTGAAGAGAGAACTGTTTTTATTTCGATGTAGTTTGGAAGATAATCTTGTTTCCCTTTTGCTGTTAGCCCAGTTTTTGAATCAATAAGTTGTCCATTCTTAATATCAACAATAAGACCGAAATTATTTAAAAAATCAGCACCGATTATTGGGTGCGAAATATCAGCAACAATAAATTTCCATGGAAAATTTCGACGGAGGCCGAACGATGGCGTCAAAATTTCTTCTCCATATGTATGAATAGGAGAATTGTTAGCCGCGAAAAGTTTGTATTTTGAACTTTTAATTTTCTTGGTTTTTTGAACAGGTATGACAGAAATGTCGGCACCCGTATCAACGAGAAAATGCCTACCAATTGACTTATATATGAAGAGGCGATTTGTTTTACATTCCCGATCACATGACGCCTCTATCGACCGGTTAGGAAGTTTCCCGAGGAACGACTTGTATATGAGCAAGGGGGTCGACACTTACGTGCTTTTTCTTTAAATCGGCGATGGTAGTAGCATACTCCATTTTCACTTGAATCTCTACTCGAATGTGATTCAGCAGACTTACTTCGTGATCTGTTTTTTGGGAACGTTTTGTATTTTTCAAATTCTCGTAATTTGTAATTGATGCCTTCGATCTGCTTCATAACGTCATTTAAGGAATAAACTTCGGAGATGGACGAGTGCTTGGTACGCTGGATGTCTGCAATTTTGTCTGCCATTTTAACAAGATTGTCCAGAGGATCTCTTGATGTAGCTAATATTGCTTGTATTTGATTAGGTAAACGTTGTAACCACATAGTTCGCAAAAAGTCATCAGTTACTGCTCCATTCGCGAGAATTTTCATTTGACGGAAAAGAGCGCTCGGTTTGGTATCTCCTATTTCTAAATTGGAGAGAAGGGTTTTCATCCTGAGCTCATCAGAAATGGAAAACTGATCTATTAAGCGGGTATTTAATTGTGCGTATGAATCTGTGGGAGGATTCATAACAATGTCGCTAACCTGAGAAAGGATTTCATGGTCCAGGTCCGCTAAAACGATGAAATATTTAGTTTTTTCGTCAGAGATACGGTGGAGTTGAAATTGGGCTTCAATTTGCGCAAACCATAATTTGGGATTTTCCTTCCAGAATTTCGGAACTTTAACCGCTATTGTTGGGCTTGTGATTAAGCTATCGCCTGCAACACCACTCGTCGCGTCGCCTCCAGATGTAGAGCGTGTAACTGGCATATTGAATTGTACAAAGGTTGCGTAATATCGGGGTCACCAGTTTGTTGAACTATTCAATATGGTTTCTTTATTCAAACTGAAAATTATATTTTTTTATTTTGACAAACAATGAAAAATGTAAGTTGATTAAATATGAATTACAAGTAGTTTAGAGTGCCACAAGTTGATTGATAGCGTGATCGCTCCGAAAAACCCAACATAATTGATACAATCGACATTTTCGAAAAATCGACGGTCAGAACTGATCGTGTATAGCCCTGGTTGTTGGCGACCAGTTTTGACTATCGATAAATGTCAAACTGTCCAGCAACCACAAAATATTTTGTTTTACGATTCATTATTCAGCAAATCGAGAAAACATAAAAGTCACAAGTGTTTATACCCTACACCACTATGTGGGGTTTTGGCCAAAAAGTTTGTAACGCATCGAAATAATGGTCGTAGACACATACATATACAGTTTGACAACAAATGTATTGCAAAGACCAAAATTGTAAAAAAATACATATTAATTGTTCGCTTAGTCCCGGGCCTAAGAGTAATTTCACTAAAATTTTGACTTGAAAGTAAAAGAAAATGTAAAATAAAATGGTCTGTTTGTTTCATACGAAAACAAAGCAAAATTGCAGAACACATGAAACCGTATACACTAGTTTCTTGAAATTATGAATTTTTCCAAAAAAATGCAAAGTTTCATGTCAAAATTTCATTGAAATTACTCTAGTGTGGTCCGGGACTTATGTCAACAAATTATGTAAAAACTATGTGGTTGTTTGTTCACAACTCTTGCTGGTCATCAAAACAATATTCCGTCGAAATATAGAAAGTTTATTTACAATTTATAACAAATACGGACTAAAATAAGAATAGCCTACTACTTTGAGGTGACAATAAATTTATATTGCATAGGGAAAAGCAGTGCTATAAAACTAATCATTTTTGAAAAAAGTTCTAGTCATTATTCATTTTTATTACTTTTGCGACTGACTAATAATAGACTAACAGTATTGAATGTGATAAAGTTAAGTGATAATAAAAGCCTTGGTGGAGGGTCTTCAGACAGGTAAAAAACCGCATGAGTTTATATTAACAATAAACAATGACGAATCGGCCACAGCCATTTATGCAAAGAATGAATATTTGGCTCAATGTGTATTGTAGGATAATGGACCAATGCAAAACCGTCAGATTTTGGCTTTGAAAACATCAAAATACCTCTGGACACTATTGGGAAAAATGGACCCTCAGTGTATTATTTTGAAAGATCTACAACAGAGCTATATTTCCTCTTTCAATATTATTGGAATCACTTCACAGATATTATACTCTGCTGTCATAATAAATATCAAAAGTGCGCCAAATCTAATAAAACCCATCAAATATGGAAATTATACACCTACTAGAAAAACTGGAATACCGAATTTTTGGGCACTATATTTTTACCAAGCAAAATCGGGTTCACGGACATAATAATGATTGGGAAGACATCCCCACTTGCATCATTAGGAAATTTTTAATAGTCGTTATTCTGAAAGTCGGTAAAAGCGTAAAAGGTCTGCAAGAAAGGCGTCAGCAAAAACTGTACCTGCTCGTAGACCTGGCGTTTCTAGTGGAGGCTCTGTGACACGATCGGCTTCAGCTAATATACCTGTTGAAGTGGATCGCGTACAGATATCCGCCCATATAGCATCACTTGCAGTATCGCAGAATGTAATGGACATGACAGATGGAATGTCTACTCCTAAACCGCCGTGCTCTGAAGGTTTTGTTCCAAAAGGGACTCCACTTTCTACTCATGTCGGCAATGAGTCGACACTTCCTCAGATTTTCTCTGCATCGGCAACTGCTGCTGTTACGGCGCCTATCCTGCAAATAGACTCAAAGCAAAAAACTGAGACACCCCCATGAAAATGGTATTTGCTTCAAGGTTTGCGTTGGATACGTCCTTCGATGACATCAAATATTACATAAAATCTAAAATTAAAGGTGAATTCTATTTAAAAACTTTCAAACTCCGTTCTTCTTTCTCGCCAAATAGATCTTCCTTTAAAATTATGGTTCCCCCCAATGTATTTGAAATGGTGATATCTAGTGACTTCTGACCTAAAGGTACTATTGTCAAAGAGTTTGTTGATAGATTTGAGAATCTAGTGCGCTTGCCTCAACGAGTAGCTCAATCATCAAAAAACTAATTAACTCTTTTAATCTATGTTATCACAATGTTAGAGCAAATGTGTTCTTCTTTGACACAGCGGTGCCGAAGTTTTTCGGCAATTTACACACATACGACCCGAATGCATAGAAAGAGCGTACGAAAAAGAGACAATGTTTTGATTTGTTTTTGTTTTGTAGCGTGCGTGCATAAAAACACACTAACACACAGTCATAAGTTGTCAATAGTTTGAATACATTCACATTTTGGGCTGTTCTCTTTTTGGTCACGTCTGTGTTAGAGGCTTAAATTCTAAACTATCTCGATTATATGTTGAAAGTTTAGGTCTCGAATATTCTATTGTTGCCTTCACAGAAACTTGGTTAAAAAGCTCAGTTTTGAACACCGAAGTATTTTGTCCTAAATTCCAAATCTAAAGAAAAGATCGATGTAATAAAAAAGGTGGTGGAGTTCTGCTTGCTGTTGATAATAAATTTTCTTCAAATATATTAGTATTGTCTGTGTTTAAGTTAGAATTGATTATTTCATTATATTGGTCCTATGAATTGCATAGACATATTCGTTGAAATCTCCTCATTCCCATTTATTACACCCCTGTAATAGTATGAGAGATTTCAACGAATATTCACTTGACAACCGCCCTTTTGAAGCATCTATGCAGATGTCAACACACAACATAATAAAAACAAATAAATAAACAAAATAAAAAAGATCGATCGACGGCTTGAATCGCAAGCAACTTTTACCCGCGCTTTATCGTAAGCATTGCTACATATCGTTGTAGAAAGGTAATATTGTTTACCAATAAATAAACACCGGCAGTTGAGCCAACCTTCTTACTAAAACAATTGTGTTTTATTTTATTCTATTTCTTTTCTTTTTATATCGACGGCCACTCGTACGCATTGGGCGTACTGGCTCCATTGGGGAGCCTCGATAACACTTGTTCCCCCCAGTCCCTATAGTGCGGACTAAAGATTTGGTCGCTTCGGGCCGAATAAACATTTTGGTCCTTCGAGCCGGATAAACATTTTGATCCAATCGAGCCGGATATTCCAGTTGGCATAATTTTGGAAACCATTACAGTCCACAATCCCATTGCTGCTTACTATTATCGGTACGTATAGTGCATAGTGAGCATCAAAATAAATAAAAAAACAAGTGTTCGTTTGTTTGTTTGGTCGTTTTGCAACGTCACATATTCCCTTTTTTTGTTAATCGGTCAAAGTCCAAATCGTGGACAGACATACGGGAATAAAAAATCAAAACAAAATAATAAATATTTTCTTCTAATATTTGGGTTATTTTTCGTTTCTCTTCTTCTAAATTTTCGCTGTAAATTTCATTTACCTGCTTCTACTTATTGTTGTTGCAAAATTGGTTAAAAAAAAATATTCCCTAAAAATATCATTGATTTGCATTGATCTGTTTTCGCTAGCTTTAGCAGTGTAAATATTCAAACATACTTTCATAAATACATCGGTTACATATTTACACTGCACGGCCTATTCGTGGTCCCTTCTGTGCTGGTACACACACGTTTGTATTGATACATACTCCAGCATCGTCCTTCTGTTGTTCTGTCCAGTCGGTCAGCCAGTCAGTTGCATGCGAATGTATACACACACGCATGTACGCATAAATATTGCATTTTGGTAATTCCTCTTTCTGTCGTGTCCGTTTTTATTGCACGGTCTCCCGCCGGTGTATTATTACACAGTACCCGGTCAGTAAATTAGTACTGTGACACATATTAGTATATTTTATGGTAAATATAATAAATCGGTGTCAGGGAACTTTTTAATAAAATTTTTGGACATTTTGGAATTGCGTGCACCCTACAATTGGTCAATTGGACCTTTTCTTGTGTAGGGAGTTATTTAAACATATTTATTGCGATGCATATAATTTCTTAGAATTTCAATATAGTTTGAAATTTTCCTTGCATTTTTGGACATAAATACGCTACATTCGGTGGCTAATTGTATAAATTCGATATTGCGCGCACCCTACAGTCGCTCAATTGGATTTGTTCTTGTGTAGGGAGTTGTTTACTCGAATTTTGTGATTTTTTCGGAATTTTGATATTGTTCGAATTTCCTGTTGAATTTTTTGACGCAAATACACTACATTCGGTGGTTATTTGTATAAATTTGATATTGCATGCACCCTACAATTGGACGTTTTCTTGTGAACGGCGTATTTTAGACATATTTTTAGCGAATTTTGTAATTTTTGTCTGAAATTTTGATATTGTTCAAATTTCCTGTTGCACTATTGCACAAATATACGCTACATTCGGTAGTTGTTTGTTGATTCTTAGTTGACATTAGATAATTTTATTGATTTTTACTGCAAAATTAATATCGTATAGTGCCATTTTCGCTAATAATTTTGTAAATTAAATAATAATTTACATAATTTTGTAGTTTAAATAGCGCATTTCAGGCATTTTGAATATTGTTTTAAAATTTCTGTTGCGATTTGCTTTTGAAATTTGAATATAGTTTCAAATTGTGGATAAATTAATTGGTAATTTACATACATTTTGGAATTTAAATATTAAATAATAAATATTGTTTTAATTTCCTATTGTGGATTCTTAGGTTGTTCCTAGACCCTTAGAGTTGTTAATTGCATTTTTTGGTTGATTTTCTTTAGAGTAATTTGGTGCAATTTTATGGGATTTTGAATATTGTTTCAGATTTCCGATTTTAAATCAGCACGCTACAATTGGTAGTTTGAGAATTTATCCTTTTCTGGAAAGTAAATTAATTTATTGGCATTATTCTTTGTGGCTACAAATTTGCTAGCTTTATTTTATCCTGTGGTTACCATATTGTTGGTTTGATTTCTCTTTGTTTTTCGTTAATATGGCTTTCACCCCTAAAGAAAAGATCCTCAGAGCTTCCAATTCTATAGTGAGATTCACTGCACATTTCGGTGCGATGAAGGAAGACGAACTTGACATTTATGCTCTCGAAGTTAGGAGTGAGGAAATTGAGAAATTGTGGAAAAACTTTCAGGAAACTTTTAGTAAATGCCTCTCGTCTGTAGAAAATCCTGAAAATCTTAACTCCATATATGAGGAGTCGTATAATAAATATATAAGTTGTTCTTCAATGATAAATAGTTTGTTGTCAAAGTTTAATAGTTCTTTTAAATTGTCCCTGAACTCATTGAAAAATAGTTCGGTAGATTCCTTAACGGAACATCCAGGCAATATTTCTTCTGAAAAACAGTCTTGTGATATACATGTTAAAAACAAGAGCTCGCCGCATCACACCTCTCAAGATGTGGGCACCCAAGCAACTAGTTCCACAATATTTGGTATTGGGAATCCTAGATTAGGCTCGAGCTTTTTTGTTGACTCTTCAAATTTTGATAGCATTCATAATCTTGCGTTACCCCCTGTGGAGATTGAGGTTTTCGATGGAAAAATTCTAAATTGGCCCACTTTCAGAGACTTGTTTAGTGCGGTTTACATAAATAACTCCCAGTTGACAGATATTGAACGCTTGTGTCATCTGGTGAGTAAAACTAGTGGTGAGGCTCGAGAAATCGTCTCGAAGTTTCCGTTGACTCATCGGAGTTTCAATCTTGCGTGGAATGAATTGAATTCCACATATGATAATCCACGTTTGCTTGTCCACAGCCAATTGAAATCATTGTTTTCGCTTCCTGTACTAGATCAGGAAACTAGTTCGGGACTAAAATCAATACAACGTGGGATCACTAGTTGTCTTTCTGCAATGGCAATTTATGATGTACCAACGGATAACTGGGATCCGATCGTGGTCTTCATTTGTTTACAAAAATTGCCTAAGATCACACACGCTTTATGGGAGCAAAGTGTGACAAATAAATCTCGTCTTTCAACTTGGAAAGAATTAGATGCATTCTTGACAGAGAGAATTCGAACTCTTCTGTGTTTGCATGAAATGAGAAGTGTTGGCACTTTGTATAATTCGACTTGTAAAGTGTCTCCTAAATCTTTTACTTCTCCTCACTCTTCTCCCAGTCCCTAACACTTTTCGGCATCTCTTCGTTCGTTTCCTAATTCTTGTTGCGTTCTTTGTTCAGAGCAACAACACAAATTAAATATTTGTCAGCGGTTTGTAAATTGTACACCGTTGGAGAGATACAAATTGGTTAAAAGGCATCGTTTGTGTGTGAATTGCCTTCAGAAGGGACACGAAGTCAAAAATTGTGCTAGTCGTTGTTGTCGAAAGTGCAACCAGAGACATCACACTCTGTTGCACAGAGATCGCTCTATGGTGAGCAGTCCGAGTCAAATTGTGACTCCCAGAAGTTCGAAGTTGTCTGCTTCAGCTTCCACTTTTCGGCCTAGAACTCTAAATGGTAGTTGTACTTCTTCCTCAGCTTTTAGCACTCCTTCGACATCGGAAGATAATGTAGTACGACAATCCTTCCACGTCAGGCAGAAAAGTTCTATTAGGAACAGCACTGGTGAATATCGTTCACCAAGGTGTTTCTTTTCCTGCTAGGGCGTTGATCGACCCCGCTTCTGAGTCGTCCCTCGTTTCGGAACGACTTCAGAAGGATCTGGGACTCCAGGTCCAATCCAATAAATCGTCAATATCTGGAGCTAATGATACTGTCACAGCTACATGTCATAAAATTTGTTCGTTGAAACTTCGTAGTCGTGGTGACAGGTCGTCTACTTTTGAGACTTCGGCGTTGGTAGTAGGTTCCATATCGAGAAATCTTCCAACCTTTTCGGTCACTTCGGACCTTAAGTCGGATTTGTCGAATATAGTTTTGGCAGATCCTCAATTCGGCGAATCGCGCCCAGTAGATATTTTGATAGGAGCAGATTTGTACCCGAAGATAATTAAACATCATTCTCTTCGGCTTTCGTCTGGTTCGCTGCTCGCTCAAAACACATCGTTTGGATGGATTGTTACGGGTCCTGTCACTTAAATTTGGTTTTTCGTAAATCGTACGGAAAAATAGTTGTAAAGCGCCCCAACCAAACATAACGAACGTTAGCTCACGTTGCACTATCGTTCGCGGGGTCCCTAATGGCCCTTTCGTTAGCCAGGTCTATAGTGATCTGCACAACAGCTGGGTCCCTAATGGCCCAGTCACTTGAATGGTCCCTCATGACCATATTTACCGCGGGGTCCCTAATGGCCCGGGGTCCCTAATGGCCCGATCGTTTAGTTTGTAAGCTTATCCCATGGTCCCTAATGGCCATATTTACCGCGGGGTCCCTAATGGCCCGGGGTCCCTCATGGCCCATCGTTTAGCATGTAAGAATGTTTTTGAAAAAATGATATGCTAAAAAAGAAAAAAAAATTGAAAGAAAAAATGTAAAAGGTACTGCTCACGCCTGCACTATGCCATTGCTTTATTTCCTATATTAGTCATTAAAAATTATATTAATTCTACATAGATTAACATTGTATTTGTTAAAACATCTGGATGTTTCAAGGGAGGCGGCAAATGTTTAAGTTAGAATTGATTATTTCATTATATTGGTCCTATGAATTGCATAGACATATTCGTTGAAATCTCCTCATTCCCATTTATTACACCCCTGTAATAGTATGAGAGATTTCAACGAATATTCACTTGACAACCGCCCTTTTGAAGCATCTATGCAGATGTCAACACACAACATAATAAAAACAAATAAATAAACAAAATAAAAAAGATCGATCGACGGCTTGAATCGCAAGCAACTTTTACCCGCGCTTTATCGTAAGCATTGCTACATATCGTTGTAGAAAGGTAATATTGTTTACCAATAAATAAACACCGGCAGTTGAGCCAACCTTCTTACTAAAACTATTGTGTTTTATTTATTTCTTCTCATTTCTATTGACGGCCACTCGTATGCATTGGGCGTACTGGCTCCATTGGGAGAGCCTACATACACTTGTTTCCACCAAGTCCCTATAGTGCGGACTAAACAGTCTGATTTTGATGATATCGAAATTATAGCAATTAGCATTGATTTAAAAAAATTCAAATTATTTATTACACTATCCTATATTCCTCCTTCATCCGAATTTATTTTATATAAACGACATTTATTAGCAATTAATACAGTCGTATCAAAATTATCCGATTCTGATCGCCTAATTGTTCTAGGCGATTTCAATTTACCGTCAACTAAATGGATTGCGTTACCAGACTCCGATGCGTTGACTCCTCTAAATTCTCCTTCACTCTCTAACCAATGGATTATTGACATAGTTACCCGTTCTTCTGAAATTAATTTGTATCAGATTAATAATATCTTAAATGTTAACAGTAGGAACCTTGATTTAGTATTCGTAAATGATCCTCATTTTTTCGAATTATGCCGTCATTTTCCAATTTCTGTTCCCGAAGATATTCATCATCCAACATTGCTGATATCAATGGAATATGATTCGTCAACGAATACGAAACTTATACCTTCTTATGAAACAATGTTTTGTTTCAAGAAAACTAATTTTCAAAAACTTAATTTATTAATATCTTCATTTAACTGAAACTCTATTTGCGTTTGTAAGGATTCCTCAGACCTCGACGTAGTTCTGGATAAATTCTATTCCATTCTAAATAATTTCTTACTAGAATGTGTTCCGAAAATCCGTATTGTAAATTTTGACAGATCTCCATGGATCATTCTTGAATTGGTATCTCTAAAAAATTCCAGGAATCGACTTTTTCGAAAATTTAAGAAAACCGGTTCCACTACTGACTATGCTAATTATTCTATAGCATGATCAAAATTCACATTAGGTTCTCGTATTGCATAAAATCAATATCTAGAAAAAGTTAAAGTTGGATTTAAAACAAATCTAAAGTCATTTTATGAATTTGTTAATATGAAACGTAAGGTTTCCTCTAAACCCTCTGTTATTAAAAGCGATAATAAAGAGTTTGTTACTGACAAGGAAATAGCAGAATGTTTTGCAAATTTTTTTTCATCAACATATTCAGACCATGTTTGTAATTTAAATAGTCCGTACCCGTACCAGATAAACTCGGTTAGTACAATATCCATACCATTCCTTCTAAGTGCTCAAGTCTTAAAAGGTTTACGCTCTTTGAAAATAAATAATTGCCCTGGACCCGATGGCATTCCAAGCAGTATTTTAAAATATTGCTCAACTACATTGGCTATTCCATTAACAGTACTATATAACTATTCCATAAAATTTAGTTACTTCCCTTCTGTATGGAAAGAATCATTTCTAATACCTCTTCATAAATCAGGTAGTTTGTCCCAAGTCTCAAATTATAGAGGAATAGCTAAATTGAGTGCTATACCTGTCGAGGTTTGGAGCCTATATGACATTACTTCCGATGACTGTCAAAAACCTCGACAATTTGTATTTATTGGCGCCATATAAAATGTCATCAACGTCAAATCAAGGAGAATCAATCATCGGTAAAGCTTAGAGAACAGAAGCAGCAATTTTGCCGTAAAGATTATAGAACATAAAATAAAACCAAAGTTTCAGACCGCCTGCGTCTATAAAGATAAACTAAGTGTTTCATTTAACCTACACCACCAGTTTCCCAATAGCAACACGTAAGTATCGCCTGAATACTTGTTGTGTTGTCTATATTCAATAAAGTGTTGTTGTTGTTCGACTTTGGGCAACAATTAATTTCGGCTCTAAAACTACTCTGTAGATTTAGAACCCCTACAAGTCCATACGCCTGTATCGGAACTTGTACATGGTCCTTCGAAGCCTTTAAAACGAATCGGCTGATTTGCCAAAAACACAAAATATTTTTAAATTTGTTTGAAAAAAAAAAAAATTAAGAAATTCTGCCCATATTCTGTGTCTGAATGTGACGCCTTTTGCATTTTTTGTTGTACACACAAACACAGTAGTCAACAAATAAACACAGCAAATTGAAATAAAAGGAAAGAATCGCAGATTTGTCAGTGTATTAATCAGATTTAACACATACAAAAACATAATTGTTTTATTAAAAAAAAATCATTTTCACTCATCACTTTTTCACATCATTTTGTTTTATTTTGTTTTCATTTTCTCATTTACAACATATAAACAAGTATTGCCATACGTTTATGTTGTATAGATAAATCTGTCACTTATCACTTGTTGCCACATCGATCGTTTGGTGTGCTGAGAAAAGTAAAGTAGTAAACGACGTAACGTAAAGTTGCCTGACGTAACGTATCAAATATAGCACGGTTAGTGAATCCGTAAAATATAATAATAAAAACCACATAATTTTATATAAAAATAAAATAAATTTAATAAAAAATATATACATACATATAAAACATTAACAAATAACATAAAAATGTTCAAATAAATAAAAATATATTTTTCAACAAAATTTAAAAAAATTTAAATTTTCATTGAAAAAGCCTAAGTTTTTACGTCAAACAAAAAAAAAATCCTACAGAATTAACTTCATTTATTTATTTTTAATAAATAAATTGAAAGTTAAAGTTTGATTGTACAAAACAAAAGAATAATATTAATAAATAATAACAATTAAATTATAAAACATTAAATAATACAATTCAATAAATACAATAATAATATAAATTAAAACATAAAATAAATCAATATTAGTATCAAAATGGAGCCTGTGCTAAATTTGAATATGAAACTGATAGCCTTATTCAAACGTGCAAAAAACTGGGAAAAACTCCAGAGAAAGATCTTTCAGATTCTATAGATACGATAGAAACGAAGTTAGAATCAGTTGATGAAGATTGGCACAATGTACGCAGTGCATTTGAATGTGTCTTTTTTGTAGAAACAGAAGATGAGGAAGATAAAAAATATAAATTGAAAGCCAAAAAGATGTTTGAGTCCGTCAGAGACATGTATCAAACGACAAAGGCCAATTTATTAGAAATATTGAAAAATAGAAAAGACAAAAATCAAAATAATACCGCTAGAGGCGAAGTTACAAATCCGTCACTATTTCACAGCTCAGCTGCTTTTGATATGTCGGAAATTTTTATTAAAGTGCCACCTTGTGACACTCAAGACTTCTACGGAAGTTATGAAGAATGGCCAACATTTAGAGATATGTTTACGGCCATATATGGTAATCATCCCAGACTCACTTCTGCCCAAAAACTATATTATTTGAAAAATAAAACCAAGGGCGAAGCTGGAAGAATTGTAGATCGGTACCCTTTATGTGATCAAAATTTTTCGTTAGCGTGGGAAGCATTATCATTGCGATACGAAAATCTAAGAGTATTAGTGGATAACCAATTGAAAATTTTATTCAATCTTTCGCCAGCAAAGGTTGAATCTAGTGAAGATATCAAGAGAATACAATCCACAGTTAGCGACTGTCTAGCTATTTTGAAAGCACACAATGTAAAAGTGGATCAATGGGATCCGATATTAATTTATTTGTGTTCAACCAAACTTCCAATTGAGACTTTGACCCTTTGGGAACAATCGCTCGAATCACATTCAGAGCTACCCAAATGGTCTCAAATGGAAGATTTCCTAAGAAACAGACATCGAGTTCTTGAGCGAATCGATAGTCTTAGAAGACAAGTACCTCCGACCAATGTTGAATACGCATTAACAGCGCATCAAAATGCGCATACGACACTATCTAATGGATGTGTCATGTGTGGTAAAAACCACATACTGAAGAACTGTGTAAGATTTAATAATATGTCAGTGAATGAAAGAATTGAATTTTCGCAGAAGAATTGTTTGTGTAATAATTGTCTTAAAAGTGGACATGTAACACAAGAATGTTTTAGTATGCATAGATGCTTATATTGCAAGAAGAAGCACCATACGAAGTTGCATATTGGGAATGTGCCACAATTTCCAACGAGTACGAATTCACCAACACGTGCTTCTCAAAGTCCTCGCTCGGAGGCAAATAGACAAACTATATCACATGTCACGACAGATGACATGCCATGTACTTCCAATGATGCAGTCCAAATTCATAATACAGAAACGCATTTATCAATGAGTGATGATGACGTTATGTTGCCAACAGCGTTGGTTAAAATTAAAACTGCTGGGAAAAGCTTAACTGTAAGGGCTTTGTTAGATACCGGATCTAAACGATCTTTTGTAACAAGAAAAATCAAAGACAAACTTGGTATTAAAACTATTCAATCAAATGTTAATATAAGTGGACTTAGTGGGTCTGTGGTAGCTCATAGTAATGAAATGTGTAGCATTACATTGTGTGGAGAAAAAAGTAACTCCGATATAAAAGCAAATGTCGTAGTCATTCCAAACTTGACTAGTTCAGTTCCAAATAAATCATATAATATTTCAAATTTGAGAGAAGTTCATAACTTGAAACTTGCCGATATTAATCGGCAGTGATTTGATACCATCCATTATTTTAAATGGAACTAAAAGAAATGTAGTTGGGAGCATGATAGCTCAAAATTCCATCTTTGGATGGTATATCTATGGACCCATAAATAAAAACAGAAATATGGAAAGTATGGCAAATAAAACAAAAAGAGGCATAAAACAATAAAAGAGTATTGTTCGACTTGAACAGAAGAAATGTTCTACTAATTCGAGATGTGGAATTATGTTAATGAATTGATTTATATTAAAAGTACAATTTCATTAGACTGTATTGATACTTGTACTTGGAAAAGTGATGTTGAAAATGATGTAGTGTATTGAAGACCAAATATTGTATGTTCATTAACGATTGTATCAGTATGTGTACAAATGATGAAGAATAAAGAAAAAGTTGTAGTTTGTATATGAAAGATTTTATGAAGAATATAAAATATATTTTATTTTGTCCCTTGTGGCAACAATGATTCCAAACGGATCTAGTGTCGTTGACACATTAACTGGTGGTTAGGTATTGGCGAATCACCCGTGTAATGAGAAGAGATTTGAAGAGTGAATGTTACTTGAGGTGAAAATTGATACTCTTATATCAATGTTATACTGGTTCTACAATAAAGATGCAAGTACTAGAGGTGCCTGCAAAGTAGCAAAAACATAATATCCACTAGAGGTGGCTATTAAATATAACAAAACAAAAACAAATAAAAAGTCAAGATTAAATACACAGATGACAATAAGGATGGGTAACATAAAAAATCTTAAAGGTGAAATAAAATGAATTATCCACTTGAGGTGGTAATTTTAAAGAACTTTTCTATAAAACAATGTATTCGTGAGCCACTAGAGGTGACTCATAAACAAATGTCACTCGAAATAAAATTAATATTCAGAGAATGTTACATTCATATTTTACTTCCCTTTATGGAATAAATTTTAAATATTGTTTTACAAATGTATGTAACCACTAGAGGTGGTAAGATGGAAAGATTGAGCTGATTCCTTCAGCAAGAACTTGGTTACGCTTTAGCCAGAAAAGCTTAAAAATACAAAATATGACCATTAGAGGCGAAAATTGAACTGAAAGAAATACTTTCAAGAGCCTATTTTTTAAAAAGGTTTCACTTTAGCCAAAAAAGTGAATCTAAAGCTTGAATTTTACTTATATTAATATACCATATGGAGTATGGTCTGCTTCAAAGTCTTTCCAGAGTCTAAAAATAAATTGGATCAAGAACTGCTTACGAAAAAATAAATCTGCACAAATGCGCATATTTGGCTACAATATGCTGGGTTTCAAACTCTGGAGAAGGCGAAGAAGATGAACAAGTGGACGTTGAGAAGCTTGCTGAAAATTGTTTTGTTTATCAAACTTGAGGCAAATCAACTTTAACAATGTTCTATAAAATACTGCACCAGAAGCCGACATAACCTATTGTTTCACATCCATCAGCCATTACTAAATTTTGCACCAGTGCAAGGGGCCCGGCATGTCGAGGTTTGGAGCCTATATGACATTACTTCCGATGACTGTCAAAAACCTCGACAATTTGTATTTATTGGCGCCATATAAAATGTCATCAACGTCAAATCAAGGAGAATCAATCATCGGTAAAGCTTAGAGAACAGAAGCAGCAATTTTGCCGTAAAGATTATAAAACATAAAATAAAACCAAAGTTTCAGACCGCCTGCGTCTATAAAGATAAACTAAGTGTTTCATTTAACCTACACCACCAGTTTCCCAATAGCAACACGTAAGTATCGCCTGAATACTTGTTGTGTTGTCTATATTCAATAAAGTGTTGTTGCTGTTCGACTTTGGGCAACAATTAATTTCGGCTCTAAAACTACTCTGTTGATTTAGAACCCCTACAAGTCCATACGCCTGTATCGGAACTTGTACAATACCTAAATTATTTGAAAGGCTCATAACAGAAAAAATTACTTTTAATGTTTTGCCTATTACAGTACCATCTGGCGTTCCTCAGGGTAGCCACCTTGGTCCTATTCTGTTTTTATTATTTGTGAATGATTTGCCTTCTTCAATTCATAACTATAGAATACTTATGTATGCTGATGATGTTAAGATATACTTAACTTATAAGTCACTAACTCAAGTTACATTACTATAAAATGATTAAGACTCACTATCCAAATGGTGCAACATTAATAATATGGACCTTAACTTAAAGAAATGTAAACATATGTGCTTCTCTAGAAGATCTCCATTGCGTACACAATACAGTCTTTGTGGATCAGTACTCGTGACAGTCGATTCATTTGTCGATCTTGGTCTTTTCGTGGATACAAAATTAAATTTCAATAACCATATTACAACTATGGTCCTAAAATTTATTAAACGTTGGGCTAAGGAGTTCTCAGATCCTTATGTTACTAAACAGCTATTTACTGCACTAGTATGACCTATATCAGAATATTGTTCCGTAGTGTGGGATCCACATTATGGAATTTATAGTGACAAAATTGAATCGGTACAGAAACAATTTTTACTCTTCGCCCTTAGGGGTATGAACTGGAATGATAATTTTGTACTACCCTCGTACACTAGCAGACTAAAACTAATCAGACTACCAACTCTAAAAAGTCGACGTACAATGCTTAATTAAATTATGGTCTACAAAACATTAAATGGAGATGTACCATCAGGCTTCCTTGTTGCATCAGTTAAAATAAATGTTCCATTTAGACAATCGATATTTTATACATTTTTTTACCTAACTATTCGTCTAGTGAACCTATTAGCAAAATGTGTTCTGATTTTAATTCCCTTTATTGTAATATTGACTTTTGCATGAATATTGAAGCTATTAAGTCGAATAATTTCTTTTTTAAATGCATAATTTATTTAGTTATAATATTGTTTAACTGGCTGAAAAATTTTCTGTAGCTGGTATTCTCCTTACACATATTGCCCCACCATGATTCGGATGATCGGTAAGTGTGGCGTTGGGAACGTTCGAAAAAAAAAAAACAAAAAGCTCAAACACGTTCAAATACCACCATTCCAGATCTTGACATATTAATCTGATTTGTGTAAGATGCTGATGTAATATAACAAAACTAAACTGATAAATACCTCGATACCTGATATCAACCCTTATAAATTTTTTGGGTCCAGTTTAAAAACAACTCCAACAAAAGATCAAGATTTAGTAGAAGAACTAGTAGTAATTCATATTTTTGACCGTATTTGTATAAATCGCAAATAAATTTTGCATATTTTGACGGAATATTGTTTTGGGGACCAATAGCAAGACATTTGCGCAAGAAACCGTATAGTTTTTACATAATTTGTTGCCATAAACGAACAATTAATAGCTGTGTTCCTTTACTTACCTCAGGTTACCATTTTTAACCTGCAAAGCGTTCCTTAACCCCGAAAAGTGGCAAAACTGGAAGCAATTTTTAAAAGAGTGAGAAAGGAGAGAGGGCGAAAATGGCTTTCTCTTCTACCACAGGCTACCAGCAACATTTCTACAGGTAAAAAAGCAGAACTGATTTTTTGACTTTTGTTTAACGATTATTTCACAATGAAGAAGAAAATGGACAGAAATACAGAAGAAAAAGTCGAACGCTGACAAAACTAAATTAAAAACTGTGAAATAAAAGACGAAAATTGATTTTTTTTAAGTTTCTTTTTGACATTGCTGCCAGATCTACCATTTTTCCGTTCCTTTACTTTTCTGGTAAAAATGTTCATGAGAGAGCAATTTTGACACTTTTCTCTTTTACCACTCTTACCATTAAAAAAGTAATGTTTTTTTACAATGTTGGCCTTTGCAATACATTTGTTGTCTAACTGTATACACCAAAATGAATGTCTCGCCGAGCTGAGTCCGTCCGTCCGTCTGTCCATCTAAACCTTGTAATCACGCTACAGGTCGCAATTTTAATCCGATGGTCACCAAATTTTGGGTGTTGATGAGGGTCCCGGAGGGGAAGAAGCCTATTGATTTTGGTGATGGTCGGATAATATTCAGGGGTCCGAATGGGCAAACAACTTATTTGGAGAAAATGTCAACGTTTTATTATAAAGCAAATATCTCCGCTTCTATAAGGGGTATATCATTGAAAGTAGAAAATATCACCTATGCCACGATTTAACGTAGGTTGTCGTAGGTGGTCAAACAACGAAGATATCGCAATAGCCGCTAATAGAACCCATCTTTTCATTTTTGCGATTTTAATAATAATGACGAATATCATAGCTTTGGTTGGGGACCTTCCAAAAGCAAAGTCTTACTATGAAAATATAAAATCCCATCTTTACAATGATGCAAAGTAGCTTGGCGTAGGTGGCCAAATAACGGATATATCGCAACAGTCGGTAATACATTCGATTTTATATTTTTTTGCAATCACGCTACACGTCGCAATTTTGATTGGATCGTCACGAAATTTTAGGTTTTAATGGTGGTCCCACAGATGAAGAAACCTATTAATTTTGGTAATGGTCGGATATTATTCAGGGGTCAGAATGCGAAAAAAAAACTTATTTGGAGAAAAGTTCAACGTTTTATTTCAAAGCGATTATCACTCTTATGTAAGAGGTACAGTGGCGGACAGCTAATTAGGGACAATAAATTTAGTTTAATTGATTACTCTATTTCATTGGATAAATAAGTTTTGTATATAAGGTATTGGTATAAGCACTATCGAGTGACATCAAAACATTCTGAGATTCCCCATATATGGGGGAAGGACATCCCACTTTTCAAAAAAATGGTCCATATTAGCCTGGCCAGCTAATTAGGGACAGTAGTAAAATCAACTTTAATGTCAACTGATGCACATTTTTGTAGAACTGATTCTATGCATTACACCCACCGCAGGTCCTTTAAGGGGCCGAAGTATTACTATAATCCACAATAATTATTTTCCGTTGATGCGGCAAAGAAATGATATTTATTTCGTTCTTAATAATAACAAAAATTATATTTTTAGTAACCCCAGACAACATTCCGAGCCATACACTGCAATTTCCGATCCATAATTGGTGTAGATTTATCCTTAAATTACTTATTAACCAGTTTGGATGAGTAATTAGGCTGAAAATCTTAAAACATCAACTTAACGTTAATTGGAACACACTTTTATACCAGAATTGTTTGTATTTAGTTAATAGAGTATTCTGATGATTTCATGCTTTACCCCAGCCACAAGTCCTATAAGGGACCGAAGTATTATTATAATCTATAATGATGTGCTTTTGGCCTTATTTTCCATTAATGTACCACGAATATGCAGTTTTATTTGGTTCTTTAAACAAAAATGATATTTCTAGTAAACCCAGACATCATTCCGAACCATACACTGCAATTACGATACATACATTTATACTTAAATTACTTATTAATCCGAATGGATGACTTACTAGGGTGAAAATCATATTTTAAGGATTAGATATGAAGCTTTTTTAAATCAAAAAATATAGTAATCTGATCATTACGATGCTGACATAATAGCTTCGTTCCAGAACTTGATAGTGTTTACACATTTTGCACATTTGTAAATACGTTCTCGTACACCAAAAAAGTTGCAAAATGTTCACTTCTCTTTGAACAAAAATGGCGCTGAATAGCTTTCTCTTTAGAAACTTTTTACACGACAAATTTGAGCGAGCAAAAATGTGCAACATGTTTGCCGGCTTCTGATTCGCTGACACGCCGACTTTGACATTTGTTCCAGATTTTTTGACGTTTCTGCCATTTGTGTGTGTGTTGTACTCATTTTAGACAGTTTGCTCTTTTGTCACTTTTATCAATAAAAAAGTACTGGAACGAAGCAAATGTGTTAAAAATATTTTGCACTTATTTCAACAACTGAAGTTTTTCGGCATGGAGGAAAATTTGTGTTTGTCATTTTAAAACTATACAATTAAACCAACCCTTCATTTATATGCACCGGATCATTTTTGCAGCAATATAAACTTCTTGTCCCTGAAAAATGAGTAGGATTAGTTTCGATGTGAAAATATACTTTGTTCCATACAAAAGCTACCACAAAGATCCATGGGGCTTCCATCAATACTGGGTGTTTTTCAGCCTTTGTAAAAATTGTGCATGCAAATGATCCCTTATCTAAATTTTCAGGCATGTCACAGCAACCAATTCCGATCGAAAGTGGAATTGATTCCGTTTTTAGCTTCTTCAGAAACCGAAAAACGAAAATTTTTTTCGGAATGGAACCACTTTTGGTTTCTCAAGTGGAATTGTAATTTTTTGGAAACATGTCACTTTAAAACACTCCAAAAACATTTAAAAATAATAAAAATATTGTTTTATTAACAAAACCACATTTCAATTTCCTTATTCAGTAATATGGAAGCCTTAAGTCCAATTTAAGTCCAAAATAGGTAAGTGAATGGTCAAGGCAGCAAAAGCTATATTTCTGATTGAGTAAGGTTCTGAAAGGTATGAACACAATTTGAGACGAAAATTTTTGCATTCTCTCTTGGATTCATTTCGTTCTTTGTCAAGTATTTTTACAGACTCAAAATTAGGGATAGGTAATGGAAAGCAATAATCGATTTTTCGACTTTTCGATTTTGGTCTAAAACCAAAAATGCGATTTTTCGGTCTTGCGATTATTTCAGTTGTCTTAAAACTCGACTTTCGACTTTTTCATAACCGCAGAAAATCGATTAAAATCGACTATTCGTCGATTTTCGAGTTTTCTTTTAAAACTGTAAAACCGCCAAAAGTGTAAAACCGCCAAGTCCACAATCTATGGGCAAACTCGAAAATCGATCACAAGATAATCGATTATGAGATTTTCCCTCCAGACAAAAGTGGACTACGATTTTTAGATTTTTGACTGCAAAAAGTCGATTAATCGATTAACCGAAAGTTGACTTACCTATCCCTACTCAAAATCTGCATTATGTTCCCATTGCTTCATGTGTTGGGATAAGGCTGCGTTTTCTTTGCCTTTCTTTATATCTGTTTCATGTTCGCTCAGACGCACACTCAACATTCTTTTTGTGGTACCCACATACACTCTGTTACACGTCTCTCCTTCCTTGCCCCTGCATTTGATTTCATAAACGACGTTGTTTTGTTGTTGTCTGTCTGTTTTCCTTTTTCGAGAGAATACTGTTTGCAATGTTTCTAATGATTTGTATGCTATTGTACTGTTGTTGTCATTCATGATATTTGTCAAAAATCCATTAACACCAAAGAAGACAAAGACAATACGAAATATCAATACTCTGTTGCAATAGTTTGATAAATACAGTACTGTGATATAGTTTAAATTTTGCTGCAATATTAGTTTACATTTTATTTATTTTAGTAATTATTATTTTATTTATACAAAATTCGTGTCGTGATGTCCCGTTTTTATTATAAAAGGATAAATTTACTAAAACAAGTAAAAATAAACTAATTGTAAGTAAAGACTTATACAATATTCAAATGAAAAATTCTAATTGGAAAATGTTTATTGTTCTTAGAATTTTCCTGATGATGTTGGAATAAAGCCAACGAAACGTTGAGCAAAATATGAAATAAATTAGTTTTATTTAATTCATACAACACTTGACCGACAAAGCCCAGTCAGAAATACAAAATAAAAGTAAATATTATTTCTTTGCTGCATCAACGGAAAATAATTATTATGGATTATAGTAATAAAAATAATTACAGTGAATACACTATAAACTAACTAATACATGCAATTGTTGTACAAAAATGTGCATCAGTTGACATTAAAGGCTCAAATACATACGGCCCGTTATGTGACGCGTTGCACGTTGAAAACAACAACCACATGAAAAAAGTGTATGTGATGCCAAGTTTGTTCTTGAAGTTTTCATGTGGTTGTTGTTGTTGCCGAGGCCTTAAGGTTGATTTTACTATTGTCCCTGATTAACTGGTCAGGTCAATATGGACCATTTTTTTAGAAAAGTGGGTTGTACTTTCCTCTCATATGTGGAATCTGAGTACGTTTTGACATCACTCGATAGTGCTTCTAGCAATACCTTAAATAGAAAATGTATTTCATCAAAATCTTCACATCTTTAAAGGCCACGGCACATACGGTCCGTAGAGCGTCGCGTTACAACAACCACATGAAAACTTCAAGAACAAACTTGGCATCATTTACACTTTTTTCATGTGGTTGTTGTTCTTAACGCGTGACGCGGCGCACAACGGACCGTATGTGAAATATGTGAAATCAAGTAATCTATTAAATTGAATTAATGCATCCCTTTTTCCATTTTTTGTGCAATCACAATACAGGTCGGAATTTTGATCGGATCCTTAAGAAATTTTGGATGTTGATGGGCGTCTAACAGCTGAATTGTCGTTTTGCAAAAAATTTGACATCACATATATTTTTCGTGTAGTTGTTGTAACGCAACACTCAAGGGACCGTATGTGCCGCGGGCAACATTAATTTCGTTTTACTTCCAAATAAGTAAATATAAATAAAACTTCATTCAATAAAAAAACATTTACGAAACCGAGTGGATTTCAACTGTCCATTCTTTTGCGCATAGGTGATTTGGAAACTCATCTGAAATCCATTGGACAGATGAGTCCATTTCAAATGTCAATTCCATACGTCAAATAAAAACCAGTGGATATATAACATGGATTTATTTGATGTATACGATATGTAATTGCCATTTGAAATCGAGTGGCAATTCTTTGTATTGAAACAAAGAACTCTTCCCCAATTTTATGACGACCAGAGCTCCAGAATAAACGTAACCGATGAATTCGTTTAAATGCGAATTCATCAGAAACATTTAAAAAATCTCTTCCCACTGTTAAGCCCTCGGCACATACGGTACGTTGTGCGTCGCGTTACAACAACCACATGAAAACTTCAAGAACAAACTTGGCATCACTTACATTTTTTTCATGTGGTTGTTGTTTTTAACGCGTGACGCAACGCACAACGTACCGTATGTGCCGGGGCCATTAGTGTCTTTGCATTGCAAAGAAACGCATAACAAATGTTGATGGTTTGTTGTAAACAACAACAAACTATCGTCACCGTGCTGTGTGTCTATTTTTAGGATCACTTTTGGCAGTTTTGTTGAGATGTGTATTATTTTCTTGTTGTAAAATAATTCAGCTAAATCTCGGGTTTGTTGTTTTTAAATTTTAAAAACAACAAGTTTTATTTAAAGTGGGATGTAGTTAAAATTGATTTAATTTCGGGAAAGGCAAAGAATACTAATTTAAAATGTAAAAGTTTGAAAACAAGGCGGAAAAATTAAATTTGTTTTGATGTACAAAGTTGATTTTAATCAACCAAGACTAATATTTACGATGTCTAAACGATAAAATAATTAGTTTATTTATTTTAGATGGTCAAACTGCGATAAAATAATTATTTATTTGCTCTTTAGTTAGCATTAGTAGCTAACATTTTCAGTATTAAACAATAAATTTGTATTTGACGTATGTTTTTTGAGACGAATTCAATCTACAACAAATTCTTTTGACGTTTCAAATTCGATCAGATGGGCTGATGCATCTACCTTGGTAATTGTGCTATGAACAAAAATCAGCTGACTGCCATTTTAATCCTCCAAAATGTATATCTAAATGCAATGAGATTTGTATTGGATTTATTAAATCCAGTCGAGGATTTATGGCTAGTCTAAATGAGCTATAAGTGCATTTATAAATAAAACATGGTAACTTAATTTTTTAAATTATTTTTTATTTCTTCCCATATTATAGCCCATTCAGATATGACTTCATTTGCCGGATTTAGCACATTATCAGGTTTTATTTGCTAAATCCAGCCAAAATCTACCAGATTTCCCATACAAAAATAAATCCTCGTATTGAGTGGATTTGTTTAAAATCCGTCATAAATCCTGGTATACAACTCTGTTTTTTGCAACATGTTGCTAGAAAATACAAAAAGTTGCAAGCTGGCACAAGAAAAAAGGTAGATGCATCGGTGAATTGCTATAACAAAAATCATTTAAAATGTCAAAATTTGTAAACAAGGCGAAAAAATTTAATTTTCTGTGATATACAAAGCTGATTTTAATCAACCAAGACTAATATCTACGATGTCTAAACGATAAAATTATTTTTTATTTGCTCATTAGTTACCATTAGTGGCATATCTCCATTATTATAAGTCTTCTTTTGTTATAGTTTGGATTTGGATTTTATAGCGTTCCGGTTAACTTAAAGTTAAAAGTGATGATTGAATTTCAAGGAGGAGCTTTATGTCATTAACTTTCAATGTGAAAATTATATTTTTAATGCCTCCAAATTAGTTTTTTTTTTTTTTGCATTTTCAAATCCATCAGATAGTAAAAGAACACGTGTAATAATGGCCCATAATGTGCTAACATTTTCAATATTAAGCAATAAATTTGTAATTTGCCGTCTGGTTTTTGAGACGAATTCAATTTACAACAACTTCTTTTGACGTTTCATATTCGATCAGATGGGCTGATGCATCTACCTTGGTAATTGTGCTATGAACAAAAATCAGCTGACTGCCATTTAAATCCTCCAAAATGTATATCTAAATGCAATGAGATCTGTACTGGATTTATTAAATACGGTTGAGGATTTATGGCTAGTCTAAATGAGCTATTATGCCTGTCCGTGTACTCGATAATTTGTAATAATTATTACAAATGTTTCGAATTTTGACAGTGAAAAAGTTGCGGAAAAAAGTGTTTCAGCAACATTTAGTAAGTACGAGGACAATCCTATTATCAATTTTTGGGAATGGAAACAAAAGTCTTTTAAATTTAATTCATACTGTATCCACTTTGACTGCCACTCAATGAATGACGCCGTTTATTCGAATATATTTTCTCTACACCTCAATTCCTTATATCTACTCAAATACATACCCAGCAAAATGTTCGATGCCAAAGATGCCATTCAATCATGGGTGCAAGTGATCTGGCATGTCATCTTTTTAGCATCTTCATCGATGAATTTTATATGAGCGTGGACTCCAAAAGATGCTATTCATTTTTGGATTCAAAGCATGTCATTTACACCAATGCTTTGACATGTCATTTACACCAATGCTTTGGCATGTCATTTCCACTAATGCTTTGGCATGTCATTTTCACCAACCCTTTGCAATGACATTATCATTATGACGAGAGTTTTAACAACTTTGGTTGGTAACATACATATATACATGGTAGAATAACGTAAAGGTAGGCCACAGCTAACAGCTGATTACAATTTTTTTTCTTTTTATGGCCTAATCTGTCAAAATCCGTGTTGACATTTTGTACTGTTTTTGACATTATGCAATCTTAAAGGTAGATGCATTGCTGAATTGTTTCAACAAAAAACTTCTGCTATAACACTATATCCGATTATTACGAGTCTTCTTTTGTTATAGTTTGGATTTGCCGAACAGATTTAGAGTATTCCGCTTAACTTAAAGTTAAAAGTGATGATTGAATTTCAAGGAGGAGCTTCTTGGCTTCAATGTAAAAATTATATTTTTAATGCCCCCAAATTGGTTTATTTTGCGTTTTCAAATTCATCAGATAGTAAGAGAACACATATAATAATATATATCTTATAATTGAAAACAAGGACAAAAAATGTGTATTCGCGTGACAAAATAAAATTGTTGATTTTTTCAGCAAAACTTACGAATGAACGATTTATAGCCCGTTTCCACGGTACGTCGTTCGTTCTCTATTCGTTGTTCGACCCATAACTACGAATAAATTACTTATTTCCCCACACAAAATTCTATGAACGAACGACGATTTTTCTACGTTGTTCGATTAGAAATACTCTCTGAACGACGAATAAGTATGTCCCATCCCTAACAAATGAGAGAATTTATCGAACAAATTAATTATGACATGTCTAAATTCAAAATTGAAAAATTTGTTGAAAACACAAAAATTTTTAGAAAAAAGGAAAAAGATGAATGAAAATTAATGAACTAAACATTTTATATAGACACAGAAGGATGGTGGTTGCGTTTCCTTCTTAATCCCTCACACATTTCTTGTCCATTAGTTCAAAATCGCGTAAAAATTAGAAACAAAAAGAAAACAAATAACTGAAAGTCTGTATACACAAACATTGTTTTGACATGCCTCTCTTTCTTTAATTTTGAAAATAGAAACATATAAAAATATATTGAAAATACAAAATTATTCAGAATTTATGGAAAAAATGAATGAAATGTGTATAGTCAAATATAAAAGACACATTTAAAGGAAAGTCTATTGCTTTTCCTATTCATTTAATGTGTTTTCGGTTCATTTTTTCGTAAAAACAAGGCAACAAAAATGAAGGAAATTTCGTTTATGTTTCTGTTAATTACGAATGGTGTCGTGGAAACGGGTTAATTCGTGTACGTCGTTCGACAGGCGAACAACGTAATTGAAACGCTCGTGTGAACATGACTTTATCAAATATTGATATTAATTTAAATTTGTTCCAAAAGTACGGGAATGTAAAAATTAAAATTTTTGTAAAAATTCTGCTGACATTTATCTGCAAATCGGATGCCAGCAATCACGATGTCAGATTAGCCAAACTTGTCAAATAGAAAATAAGCGAATGAAATTATTCACTGTCATAAGTTTGGGAAGAACTTTTGCTATTTTTGGAACACTTTTCCAACAAGAATATTCTGGAGCCTAGCTAGAGACATTTTTTTACTCTATTTGGCACATTTAACATATAAAAAGTGAAGCTCTAAGTTCCATATGTTTTTGTAAAACGGGATAGCTATGCAGATACATCTACCATTATTATTGTACCATGCCATTTGACGTTTTATGTTTGGTTTACATTCGGCGTCTTTTCGTGATTTCGAAGGCGTTTCGTGATTTCGCGCGGAATCAACAAAAATTATCATGATTTCGCATACAAAAATGAAATCATTTCATCAGCGAAATCAACATCGAAATCACAGTACACATGATATACAACCCTGTTTGTGACTGAAAAAGTACCAAATGTTGCAACACTTTTCACGTATCACAATAAACAAGGTAGATGGTCAATAGCTGCAACAACAAAATTTAGAATCAAAATTTGTAAACAATGTGAAAAAATATTAGATTACTTTGTTACAATGCTATTTTTCATTGCGTTGTCGTACTTTTTTAATGGTAATGTTGTTAACGTAAGAAAAACACATAAGGGCCTTTGATAAACATCTGTTATTGGTCAGGTTTATTCACTAAAATAAAGTTGCAATTTATAAATCGAATCGAATAAATGAAAATGTTTAAATTATAAAATCTTACAATTGTAGACCCTTCTACGCTATCCAACAATCCAAACAACAATGAACGTATAATGAAAATTATGTGAAAATTTTTTAAGTTTTGAAAGGTTTAGAAAATGTAAATCAATGCCTGCTTGTGAAATTATGGAAAATAATTTCTACAGTTTTGTATGATATAGTATATAAATAACATCCCCGCCCCCGTGAATTGACTACGGAGATTCACTAATTTTCTATAAAATCCAATTTCGCCAGCTTGAAAACGGGCCTTCTCAATATTCCCTCATTCGTTTGGACATCCGCTGATCGAGCAACTCCATCCTTGCCACGATACATTCGCAGCACTCGACATCGCCTCCATTTCGATCTAGGCTGGTTTTCATCACATACGATTGCGACATCTCCTACGTCTAATGATTTTGACGGCAAGCACCATTTGACCCTTCGTGTTAAATCTGGCAGATACTCCCTTATCCAGCGAATCCAAAAACCATTCTTCAAATTTTGAAGGATCCGCCATTGTTTCTTTAGATTAATCAATTTTATATCATAGTCCGCCGGGGCTTGCGTTGAATTAGTAGATGCCAATAAAAAATGATTTGGGGTGAGGGGCTCCGGATCATCTGGAGTCGATGCTATATGCGTCAGTGGTCTCCCATTAACGATGTTTTCTGCTTCTATTATAAGACTTTGAAACACTTCTAGTTTTGGATCAATATTTCCCAAGAGAACTCGGAGAGTTTTCTTAACGGATTGTATCAGTCTTTCCCATGATCCACCTGAACTAGGGTCAGCTGGCGCATTAAAAATCCATTTTATGCCGAGAGGAGTTAGATTTCTCGTAATCTCATTATGATCGAGAAAATGTGCTTCGTTTCTTAATTCCTTCTTTATGCCCACGAAATTCGTTCCATTGTCACTTCTGATTTGCAATGGAACTCCTCTTCTGTTTATAAAATTACACAAACATAATAAAAATGCATCAGAAGATAAGTCTGTCACGACTTCCATGTGAATTGCCCTCGTCGAAAGGCAGGTAAATAGTGCAACCCAGCGTTTCTCAGTACTTCTTCTTATTTTTACGTTAAAGGGACCGAAAAGATCGACACCGCAATAGGAAAAAGGGCGAACGAAAGGCGTCACTCTGTCCTTTGGAAGTGGAGCCATTTGAGGTTGATATGGTTTGCATTTCAGGATTTTGCATAATGTGCATTGAGCTTCTACTGTTTTTAAAACTGTTCTAGTAGACGGAATCCAAAACCTTTCTCTCACATTGCATATGACTCCCCCTGAATTCTGATGACAATTCCTTTGATGGTAGTATTCCACTATCAATCTAGTGTATTTGTGTTCTTTGGGCAAAATAATTGGCCTTCTGGTGTACTCTGGTAGAATTGTTGCATTCGTTAGACGCCCATTCACTCTCATAACTCCCTTTTCATCTAAATATGGATTTAGTGATACGATTCGGCTGGATCGACTAATTGATTTATTATTGCCCAGTAATGTGTATTCTTCGCAGAATGATTTCTTCTGAATTTCTTTCAATATTATAGTTTCAGCTTCCATTTCCTCATCAACTGATAATTCTCCTCGTATAACATCAATTTTCAAAAACTTATGTAGAATATACTTTTTAAATCTCAGAAGCCAAGCAATCTGTCGTCGAATTTTCAAATATTGTGATGACCGACTTATCATTTTCTCTATAATGTCGCATGTCTGTTTTGTGGTACACACAACAAATTTTGCCTTCAATTCTTCCTTTGACTTATCAGCCTCTACCGTCTGCAACTTCTGCACAGGCCATTCAGACTCTTCGTTATAAAGAAACTTGGGGCCATTCTTCCATACATTGTTCGGTTCATAATGCACTGGAAACATTGCTCTTGTACCTTTATCGGCAGGATTTTGTGATGTAGGACACCATCGCCATTGTTCTTCCTCTGAATATTCCAGAATTTCTGCTACCCGATTCGCTACGTACTGTTTATATTTACGATGATCTGACTTTATCCACTGTATAACCGTATGTGAATCACTCCAGAAGTACGTTTGAAAGTTCCCAATTTCATGATTCTTTACAATCGTTTCCTTTAAACGAACGGCCATCACTGCTCCTTGGAGTTCAAGTCTTGGTACGGAATGATAGCGAAGTGGTGCACAAGATGTTTTTCCTATGACAAAGGATATCTGAACATTATTTTGTCTAGATTCAATTCTCCAGTACGCTACGGCAGCTAGAGCCTGTTCGCTGGCATCGCAGAAAATGTGGAGCTGCAATTTCTCGTTTGAATAACGGCTGAAATAATATCTTGGAATTTTAAATGTTTTCACATTTAGTAGTTCTTCCAACCAATTTCTAAATTTTGTATAAATGTCTTCAGGTAGTCTTTGATCCCATCCCAGTTTACGTCTCCATACTTCTTGCATTAATAGTTTAGAACATATCATGAAATTTGCGATAAACCCATATGGATCAAATACTGACATTGACATACTTAACAATTCCCTTTTGGTTGGAGCTCGCTTCATTTTAACAACATCATCGGAAACCTTATGGAATTTTAGGATAAATATGAAATCATCAGTTTTAGGATCCCAATGCATTCCAAGAATTCTCTCTGTAGATTTCTCGACATCCACGAATCTGTCGTCAATTTTTATTCCCAATCTCTCAGCCACTCGATCGGAGTTAGTAATCAAATTATGCATTTCGAATCCACCTGATTTGTGAATTTTCCTTACTGCTTCAGCCACTTCGACGGCTTCATCTTCTGAATCAAAACAATCTACGTAATCATCCACGTAGTGTCTTTCCACAATTGCCTTCGCCGCTCTCGGATACTTATCAGTAAATTCCTGAGCATTTTTGTTTTTTACAAATTGTGCAATTGTTGGAGAACATGTTGCACCAAATATTAGTCGTTGCATCACATACGTCTTCACAGGCTTTGACTGATCTCCATCTCTCCACAAAAAGCGTTGAGCATCTTGATCCTGTTGTGCGACAATTACTTGGTGAAACATTTCTTTTAAGTCCCCGCACACTGCAAACTTTGCCTGTCGGAATTTTAACAAAATTGCCAAAAGTGGCTGATTTATATCGGGACCTGGTAAAAGAACTTTATTTAGAGAAACTCCATCTACTTCTGCTGCAGCGTCGAAAACCAATCTTAACTTCTTCTTATTTGGATTTATAACTCCAAAATGAGGCAAGTAAAACGTCTTACTGGAATAAGTTTCTGCCTCCTTCTCCGACATAATTCTGGCGTATCCTTTATCTAAATATTCTTGTATTTTTTCGCAATATTCTTTGGCAAATGTTTCATTCTTCTCCATCTTTCTTTCCACCGTTAAAAGCCGTTTGAACGCCATATCATATGATTCAGGAAGAATAACGTTATCGCTTTTCCAAAGCAATCCAGACTCAAAACGATCTCCTTTTCGAACGGTCGTTTTGTCTAAGGTTTCCAAAGCTCTTTCGTCATCCTTAGATATTAAGTTCTTTACAGGCGATTTGATACCAAATGTTTCTAAACCAAAATAACTCGTCATCATTTCATCCAGTTCTCTTAACTTTTCAACTTCTTCTTCGGATCCTCGACAGTGGCAAGAGTAGAATTTTCCCTTTTTATTTTGAGTCGGTCCATAAATAATCCAACCCAATCTAGATCTTGAGGCTATTGGCCCTGATGGGCTAAACATTTTGGGTTTTTCCAATGGAACGGTTAAGAAGGCGTGGGAAAGGCTTATTATCATCTTTGGTTTCATATTAATGTAATCCTTCAAGTTCATATCGGAAAGGGAGATGTTTGGATATTTTCGTTGTAAAGATGTTGAATTGAAACTCTGTATTGGAAGGTTCAAATTTGAACTAACATACACATTTCTCATTGGATATTTGGTTGAATCGTTTTCAGCGCTGCTAATTAATAAATCGACAACTTGCGTTTTTTCCCTAGAAATTTGACTATTAATCCATTGAAGTTCAAGTACATCGGGTCTGCCAGTGATACCCAAATTCCTGATAACATCTTCGTCGATCATGGATACATTGGCCCCGTCGTCTATAAAAGCATATATTTTCTCGTGTCCCCTCGGTCCATACAGTTTAACTGGGATCATTTGGAATAAGACAGATCCATATCCAGCACTTTCGTCTACTAAGCAATTCCGTGCAGCATTGGCTTGCGTTTCCGATTTTCTAATAGAATGCTGCATTTCTTCTCTCGGTTTCTTCACATTTTCATCATTCTGAGAATCAGCATGCAACAACCTATGATGAAATTTTTGGCACGAATTCACACCACATTTCTTTTTAGAAAAACATCTTGTCGTTTGATGACCTCCTTTTAGGCATGAAAAGCACACTCCCAATGATTTTACCTTTTCCCACCTCATTTGAAGAGGTAATATTGCAAATTTCTCACAAACTGCCAGATTCTTACATTGCTGTCCACACATTTTGCAAAACTTACTTTCCACTGAAGAACTTACACAAGCAAACCTTTTGGTCCTTTTCTCAACATTATCACAAGCTGGTAGTGAATCAGACGCCATATTGATTACTTTTCGAATATCCTGCAACCAGTTCGATAGATCAACTATGCTCGGAATATTCGTCATATTGAGACATTTCTCTGCCCATTGAATTCTTCTTGATGTCGGCAACTTTGCAACTAACTCACTTAAGAGCGTGGGATTTGTTAAATGATAATCACCTCCAGCAGATTGTACGTATGTTGTCATATTGGTTACTTTAATCGCGAAGTTTAAGAGCCCATCAAAATCGAACTCCTTAATGTAAGGAAGGACTCTTACCTTTTGAATCTGAGACTTGATTAACTGATCGGGTCTTCCATATGTTTCAGCAAGGATTTTCATAATTGCTGGGACGTTTTTGGAGTTTGATAATAACGATTCCACCGTTTCAAACGCTTTTCCTTGTAGGGCATTTCTTAATCGCATAACATTATGTAAATCTGAATATCCAAACTCTGTGGTGGTACAGTTGAACATTTCAACAAAAGTTGTCCACTCTTCGGGTGCACCAGAAAACTTGGGTAAATCATATATTTTCCTATGATGGTGCGGCACAATAACTTGAGAGGACGCAGTTGGCGGTGGAAGATTTGAATTCAGCGGTTCAAATGAGAGGCACTGCGCACTGGGAAGTCGTAGGTTTGTTCCAGATGCTGTAGACCCTGAATTTAATCCTCCAACTGGGTTTGAGAAGGACGGAGCCGTCGTATGTGGAAGCACATTTACAGTAGATGTTGATTGTTGGTTTATGGCCGTCGCTAAATCGGAAGTAGCATTGGCTAAGCTAGGAGATATAGATGGCGGAACATTGGGGCTTGTAACGTTAACATTAGGCAAATTATTGAATCTTCCCATAGATGCTAAAGACTCGCGGATTTGAATACTGTTTGTCTCCACCGTTGACTGAAAAGCACTCATTTGCCGAGCTATAGAGATTTGCATTTCTTCAAACTGTCTAGCAAAATGTTGGGTTACCTGTTCTATACTACTAAATGTTATATTAGTCGTTTGCGAAGCCGTTGGTTCGCTCGATGTTGCATTGGATGTACTTTGTTCGATTTCGTCATTATCAGCCGCATTTGATTCATCAGACCGTTCCAAATGCATTGGTCTTTGCGGAGATCGATGTAGCGGCATTTCGGCAGACGTAATTCTACCACTACGTAAAATCATACAATATTGAAATAATTCCTCTTCTGGACTTGAATAAAATATCCGGCACAAAATCTGCAACTTGAAGTTTGACTTATTTCGCTGTGTCTTTCACTAGGCAAAGAAAGACTGACAATACTTCGCTGTGTCTTTCACCAGGCAAAGAAAGACCGACAATTACAAATGATTCCGAAATATCCTTCTGATATCTTGCAAATTCTCCAAACCAAGATGAGAAAAAATTCCAATTATTCCAATTTGAATAAAGAAAATGTTGTTAACGTAAGAAAAACACATAAGGGCCTTTGATAAACATCTGTTATTGGTCAGGTTTATTCACTAAAATAAAGTTGCAATTTATAAATCGAATCGAATAAATGAAAATGTTTAAATTATAAAATCTTACAATTGTAGACCCTTCTACGCTATCCAACAATCCAAACAACAATGAACGTATAATGAAAATTATGTGAAAATTTTTTAAGTTTTGAAAGGTTTAGAAAATGTAAATCAATGCCTGCTTGTGAAATTATGGAAAATAATTTCTACAGTTTTGTATGATATAGTATATAAATAACAGGTAATGTTAGAAAAAAGAGCGAAATGTCTAAAATTGCTTCCACATACAAATTTCTTAAAAAATAAGGGAATGAAATTGCAAAAACTGCAGCAAATCAACGTATCAGATATCTTATTTAGATGATAATGAACATGTTGCTAGTTTCTACTATGCCAAAATTGTATGGCAGAAAACAGGAGAATATGGCGTTATTCGGCGCTATTTTTATTTAAAGAGAAGTGTAAGTCTTGCTAGACTTCGGAGTACGGGAACGGGTTCTATACACAATTAATACGATATATAGATAATTTTACGAAAATTTTCGAAATAAAGTTGTAAAGTTCTATATTGTCGTATATTTTTGATGACTAATTCAATTTGCAACAAATTGTTTTGAAAATTCATGTTCGATCAGCTGCGCATATGCATCTACCTTGATCATTGTGATATGTTTGAAATCAACAAAAAATAAGTGTAAACACCGGGATGTATTTCAGGATTTCGTGAAATCCAGTGGATTTTAGAGCGCAAGTGTAAACTTGGCATAAGCCATGGCTGCAGGTTAGCATTTTTCAGTGATTTTCATACCTGGCCTACCTCTACTTTATTATACCAGGCATATATGCATTGGATTTGACATTTGAATTCACTGGATTTCGTTAATGTAAACGTACTATTAGTCTATTCTTTCAAAATGCAGAGTAAATTGATGCCCAACAGTGCTGCCAATTTGGCTCACATATATAAAAGCTGCATTGTGTGAATTGGCAACTGTCAAATTTTGACGGAAGCACCATCAAAAATTCTTTTTGGCGTGAGAGGCAGACAAAATGGTTGGTTTAAAGTTTTTGTTTCTAGAATTCTATTAATTCCATGTAATCACAAATTCAAATAAAACAAAATCTGTAATGTGAAGAAGTGAAAGTCTTTTCCTGTAATGTTATAGAAATATTTTCACAAGCAATATTAAGATGTGTGTGTAATTTCAGGTCAAAGTTAAGTGCTCAGATTTGAGAACAAAAGACAAGAAGGAGCTCACCAAACAACTAGAAGAGCTCAAAAATGAACTCCTCGTCTTGCGTGTGGCCAAAGTTACCGGAGGCGCTGCTTCCAAACTGTCTAAGATGTAAGTGAATATATCGTTTGTGGTAGTGTTTGTCATTTATGTTTTGTTTTTATTACAGTCGCGTAGTTCGCAAGGCTATCGCCCGTGTTTACATTGTTATGCACCAGAAGCAAAAGGAGAATTTGCGTAAAGTGTACAAAAACAAGAAGTACCAGCCTTTGGACTTGAGAAAGAAAAGAACTCGCGCTATCCGCAAAGCTTTGTCTCCCAGAGACGCCAATAGAAAGACCCTTAAGGAAATCCGTAAGAGGTCTATCTATCCACAAAGAAAGTTCGCAGTAAAAGCTTAAATGTGAAACTTGGTAACAACTATACAAAAATAAACACTTAATTTGTATCAAATCCAACTGCATTTGCATTTTATCCTGGATGTAGGGATTGAAACTTTATGGAGCATGGAGGAATATTAGCTCTACCAAATGCTTATATAAAAAATAATATTAAAATGAGGAATGGAATAATATTAAAATGCGGCTGATTCCTGGTGTAATAAAGCTTTTTAATAAGCTTAACACAAGTAAAAACTCTCCGATTTTTTTTTGAAACATTTTCAAGAGGAAGGAAGATATTGTTGCGCTGATCCACGGGAATGTATAATTTTCTTGGGGGACGGACCCTCCGGGTACAAAAACCAGGTTAGACCCGGCTCTACTGAACCGATTCCTACAAAATGGTTGAGATTGGAAAGCTTATGGAAATACCTATCCAGCAAGTCATACGATGGGGTGTTCGAGATATAGCCCAAAAACTGATTTTTGGTCGCGATTTTTTCCGTAAAAACGTCGAAAGCCAGATTTTAGCTCGCACTTTCACCTTTAAAAATTGTGCTATATGTTGTAATATCTTCTATGGATCCAGTGATATGGCCTTTAGAATCTTGACAACCCGGCTTTTCGATGTGACTATTTGAGAAAAAATTATAATTTAAAAGATTTTGTTCCCGTTCCCGAGATTTACACCTGTCCATAGGAGAAATCCTTAAATACCCGGTCGAAGGCCTTCTAATTAAACAGAAAATTTTGTTCATTTAGAACTTTAAAATTTTCCGTAGACACCTATGTATAATGTAAAGAAATGAGCCCTACAGAACCGAGTCGTCAAGATTCTGGAACCAGAGAAGATATTACAACATATAGCACCATTTTGGAAAGGATGAAGTGCGCCATAATGAGACCATTTTCTACTTTTTGGGGGTTTTATGGAAAACCCCGGATCCAAAAATCGGTTTTTGGGTCATATCGCCTGAACACTTGAAAATAACCCCATCATATGACCACTTGTTAGATAGGTATATCCATAAGCTTTCCATTTTGTAGCAACCGATTCAGTAGAGCCGGGTCTAACCTGGGTTTTGTAACCGGACTTTCGGAATAACCGGGTGCGTCCCCCAAGAAAATTATACATTACCCGTGATCAGCGTAACAATATCTACATCTGGAAAATGTTTCAAAACAATCGTAGGGTTTTTACTAAATTAGAGTTGTTCCAAATTTATTATTAACTACCCAGAATATTCAGAATTTAATATATTTTTAATCGGCCCAATCATAAGCATCATCTTACCGTGAGTTTTCTCACTCTCGCCTCCTCTCTTATTATAAACACCATAAGGGAGAACAAAACTCACGTTCGTGAGAAAAGTAGCTATCATAAATGTCACTACAGAAATCAAGGTGAGTTAAAAAAATGTAAATGTGGACATTTCTTATAGAAAAAAATCGACGAAAACGATTATTTTGCATTTGTAATGATAATTTGTTGCATTTATTTGTGTTTTACGTTGAAAGTAACAAATAAAAAACAATTCGAAATGCTTTTGGCAACTGTACATGTTTATACGTGTTTTTTATTTATTTATTCAATCCATATACTAATACAAAAGCCTTCAAGGCCAGTAAATAGTATTAACAAAATATTAAATTCCGAGTAGAAATAATTATAAAATCTAATTCTTAATGCGTGTTGGTATAATTGGCTCCCCAGCCATTAAAAAATGAAAATCAAGAAAGAGAAAAAAAGTATAGCTAAAAAGTGGCCAATAGTGGTAGTGGTGTTTTAATGAAGCAAGGAAGACTTCAATCAAGTTTGGCGTAATTTGGAGGCGCAGTTGAAGTTGGATGGCAACAGGAATGGAAGAGGACCCAATCACCCCAATTGTTGTTCCTCAATAGAACAATGTGCATATTACTTAATGTACATACATATGTCTTTAGTACACACGATCAGTTTTGACTGTCGATTTTTCGCAATTATCAATAACTGTCCAACTGTCCAGCAACCACAAAATATTTTGTGGTTGCCTGATGACTAACAAAAATGAACGGCCACACTGGCAAGCAACCGATTATTTGAGAAAAGCTGATCGTGTGTACCCCACTTTAGAACATATGGCCTGTTCCTTTACTTCTGAAAATGGTAAAACCAGCAAAAGTAGCAAAAGTTGTAAACTGCTCCCATATGAATTGTATTGTGTCTGAAGTAAAGGAACGCTTTTCGAGTAAAAAGTGGTAAAACTTGAAGATTCTTGAACGTTAAGGAACAGAGCTATAATGGAATATGAAACCGATATCGAAAACAAATCGAAATCGGAAAATGTACATGCTAGAGCTGGCAAACTATCGATATTCCCAACATTAGATATTTTCGATATTTCATTTCAAAAAATCGATAGCTATCGATATTATCGTTAATTTGTCATCACCATTAATTTGGAAATAAAATGACAGAAATGTCCATGCTTTTGTTGATAGTTTGCACAAATACTTCACAAAAAGTATAAAGGAGGAAAAACAATTGCTTCTATTTAATAAAAAATACAATTTACTTTCCGAAAAATTTGTCCAGGTGATCACGGGCTTACTTTTTCACATCCACAAAACCGAAAATTCTATCGATAGTGCCATCAATTTTTTGCCAGCTATAATACATGCATCACACCTACAGTCGTTTTTGAGACGTTTTGCGCTCGAAACCGATTTCCATCACATACCTGATTTTTTATACCCTCCACCATTCCACCATATGGAGGGTATAATTAAATTTGTCATTCCGTTTGTAACACATCGAAATATTCGTCGGAGACCCTGTAAAGTATATATATTATTGATCAGCATAAAATTCTATGTCGATTTAACCTTGTCCGTCTGTCTGTCTGTTGAAATCAAGATACAGCTCTCAATTTTAAAGATAGATAGTCAAAATGTACAGTAGTTTGTATAACTTGCAGGATGTTTGGTATTGAAATTGGGATATATCGGTCCACGTTTTGATATAGCTCCCATAGAACGGTACCTCCCGATTTTCGGTATCTTGGACGTTGTGCTCTCAATATTCCACAGAAATGGCTGAAATTGGTATTTAGACTTCGTAGGGGGTACTCAAACTTCCCCTTTAAATTTGTCGGTATAGGTCCACGCCTTCATATAGCCCCCATGGAAAGGTACCTCCTGATTTTTCGTATTTTGAAGGTTGTGGCTTCAATATTCCACCAAAATGGCTGAAATTGGAGTAGTTGAACATCCCTCCCACTCCTTCCTGGAATAGTTTTAATTCATGCATTTTAAATCAAAAGTTTTCTGTGAGGAGATGCAAATTATATGTTTTTTACCCTTTATTATGATAGTATTTTGTTTTGATTGGAGTAGTTTAACACCATTTCCTTATTAATTTTAAACTACTATTTTAAGTCATGCAATTCGTTATTTTAAATTCAAATGTAGTATACAGCCCTAAGGTTGAAAGACTGGGCATTATAAAATGGAAATAAATTGAATTGAAATTTGGTATTTAGTCTTCAATGTATTATAAAACTGTTCGACAGAAATTTGTCTGTACAGGTCCACGCTTTCATATTGCCCCATTTCCCACTAATGGGTCGATTCCGTATAGCGACACGAGTCGTGTCGCGTTGCTGGTTGCAATTTTTCAATTACGTATGGCAAAAGTCGCCCGACGCCGTCAAATTCTGTCGCCATAAAGTTCATTTTCCGGCGACAACAAATTAGCTGTCGCCGTGCATTTTTACAAACGAATAAAAACGAAAAATTGAAACATAAATAACATTTTCATTTATTTTAACTGAATTTATTTAATAATTTATAAGTTTTTTGGTGTTTCAGTACTTATAATGGTACAAATTACTACAAAACAGCAATTTGAAATGCTGCTTGAAAAAATGGAAGTCCACCCAAACGTAGCTCGTGGAGTCAGACTTTTTGGCGAAACTAAAGCCACTTTTGATGAGGTGTGGAAGGATGTTGCGGAGCAATTAAATAGTTGTGCGTACACCAGATGAATGGCACAGAGTATGGACTTAAATCCAAACTAAAGAAAAAAATGTCTCAAAATAAGAACATTACAGCTACAGGAGGTGGACCATCACAAAAAATATCTTTGTCGTCGATGGAGCAAGCGGTAGCAGACTTACTGCAAATTACAAATCCTGCAAGTGCGGGATGATAATAACAGTGAAATTGGACAACATGCTGAGGTAGAAAATGAAAAATCTCAAAATGAAGTAGAAATTGACAACGTACTTGCCAACAAAACGTTTAAACTAAAATATCCTTTTCTATTCAGATATAAATGGCGAACATCTTCCTTTGGTCCCATTATATGCACGTGTGTTCCGTCGATGCAAGCGACAACGCCCGGGAAATTCGTTTTTGAATAAAAATAGTTTTTATTTTGACGCTTTTCCTCTTCTGTTAATTTGGAAACAATCCAAATTTTATACAGTTTTTCCTCTATTATCTCCAGAACTCCACTTAATGCTTTTGATCCATCCCGAGGTTAAAGTCATTGCCAGGGATTTTTGAAAGCTTCCTTCTGCAAAAAAACTTAAAGTGTTATGTGTGCGTTACCTCGGCGTTCGATTAGGCCAACTGACCGACTGTGAGGACTCCTCAGGGCTAGGGAACTCAACCCGCCAACCGAACCCAGCACACTAACGTCGAAAGAGGGGGTACATTCTATTACTTTTACTTCGTCTTAAAACCATACAAAGGGAAACTTCACGCCGGGATCTTGCTGGAGTGATCCCGCACTAGCCCACCCTACCTGGGTCCAGAATGTCCTTACCTTGATTTCCTCTGGACCCCCACAAACCACACTTCTCCAATCACACTCTTACTTCACGCCAACATCCCCCAAATGACACAAAATTAGCAACACATTATTATTTAAAATTTAAATACTAACACATATTGATTTATTGGGCAAATAATTAAATCTATTAAACATTTAAGATTTCTAATAATTTCCTCATAATAGATCGCGTAAAAATAACAAACAAAAATATGAAATAGAATAATAGGTAAGAATAATACCTGGATTTCTCTACTCAAATAAAAATGGCTTCAATCCTCCGTGGAAGAAAAGCATTAAACCTTCACCTTGTATTTTCGCGCTCAAAAATCGCGCCTTTTGACCTTTACTCTACCACCTAAAAGAGCTCTCTTAACTGGGTATTTTGCCGCCAAACCTATCGGCACAAAAATCAACTCAACAAGGATACGAGATAATCCTCTTACAACACACTCAGCCTTTTGTTAAACTACTCCTGGTATTTTTCCCTTACAATATAAAGATTAACTTATGACCCATAAAAATTTACACAAAGCAATATGATTTTTATATAGAATGATTTTTAATATTATATGAATAATAATTTTAAACTCCTTTCTGTTACTTTCAGATCTCTGCAGGCTCGATTTCTTGGTAATTTCCTTAATATACGTTACGCACCGAAATTGCAAAGGCAAAGGGTGCAAATAACAAAAATGCCACATACAGCATATAAAAATTCGTACAAAACAGCACATAAAATATGTACAAAAACAGCATCAAATACGTACAAAAAGACAAACACAACGGTAAGATACCTTTTACCTGGTATATTCATAAATTTGATTGACTTTATATTCTTGTTTCTCGCAGCTTGCAACATACGTTTCGGATGGCGAAATTTTAAACGCCTCAAAACCCATTAAAATGCGGCCGGATCTTTATATATATACGTCTTTGCTAGAGCAGCGATTGGAGACAAAAAGGAGACGCACCCGCTTCACGTAATGATCGGCCAAATCCGCCCAGATACCGAAAATGTCTTTAAAATGCAATTATGGCCAAGAAAAGCTCCTATTTCAGCCAACAAAATGATTTCCACGGGCTCCAAAAATTTTTGCCTGCCACCAGCACCGCTGCTTTCTCTTCCGCCAATCGGCCACCAAGAAAAACTGTGGATATCTTGCCGTTGTGTGCCACCAAAAACTTCCAGCTTCCAACAAATTCCGGGCCAGCCAGTATACAGTCGGAAAGTATCTATTAAAGCACATAGACCACACATTTTACAACCTACTTTCATCACATCACCACTAATTTAACTTACAATATTTTAAAATAAAAGTAACGAACAAAATGTTTATCTTTTTGATTCACTGCCGTCTGGGCGTTATATTGACTCGGGTAACGTCTTTACTATGATTTTTGGTTTTTCCTTTGTTCACCTCCTTATATAGCCCTCAATCTAGCACTCCCGCCAGACGCTAATTTTCCACAAAACACCATTTTCCTTCATAATTTTCAATTTTCTTTGTAGGCTATTCTTCTTATCTGTCAATTTCCATCTATTCACGTGGAATTGATGACTTACTATTGTGACTGTCTCATCAGCTGGTAATAAATTTAATATTAAAATGTAACGAACTCAACCAGTCTAACATTCAAATATAATCTTCCCATTCGGACTATTTTCCTCTCATCATCCTGCGAATATTACCTCTCACCACTATTCATCCTAGCCCATGGCACATTTTTATCTGATTTGCTCGTTTTTACCCAAATTTAATCATATTTGGAAGATAAATTCGAACCGTTTACATGTGCGTTAATTTTTCTTATTTATGGCGCATTTACACCAACCTTACTACCTAAATTCCCGCTTACCAACACTACTGTCTAAACTCCGAACACTTCCTACTCCCAAAAAATCAACCCTGCATGTTGTCATTTTTCGACGTAGCGATCCCTATCAGACCATATACACATTTTTCACACACCACCAACTAGAGCAAGCACGCCAACAATTAGCTGAAATACATTTTTTTTTGTACCAGCCGAATATTAATTCTAATCAACCCTCCCCAATATATTCAGTAATTTATAAACTGGGATTGACTGAATACAATCCTCATAAGGCATGGATGAAGGAACTTAAAAAAAATTTTATAAACTATTATAGTGACTGAACAAACGTGCCCCCCACCTGCCAGCAAGAGGCCGGTCAGATATTGTTGTTGTTGTGCTGCTAACATGAGCATGTGGCCTGCAACAAAACTTCAAATTCGGCAAGGAAAACCAGACGAAGTTGATGTGCATGGCCATTGAAGACATCTGCACGTGGGGAACTCCCACTCCCTGATCGTCTCATGCCGGGCATATGGTAGGTACTGGTGGAAAATGGTAGGGTATGTATACTGTTGTCGATTTGTTTTCCTATCTAATTAATGTATGTATATATTTTGAATTAGGTGGCGTTGACAATGGTGAAGAGCGGTTGATGGTGTTTGCTGCCATGGATGTTTTTTGATGTCTTGCTGTTTTCTCATGAAAGTGTGCCGCGCATCGCATATGGATTATTCCCCAATTACCATTTATGTTTATGGAGTGGGAATGGAACCAACTTGCATCTTGCCTGCAAAATATATACGTCGTCCTCGACAGGTACACCCCACTAGTAGCCATGGTGTCTGTATGTTGTTCTTAGAACATAAATGTGTATGTGTGTGTGTTTGAGTTTACACCCAGCAAACCGAATGTCGGATGTCAGACACGTCTGAACAATTTCGGAAGCAACGTCGTTCAGATTTCTAAACGATTTGTTTGGGAGTGGAAATAGTTCATAAGTTGTACCGATTTCGGAACGAATGTCAGAAGGAAATTTCCTTTCCGAATTTCCCAAGGATTTTCTTCAGATTTCGTTACGATGTCGCACCGACCTCTTGTTCCGAATTTATGTCAATCCCTTCATACCACTTCCGTGAATATATTTTAACGATTTCTGATCAGACATCGGACGTATCGTCCGACTTTTGTTCCGATTACTCTGAAAATGTTCAATAACATGAAAATGAGTTTATAGGCAAGAGGTGTGAAGGGGGTGAAACTCGGTACACAAGGTTCTGTAATCTGAAATTATTCTTTGTGTTTATATTCGTAACACTCAACCCAATACAAAGCAATGAAAATATCAAAATTTTCAAATGATTTCAAATATGTGTGTCAATGAAAATTTGGAAGAAAATAGAAAAACGTTTTCAAAGATAATTATCATAGTCTGACATAAGACTATAATGATTTCTATTTTGGCATATTTATGCTTAATATTGCATAGCCTTTGATGCAGGGCAATTTACCCTGACTTTGCATCCGACCTGTTTCGCAATATAGGGTAGAATTAAATGAATATAGCTGACTGTCATTTCTCTATTTATATGAAAAAGTTTCCCTTACGCTGCAGTTACCCATGCCAGTACATTGGTGCCAATTGAGTACATGTATTGTACTCGAAATTGCCGACAAAGTGTTCGACTGGCATGCATTTTTCTTGTGTGTTTACACAGGCCAGTGCAAGTTCAATTTCAAAAATTATTTTAAGCCGCATTTAACACACAAAATTGCATTATTTTTCAGATTTAAAACACAATCCACAACCTATTTTATTATTTTTGTTTTATTTCGTTTTAAAAAGATTGTTTTCAATCCTAAACATAATGAATCTGGTATTGCCGTCTTTTCACTATTGGATAATCCCAGAGGGGAAATTATTTGTCAACCTATATTTTCATGAAAAACATCAAAATTATGTCTTCATTCACCACTACTATATTGCAGCTACCGAGATGTATTATTTGTGTTTCATAACCATTTTGAAGATATGCGTTAAATCTTTGTATTCTTAAAAGAAACAAACATGTACATGGAGTTCAAAATTTTACTGGTATGAAAAATGTAGTGACAGTGGAGTCGACAATTCAAAAAAATGTAATTGTGGTAGTAAAATATTGTGTATGTACTGAATTTTTCGCACTGTCTCTGGCATGTGTAAAGGTTGGGTTACCTGACTTAAATAAACCATTGATTTGAAATTGGGTAAAGTTATTTTGATTGGTAACAATAAGGTTGTTGCTTGATGGTATGGTTATTCCCAACAAGGCAAATTTATAGACGGTATATGCATGGATTACTACACTAAACGATTTACAAAGACAACATTGTTATTGAAAATCGTTGTCACCGGTAAATATTGTGTAATAGGGTAGTTCAAAAAAAAATTTAGGGAAAAGATAAATAAGTTTTGAAAATTATCTAAAATGGAACAAATTTTGTGCCGTTTCCACGATATTACTTATTTCCCAATACACAATTCTGTGAACGACGATTTTACTCCGTTGTTCGAGTAGAAATACTCTCTGAACGACGAATAAATATGTCCCATCACTCACAAATGAGGGAATTTATCGAAATACTCAATTATGACATGTTTAAATTCAAAATTAAAAATTTGTTGAAAACAAAAATTTTAGGAAACGGAAACAGATGAAGGAAATTTAATGAACTAAACATTTTATATAGATGCAGAAGGTCGTGTTTCCTTCTTAGCTCCACACCATTCCTTGTCCATTAGTTCCACAATCGCGTAAAAAAATCAGAAACAAGTAACTGAAAGTCTGTATTCACGAACATTTATGACATGTCTCTCTTTAATTTTGAAAATAGAAACATATAAAAATATATTAAAAATGCAAAATTATTCAGAGTTTATAGAAAAAAAATGAATGAAACGTGTTTAGTTAAATAATGAAGAAACTTTTAAAGGAAAGTCTATTACTTTTCCTGTTCATTCCATGTATATTTTATGTGTTTCTGGTTCAAATTTTCGTGAATACAAGGAAAGAAAAATTAAGGAAATTTTGTTTATGTTTCTGATAATTACGAATGGTGTCGTGGAAACGGGTTAATTCGTGTACGTTGTTCGCCTGTCGAACAACATAATTGAAACGCGAATTCAGAACTCTTTTTTTTATGATTAACAGAAATATTTTCGGTAGCAAAGTTCGAGGTTTCAAATGTCATGAGTAGACCCTATTACATTGTGAAACCCAAATTTACAAGAAAAAGTAAAAATACAGCTGATTGTCACTTCTACCTTCTATAAATGTGACTTGGTTGTTCCCAAGGCCTATGACAAATCCAGACGTAAGTTGATCCTTGTCACATCAAATAGTTTTAACATCAATATATGTTTAATATATGCGTTTTCGTGATATTTTGTCCCCAAGATAAAAGTATTAAAGTTGTTTAGGGATGACATTACTTCCAACTTAGAGGTAGTTTCCACTATCTATCAATGTCATATAGTGTAAACTACCCCTTAGTAGGGCATAGATGTTTTAAACCCTTAAGGAGACACTTCATCGTTTAAGGTCTTTTGCATGGCATACCCCTATTGGCTTTCCATTTAAATCTTCTAGGGAGTACATATTATTGCCTACAGGCTTTAATATACGGCACTTGATAAACTTACGAGCAAATTTGGCATTATAATTTTTTCCAAAGTCGCTGAGGGAGTAATTTCTTTTGTATACCTCTTGACCGGGAGCGAAAGTAACCATACGTGCCCTTGCGTTATATCTCTTGGCACTTTGCTCATATGCCTGATGCATATTCTGGCGGATTTTGTTCCGTATTATTTCCATTCTATCGTTTCTATCTACGTGCCTGATATCATGGTCTGTCATGGAAAGCAACTTCCTAGCCAACTTATAATCTGATCCATGGGTATACATACTGTGACCAAATAAGGCAAAAAATGGAGTAACACCAGTTGCACTATGGATCGAAGTTCGCAAGGCGCACTCAATGTCTGTGAGGTACAGGTCCCAGTCCCTGTGGTCATTCTCGAGATAGGCCCTTATGGCTGATAGCACTGACTGGTTGACCCGTTCGGATGCATTCGACTGCGGGGCATATGGAGCAGTTTGGATATGATTTATCCCGTACGTTTCAATCATATCTTTGAACGTTTTTGATATGAATTGTGCCCCGTTGTCAGAATGTATCGTCTCGGGTACACCAAACTTTCGAAAAATATCCTCAACCATGAATTTTACTACATTTGACGCAGTGGCCTCTCGCATTGCTTTCAGGAAAGTAAATTTGCTGAAGTGGTCAACAACTATAAAAATGAACGCGTTGCCACTTTTCGAGCGCGGATACTTTCCCAAGAAGTCAATGTAGAGTTTCTGAAATGGAAGTAAAGTCACGACTTCATTTCCTATTAGGGGTTGTGTCCTCTCATTGGTGGGCTTAGTCTCCTTACACACAGTGCAACTGGAGACATATTTTCTGACCTGTGTTGCCATTTGTGGCCAGTAATATTTCTCCCTTAGACGATATAGGGTTTTCGATATTCCTCCATGAGCAGACGTGGTCTTATCGTGGGCTTGCTCAATCAAAACATGGGTTAATGACTCCGGGACCCATAGTTTCCACTGGAACTCTTGGGTATCCGGATCATAAGACGTGTGACTCTTTTTAAACACCATGTTATCCACTATTTTCAGGTCGGGGAGGTTCTCTATGTTATTGGCCACTGTATCGAGCAGTTCCTTATAAGATTCGCTATCGAACTCCGTTGTCTCAAATTCCAAGACCTGATTCACATTTATTTCGTCGACCGTGGGCAAGCGGGACAGCATGTCGGCAACCACGTTGTCCTTCCCCTTGCGGTGCTCAATCTTGAAGTTGAATCCCTGGAGTTGCAATGACCAACGAGCTAAACGACCACTAAGATCTTTTAGGTTCATCAGCCATTGCAAACTCGCGTGATCAGTGATCACCGTAAATTCCATGAGCTCCACATAGGGGCGGAACCTTTGGATTGCCATCACCGCAGCCAGACACTCCTTCTCCGTCACGCTGTAATTTCTCTGACACTTGTTTAGTTTCTTGGAGTAGAAAGCAATCGGGTGTTCATGTCCTTCGCTATTCAGCTGAAACAGAACAGCACCGATGCCATATTCCGATGCGTCGCATTGGATGAAGAAAGGTTTGGAGAAATCAGCGTGACGTAGAACTGGAGCGGAGGTCAAGGCCTTCTTCAGGTCTTCAAAAGCCTCTTTTGCTTTTTCCGATATTTGAAACTTAGGCGATTTCTTGAGGGTATCCGTGAGGGGAGCCGAAAGAGACGCGAAGTCCTTAATGAATCTTCGGTACCACCCCACAGTACCAAGAAAACTCCTGACTTCTCTGGCATTTTTAGGGACTCTGATTTTCTTAATTGCTTCGACCTTGTCGGGGTCGGTCCGCAATACACCGCCACCAATGATAAACCCTAAATACTTTAACTGTTGGAAACAGAACTTCGATTTTGTCAACCCGATAGTTAAATTTGCTCGTTTAAGGCATTCGGCCACCTCGGTTAATAGACGAAGATGCTCGTCGAAGTCGCTTGAAATGATCAGCAAGTCGTCCAGGTACACAAAGACATTCTCCTTCAGTCGTTGGGGAATGACTTTGTCCATCAGTCGGCATAATCTCTGTGCAGCATTGCACAATCCAAACGGCATCACGCGGAATTGGTACAATGGACGACCTGGGACCGTAAAAGCGGTATACGACTTGCTATCTTCGTCCATCTCGATCTGCCAGAACGCGTATTTAAGATCCACGCTGCTTATATAATATGTTTCGTCTATTCGACTTAGTATTCCCTCAATGTTTTGCAGCGGGTACGCGTCCTTTACCGTGAGCTTATTTAACTTTCGGGCATCCAAACAGAAGCGGTTTTTCCCGGGCTTCCTCACTATCGTTGTCCGATTGCTCCACGGGCTCTCACTCTCTTCAATCACCTTAAGGGCTAACATATGGTCAACTTCCTGATACGTGATGTCTTGAACCGCTGGAGACATCGGGTAATGGCGGTCCTTGACCGGTACAGCACCCTCTATAAGTTTGATGGAATGTTTTTCCACGCTGGTACAGCCTAAACCATGTTTTTCGAATGTCATGAATTTATCCACAACTTCCTTCAGCCGTTTCTCTTCATCTGGGGATAACGTATGTGGGTTAAGTTTATACTCAGAACTCGAATCAGCCAAGTCGTTAATAACTTGTTCCACATTTATTTCGGCCACGCCAAGTACATCTGGGGCCAGTTGGAATAGTTTCCAAAAATCAATACCCAGATAAAGTTCCTGTTCCAATTGGGGACATAAAAACAAAGTTATTTCTTTTTCCTGGTTCTGATACTTTATCATCGTTTTTATTTTACCCACGATAAAGTATTGCGTACCCCCAGCGGTTGTGACCTTATTAGACATGGATATTACTGGAATATCTAACTCCTCGACAAGTTCTCGACAATTTACACCCAATATACTCACTGATGCACCGGTGTCTAGGAGTCCATATAGGGCTTTTCCTTGAATGAGGACTTCAGCAAAAACTCTCGGATCAGTGGTACATTTAGTTGCCTTCGATATCGAATCTACCAAATGTCTTTTCTGTTGTCGCCATAACTTAGACTTTTCCCTTAACTTGGCAATTTTCTTGGGTACTACGTTTATCTCTGAGTTGAAGATTTTCTCTCTCACCCTTTCGTAATTTAATTGCCTTTGTTCGAGTGGAACTTGATGCCTCTGGGCTGCCGTAAAATTTTCAATATTTATCTTAACACTATCCTTAACTATATTATTTTTCTTACTACTTCTAATTTGGACTATTTTGGGTTCTATTTCTTTTGGTTCACAGGGTTTGCTGCAGGGTGTGTCTCCCCTGTCTTCTCCACACCCCTTCTCAAGTTTCCCTGTTGACACACAGGACATTTTGGAGTGACGGTGTCTGCTTTGCCACACCTATAGCAGAAAAGTTTTCGAAATTCTGCCGGACAATCCATGAACACATGGCCACTTTCACGACAATTCCAACATACTATGGGAGTTCTGGGTTGGTTTGGCAGTCGTATAGCCGACACATTTTCTTCAACATCTGCCTCTGGTACCTCAGTAGGATTTTCATACACTTCCTCGTAGATCTCATTTACTTGCCTTATGGGCCTTTGTGGAACGGGCATTGGCCTATTTTCGCGCCTGGGGAAGTTACGCTCCGCTTCTATACATTCAATTCGCAATTGTTCAACTGTCGAAATCGACATTTGGTACACATGCCTTTTGATGTCTTCACGAATATTCCCTCTCAAGATCTTTACCATCTCATGGTCATAAATCGGTTGTAACAATCTAGAGCGCAAGATCCCCATCTCAAGAAAATAGTCATTAACACTCTCATTATGCCGCTGTTTTCGTTCCAACAAATCCCTAAGTATATCGAACTTAGACTTAGGGGACTGATACTGGCTTAGGAGGGCTTCCTTTAACCCTTCCCAATCATTATATATTGAATTTTGTCTATGCAGCCAATACCATTCTCTCGCCGGACCTGAAACTAGGAAAGAGAAATCTCTCAAAACCTCAGCCCACGGAATATTATACTGGGCTCGCATTATCTCCAATCGTTTGATGAAATCGTTGACTCTCAGTTCCCTTGGGTCACCGCTGAAATTTAAACCTAACTTATCAACGCGTATTTTTAATGGTTCATAATTGACAGTTGGCATTGGGAAATTTAACTGGCTACATGGTGGTGTTTGATCGGCACTTGGAATTTGTCTATTTGGCTGTGTGTTTACACTACGCATAAAATTCTCGTTGTTAGCGGATATATCATTAACAACATTGTTGGAATTACAATTTGAAGTATTATTTTTGGACTGTTGCGCTGCCGTTGAGGCGTGTACTACAGTGGAGAGTTCTTTCATTCCCTTTGCCAACGACTCGATCATTTTTTTAACATCAGATATTTCAGTTTCGACCATTTTCTTAACTTTATCTTCTAAAGACTTTTGGACAGAGGCGGCTTCATCTTGAACCAGTCCATGCAAATCGGATGTTATTGAACCTGTTGGTTCGTTATTATTTTGATTAACCCCTGTTGCGGATACCTGACCAATGTTTTGATCTCGCCGCATTATTGAATCAGCCAGATCGATAAATTGGAACGCATTCATATTATTATTTTCGGTCATTCTTCTTTGTTTTTGAAAACCAGGATAGTAAGTCGATCTATTTAAGTCAAAGGATTCGGGTCTACCTCTCTTATTCTTTTTACTACTGCGGGTATTGTAGCTCATGACCTATGTGAACAATGGCCTATTTCGTTACTAGACGAATCTCCCAAAATAGTTCGTAATTTATTCAGAAAAGTATATTACTCTGTTTTACCTGCACAGTTCAATATATAAACATTATTCTACACATTTACTAACGACAAATATTAACACAATTTTATTTTTACATACGACAATTACAACATAAATTTGTGGGGGATATTGCTTTTTTCAGAAGCAGTGTGTGTGTGTGGTATTTTATAGTTATTTCAAAATAGTGCTCTCTAATGAGACGCATAGAAGTTTCCAAAACGTTTTTTCTCGCAAATTAACGATTTGTATATACTAACTCCAGTGACCATGACATGTTTATCATTTTATATTGATTAAAAGCTCATGGCATATTATTCAATATTCTGATTTTTGCAGACTCCAATAATCTGAAACCGCTATTGATTTTAACTGGAAATTTATATTTGCATATGTCTAAAATCATTTTTAGGCTATTTCTAAAATTACATTGAAAAAAAAAACACAGGCATCTCAATACAAATTCGTTATATTCCAAGTCGGAATTACGAGTTATTGATTTAACCCTACTTGAAAATGGAGAAAGTAATTATTTAAATTCCTTAGGTATAATATTGCACTTCGTAACCATCTTTCTAAGTTCAGATGCAATCCTATACCACTGATAATCAAACACAAAACTACTTTCTTTTGTATATTTCAAATCTACTAGCATTCTATGGCTATGTGCGTTGGTGTTATTGCACAGAATCACTTCCCTAATATCACTGTTTACAAAGGCCATTAATAAATCGCCATTTTGTCTAGTGGTACTAGGTAAATTAATCTTTCTTTTCGTTTGGGCGCCATCTCTGTTATGTGTGCGTTACCTCGGCGTTCGATTAGGCCAACTGACCGACTGTGAGGACTCCTCAGGGCTAGGGAACTCAACCCGCCAACCGAACCCAGCACACTAACGTCGAAAGAGGGGGTACATTCTATTACTTTTACTTCGTCTTAAAACCATACAAAGGGAAACTTCACGCCGGGATCTTGCTGGAGTGATCCCGCACTAGCCCACCCTACCTGGGTCCAGAATGTCCTTACCTTGATTTCCTCTGGACCCCCACAAACCACACTTCTCCAATCACACTCTTACTTCACGCCAACATCCCCCAAATGACACAAAATTAGCAACACATTATTATTTAAAATTTAAATACTAACACATATTGATTTATTGGGCAAATAATTAAATCTATTAAACATTTAAGATTTCTAATAATTTCCTCATAATAGATCGCGTAAAAATAACAAACAAAAATATGAAATAGAATAATAGGTAAGAATAATACCTGGATTTCTCTACTCAAATAAAAATGGCTTCAATCCTCCGTGGAAGAAAAGCATTAAACCTTCACCTTGTATTTTCGCGCTCAAAAATCGCGCCTTTTGACCTTTACTCTACCACCTAAAAGAGCTCTCTTAACTGGGTATTTTGCCGCCAAACCTATCGGCACAAAAATCAACTCAACAAGGATACGAGATAATCCTCTTACAACACACTCAGCCTTTTGTTAAACTACTCCTGGTATTTTTCCCTTACAATATAAAGATTAACTTATGACCCATAAAAATTTACACAAAGCAATATGATTTTTATATAGAATGATTTTTAATATTATATGAATAATAATTTTAAACTCCTTTCTGTTACTTTCAGATCTCTGCAGGCTCGATTTCTTGGTAATTTCCTTAATATACGTTACGCACCGAAATTGCAAAGGCAAAGGGTGCAAATAACAAAAATGCCACATACAGCATATAAAAATTCGTACAAAACAGCACATAAAATATGTACAAAAACAGCATCAAATACGTACAAAAAGACAAACACAACGGTAAGATACCTTTTACCTGGTATATTCATAAATTTGATTGACTTTATATTCTTGTTTCTCGCAGCTTGCAACATACGTTTCGGATGGCGAAATTTTAAACGCCTCAAAACCCATTAAAATGCGGCCGGATCTTTATATATATACGTCTTTGCTAGAGCAGCGATTGGAGACAAAAAGGAGACGCACCCGCTTCACGTAATGATCGGCCAAATCCGCCCAGATACCGAAAATGTCTTTAAAATGCAATTATGGCCAAGAAAAGCTCCTATTTCAGCCAACAAAATGATTTCCACGGGCTCCAAAAATTTTTGCCTGCCACCAGCACCGCTGCTTTCTCTTCCGCCAATCGGCCACCAAGAAAAACTGTGGATATCTTGCCGTTGTGTGCCACCAAAAACTTCCAGCTTCCAACAAATTCCGGGCCAGCCAGTATACAGTCGGAAAGTATCTATTAAAGCACATAGACCACACATTTTACAACCTACTTTCATCACATCACCACTAATTTAACTTACAATATTTTAAAATAAAAGTAACGAACAAAATGTTTATCTTTTTGATTCACTGCCGTCTGGGCGTTATATTGACTCGGGTAACGTCTTTACTATGATTTTTGGTTTTTCCTTTGTTCACCTCCTTATATAGCCCTCAATCTAGCACTCCCGCCAGACGCTAATTTTCCACAAAACACCATTTTCCTTCATAATTTTCAATTTTCTTTGTAGGCTATTCTTCTTATCTGTCAATTTCCATCTATTCACGTGGAATTGATGACTTACTATTGTGACTGTCTCATCAGCTGGTAATAAATTTAATATTAAAATGTAACGAACTCAACCAGTCTAACATTCAAATATAATCTTCCCATTCGGACTATTTTCCTCTCATCATCCTGCGAATATTACCTCTCACCACTATTCATCCTAGCCCATGGCACATTTTTATCTGATTTGCTCGTTTTTACCCAAATTTAATCATATTTGGAAGATAAATTCGAACCGTTTACATGTGCGTTAATTTTTCTTATTTATGGCGCATTTACACCAACCTTACTACCTAAATTCCCGCTTACCAACACTACTGTCTAAACTCCGAACACTTCCTACTCCCAAAAAATCAACCCTGCATGTTGTCATTTTTCGACGTAGCGATCCCTATCAGACCATATACACATTTTTCACACACCACCAACTAGAGCAAGCACGCCAACAATTAGCTGAAATACATTTTTTTTTGTACCAGCCGAATATTAATTCTAATCAACCCTCCCCAATATATTCAGTAATTTATAAACTGGGATTGACTGAATACAATCCTCATAAGGCATGGATGAAGGAACTTAAAAAAAATTTTATAAACTATTATAGTGACTGAACAAACGTGCCCCCCACCTGCCAGCAAGAGGCCGGTCAGATATTGTTGTTGTTGTGCTGCTAACATGAGCATGTGGCCTGCAACAAAAGCAGCACACACTTTAAGGAGTGGCTGTATTGCTGTTGATCTGTATGTTTTTAAAGTCATTTTTTAATGCCTCTACTATATAAAATTAAACAGCGTCTTTTGGAAGCCGAAAATAGGCTTTAAACCTAAAAAATTAGCAATTATTTTGATGAATTTTGGAAATCAAACAAACACACAGTACTGATGGCAATTCTAAAGGTAGAAACACAATGAAATACCCCGCTTTATCACGCTCAGTTTCATGTAAATGACTAAAGGCCAAGTACAACCTAATTCAAATGAATGAGGCAGCATTTGAATTAGGTAGTACTTGGCCTTTAATCTTTGACATGAAACTGAGCGTGAAAAAAGCGGCGTATTTCATTCTGTTCACACCTTAAAGGATTAGATTTATCTCTTAAGTGTCGTCTGATAGATGCTACGCTAAGTATATGTTCTTCACTATCATCAAAAAATACTCTTATGTTAGACGCTAAAACTTTCATACGAAACTTTTCCATTATTTTGGCGTTCATAGATCGAGTTCCATACAAAAGTAATTTTATGAAATTACTGTAATGGGGAACTCGACCTAAGAACGCCAAAATAATGGGAAAGTTTCGTATGAAAGTTTCAGCGTGTAACATAAGAGATAGTTCCACTGAGCTTAACATTTTAGAAAACTATAACTTTTGTGTACAACTTTCTAATTTATTCAAATCAAAACTTCCGAAGTGTTGAAGCTAATAGATGGACGCAATATACAAATATTAGTAAAACTCTTTAATGATGTATATGATACAGGCCAGTACCCACATGACTGGTTATTATCGACCTTTATAGCAATACCGAAGATGCATGCAAAGAATTGCAGTGAGTACAGACTGATTAGCCTCATGTGCCACATCCTAAAAATTTTTCTAAGAATAATACACACAAGAATATACCCCATATGTGAAAAGGCTATGGGAGAACCACAATTTGGATTCAAAGAGGGCATGGGGACGAGAGAGGCTTTACTCTCCATGCAGATACTGGTGCAGAAGTGCAGAGATGTCCAGAAAGATGTTTTCCTTTGCTTCATAGATTATGTAAAGGCATTGGACACAGTTCAACACGACAAGCTAATATATATACTGAAAGATATTGGAGTTGGGGAAAAGAAAATAAGATGCATTAAAAACTTATACTGGAGTCAAACTGCGCGGATTGAGATAAATGGCGAAACTACAGACGAAATTATTATATCAAAAGGAGTAAGACAGGGGTGCATATTGTCTACTATGCTTTTCAACATCTATTCCCAAAAAATATTTAATGAAGCCGTGGAAAATGAAAGAATAGGTATAAAAATAAATGGACGAACCATAAATAATATACGATATGCAGATGATACCGTAATAGTAGCTAGCAGTCTACCTGGTTTACAAAGGCTCGTAGATAAACTTACAAGGGTGAGCGAAGCAAATGGCCTAAAAATAAACATTAAAAAAACAAAATACATGGTTGTGAGTAAGAAAAATGACCACTATCACACCATACTAAAAATTAATAATAAAAATATTGAGCGAGTCACTAATTTCACATACCTTGGAGAATTGTTAAATGAAAAATGGGACTCTTCCAAGGAAATCAAACGTCGTATAGAGATGGCCAGAGATGCATTTTTAAAATACAAAACAGTCTTTACAAATCACGATATAAGCCTCTCAACAAAAGTCAGATTCGTAAAATGCTATATCTGGTCCGTACTACTTTACGCAGTTGAGACATGGACCATCAAAATTGCAGATGAGAAAAAACTTGAATCCTTCGAGATATGGGTCAACCGAAGGATTTTAAAGATACCATGGACTGATCATGTAACAAACCAGGACGTTTTACGCAGAATGGGTTTAGATAGACAATTGCTGCGACATGCCAAACTCGGAAAATTGCATATTTGGGACATCTGATGAGAAATGAAAAGTATAAATTCCTGCAAACCATCATAAAGGGCAATGTAGAAGGAAAAAGAGGAAGAGGCAGGAGAGAATTGAACTGGCTGAAAAACATACAAGATTGGACAGGCTGCCATGATGAAAGAAGCATGATTTCGGCGGCAAAAAATAGAGAGCTGTTTATGCCTGTATAATATAAAATAAAATAGCATAACACATGTATAATAATATTGTATGATCGCTTATATCCGGATAACGGATTTGCAAATAAAGAAGAAGAAAACAAAAAACGCTCCGCAACATCACCGATAACTTTTTATCGACGATTTTTTTCTATCGCTTTATGTAGTAGATTTTATAAATTTTATCACAGAGACGATAGACGACGCGACATGACTCGCGTCTCAATACGGAATCGACCCATAAAATTCGTCGGTATAGGTCCACGTTTCGATATAGCCCCCTTAGAACGGTACCTCCCGATTTTCGTAATACTGAAGATTGTGACGTCAATATCCCACCGAAATGGCTGAAATTCGTTATTTAGTCTTCCAAGAGTTATAAAATATTCCAACTTGTGGTGTACGGTATTACAAGTTCGGCCCGGCCGAACTTAACGCCGTTCTTACTTGTTTGAATTGCTTTAAAGTTCAACAAACAGATTCCATTTAGGACCTTTTTATTCTTTCAGACCACATATTGGACTTCAAGGATCACATCTCTTTAATCATGTCTAAAGCGTATAAAATTCTTGGATTTGTCAAGAATTCCCTATCTTAGATATCTTAGTTACAAAGCAATTGTATATATCCTTTGTTCGTTCAAGTCTGGAGTATGGGTCGATATTCTATGGAACCATGAATACTCTATTCATTCTAATGTCATTGAATCTGTCCAAAAACAGTTTTTTTTTTTTTGTTTTGCCTGAGAGGTCGTGGATGGAATCCACAATCTTTACCCACATACATATGAACATAGATAAGAAGTTGCCAACATTAAAAAGTCATCAATCAATGCTATGCTGAGTTTTATTTTTGTTGTAAACATTATTCACGGCATAATAACTTCTGAGATTTTATTAGACAGAATCAGTTTGAATGTCCCAATTAGACCAACCCGAATTACTCGCTTCTTCAAATCCATTATTTTACAGCTAATTATGCAAACAACGATCCCCTCCGCCTTCTCCTTGTTGAATTTAAGAAACTACGTACATAATCTTATATATCTTTCTTAAAAAAATAATCATATACCTTAACACATACAGTTAGACAACAAATGCATTGCAAAAACCAAAATTGTAGAAAATTTAATATTAATTGTTCGTTTATGGCAATTATGTAAAAACTATCAGCCCTATTCTGAACGCTTGGGAGTTGGGAATTTTTTCCCATTCCCATTTTCGTATTCTGAACAAAATTTTGTGGGAGTTTTTTTTCCCATTTCCCCTCATTCTGAATGAAGTTCGAATTGGGAATTTGTTCCCATGGGAAAGAAGTATACATTCAGCCCTATTCTGAACATTCCCATGGGAACTGTTTCCCATGGGAGCGAAATTTCCCATTCCCACGTTTTCCATATTCTAAACGACGTGGGAAGAGCAAACCATGGGAGCTGAAATTTCGAAATTCGAAATTAGTTACACCAAATTATTATAGCATACTTTTGGGAGCTGTAATTTTGTTTTGTAATACAAAATGCCTATTTGCATTGAATTCGCGGTTTTTGAATTAGATTAGCAAAAGCACAACTCACTTAATTCAACAACCGTGCATTGATTTATGAATTTTTAAGTGAATGGAGTCAGCGATGTGTGATGTTGTTCTAATAAGCTCATTTTCTTCAGAATGTGCGAATTGGTGTAAGCATTTTTTTAATTAGTAGGCAAAAATAATTTTTGTGTATAAAGTAATCGGAACTTTTTAAGTTTGTAACGAATTTAAAAATTGTATGTTGATACGGAGTAATTTTAGCTAGGGGTTTAACGAGTATATCGCTAGTTTTACTTATTCCTAATGATCGCTAGAACTCGTATTTTGCATATTTAAAAAAAATCAAAAAGATAAATTCGGATATTTTTCTCAATTATTACATATTTTTGCGTGTTATTACATATCGTCACCATAAATTTCCGAAGAGGTATCTCAAAAAAAAAAAAATAAATAAATAAATAAAATACGCTTTTGATTGAATCTAAAAATAAAACACGTGCCCTTGAAAAATTTCAAGCTTCTACGTTCAAAAATAACGATCCTATTCAAGAAAAGGCATTTCGGAAAATGGAATAACATTGCAATAATTTGGCATATATGTATGTACGTTTGTGTGATCGTTGTCGTGTCGTTGAGGAGACTAACACGTTTTCAATAGAACGTTAGTCGTCTGATTTAAAAAACCCGAAGGTTATATTACGAAAATGAATAAAAGTTGTAAAGATTGTATATATAATGGTTATTTTCCAATATATTTTAATAACTGTGCTACAGTGAAAATTTGCAGGGGTTCTAATGCATAAATTCGGTTTTGCGGGAGTCCACAGAAGACGGAAATCCCTTTGGTTTCTTTGGGTCACTTCGGTTTTTCATTTTATAACGTTAAATGTAGTGAAAATGGGTTTTCTTGGATTTTCAACTTTAAACGGACATTACTTCTTTTTTCCACTACCGATTCGCAAACTCTGTATTTCATTATAAAGGGGAGAGTAATGCCTTTCGAACAAGCCATAGATTTTTAAAATCGGTTAACAAATGGCTAAGTAATAGTGGTTTAAGTGTGACAAAAACGCATTAAAAAACAGTAAAATGTTTTTCCTTGTGCTCTAGGCTGCGTAAGTGTCCTGTCCTAAGGGACCTCTGCTTGTGGAGCAAGAAACTGTTCACCGCGATTGCTGGCAAGTCGTTATTTACCCGGACGTTAGCTCAGCCTTTGGGGCCGCAGTTCTTGCTGGTGAACGAGCTTCTCAGCAGAGTGGACAAAAAACCATTTTCTATTGCCAGGTTGGATAATAATACAAAAGTTTATGGCAACAATGTCGTACGAGAATGTAAACAGACTTGATTATTGGTTATGATTAGTTTCATGGCGCTGGTTAGTTGATAATAACGCCGGGGAAATCCCACCCCACCATGGTATTCCCATTCCCCTACTCATATTGGAATACCCCTACTTTACACCACCTGTTTTCGTCTAAGTTTTCTTACCTTTGAATTCTCTTAGTTAGCCATTATGAAAAATCACAAAATTTCAATAAACATTACAATAGTTTTTATTAACTTCCATTTTCAGTTACAAAAATATCATTCTTATTGTGAATCCTTTCATTTTACGTTACCGAGACGATTCATAATTGCAACGCTAAACTACTATTAAATCAAAATTCAAAAAAAATCAATATGTATATTTAAACAACTAATTTTATGCTTCTTCTTCCTTCTTTTTAGGTGAGGACTGCATGAGGTAACGATCTGCGGCTTTCCCGAGCAGAGGTACTGGCGATGGATCGGGAGTATTCCCCAAGGTAAGTATGCGTTTTCGTAAGGTGAGTATTTGTAAGGTAAGTAGTCGTAATGTACGTATTTAGCATCTAATTATATTCCAGGAGTAAATTTTATATATATATACATTAAATTCTCTTCCTTTTTTTCTAGTTTCAGAAAGGACAACAAATGTAGATGACACTCCCACTCTGAGCGTCGAGATTACCACTGACGTCCCTATAACCCTAGTCTGAGCTCAAACACGAGTACAAGGATTATCTACCCAATAAGCTGCTAAAGGTAGGAACATGCAAAAAAACTAAACACTTGTTACCCTCTTCTCACTAATATTTTCCTTCTTTTTTATCTTTTTATGCTACCCGGAATGTAACTATAAGCTGGTCATACATCTGTCTGTCTGAGTGGAGCAGTATAAGTGTGAGTGTGGGAATTATACCAAAAGGCAAGCCGGGCTGGACATGCCATGAATCCTGCGCCTCCCACGATGGATTGGATGGGTGTTGGGTGTGGTACCAGGAGTTGCGGCTGCTTATTTCAATATTGTTAATTTAGTTTTAATCTTGGTTAACTTTGTTTAATGTTTAGTTGCGTTCGCTTTAATTTATCTTAGTCTTTTTATTTGTGTATGGAAAATCTCAGTTTTGATATTTTATTACTTAATTTATTTTATCCCTTTTTTTAGGATTTAAGTGTCCTGTCCTGGGTCGAAAATGAAAACCATGATGGTCTATTTTGTGGGTAGGTGTCGCTGTGCTGGCATGGTGGCGTGTCACACGGCTAACGCTCGCCGGATGGTGGGGTTCTTTGCGACACTCTATCCTATAAGACAAGCACTAGAAAAATACATCATGCCAGTCTAGATAAAAAGAAGGAAAATGATAATGATAAACGGCCCAAAAGAGAAACGGAGACTACAGGAAAAAAATAAAAAGGATCAGCACCACACTTACCAAAATGTAAAGAAGTCGTACCTCATCTGGTATTATGACGAGGATCAGCCCTCCCACTGGACATCAGGTCCACCATAGCAACTCCACAAGTTCGGTTGCCCCGTACCTACCTACCCCAGTTATCGTTCCCCCTTTATTTCCTTATATTGTGAGATCTACATGATCTCAGTGAAAGACATATTTTTAAACGTTATAAATTGCATTATGTACATTTTATTGCATGAAAAAAAAAAACAATTTTGAATTCCATTAAACGATACTATTAAAATCAATCATTCCATTTGAAAAACATATGTAAATCTTAAAATGCTATGTCGATAAGAATAGAAACATCTACGTCTCCAAAATAACATTTTAATCATGAGTTATATCTTGTATAATAATGACCGATTTCTCGATCTGGTAGGCTTCAGGCGTCGCAACGTAAATATTTGAAAGACAAGCTGCTTCTTCGGGTTGTCCGTCTGTCCGAATAGTATTTTTGTTTTAAGTTTCGTTAATAATCTATAAACTTTTAAGAATTGATTCAGTTCTTTTTTTTTAATGGTTCAATTTTAAACATCTGTGAAGGGACAGCATTGAGATAAATAGGACAAATATTCCCCTTGATCTGAATTTGAACCCTTTAGCCTGCCTAGAGTGAGCTCAATCTTTTTGGGCTAAGTGCTACACTTTACAATCTGGTCAACAAACTAGAAACTTTACAATGCCTACCCTTATTACGATGAATATGTTATACAAATATGTTAATATCTTCTTTATATTCTTTATAGATTATTTATGGTGTATTCGGTTTGTAAGAGTTACGTCACAATAAGTCACCTGGCACCGCGGTATGCAGGTGCGTTTAAGCAGGATCCCACGATGGCAGCGGAGGTGGCGAGCTGGACGTGTATGGCGGTAATATAATGTATGTTCCTTTTTTGTAGTTTTTAAAAACCTTAGTTACTTTACTTTACTTTTTTTTTTGTGCAAATACAAATTCCGTTTGGAGTTTTTTTTTACTTATAGTATTTTATACTTTAGTTTAGTAATGTTATTTAATTTTGGTACGTCGCTTCAATTGCGTAATCCAATTTAGTTCATATTGATTTTAAGTTCAAATTCTTATATTGACCACTTCATTGAATTCAGTAGGGGTGGCTCAATATTTAGTAATTTTAAATAAAACACAAACTAAGAACAATGTTTGTTTTTCTCTCACTGTCACAGTTAATAACAATTCATTTGAGTCTCGCCTTCGATGTTTGCTTTGTTTCGCCGGGTAGAATAACTCCAGAATTCTTCGCTTTGTTCTCGACAAGCTCACCTCAAGCTGCTTAGAGTTGCAAATTCAAAAAGGGCAGATAAAAACCTTCATACTTGCCATTTTGGTTAGCATCATGTCAAACATTATTATTTGTTGAATTGAGTGACTTTTTTTGACAAAACTAAATAGACAAACGAAACTGTGCGAGTGTCATTCTGCCTTCTTAATCAGCTGGTTGAATTCTGCTACCACCTACTAGATGGCACTGTACTAACTCTAAGGGGTGCACATGACAAACCCAACCATCCTTTGAACATCACTGTCAAAGGATGGGAGGGAAAAAGTGCAAGAACTAAGTTAGTCTGCTTCGGTTACATCAGCCTATGCGAACGCATTTGGAATAGGTACCCCATTTGAGAATAAATTTTATTTGAATCACCCGGTGGTTACGACTACTTACTAAGAGTATTCAATTCACATTGTTTAACCGGTATTCTTCTAAAGATCGACATCACTACATCAACCAGAAATAATTTCATTCAATTCTGGTAGCAGGCGAAAATCAAATTAATTCACTGAAATAAGGAAGGTAAAGTCATGGATTTTGGCCCTTTTTCACATCCATAACCAAAAAAAAAAATTTAAGGAGAACAAGTATTTAACCTAATGAATTTGGATTATATTAAATGCCATAACAAAAAGAATTGAAAGAAATCCAATCAGGGCAAACATAATCTAACGCATTTATGAATTGCAACTGTAGCAAAAAGGTATTGGAATGTGTGTGTGTGTGTGTGCCACGCCGGTTCATAAAAACTACATAATTACACAAATGCACACCTTCTTATGTTTACATACATGGAAGTCAAATACTACACAATGCCCTCATCAATAGCATGGAAGTATTGCCAACATGTGGCATTAAGCCAACAATTTTACTATGTATCAAACGTACAGCGGACCTCAGGTATGTGTTTACATTTTACAGTTGAATCCCGATAAACATAATTCAAGGAACACAGCCACGGAATTTGCTTGTTTGTGAGTAAACCTAAAATTTGTCATGCAAATTACGTTCTTCAACAATTAACAATTTTACGAAAACAACATTACATTGAAAATAAAATGTGAAGGAAACTATTGAATAATAGGTGTTTTTTCCAAAATTTTTCTAATGTGAAAACGTAAACACCTTTTGAAAATCTCTCAAAATCTAACTAACTTGACTCGGAATGGAATAATAAATCGTTCACAACTGTTGTTTTTATTACTCGTTTAGCATGAAAGTGACCAGGTGCTGGATGAAAACTTTGGATTTTCAAATTTCGTGAATATATCCTTCTCCCTTTTGATATTAGGCCTTCAAAATAAATATTACCAAACATTTATTTTGAAGGTTATATAATTGTATCATTATATATTCAAATCTCTTGGGTATTTATGGAGGAAACCTCTTACTGCATATCCCATAAATCGCCTAATATATATAGAGATATTACTGAAATGATTAAACAACAAGCATTTCTCGGTCAAAATCAACAATTACCACAAATAAAAAGTGATTACATATGGGTGAAAAGTTGTATGTATGTAAGGGTGGAACGGCCTAAAACATGCTATACAACTAAGAAATGCATAACAAAATAGAAGAAAAAGATATACTGTTACATCAGTTTTCGCAACCATTCTTCCTGACATTTAAACGACTTGGAGGAATATGTATTTTATTTCACATATTATAACCATTAAGAAATTAAATGAAATAACTCCAGACCACTGCAATATTTGATTATTTAGGCTTTCGCTAAGGTGTAATCCACGAACATTTTTATCAAGATACGGGTATATTAAAAGAAGATACCTGTGAGATTCACAACAACAATTCTATAAGATAGTAGATAAACAATATATGTCAAAGACAAGGTTGAGAAATGGGTTGGCTATACAGATGTTCTCAGGGAAGATCATAAAAACATGTTGAAAATCATCTAAAACGCAACGTATTTGGATCAAAGTGTAATAATAAAGTATTCACAATAACAAAGATTGTATTTTATATAAGCGAACTTCGAATCCTTAACTTTCCTGAGTAAACCTGCAAAAAAGGATTTGTAGCAAGTTCAATGATTGCCACTTCTATTAAAAACAAAGTGTCACTTTAATCGGCCTGCTTTTCCTCTTTTTCATTATAAAATTGTGGATTGATAATAGCGAACATATTTTAGGATGTCAACCAAAATTGAAAATGTGTGTGTGTGTTTATAAATATACGTTTAAGATACCCAAAACAATCGTTTAGTGGATTAATATAATTTATCAGGACAACTGAAGGCCTAAATCAGCTATCCATCCAGTAATATCTCAGACGCCAATACAAATATGTGCAATGTTTTGAGAAATTTAAAAACTATAGGAAAAAGGTAAATGGAGTTTGCCATATGCCGTTGGCCTAAGAAATATTTTCAAGATTTGAAAAGAATGAATGATGTGTGAATAACTCAAAATACCTGAGCAACGGTATCCACCATGGATGTCAATCTTGTTTATGATTTTTTTTTTTTTAAATATATCCTTCAACATGATTTCCTTTGCCTCTTTATTCATGATGCAAACATATTAGTTACGAATTGCGAAAGTGGCGTATCTGTGCTATTTCCAAAAAAAAAGTCTGCAATTATATGAATTGATTTATTTAAATGTTTGTTTGACTGAAAGAGTGGTGCAATATAGTTTGAATTAAATTATATTGATGTTTTGCTTTGTATTCAAATATTGTTTCGCAACTGAAATTGTGTTAAAAAAAAAAAGGTTTGTATTTACCCGATTTATATATTTCCTTCTACCCCATATAATGTTATTTCCAGTGATTACTTTCGTCTGTACCAAGCGAACAAATAGCGATATATCTACAAAACTTTGCTTGTTCGCTTATTTATCTTACGAAATCTTGCATCTATAGATGAAAATTGCCTTGACCATTGGTTCATGCAATATTATTATTGGACTTCTGTCCACATAGCATTTCCTAATAAGACAAAATATCTGTGGATAATCTCACCGAACAGCAAAGCCAACCAACCAAAGGCGCTGTGGAAGAATTTTACGCCCGTTTCTTCGCTTCTCTCCCACCGGTGTATCGCCAACGGGACCTCCAACTTTTGTCAGAATGTCGGATACGTTGTTATTTCAAACACATCCATGTGTGTCTGATCCTGTCTTCCCTGTTTACAGGCTCTAACTACATAAATCGATGAATGACAGATCCGCGACCTTGTGTACAACAATTCCCTGCCTTGTGTCACTAGTTTCAAATGGGTATAGGTGTACATATGTTACATAGGTGCATATATATATTTTATATAAATATATGCATATATCTGTATACCAAGAAGGGAAATGCACCCATGGTCAACGACAGTCACAACGTGACAGCTCAAGAATCGTAATCAAAAGTTTGAGTCGCCTAACATGGGATGCTTCTCTTCGTATTCTGACTTTACATTTCTGACTTCTGTTGCTGGCTTCCGAAGACTGGTCACCTCTGATGAGAAAGTGAGTATGTCCAAGGCAAAGCATTTTTCGAATTTGCGATTTTTGATTGCTACTTCGGGGAGATTTCCTTTCACACTAGGTTTCTATTCGGGCTTAAAAACTCTACTAATTATGTGGATGATACCTGTCGATGGCTTTTTGATTCGTTTCCAGCTAAACTGGTTATATTTCTTGGCTCTTACTGCTTGAGGTCGCGAGCATGGTATACACCCAGAGACTTTCCCTTCAAATCCTCTAATTCATATAGGCAGCTACCTACAGCGCGTACTACTCGGCATTTGACAAATTTTTTACTCAACTTCGCATTAATGTTCTTACTAAAATCGCTAAGTTGGTGGTTCCGATGGTAAATCTCCTGACCAGGAACAAACTTAACTTTCCGTGACCGTATATTATATTTCTTTGCTCTGGAATTGTGGCTTCTCTCTAAATTTTTCCTAACCTCGTTTCTAATTAACTCCAATTTCGAATCTTTGGGCAAAGCATTAAATTCTGGGTCATTCAGGCTTTCGAGCTGTTTAGCCAATCTATACACACTTCCATGTGTAATCATATTGCTGCCAAATAATGCAAAATATGGAGTCATCCCTATCGAAGTGTGAACCGCGGATCGGAGAGCACACTCTATAGCGGATAGGTTTTGATCCCAATCTCGCTGATCCTCTTTCAGATAAGACCTGATTGCTGCCAGTATGGACTGATTTACGCGCTCTGACTGATTGGCCTGTGGGGAATACAATCCAGTTTTGAAGTGTTTAACCCCATATGCCTCTAAGAACGCCGTAAAGTCTTTCCCTACAAACTGTTGGCCGTTATCTGACGTCAAGATTTCAGGGACTCCAAATTTATGGAAAACTTCGTCCATTAAAAATTTAATTACACTTTTGGAGTTGGCTTTAGCTAAGGGTTTCAGCAAAACGAACTTCGTGACGTGATCCAGCACAATGAATATAAACGAATTATTCGCTTTTGATCTCACATACGGGCCCAAGAAGTCTACGTAGATCTTCCAAATGGTATATTTGTATTCATTGGCTGCTGCATATTCTGATAATTGGCCTTAGACTCTTTGCAGATAGTGCAATTTCTCACGAATTCCCTCACTTGCACACTCATGCTTGGCCAGTAATATAACTGTTTGAGGCGCTTCAGCGTTTTATGGAAACCACCATGAGCTGTTGTTGGGGAATTGTGAGCTAGTTCTATGGCCTTTGACGTCAAGGTCGCCGGAACCCAGAGCTTCCAGACAAAGTCTTCCTGAGGTATATCCACCGTAACCGGAATCGTTCTCTTGTAGATATAACCATCTTTGACCATCAAATCTGGAAGGCAGTCTTGGTTCTGCTCGATTGTCTGGATTTTCGCCACATACTCATCATTTTTAAAGTCCCCAGCCCCTAGGTCTACTAGACTTTCCATCTGGTCCACAAGTTCTTCTAGATTATATCGAGAGAGAACATCCGGTACCACATTTTGAGTTCCTCGACGGTGTTCGATTTCAAATGAATGGCTTTGCAGAAGAAGACTCCACCTAGCTAATCGCCCACTTAGCTCTTTATTCGTCATTAGCCATTTTAGAGACGAGTGGTCAGTGATGACAGTAAACGGCATGAGTTCTATATAAGGCCGGAACTTCTTTATTGCCATCACGACGGCTAGGCACTCTCGCTCTGTTACCGAATAGTTTTTCTGGGCTGGAGTCAACTTCTGCGACATGTATGCCACCGGATGCTCTCCTCCCTCTTCGTCTTTTTGGAAGAGAACTCCCCCAATTCCCAGATCCGAGGCATCGCACTGCACGTAAAAGTGTCTTTGGAAATCTGGATGCTGTAACACTGGGCTTTGTGTCAGGGCATGTTTCAGCTTTTCAAATGCTGCCTTAGCTTCGTCTCCAAATTCGAACGACCGCCCTTTTTTGAGTGTAGAGAATATTGGTGCCGCTAGAGTTGCATAGTCCGCAATAAATCGGCGGTACCAGCCTGTCATCCCTGTAAACCTTCTGACCTGTCGAGCATTTTTAGGGTAACTGCAGTTAAGAATGGCCGACACCTTTTCTGGGTCCACTTTTAATTGGCCTCCACCCACAATATACCCTAGGTACCTCAATTCTCTGAAGCAGAACTTCGATTTTCCCACGTTAATTGTCAAATTAGCTCTTTTCAAAAGGCCAGCCACTTCTCGCAGAAGGCTTAGGTGAGTCTCAAGATCAGGCGCCACTATGAGCAAATCGTCCAAGTAAACGAATACTCTCTCACGGAGGTGCCCTGGAATGACCTTATCCATCAACCGACATAACCTTTGGGCCGCATTACACAGCCCAAAAGGCATGACGGTATAATGATATAAGGGCCTTCCAGGGACAGTAAACGCCGTCTTCTCTCGACTTTTCATCTCAAGCGGGATTTGCCAGAAAGCATCCTTTAAATCCACGCTTGAGATGAAATGAGTATCCCCCAGCCTACTGAGCAGACCCTCGATATTTGGGAGCGGATAGGCATCCTTAACAGTCACGGCATTGAGCTTCCTAGCGTCCAGGCATAGCCTGTTCTTAGTGCCCTTGCGCACCAAGGTAACAGGACTATTCCATGGACTCTGGCTTGGCTCAATGACCTTCATGTCAAGCAATCTATCCAGCTCCGCAAACATCAGGGCCTGAACAGCGGGCGAAACTGGGTAGTGCCTTTGCTTTACCGGCTCTGCATCTGCCGTGTCAATATAGTGGGTCTCTAAACTGGTTTTGCCCAAGCCCAACTCAACGAATGAGGGAAACTGTGCGATTACCTCCTCTAATCGCTGTTTATCCCCCTCAGAAAGCGTGTGCATTGTTGGATCAACGGCCTCCGCCCCCATTTCGTCTTCCATTGACAAGCATTCGATGGCAGCTAACATCCTAAATGACCTCATGAAGTCAACTCCTAGATAGAGTGCTCTGCTCAAGGTTGGGACTATAAAGAATTCCACTTCTTTCTCTATTTTATTTAACCTGATGCTAGTGCGAATTCTTCCTACAACTTGATGGGAGGTGCCATCGGCAGTCTTAATCAGGGATCGATAGGGATATATTGGAATATTGGCACGTTCTGCCAGTTCGACTCCTCCTCTCCCTAGACAAGTGACAGTGGCCCCACTATCCAATAACCCTTCAACCTCTTCAGAACCAATTTCTATCCGTGCATACAATCGTGTATCCTTTCCTTCATATAACTTCGCCTCTGCGATCTGGTGCCTTGTCTTCTTTCTATCTCTAAACCTCTTTCTAGCTCTCTCAATTCTCTTAATCCTACCTAAACTAGCGTTCTTCCTCGCTGTGCTTATTCCTATTAATTCATTTCCCTTAAATCTATTTACTACTGTACTGAAATTCATTGTTATTAATTCATCTACTTCAGCATTCTCAACATCTAACCTATCTTCTATTACTTCATGATCTCTACTGTCTAAATCTTTCAAGCCAATTCCATTAAAAATCTTTTCCCTAGCCGCCTCATATTCCCGCAGACGGACAGGCCAGGGTTTAATTTTCTTAAATCTAGCTGCAAAATCTTCATTCTCCTCTACACTATCTCTATTCCTTTCAAGAATCCTAATTCCTAGTCCCTTCCGCTCCTCAGGGTTCGCTAACGGGGATTCGGCTGAGCCGGACGTGCTATCCCCTTCGCCGTACCGGTCTGCTGGTTTCCCTGGCATCTTGGACAGTTTGGCTTTGCTACTTTTTCCAACCCACAGCCGTAGCAAAACAAGTTGCGAGTGGCAGACGGGCAATTCATGAACCCGTGCCCTTTCTCCCGGCAGTTCCAGCATAGGTAATTTGATTGCCTCGATATTGCATCCACTTCCCATTCCTCGGGAGCTCCATATTCGAGGGAGTGAACTCGAGGAACATATTGCTGTCTGTTGATCTGAGTGGCCGGGCGCTGATACCCCAATAGTTGCTCGGCCTTCCGGCATTCTTCTCTGAAATGTTGCAAACCGTATATCTTTACCGGGAAAATCAAAGATGCCATACTGGGCTTCAGGTTGTTTTTCATCATGTCGATGAACATGCGCTCCTCCATCGGCTCCCTCTGCTGGTGGCGCAATTGCAGCATCGCATTGTAATAGTCCTCGAACACCTCTTGTGATCCCTGCCGACGATCCATCATTTTTCGCTGCACATCAAAATCGCTTTCAAATTTCCTAAATTGTGCTAAAAACGACTGTTTGAGAGCTTGGAAACTGTTCAATCGTCCTAATCGACGTTGCATCCAGTACCAACCTTCCGCAGCCCCCTCCAACAGTTGCGGGAATTTCACTAAAACCTCCTCGTCGCTAAACCCATAATCTTCCTTCAGCTGCTCCAAACGAAAAATGAAGTCTTCGGCTGTTATTGACTTGGCAGACCCATCAAACTTCAACTTCCATTTATCAATATAATTTCGCCCAACGACATACCCTGCATACGCTGTAGGTGGCACTTGCTGCGGTGGGCCGTTATTTGTCGGCGGCTGCTCCCACTGGGTCCACCTTGTTGGATAGAGCTGTGATGGTGGATATTGTTGTGGCTGTGGTTGCGGAATTTGTTGTGGCTGTGGTGGAGGATATCGTTGTGGTGGCGGAATTGGTTGTGGCTGCTGTGGAGGATATTGTTGTGGTGGCGGAATTGGTTGTGGTTGTTGTGGAGGATATTGTTGTGGTGGCGGAATTGGTTGTGGCTGCTGTGGAGGATATTGTGGCGGCTGCGATGGAGGAAATTGTGACGCCTGAAGTGGAGGAATTTGTGGAGGAGAACTTTGTGGGTTTGGTTGCCCATTTTCCTGGGACCATTGTTCGGCACTTTGGAATGCCGAACCAGTCTGTCTTTCAGCTTCTTGATTGGCCTTGTTTCCAGTTTGGGTAGGGCGGCTGGTATTCTGTGCGAAGTCTGTATCTTCTAAGGTCTTTTGCACCAGCTGCGGCACTAGTATGGTTAACTTTTCATTCAATAGCTTTATTAGTTCCCCTTGCCCTACCTTAACTGCCGAATTGATAACCTCTCGTAGTAGAGGGTCCACAGCGGATTCCTCATCCCGCTCTAGAGGTACCCGACTTCTCTGCTCACGCGCCGCTTGTCGAATGTTCTGCGCTGTAATGCTGCTAAAATCGGGGCTTTCCGGCGTAGCTCCCCCCACTGACGAGACCGACCCGTGTTCTGATTGGGCTGGGCTTGACGTTGCCGACGCCAGACCTCCTCCCCCCACCATCGTGGTATTTGCGCCTAATGCTGTTGCCGCCGTGGTTGCAATCCCGGCACTATCCGTTGTTACCGTGGTCATATTCGTAGCCATGCTGGAACCGTTTGGGACACTATCATCTACTTCATACGACTTGGCTCGAGTTTTCATCCCTCTACTCTAACTCCGAAATCACGAAGCCTATCTCTGTACCCCCGATAAGGACAACCAGGTTTACTGTCAAGACTAATAACACAGCACAAACGCGTATTATAAAAGAAAATATATGTTTGAATTAAAAAAAATACGTTTTTAAACTCCCTTAATGGCATACGAGTTCCAAATCCCTTACAAAACAAAAATTTTCCTCGAAGTCAATTTCCGCTACTAATTATATAAAAAAAAAACAAAATCTTTTTCTCTATTATAGCTGAACTAAATCGGATACCAACACAATTATCGATACTAAAGGCTTCGAAAACTTAGACTTACACAGGTGGTTTAACTAACTAATCAAAAAAAACCATATCATGCCCTAAAAAACATGCACACGGAAAAATACGTATATTGTAAAAACACTCACTCGGCCTCCAACCGGTAAATGTTCAAATTTCTTTCTTTTATCTTCACGACTTGTTGCCAAAATAAAAAAAATGAAATTCGGGACTGATTTGTTCCCTAGCGGACAAAACTCGAGGACAACTGGATCACTCTTCTTGAGTGAACCCAGGACTCCCTTGTCTGGTAGCCTGAAACGATAGTACTTTAGCCGGACAGACAGGTCATCAAATCAGTTTGGGCTATTTACACTAGTTACAGAAACTATCCGTATATTCTCCTTACTTTCAGACTCGTCGCTACCGATCTGTTACTTTAACACAGAGGTATGCAAATCGGGACTTACAACTCTTCATGAAAAGAAAAACATTGCCATCCCAACCCCATCCTACCCCTCTGAGGTCGAACACCCCGCTCTCGGTTGTGACTCATCACAAACCCACCCACCGGGCCTGGAGTGTCCAAACACCCAGGACGTAGGACAGCGTAAGGAGTGGCATTAAAAAAACAGAAGTAGGACACCTGATTACTCAGGCCCCATGTTGCGGGCGCCATTTTTGTCCTGTCCTAAGGGACCTCTGCTTGTGGAGCAAGAAACTGTTCACCGCGATTGCTGGCAAGTCGTTATTTACCCGGACGTTAGCTCAGCCTTTGGGGCCGCAGTTCTTGCTGGTGAACGAGCTTCTCAGCAGAGTGGACAAAAAACCATTTTCTATTGCCAGGTTGGATAATAATACAAAAGTTTATGGCAACAATGTCGTACGAGAATGTAAACAGACTTGATTATTGGTTATGATTAGTTTCATGGCGCTGGTTAGTTGTTAATAACGCCGGGGAAATCCCACCCCACCATGGTATTCCCATTCCCCTACTCATATTGGAATACCCCTACTTTACACCACCTGTTTTCGTCTAAGTTTTCTTACCTTTGAATTCTCTTAGTTAGCCATTATGAAAAATCACAAAATTTCAATAAACATTACAATAGTTTTTATTAACTTCCATTTTCAGTTACAAAAATATCATTCTTATTGTGAATCCTTTCATTTTACGTTACCGAGACGATTCATAATTGCAACGCTAAACTACTATTAAATCAAAATTCAAAAAAAATCAATATGTATATTTAAACAACTAATTTTATGCTTCTTCTTCCTTCTTTTTAGGTGAGGACTGGATGAGGTAACGATCTGCGGCTTTCCCGAGCAGAGGTACTGGCGATGGATCGGGAGTATTCCCCAAGGTAAGTATGCGTTTTCGTAAGGTGAGTATTTGTAAGGTAAGTAGTCGTAATGTACGTATTTAGCATCTAATTATATTCCAGGAGTAAATTTTATATATATATACATTAAATTCTCTTCCTTTTTTTCTAGTTTCAGAAAGGACAACAAATGTAGATGACACTCCCACTCTGAGCGTCGAGATTACCACTGACGTCCCTATAACCCTAGTCTGAGCTCAAACACGAGTACAAGGATTATCTACCCAATAAGCTGCTAAAGGTAGGAACATGCAAAAAAACTAAACACTTGTTACCCTCTTCTCACTAATATTTTCCTTCTTTTTTATCTTTTTATGCTACCCGGAATGTAACTATAAGCTGGTCATACATCTGTCTGTCTGAGTGGAGCAGTATAAGTGTGAGTGTGGGAATTATACCAAAAGGCAAGCCGGGCTGGACATGCCATGAATCCTGCGCCTCCCACGATGGATTGGATGGGTGTTGGGTGTGGTACCAGGAGTTGCGGCTGCTTATTTCAATATTGTTAATTTAGTTTTAATCTTGGTTAACTTTGTTTAATGTTTAGTTGCGTTCGCTTTAATTTATCTTAGTCTTTTTATTTGTGTATGGAAAATCTCAGTTTTGATATTTTATTACTTAATTTATTTTATCCCTTTTTTTAGGATTTAAGTGTCCTGTCCTGGGTCGAAAATGAAAACCATGATGGTCTATTTTGTGGGTAGGTGTCGCTGTGCTGGCATGGTGGCGTGTCACACGGCTAACGCTCGCCGGATGGTGGGGTTCTTTGCGACACTCTATCCTATAAGACAAGCACTAGAAAAATACATCATGCCAGTCTAGATAAAAAGAAGGAAAATGATAATGATAAACGGCCCAAAAGAGAAACGGAGACTACAGGAAAAAAATAAAAAGGATCAGCACCACACTTACCAAAATGTAAAGAAGTCGTACCTCATCTGGTATTATGACGAGGATCAGCCCTCCCACTGGACATCAGGTCCACCATAGCAACTCCACAAGTTCGGTTGCCCCGTACCTACCTACCCCAGTTATCGTTCCCCCTTTATTTCCTTATATTGTGAGATCTACATGATCTCAGTGAAAGACATATTTTTAAACGTTATAAATTGCATTATGTACATTTTATTGCATGAAAAAAAAAACAATTTTGAATTCCATTAAACGATACTATTAAAATCAATCATTCCATTTGAAAAACATATGTAAATCTTAAAATGCTATGTCGATAAGAATAGAAACATCTACGTCTCCAAAATAACATTTTAATCATGAGTTATATCTTGTATAATAATGACCGATTTCTCGATCTGGTAGGCTTCAGGCGTCGCAACGTAAATATTTGAAAGACAAGCTGCTTCTTCGGGTTGTCCGTCTGTCCGAATAGTATTTTTGTTTTAAGTTTCGTTAATAATCTATAAACTTTTAAGAATTGATTCAGTTCTTTTTTTTAATGGTTCAATTTTAAACATCTGTGAAGGGACAGCATTGAGATAAATAGGACAAATATTCCCCTTGATCTGAATTTGAACCCTTTAGCCTGCCTAGAGTGAGCTCAATCTTTTTGGGCTAAGTGCTACACTTTACAATCTGGTCAACAAACTAGAAACTTTACAATGCCTACCCTTATTACGATGAATATGTTATACAAATATGTTAATATCTTCTTTATATTCTTTATAGATTATTTATGGTGTATTCGGTTTGTAAGAGTTACGTCACAATAAGTCACCTGGCACCGCGGTATGCAGGTGCGTTTAAGCAGGATCCCACGATGGCAGCGGAGGTGGCGAGCTGGACGTGTATGGCGGTAATATAATGTATGTTCCTTTTTTGTAGTTTTTAAAAACCTTAGTTACTTTACTTTACTTTTTTTTTTGTGCAAATACAAATTCCGTTTGGAGTTTTTTTTTACTTATAGTATTTTATACTTTAGTTTAGTAATGTTATTTAATTTTGGTACGTCGCTTCAATTGCGTAATCCAATTTAGTTCATATTGATTTTAAGTTCAAATTCTTATATTGACCACTTCATTGAATTCAGTAGGGGTGGCTCAATATTTAGTAATTTTAAATAAAACACAAACTAAGAACAATGTTTGTTTTTCTCTCACTGTCACAGTTAATAACAATTCATTTGAGTCTCGCCTTCGATGTTTGCTTTGTTTCGCCGGGTAGAATAACTCCAGAATTCTTCGCTTTGTTCTCGACAAGCTCACCTCAAGCTGCTTAGAGTTGCAAATTCAAAAAGGGCAGATAAAAACCTTCATACTTGCCATTTTGGTTAGCATCATGTCAAACATTATTATTTGTTGAATTGAGTGACTTTTTTTGACAAAACTAAATAGACAAACGAAACTGTGCGAGTGTCATTCTGCCTTCTTAATCAGCTGGTTGAATTCTGCTACCACCTACTAGATGGCACTGTACTAACTCTAAGGGGTGCACATGACAAACCCAACCATCCTTTGAACATCACTGTCAAAGGATGGGAGGGAAAAAGTGCAAGAACTAAGTTAGTCTGCTTCGGTTACATCAGCCTATGCGAACGCATTTGGAATAGGTACCCCATTTGAGAATAAATTTTATTTGAATCACCCGGTGGTTACGACTACTTACTAAGAGTATTCAATTCACATTGTTTAACCGGTATTCTTCTAAAGATCGACATCACTACATTAACCAGAAATAATTTCATTCAATTCTGGTAGCAGGCGAAAATCAAATTAATTCACTGAAATAAGGAAGGTAAAGTCATGGATTTTGGCCCTTTTTCACATCCATAACCAAAAAAAAAAATTTAAGGAGAACAAGTATTTAACCTAATGAATTTGGATTATATTAAATGCCATAACAAAAAGAATTGAAAGAAATCCAATCAGGGCAAACATAATCTAACGCATTTATGAATTGCAACTGTAGCAAAAAGGTATTGGAATGTGTGTGTGTGTGTGTGCCACGCCGGTTCATAAAAACTACATAATTACACAAATGCACACCTTCTTATGTTTACATACATGGAAGTCAAATACTACACAATGCCCTCATCAATAGCATGGAAGTATTGCCAACATGTGGCATTAAGCCAACAATTTTACTATGTATCAAACGTACAGCGGACCTCAGGTATGTGTTTACATTTTACAGTTGAATCCCGATAAACATAATTCAAGGAACACAGCCACGGAATTTGCTTGTTTGTGAGTAAACCTAAAATTTGTCATGCAAATTACGTTCTTCAACAATTAACAATTTTACGAAAACAACATTACATTGAAAATAAAATGTGAAGGAAACTATTGAATAATAGGTGTTTTTTCCAAAATTTTTCTAATGTGAAAACGTAAACACCTTTTGAAAATCTCTCAAAATCTAACTAACTTGACTCGGAATGGAATAATAAATCGTTCACAACTGTTGTTTTTATTACTCGTTTAGCATGAAAGTGACCAGGTGCTGGATGAAAACTTTGGATTTTCAAATTTCGTGAATATATCCTTCTCCCTTTTGATATTAGGCCTTCAAAATAAATATTACCAAACATTTATTTTGAAGGTTATATAATTGTATCATTATATATTCAAATCTCTTGGGTATTTATGGAGGAAACCTCTTACTGCATATCCCATAAATCGCCTAATATATATAGAGATATTACTGAAATGATTAAACAACAAGCATTTCTCGGTCAAAATCAACAATTACCACAAATAAAAAGTGATTACATATGGGTGAAAAGTTGTATGTATGTAAGGGTGGAACGGCCTAAAACATGCTATACAACTAAGAAATGCATAACAAAATAGAAGAAAAAGATATACTGTTACATCAGTTTTCGCAACCATTCTTCCTGACATTTAAACGACTTGGAGGAATATGTATTTTATTTCACATATTATAACCATTAAGAAATTAAATGAAATAACTCCAGACCACTGCAATATTTGATTATTTAGGCTTTCGCTAAGGTGTAATCCACGAACATTTTTATCAAGATACGGGTATATTAAAAGAAGATACCTGTGAGATTCACAACAACAATTCTATAAGATAGTAGATAAACAATATATGTCAAAGACAAGGTTGAGAAATGGGTTGGCTATACAGATGTTCTCAGGGAAGATCATAAAAACATGTTGAAAATCATCTAAAACGCAACGTATTTGGATCAAAGTGTAATAATAAAGTATTCACAATAACAAAGATTGTATTTTATATAAGCGAACTTCGAATCCTTAACTTTCCTGAGTAAACCTGCAAAAAAGGATTTGTAGCAAGTTCAATGATTGCCACTTCTATTAAAAACAAAGTGTCACTTTAATCGGCCTGCTTTTCCTCTTTTTCATTATAAAATTGTGGATTGATAATAGCGAACATATTTTAGGATGTCAACCAAAATTGAAAATGTGTGTGTGTGTTTATAAATATACGTTTAAGATACCCAAAACAATCGTTTAGTGGATTAATATAATTTATCAGGACAACTGAAGGCCTAAATCAGCTATCCATCCAGTAATATCTCAGACGCCAATACAAATATGTGCAATGTTTTGAGAAATTTAAAAACTATAGGAAAAAGGTAAATGGAGTTTGCCATATGCGGTTGGCCTAAGAAATATTTTCAAGATTTGAAAAGAATGAATGATGTGTGAATAACTCAAAATACCTGAGCAACGGTATCCACCATGGATGTCAATCTTGTTTATGATTTTTTTTTTTTAAATATATCCTTCAACATGATTTCCTTTGCCTCTTTATTCATGATGCAAACATATTAGTTACGAATTGCGAAAGTGGCGTATCTGTGCTATTTCCAAAAAAAAAGTCTGCAATTATATGAATTGATTTATTTAAATGTTTGTTTGACTGAAAGAGTGGTGCAATATAGTTTGAATTAAATTATATTGATGTTTTGCTTTGTATTCAAATATTGTTTCGCAACTGAAATTGTGTTAAAAAAAAAAAAGGTTTGTATTTACCCGATTTATATATTTCCTTCTACCCCATATAATGTTATTTCCAGTGATTACTTTCGTCTGTACCAAGCGAACAAATAGCGATATATCTACAAAACTTTGCTTGTTCGCTTATTTATCTTACGAAATCTTGCATCTATAGATGAAAATTGCCTTGACCATTGGTTCATGCAATATTATTATTGGACTTCTGTCCACATAGCATTTCCTAATAAGACAAAATATCTGTGGATAATCTCACCGAACAGCAAAGCCAACCAACCAAAGGCGCTGTGGAAGAATTTTACGCCCGTTTCTTCGCTTCTCTCCCACCGGTGTATCGCCAACGGGACCTCCAACTTTTGTCAGAATGTCGGATACGTTGTTATTTCAAACACATCCATGTGTGTCTGATCCTGTCTTCCCTGTTTACAGGCTCTAACTACATAAATCGATGAATGACAGATCCGCGACCTTGTGTACAACAATTCCCTGCCTTGTGTCACTAGTTTCAAATGGGTATAGGTGTACATAGGTGCATATATATATTTTATATAAATATATGCATATATCTGTATACCAAGAAGGGAAATGCACCCATGGTCAACGACAGTCACAACGTGACAGCTCAAGAATCGTAATCAAAAGTTTGAGTCGCCTAACATGGGATGCTTCTCTTCGTATTCTGACTTTACATTTCTGACTTCTGTTGCTGGCTTCCGAAGACTGGTCACCTCTGATGAGAAAGTGAGTATGTCCAAGGCAAAGCATTTTTCGAATTTGCGATTTTTGATTGCTACTTCGGGGAGATTTCCTTTCACACTAGGTTTCTATTCGGGCTTAAAAACTCTACTAATTATGTGGATGATACCTGTCGATGGCTTTTTGATTCGTTTCCAGCTAAACTGGTTATATTTCTTGGCTCTTACTGCTTGAGGTCGCGAGCATGGTATACACCCAGAGACTTTCCCTTCAAATCCTCTAATTCATATAGGCAGCTACCTACAGCGCGTACTACTCGGCATTTGACAAATTTTTTACTCAACTTCGCATTAATGTTCTTACTAAAATCGCTAAGTTGGTGGTTCCGATGGTAAATCTCCTGACCAGGAACAAACTTAACTTTCCGTGACCGTATATTATATTTCTTTGCTCTGGAATTGTGGCTTCTCTCTAAATTTTTCCTAACCTCGTTTCTAATTAACTCCAATTTCGAATCTTTGGGCAAAGCATTAAATTCTGGGTCATTCAGGCTTTCGAGCTGTTTAGCCAATCTATACACACTTCCATGTGTAATCATATTGCTGCCAAATAATGCAAAATATGGAGTCATCCCTATCGAAGTGTGAACCGCGGATCGGAGAGCACACTCTATAGCGGATAGGTTTTGATCCCAATCTCGCTGATCCTCTTTCAGATAAGACCTGATTGCTGCCAGTATGGACTGATTTACGCGCTCTGACTGATTGGCCTGTGGGGAATACAATCCAGTTTTGAAGTGTTTAACCCCATATGCCTCTAAGAACGCCGTAAAGTCTTTCCCTACAAACTGTTGGCCGTTATCTGACGTCAAGATTTCAGGGACTCCAAATTTATGGAAAACTTCGTCCATTAAAAATTTAATTACACTTTTGGAGTTGGCTTTAGCTAAGGGTTTCAGCAAAACGAACTTCGTGACGTGATCCAGCACAATGAATATAAACGAATTATTCGCTTTTGATCTCACATACGGGCCCAAGAAGTCTACGTAGATCTTCCAAATGGTATATTTGTATTCATTGGCTGCTGCATATTCTGATAATTGGCCTTAGACTCTTTGCAGATAGTGCAATTTCTCACGAATTCCCTCACTTGCACACTCATGCTTGGCCAGTAATATAACTGTTTGAGGCGCTTCAGCGTTTTATGGAAACCACCATGAGCTGTTGTTGGGGAATTGTGAGCTAGTTCTATGGCCTTTGACGTCAAGGTCGCCGGAACCCAGAGCTTCCAGACAAAGTCTTCCTGAGGTATATCCACCGTAACCGGAATCGTTCTCTTGTAGATATAACCATCTTTGACCATCAAATCTGGAAGGCAGTCTTGGTTCTGCTCGATTGTCTGGATTTTCGCCACATACTCATCATTTTTAAAGTCCCCAGCCCCTAGGTCTACTAGACTTTCCATCTGGTCCACAAGTTCTTCTAGATTATATCGAGAGAGAACATCCGGTACCACATTTTGAGTTCCTCGACGGTGTTCGATTTCAAATGAATGGCTTTGCAGAAGAAGACTCCACCTAGCTAATCGCCCACTTAGCTCTTTATTCGTCATTAGCCATTTTAGAGACGAGTGGTCAGTGATGACAGTAAACGGCATGAGTTCTATATAAGGCCGGAACTTCTTTATTGCCATCACGACGGCTAGGCACTCTCGCTCTGTTACCGAATAGTTTTTCTGGGCTGGAGTCAACTTCTGCGACATGTATGCCACCGGATGCTCTCCTCCCTCTTCGTCTTTTTGGAAGAGAACTCCCCCAATTCCCAGATCCGAGGCATCGCACTGCACGTAAAAGTGTCTTTGGAAATCTGGATGCTGTAACACTGGGCTTTGTGTCAGGGCATGTTTCAGCTTTTCAAATGCTGCCTTAGCTTCGTCTCCAAATTCGAACGACCGCCCTTTTTTGAGTGTAGAGAATATTGGTGCCGCTAGAGTTGCATAGTCCGCAATAAATCGGCGGTACCAGCCTGTCATCCCTGTAAACCTTCTGACCTGTCGAGCATTTTTAGGGTAACTGCAGTTAAGAATGGCCGACACCTTTTCTGGGTCCACTTTTAATTGGCCTCCACCCACAATATACCCTAGGTACCTCAATTCTCTGAAGCAGAACTTCGATTTTCCCACGTTAATTGTCAAATTAGCTCTTTTCAAAAGGCCAGCCACTTCTCGCAGAAGGCTTAGGTGAGTCTCAAGATCAGGCGCCACTATGAGCAAATCGTCCAAGTAAACGAATACTCTCTCACGGAGGTGCCCTGGAATGACCTTATCCATCAACCGACATAACCTTTGGGCCGCATTACACAGCCCAAAAGGCATGACGGTATAATGATATAAGGGCCTTCCAGGGACAGTAAACGCCGTCTTCTCTCGACTTTTCATCTCAAGCGGGATTTGCCAGAAAGCATCCTTTAAATCCACGCTTGAGATGAAATGAGTATCCCCCAGCCTACTGAGCAGACCCTCGATATTTGGGAGCGGATAGGCATCCTTAACAGTCACGGCATTGAGCTTCCTAGCGTCCAGGCATAGCCTGTTCTTAGTGCCCTTGCGCACCAAGGTAACAGGACTATTCCATGGACTCTGGCTTGGCTCAATGACCTTCATGTCAAGCAATCTATCCAGCTCCGCAAACATCAGGGCCTGAACAGCGGGCGAAACTGGGTAGTGCCTTTGCTTTACCGGCTCTGCATCTGCCGTGTCAATATAGTGGGTCTCTAAACTGGTTTTGCCCAAGCCCAACTCAACGAATGAGGGAAACTGTGCGATTACCTCCTCTAATCGCTGTTTATCCCCCTCAGAAAGCGTGTGCATTGTTGGATCAACGGCCTCCGCCCCCATTTCGTCTTCCATTGACAAGCATTCGATGGCAGCTAACATCCTAAATGACCTCATGAAGTCAACTCCTAGATAGAGTGCTCTGCTCAAGGTTGGGACTATAAAGAATTCCACTTCTTTCTCTATTTTATTTAACCTGATGCTAGTGCGAATTCTTCCTACAACTTGATGGGAGGTGCCATCGGCAGTCTTAATCAGGGATCGATAGGGATATATTGGAATATTGGCACGTTCTGCCAGTTCGACTCCTCCTCTCCCTAGACAAGTGACAGTGGCCCCACTATCCAATAACCCTTCAACCTCTTCAGAACCAATTTCTATCCGTGCATACAATCGTGTATCCTTTCCTTCATATAACTTCGCCTCTGCGATCTGGTGCCTTGTCTTCTTTCTATCTCTAAACCTCTTTCTAGCTCTCTCAATTCTCTTAATCCTACCTAAACTAGCGTTCTTCCTCGCTGTGCTTATTCCTATTAATTCATTTCCCTTAAATCTATTTACTACTGTACTGAAATTCATTGTTATTAATTCATCTACTTCAGCATTCTCAACATCTAACCTATCTTCTATTACTTCATGATCTCTACTGTCTAAATCTTTCAAGCCAATTCCATTAAAAATCTTTTCCCTAGCCGCCTCATATTCCCGCAGACGGACAGGCCAGGGTTTAATTTTCTTAAATCTAGCTGCAAAATCTTCATTCTCCTCTACACTATCTCTATTCCTTTCAAGAATCCTAATTCCTAGTCCCTTCCGCTCCTCAGGGTTCGCTAACGGGGATTCGGCTGAGCCGGACGTGCTATCCCCTTCGCCGTACCGGTCTGCTGGTTTCCCTGGCATCTTGGACAGTTTGGCTTTGCTACTTTTTCCAACCCACAGCCGTAGCAAAACAAGTTGCGAGTGGCAGACGGGCAATTCATGAACCCGTGCCCTTTCTCCCGGCAGTTCCAGCATAGGTAATTTGATTGCCTCGATATTGCATCCACTTCCCATTCCTCGGGAGCTCCATATTCGAGGGAGTGAACTCGAGGAACATATTGCTGTCTGTTGATCTGAGTGGCCTGGCGCTGATACCCCAATAGTTGCTCGGCCTTCCGGCATTCTTCTCTGAAATGTTGCAAACCGTATATCTTTACCGGGAAAATCAAAGATGCCATACTGGGCTTCAGGTTGTTTTTCATCATGTCGATGAACATGCGCTCCTCCATCGGCTCCCTCTGCTGGTGGCGCAATTGCAGCATCGCATTGTAATAGTCCTCGAACACCTCTTGTGATCCCTGCCGACGATCCATCATTTTTCGCTGCACATCAAAATCGCTTTCAAATTTCCTAAATTGTGCTAAAAACGACTGTTTGAGAGCTTGGAAACTGTTCAATCGTCCTAATCGACGTTGCATCCAGTACCAACCTTCCGCAGCCCCCTCCAACAGTTGCGGGAATTTCACTAAAACCTCCTCGTCGCTAAACCCATAATCTTCCTTCAGCTGCTCCAAACGAAAAATGAAGTCTTCGGCTGTTATTGACTTGGCAGACCCATCAAACTTCAACTTCCATTTATCAATATAATTTCGCCCAACGACATACCCTGCATACGCTGTAGGTGGCACTTGCTGCGGTGGGCCGTTATTTGTCGGCGGCTGCTCCCACTGGGTCCACCTTGTTGGATAGAGCTGTGATGGTGGATATTGTTGTGGCTGTGGTTGCGGAATTTGTTGTGGCTGTGGTGGAGGATATCGTTGTGGTGGCGGAATTGGTTGTGGCTGCTGTGGAGGATATTGTTGTGGTGGCGGAATTGGTTGTGGTTGTTGTGGAGGATATTGTTGTGGTGGCGGAATTGGTTGTGGCTGCTGTGGAGGATATTGTGGCGGCTGCGATGGAGGAAATTGTGACGCCTGAAGTGGAGGAATTTGTGGAGGAGAACTTTGTGGGTTTGGTTGCCCATTTTCCTGGGACCATTGTTCGGCACTTTGGAATGCCGAACCAGTCTGTCTTTCAGCTTCTTGATTGGCCTTGTTTCCAGTTTGGGTAGGGCGGCTGGTATTCTGTGCGAAGTCTGTATCTTCTAAGGTCTTTTGCACCAGCTGCGGCACTAGTATGGTTAACTTTTCATTCAATAGCTTTATTAGTTCCCCTTGCCCTACCTTAACTGCCGAATTGATAACCTCTCGTAGTAGAGGGTCCACAGCGGATTCCTCATCCCGCTCTAGAGGTACCCGACTTCTCTGCTCACGCGCCGCTTGTCGAATGTTCTGCGCTGTAATGCTGCTAAAATCGGGGCTTTCCGGCGTAGCTCCCCCCACTGACGAGACCGACCCGTGTTCTGATTGGGCTGGGCTTGACGTTGCCGACGCCAGACCTCCTCCCCCCACCATCGTGGTATTTGCGCCTAATGCTGTTGCCGCCGTGGTTGCAATCCCGGCACTATCCGTTGTTACCGTGGTCATATTCGTAGCCATGCTGGAACCGTTTGGGACACTATCATCTACTTCATACGACTTGGCTCGAGTTTTCATCCCTCTACTCTAACTCCGAAATCACGAAGCCTATCTCTGTACCCCCGATAAGGACAACCAGGTTTACTGTCAAGACTAATAACACAGCACAAACGCGTATTATAAAAGAAAATATATGTTTGAATTAAAAAAAATACGTTTTTAAACTCCCTTAATGGCATACGAGTTCCAAATCCCTTACAAAACAAAAATTTTCCTCGAAGTCAATTTCCGCTACTAATTATATAAAAAAAAACAAAATCTTTTTCTCTATTATAGCTGAACTAAATCGGATACCAACACAATTATCGATACTAAAGGCTTCGAAAACTTAGACTTACACAGGTGGTTTAACTAACTAATCAAAAAAAACCATATCATGCCCTAAAAAACATGCACACGGAAAAATACGTATATTGTAAAAACACTCACTCGGCCTCCAACCGGTAAATGTTCAAATTTCTTTCTTTTATCTTCACGACTTGTTGCCAAAATAAAAAAAATGAAATTCGGGACTGATTTGTTCCCTAGCGGACAAAACTCGAGGACAACTGGATCACTCTTCTTGAGTGAACCCAGGACTCCCTTGTCTGGTAGCCTGAAACGATAGTACTTTAGCCGGACAGACAGGTCATCAAATCAGTTTGGGCTATTTACACTAGTTACAGAAACTATCCGTATATTCTCCTTACTTTCAGACTCGTCGCTACCGATCTGTTACTTTAACACAGAGGTATGCAAATCGGGACTTACAACTCTTCATGAAAAGAAAAACATTGCCATCCCAACCCCATCCTACCCCTCTGAGGTCGAACACCCCGCTCTCGGTTGTGACTCATCACAAACCCACCCACCGGGCCTGGAGTGTCCAAACACCCAGGACGTAGGACAGCGTAAGGAGTGGCATTAAAAAAACAGAAGTAGGACACCTGATTACTCAGGCCCCATGTTGCGGGCGCCATTTTTGTCCTGTCCTAAGGGACCTCTGCTTGTGGAGCAAGAAACTGTTCACCGCGATTGCTGGCAAGTCGTTATTTACCCGGACGTTAGCTCAGCCTTTGGGGCCGCAGTTCTTGCTGGTGAACGAGCTTCTCAGCAGAGTGGACAAAAAACCATTTTCTATTGCCAGGTTGGATAATAATACAAAAGTTTATGGCAACAATGTCGTACGAGAATGTAAACAGACTTGATTATTGGTTATGATTAGTTTCATGGCGCTGGTTAGTTGTTAATAACGCCGGGGAAATCCCACCCCACCATGGTATTCCCATTCCCCTACTCATATTGGAATACCCCTACTTTACACCACCTGTTTTCGTCTAAGTTTTCTTACCTTTGAATTCTCTTAGTTAGCCATTATGAAAAATCACAAAATTTCAATAAACATTACAATAGTTTTTATTAACTTCCATTTTCAGTTACAAAAATATCATTCTTATTGTGAATCCTTTCATTTTACGTTACCGAGACGATTCATAATTGCAACGCTAAACTACTATTAAATCAAAATTCAAAAAAAATCAATATGTATATTTAAACAACTAATTTTATGCTTCTTCTTCCTTCTTTTTAGGTGAGGACTGGATGAGGTAACGATCTGCGGCTTTCCCGAGCAGAGGTACTGGCGATGGATCGGGAGTATTCCCCAAGGTAAGTATGCGTTTTCGTAAGGTGAGTATTTGTAAGGTAAGTAGTCGTAATGTACGTATTTAGCATCTAATTATATTCCAGGAGTAAATTTTATATATATATACATTAAATTCTCTTCCTTTTTTTCTAGTTTCAGAAAGGACAACAAATGTAGATGACACTCCCACTCTGAGCGTCGAGATTACCACTGACGTCCCTATAACCCTAGTCTGAGCTCAAACACGAGTACAAGGATTATCTACCCAATAAGCTGCTAAAGGTAGGAACATGCAAAAAAACTAAACACTTGTTACCCTCTTCTCACTAATATTTTCCTTCTTTTTTATCTTTTTATGCTACCCGGAATGTAACTATAAGCTGGTCATACATCTGTCTGTCTGAGTGGAGCAGTATAAGTGTGAGTGTGGGAATTATACTAAAAGGCAAGCCGGGCTGGACATGCCATGAATCCTGCGCCTCCCACGATGGATTGGATGGGTGTTGGGTGTGGTACCAGGAGTTGCGGCTGCTTATTTCAATATTGTTAATTTAGTTTTAATCTTGGTTAACTTTGTTTAATGTTTAGTTGCGTTCGCTTTAATTTATCTTAGTCTTTTTATTTGTGTATGGAAAATCTCAGTTTTGATATTTTATTACTTACTTTATTTTATCCCTTTTTTTAGGATTTAAGTTTTTTTTTTTTAATTTTCTTTTCAGGAACCTTTCTTTTGTCTTTTTTTATCTCTTTTCTTTTCAGGATTTACATATTTTAACCTTTTCTTTCTTTTCAGGAATTTTAATAATTTTTTATTTATTTTCTTTTCAGGTTTAAAGTCTTTTTCGTTCCAATAATTTTAGTCTTAAGTATATTTATTTAGCTGTAGTTTTTTTTATGTGTTTACTTTATATTCAATAAAAGTTTCAAACAAGCATATCACTGTTGTTTTTTTCTTCTTTGCCTGGTGACCACACATCCAATCTTCTTCAGGGCTCAAATCAAAAGGAAAGATTTTTTTATCTCTATCCAGGAAATTCCTCCTTTTACAAAAACTTTTTCTCTCCCTCTTTGTTTCCCCCTTTTGACATTTTTGCCAATTTATCTGGGAACAGCTGTTGCTAATGACATGAATATTTGCTCTTCTTCTTATTATTATAACGCTTAACCCTTAAATATGCGCACACCACATAAGTAGGAAATTTATTTGGCTTTCCAAAATGGGAAAACGCAACGAAATCGGTTGTGTTTTAACTTTTTGGTTTTTTTTCATATTTTCCTTTATACTTAGCCATTTGTTAACCGATTTTAAAAATTTATGGCTTCTTCGAAAGGCATTACTCTCCCCTTTATAATGAAAAACAGTGTGTGCAAATCGGTTGTGGAAAAAGAAGTAATGTCCGTTTAAATTTGAAAATCCAAGAAAGCCCTTTTTTTACTACATTTACCGTTATAAAATCGAAACCCGAAGTGACCCAAAGAAACCAAAGGTATTTTCGTCTTCTATGGACTTCCACAAAACCGAATTTGTGCATCAGAAATCCTGCAAAAAAATTTTGTCCACATTTGTATCACAGTGTAATTATTGCCAAAAATTCTTTTGAAATTGATTTGTTTTTACTTGCTGTGCTGCATTAACAGAATCAACCATGACTCTTTTTCTCGTATTTCAATACATATGGTCTGTTCCAGAACTGCAAAAATCTAATAATTTTTACTACTTTTTTTTGTTTTGTTCGGTAACATAAAGAAAAATTTTTATTGGTGTAAACAGTTAGATTCTTGCAGGTTTTTGTATCATATAAGAATATGCAAAATCCGAAGTCTACTAATGACATATTTTACAGTACATTTTGTATGCTTTTATTAAGCAAACACATGGCGATTATAAAAATTTGCAATAATTTTGTCGTGTAGATGTCTTAAAATATGAAATTTCATAAAAATATGAAATTTCTTGAAATTTTTTTTCAAAGTCCCACACTGTTTGCTGGGGAGATTTTTCCCACAAAAATACACAAAATTCTCCCACAATTCAAGATAGAGAATGTATACTTTTTTCCCATGGGAACAAATTCCCATACGAACTTCATTCAGAATGGGGGGAGATGGGAAATGGGAAAAAAACTCCTACAAAATTTTGTTCAGAATACGAAAATGTGGGAATGGGAAAAAATTCCCAACTCCCATGCGTTCAGAATAGGGCTGATTCTCTATCTTGAATTGTGGGAGAATTTTGTGTCTTTTTGTGGGAAAAATCTCCCCAGCAAACAGTGTGGGAGTTTGAAAAAAAATTTCAAGAAATTTCATATTTTTATGAAATTTCATATTTTAAGACATCTACACGACAAAATTATTGCAAATATTTATAATCACCATGTGTTTGCTTAATAAAAGCATACAAAATGTACTGTAAAATATGTCATTAGGTGACTTCGGATTTTGCATATTCTTATATGATACAAAAACCTGCAAAAATCTAACTGTTTTACACCGATAAAAAATTTTCCTTTATGTTATCGAACAAAACAAGAAAAAGTAGTAAAAATTAGTAGATTTTTGCAGTTCTGGAACAGACCATATGTATTGAAATACGAGAGAGTCATGGTTGATTCTGTTAACGCAGCACAGCAAGTAAAAACAAATCAATTTCAAAAGAATTTTTGGCAATAATTATTAAAATATATTGGAAAATAACAATAATATATATGTACAATATTTACAACTTTTATTCATTTTCGTAATATAACCTTCGGGTTTTTTTAAATCAGACGACCAACGTTCTATTGAAAACGTGTTAGTCTCCTTAACGGACACGACAACAATCACACAAACGTACATACATATATGCCTAATTATTGCAATGCTATTCCATTTTCCGAAATGCCTTTTCTTGAATAGGATCGTTATTTTTGAACGTAGAAGCTTGAAATTTTTCAAGGGCACGTGTTTTAGTTTTAGATTCAATCAAAAACGTATTTTATTTATTTATTATTTTTTTTTTTTTTTTGAGATACCTCTTCGGAAATTTATGGTGACGATATGTAATAACACGCAAAAATATGTAATAATTGAGAAAAATATCCGACTTTATCTTTTTGATTTTTTTTTTTTTAAATATGCAAAATACGAGTTCTAGCGATCATTAGGAATAAGTAAAACTAGCGATATACTCGTTAAATTTTTAAATTCGTTACAAACTTAAAAGTTCCGATTACTTTATACACAAAAATTATTTTTGCCTACTAATTAAAAAAAATGCTTACACCAATTCGCACATTCTGATGAAAATGTGCTTATTACAACATCACACATCGCTGACTCCATTCACTTAAAAATCCATAAATCAATGCACGGTTGTTGAATTAAGTGAGTTGTGCTTTTGCTAATCTAATTCAAAAACCGCGAATTCAATGCAAATAGGCATTTTGTATTACAAAACAAAATTACAGCTCCCAAAATTGGTAATTTGGTGTAACTAATTTCGAATTTCGACATTTCAGCTCCCATGGTTTGCTCTTCCCACGTCGTTTAGAATATGGAAAACGTGGGAATGGGAAATTTCGCTCCCATGGGAAACAGTTCCCATGGGAATGTTCAGAATAGGGCTGTATATGGTTTTTTGTGCAAAGCTCTTGCTATTGGTCCTCAAAACAATATAGATTTATATAAATTCGGTCAAAAATAAGAATTAACTACTACGTGGGGTGACAATAAAAGTATTGTAAAAGTTGCCAAATCTTTGGTTTATCCCGGTCCACACTAGCGTGAATTTCATTAAATAGTTTCATGAAATTAGGTGTTCTTAAATCGAATTCCCCACTACAGCAATTTTATGATTTTACTCTACTATGGACGTCGATCTAGAGACGCATAATTTCATATCAAAATTTCAGTGAAATTACTGTAGTGTGGCCCGGGACTTTCTTGGAGAATTAGCATAAAGGTGTTCCTTATTGAGTTGTCTATCCACTTTGGACATTCATTGCCTCGGCATGTTACACTCTAAGGGTACTGGTTCCCCAATTTTTAGTAAATTTTGATCTTTCATTGGAGGACCTATTTCGAGTTTTCTCTTAAAATGCGGCTAACAATTTTATAAGGGTTGATATCGGGATTTTGGCCCGAGGTATTTATTAGTACAGTGTTGTCATATTGCATCAGCAATTTACACAAATAAGATTAATATGTCATGATCTGGCCTTTGAAATGGTGGTAGTTGAACTTGTTTGAGCTTTATGGATCCCTTCTACTGGCTTTCAGAATAATGACTATTAAATATTTCCTAGTGATGTCTTCCCAATCATTATTATGTCCGTGAACCCGATTTCGCATATTTTTTGCTTGGTAAAGAATATACTACCCAAAAATTGGTATTCCAGCTTTTCCAGAAGGGGTTATTTGGTGCGTTTTATTAGATTTAGCGCACTTTTTGGGATTTATTATGAAGGCAGAGGATAATATTTATCTGTTTAGTAAAAATGAAATCATTCCAATACTATTGAGAGAAAAAATAGAGCACTGTTGTAGGTCGTTTCAAAATACTACACCGAGGGTATTTTTTCCCCTATAGTTTCCAGAGGTATTTTGATGTTTTCCAAAATCAGACTGTTTTGACAATACATATTAAGCCAAATATTCATTCTTTGTATACTTGTCTGCGGTCGATTTGTCATTGTTTATTGTTAATGTGGCCTCATGCGTTTTTTACCTATCTGAAGACCTTCCATGACGGCACTGAACTTTATCACATCCAATACTATTTGTTCATTTTTAGCCGTAAAAGTCATAAAAATGCATAATGAATACAAAAATGATTAGTTTTATAGTACTGCTTTTCCCGTTGCAACACATTTATTGTCACCTCAAAGTAGTAGGTAGGTAATTTTTCTTTTAATCCGTATTTGTTATAAATTGCAAATAAAATTTGTTTATTTCGACGGAATATTGTTTTAATGACCAACAGCAAGAGTTTTGCATAAAAAACCGTATAGTTTTTACAAAATTTGTTGCCATAAACGAACAATTAATATGACATTTTTTACATTTCTGTCCTTTGCAATACATTTGTTGTCTAACTGTAGTTATTATATCAATCATTGAAAATGGGTTTTTGTATATAGTTAATATTTTATTCTGTAAGGATTTTGTATCTATAGACTTAAGAAAATAAAAAAATTTAATTACAATTACAAGTAAAAATTCAAATTATACAGGAAATAATTCAAATTTCAAATATTACAAAAAAACTATTCTAATGCCATGTTCATACCAGCATTTGAATTACGTCGTTCGTTCTCATAATTACGTACACGAATTAACCCGTTCATACGACATGGTTCACAATTCATAGCAACATGATTCATATTTTCATACTTTTTATTTACTGAATTTAAAGAAAGTTTCAGCCAAAAGACGCGTAAAATTAATTGATATAAACAGGAAAAATATTTGTTCTTCTTTCAGATATCTATTTAATATTAAATAAAATTATTTTCATTCATCTTTTCTACTTTTCTCACAATTTTGGTGTTTTCAACACATTTTTTAATTTTTCTATTTTCAAATTAACGAGAGAGAGAGAGACCTGCCAAAATAAATTTTTGGTATACAGACTTTTTGGCAGGCATTTGATTTTTGTTTCTAAATTTGTACGCGAATTTAAAACGATGGACAAGAAATGCAGCTGTAGTAAAAGAGAAGAGAACATTTGCTATGATTTGAATGTATACTAGTCGTTAAACCGTTTACTTTTCATTCACGTTTTGCAGTTTATCTAAAAATATTTGAGTTTTTAATAAATTTTTAAATTTTATATTTTTTCTGTCATAATTAATTTATTTCGATAAATTCTCTCATTTGTTAGAGATGGGACACATTTTATCGTCGTTCTGAGAGTAATTTAAATTGAACAATGTACAAAAATCGTTGTTCGTTCTCAAAATTTTGTATGGGAAATGAAGTAATTATATAGTAATTTGTCTGAACAAGGCATAAATTTAATTGGAGTTCTCAAAATACAAATGAAATGTTTCGAATTTTAAATGAAATAATCTTCGAAAATGTGAAAATAGTTTTTAGTGCATTTCTTTTTAATTGAGTAATAAAAGCGTGTATACATATGAAAATTTGTGAATTGGGATTACAGGTACTTTGAACGGTCGTTTGCACTGTCCTTCTTATTTGCAATCTTTGAACCAAACTGAATTGCCCTTTTCTTCAGAAATGATGTGCCTTTCAGGCCGAGTCTGTACCCAAATAATCGCAAAAACAACTTATCACCAACACCATCCTCATACAGGAAGCAGCATCTCTGGCATGGTTTGAGACTACGAACGAATTTGACGACATTCTCTTCAATAAATGGGGCCCTAGGTGTTCTACCACTATCAGATATCACCCTATCATCTCTGGCCAAGTTACGTGTCGGTATTCTTTGCCAATCTTTTTCTAATTCGGTGAGCAGGCATTTTTCTTTTTCTTCTAATGATCCATTGCAGCGATTATAAGCATTTTTATGTCTAACATATCCTCCAAACAGCTCATCAGCACCACTTCCAACTAATACAACCTATAATAAAAAATGTGTTACTCCTTACTTAATTGAAATGCTTAACAATCAGAATATATACTCACTTTTGCTGTAGATTCGTAGATTTCTCCACACAATAAACCTTTTCCTCGTGATGCAAACCAAAAAGCGCAACCTATTGATTCATCCAATACTGTGGTGAGCGGATATATCAAATGTTTTATACAACTAGATAGCTGGGTATATAACTCATTTCTAGTAACGTTCACTTCAATAAAGTTCCACTTTCTACACGATAACAAAAAATTAATATAAAATCATTGAGTATGATAAAATGCATACCTGTCAGGGCATAATATCTTCAAAGTCTCTAAAGAACATACTGCCGATTGCCTATCTGGAACATTCCAATTCACAACATTAGAATTTGTTGCTTCAAAAGACACATTGATAAGATCGATGGGTTCTGCTTTGTTAACAAATTTATTGGCCATGAACGCTAAAATTGTGCAATCAATTCCTCCTGAAAAAAGGATAGCAATTTTGGAATGGCCACAGTCCATGCTATTGGGAAAACATTTTGCACAATATGTAGTTGTTTTTGATACCCGTTGTTTTACAGAGTATTCTAAAAGATTTGCGAAATTGTCTAGAGCTTTTAAAACTTCACAATTTTGTAATAATATTTCATATATCTCAGCAGTGTCTAAATTATTTCCAACAAATAAGTTGTAGAAGTCAAAGGAGAACTGAAAGCAGATGATGTACACTTTAATATATTCCCAACATAATGTATGAACATACCTTATTATGGATGGTGCCATGAAATAGCCAAGATGGTTCGATTGAGTACTCAGTAAGAATTGTCAAACCAATAGTAGACTCCAGTACATTGGCTTGAGTTTTCCAATTTTTATCTGGTCGTTGCCAAGGAAAGACAACACAACTACTGCAGTCATCGTTATTAATTTTATAGATTCCTAATGGTGGTATTTCTGTTGTTACAATATCTATTTCAGTTCGCATATCTAGGTAAATATAGATATTGTATGAAAATTATTTTTTGTTAGCACCGGAAATATTTGTATTTACCTGCCTTGAGATATACATGACGTACTCAGAATGCGTAAATGCTTCTTATTGTTTTCAAGCAGCAATGAGTTCCGGCCTAAACTGTCGCGTCCAAAGTAAATACATTTACGGAGTTTATCGAAAAATACAAAACTGAATGGTCCTTCAATTGTTTTAAAACAGCTTATTAGCTCATTTTCATCTTTCATTTTGGACAATTTGCTAAAAAGCCACTGAGTATCTGATATTCCACAATCGGTAATTGGCAAGTTAAATATATCCCCATTAAAAATAAGTACATGACGATCTGATTTAATAGGTTGTGGACACATTTGAATGCCCTGCTGGTGCAGCACAAATCCACCAAAAGTAATTTCTCCAATAGTAACAATAGATTTTGAATTTGGACCCCGGTTTTGGAGTATGTCGATCAAATCCTGTAGCAATGACAAAACTTGTTCATGTTATAATTATGCTTATTTTTATTAATTATTTATTCTCAAGCTTTATAACCAATAAATGTGTTACATGCTGTAATCCTTTTTGTTAACTACTAAGATCGGAAGAAATTGAAAGGCAAAATTTGGAAATAAAATTTTAAGTCTTACCCATAATACCTAACGACAATATTGGGTAATTATACAAGTTATGAACAGAAGAAATTTTTATTTATGAACGATTGAAGTTAATTATATTTAACTAATTATAGAATCGCAATACGGCAAAAGAAAATTTAAAAAATCTCATGATTAATTATATTGACTCCTCGTAGATACCCAGCAAACCAAAATCGGAAAAAACATCAGAGTTCGGACCGAAGTCGGTCAGACGCCTCGGAAAAAACTTCCGACTTTAAGCAGACGCGTCGGACGTCCGACATTGTGTTTGCTGGGTATTTACTTTAATGACACAAATACACAGTGACTGTCATTGAAAATGATGCAACCTGAAATAAAAAATGTAAACGTTGATAACTTGGAAACGAGTTGAGATTTTTTAACAATTTAAAAAACAATTTTGTAGCCTGACAATTTGTCTTTAAGATGGCATATAAAAATAGTTCGTTTACAGTACCGTTTTACAAAAAATTTACCGGAAAACAAAATATAGGCATTTTTAAATTGAGCATTGAAAATTATGCACGACATTAATAGATTAATAATTTCCAAATTCTTTGATTTTTATGCCATTTTAGTAATCAGACCCAGCAAAAAAGTCCCCCCAAAATAATGGGGTTTTATAGTACTATCGAAACTACTAACAAAACCCCCCTACTAACCCATTATTTTAAGAAGGGCATGTCGCACTGAACTATAATTATAACTATAATTATAACAAGTAAAAAAGTATCAGTCGGTTTTGCCGACAGAGATATACCCTCAGCCTGTGTATATTGAAACAATTTTTTCCCAAAATACGTATGTATTTAGGGGGTTTTAACAATTTTGGGCGTTTGAACCGACAAAAATGTTGATTAGGATTAAATATCAAAAGTTTTGCGGAGGAGATACTAAAAGGAATGGATCGACATTGACCGTTATGGAAGTGGATCTCCAGCCACAACATATGGTGCCATAGGGGGTTTTTACACTCTTCGGGCTGTTTGCTCAAGAAGTATGGACTCACCCCTAAAAAAACTTTTACCATCGTAATTGAGGCAGCGAATGAAAGTTGCTTCAACAAAAATCAAAGTGATTCGATATCAGGTCTTAAAGTGAACTTATCCGAAATTTAGTGTGGGAGGTACCGGGTGGAGTGGACAAATATAGTCCATATTTTAACCTGATCTATATCTGGTAGATATATTAGGATGTGTAAAGTATAGACCAATTCGGCCACTCCCTTCAAGAGTTACCGTACGAACAATTTTTCCGAACATTTTTGAACTTTTGTGGGCGAGGTACCCGAAGGAGTGGACCGATATGGCTCATCTTTAAACTTAAACTATGCTTGGACAAAATATTAGTAAGGCCATATTTTGGACCGAATCGGCAGATCCGTACGAGAGTTATTTTGCGCTCCAACCACCTCACACGGTGTCATAGTGGTTTTTTTGCAACTTTCATGCTATTTTCTCAGGAAGTATGGACTTGCCCCTGATGAAAATTGTACTGTTGTATGGAGGGCAGTGAATACAAGCTGCTAAAACAAAAATCAAAGCGATTCGAGAGATGGCCCTAAACTGAACTTTTCCGAAATTTTGTGTGGACATATTAAGACCATATTGAAACTTCATATTACTCTGGTAGAAAGTTTACGCTATACAAAGTATGGACCAAATCGGTCACTCCCTTCAAGAGTTATCGTGCGCACAAACTTTCCGAACATTTTCGAACTTTTACGGGGGAGGTACCAGAAGGAGTGGACCGATGTAGCTCATCTTCGAACTTAAACTAAGTTTGGACAAAATATTACGAAAGCCAAAATTTGAACCGAATCGGTCCATCCGTTCGAGAGTTATCGTGCGCTCCAGCCAGCAGGACAGACAGACGGACGGACATGGCTATATCGACTCCAAATTGTCTGAAACACATTTGGTCCTAACATACTTGGGGTCTAAAACCATTATTTCGATGAGGCACATTTTTATCGTATCAACGTGTATATACCCTCCTTAGCCTAAAGGCTGAGGGTATAAAAACTATTTTCAAAGAAAAGTGCAAAAAATGTTCTATGCTCTGATTTTTACTTCTATCAGGGCAACACCGTTAAGGAGTTATGACCACTTACAAATTTTACAAAATCTAAATTTAAATTCTAATTTAAAATCTAAATTTATTAGCCCATTTTAAAGTACAGGTGGAATAGAGGATGTTGATAAACTAGGTGAAATGACTTATGCAGACGACATAGTCCTTGTAACAAACAATCGTTCGGACATGCAAAGTAAATTGAATTGTATTGTCCAAGAGGCTGAGAAAGCAGGATTAAAGATAAACATTAAAAAAAAAACAAAAGCTATGAGGATAAACTCATCAGTCAACTCACCTAGTTATATATACAACGAGGCCATACAGGACGTCGACAAATTTGAATACCTTGGCAGTATGCTAATTATGGAGGTACAAGAATGGATGTGGAAAACAGACTACGAAAGGCGTGTATATCTTCATTTTCATTCATTTATTTCTACATTGTAATATAAAGAAGCCAATACATCCAATATCTTATATTAACTATATACATAACCATATAAAAAATAATTTATTTACATATAAAAAAGCAAAAATACCATAAAACTTTGCTACCCTGAATCGCATATGGAGATCAACTCTAAAAATGGGCTTTAGGTCACTGTTGATGTTTAGTGTTGAGATATGGAGATCGATTAATATTTGGTATGGAGCCGAATTATAGAACTAGAATTCTAAGATTTAAGTGTGCGAAGGAATGATTTTGTGAGGAGTTAAAGGAAAGTTTGTTGTTGTTGTAGCAGCATATACTTGTAATGCTGGGTTGGCAGCCGCTGGTCGAAACACTTTTAGTTTCGGGACAATCCGCTACCGTGGGATTGGGAAAGTTAGTTAGGTCAATGTTGCTGCGTTGAGTTTAGCCAGGCAGGTGGTTTGTTCTGAATCTTAGTTTTATGGACACTGTTGGCGTACAGATAAGGAGGTCGTTTTGGAATTTCGTACAAACAGTGGCGAGAAAAATTAATACATGTTGAATAATATTAACGTATCTGTAAATAATAATGTGCAACACGAACAAATTAACCATGAAGCCTGATAGAAGACTAAAAAATAGAAGATGCTTGTCTTTTAAATTTTCCCTATCACATGCACTTTTGCGTATGGATCTTCCAAACCCTTAAGAATTTTGATTTCCTCTAAAAAGCAAAAAGGTAGCTCTTACCATAAAGATTATTGTTGATATTTTAGGCATATTTTTTAGTTTGTTTTATTGAATTTTGAACAATTTTGACTAAAACCCTAAAAAATATGAAACAAGTGTACCCTTGGCGGTTTTTACCCACAAGATGGCATCGTAACAATTTATGAAATTATTTATTATTTTTTAACATTAGTTCCAACAAATAATGTCCCATATTGCCCATATTGGTCAATCTTTGATATTACTAAAACTGTTTGTGTAAAACTTTGGTTTGGTTTTAGGAAGCGCAGCTACTATTGTTGGCAGCTACTTCACTTGACCTTGAGGTCCATTGTGGTCATCCTTAAAAAAACTTAATGTATCCAAAATGATCATAAAGTACACCAGAAAATTTGGGTTTCTTGAAAAACACCGTTTATTTGCCATGAAAGGATCACATATAGGCACCTGAAGCTTCCACTGTTTGCCAAGGAAAAAGAAAAAGTTTTCATAGGAAAGGGAGCAAGTTGAATGTAGTGGCTGGATTTGAAACTTGTTTCCACAAAAAGTTTTCAAAAATTAAATTTTTTTTGAAAATAGCAGGCCTTCGGCCGGGATTTAAGACTTTCTCCTATGGACATATGCTAAAAAGGGCTAACGCGATCATAATTTGTTCAACATTATTTTTTTGTCAAAAATCATATGGTTTTTCGGAACTTTCGAAGACTATATCCCGGGATATACGGAATTCCCAAGCATGATATACATACATATTGGCGTAATCAGCATTCCAAGACCTACCTGTGGACAAAATTTCAAAACTTTCTGAGTCCAGCCACTACATTACACTTCCGTTACATATGCCAGTAAAATGGTGCCAATTGAGTACATGTATTATACTCGAAAATGCCGAAAAAGTGTTCGACTGGCATGCAGTTTTCTTGTGTGTTTACACATGCCAGTGCAAGTTCAATTTCAAAATTATTTTAAGCCGCATTAACACACAAAAGTGCATTATATTTCAGATTTAAAACACAATTCACAACATATATTATTACTTCTTATTTTATTTCGTTTTAAAAAGATTGTTTTCAATCATAAACATAATGAATCTGGTATTGCCGCCTTTTCAATATTGTATAATCCCAGAGGGGAAATTATTTGTCAACATATATTTTTATGAAAAACATCAAAATTATGTCTTTATTTACCACTAATATATTGCAGCTACCGAGATGTATTATTTGTGTTTCCTAATCTTTTTGAAAATATGCATTAAATCTTTGCATTCTTAAAAGAAACAAAAATGTACATGGATTAAAAATAGTCTCGGCAACTCTTTTTTCATTTTCGACATATCATTGGCAGCCAGCTCAAAATTTTGCTGGCATGAAAAATCTGGTGCCAGTGGAGTCGACAATTCAAAAAATGTAATTGTGATAGTAAAATATTGTGTATGTATTGAATTTTTCGAACTGTCACTGGCATGTGTAAAGGTTGGGTTAATCTTATGCCAAATTTTCCTTTTGATTGGACAATAATTCACCTTTGGCCCCATACAAATAATTGGTATGTTCCAGATCTACTAATTTTTACTATTTTTTCCGATAACATAAAGGAAAAATGCTATCGTAGTAAAAAATAGTAGCTTTTTGCAGGTTCTAGAACAGAGCAAATATTCCATAATAATTCCCCATAATATTCCAATCTTATATGGTCTGTTCCAGTACTGCAAGAATCGACTAATTTTTACTATTTTTTCCGATAACATAAAGGAAAAAATGTTATCGTAGTAAAAAGTGTAGTAGCTTCCCAGCAAAATTTATTTGAAGTTGTTCCTTGTGAAGTAGTGATTGAATAGCTTTTTTTGAAGCAGTCCACGCAGAGTCATGAAAAATGCAGTCCGTTCTTCACATTTTGACAATGTCCGATTTGAATCCATTTCATAAATTTTTCACATTTTAGAAATTTCAAAATTTTGCAAAAACAAAAAACTTAAAAAGACAAAGAACTTAATTTGTTTCTTGTTAATTATAATAACAGCAATATGTTTGCATCCATAAAAAGTAATTTGTATACAAAAAATAATAAAAGTGATTTCGAACTACATCTTTGTTTGTAGCCAAATAAGTAGTTGAATCATATGTTGTTGTGATTTATTCACTACAAAGAACTAATGCAAAATGTGTGCTTAAGAAGTAAATTAGACAGTATCCTCACTGCACCATGCCCTTGTAAAAATCATGACTTCTTTCACGTAAAAAGATGTAGTCCGGAATCACTTGCACTCATGATTTAACTACTTCTTTGGCTACAAACATTTTGCTGGGGCTCTCTTTTACTTTAAAAGTTTGTTACCGAACAGCATTTTGTTATCGTGCAAACCTATTTTCAATGAGTCGTTTAATTGAACTAGTTCATTCGTGAACCATACAACTCTACTACAAAGTCGCATAGGTTGAGTCGATCATGAAAGTCGTCTATCCAAAGTCGATTTTTTCGACAATCACTTGCGGTTTTGTTTATTTTATTTTTAGAAAAACAGAATCAAAACATTTTTATCGTACAAAAGTAATAAGACAAAGACCCAGCAGCCGAGCCGGTTGATACAATTAATGGCAAGAACAGTGTAATATACATTGAATGTATATTTAAAGTGCAATCATATATGAATAAATATGTCTCGACGTCGTGTAATCAATTCATCATATAGGAGCAACTGGAGTTTAGCCGCTCATCCCATTTTTTTTTTTTAATTTACAGTTTTTTTTTAATTGGCCGGCCTTCGGCCGGCGATTTAAGACTTTCTCCTATGGACAGGAGCAAATCTATGGCAAGGAAACCCATTTTTTTCTAATTTAAAAATTTTCTCTCATTAAGTGGCTTTTTACAAGGGAATTTTTGGAACTTCAAATGCCCATATCTCGGGAAGTATATACTTCCCAAAAAATTATGTGTACATTCGTGATCAGGGAAGTGAAATCTACTTGTAAAAATCGGAGCTGAGCGGCTAAACTCCAGTTAAGCCATCATATACACCCCTCGAAACAGAGGACATCCAAGACGGAGAGTTTGATGCCAAGTGGACCATAAACACGTCCTTCCAAAAGACGCTCAGCCCCTTCCAAATGATAGTTCGGCTCAAGAGCAATATGCTGCACTGCCTCCAAAGGTATCTCCCTTTAGAGCAGTACTATTCGCTAGTGGTCTCATATTCTCTTGATTGCTTGTACCCAAAGATGGAAGCAGGAAACCATCTCCATTTGTATTATTCTTTTCCTGTATTTGACTGGGAAGCGACTCGGCCAGTTGACAACAACGCCTCTGTGGTATTATATTTACAAAAGTTATTCGTCCGTTCCGATCAATTTGTGGCATGAAAATATTGAAGAACTTCCATTATATTAGTAAGCAACTATCGAGATTTACCTGTACAAGAAATGTACGTGTGGCCATAACACTTCATTTTTATACCCTATACCACAATGTGGAAAAGGGTATAATAAGTTTGTTTTCCCAAAAATTCATGTAACGCCGCGAAATATTCGTCGTAGACCCCTCATGTGGTATACCAAACTTCATATCTCGACGAGATAAAGCGATTTAGCGATGTGTGTCCGTCCGTCCGTCCGTCCGTCTGTCCGTCCATTAAAAATTGTAATCAAGCTAGAGGCCGCAATTATGGACCGATTGTCACGAAATTTAGTATGGAGGTCGGGTTTGGACCAGAATAGAACTGATTAGTTTTTGGCGATGATCGTGAAATGTTAAAGGGATGAAATGGACCAAAAACAAAATTTTTGCTCGATTTTGTAGCCGCTCTGTAGGTCGCAATAATAGTCTGATCGGCGCGAAATTTTAAACGTAGTTTTGGTTTGAGATGAAGAAGTAGTGTGCAAGTCAACGGTATGATCGGATAATATTTAGCGGGTTAAATTTATCAAAACTTTTGTGTGAAAATTGGTAAAATTTCTAATGCACATCTTATAACAGCTAGCCCGGAAAGCTAGTGCACAGGGATAGTGGTATAGGGTATCACATGGTCGGCCCCGTCCGACTATAGTCTGTTCTTACTTGTTATATTTTTATTGTTGTTGATTTTTACCTGGCTGTCGATACGTATGAAACAGAAATAAGGACAATACAATTTAAATCCCGTTTTTACCAAACAAAGATCGCCGTATTTTTTCTTCTTCTTCTTTTGTGTATTGTTATTGCTTTGTTTATATTACTTAATTTATTATTAATTATATGCGATATATTTTAATTTATTTTGTTTATATTCCGTGTTCTTGTAACTCGTTTTATCTTATCGTGACGTTTTATCATGACATTTGTACTATTTCGAACACTTCCTAAACACACACACACACCACTTGACAACACACCACGATAACCAAAAGCGATATCCAAAAGCGATAACCAAAAGCGATATCCAAAAGCGATAACCAAAAACAAGAAACAACAACAACAAGAGAACGAGTAAAGAGAGTTACGGTTACGTGGTTGGTTGAGAACAGGCGTGCCAACTTGGTGGTTTTCCCGCTACTTGTGGTGATTTTTGACGTACAAAAACCACTGTTTAAGCAGGAATGTCAACTGTTTTAAGGTAAAAATCGCTACAGACCTATGGTGCGTATGTGGCTGTAGCGATTTTAACCTCGGGGCAGTTGACATCCCTGGTTGAGAAACCTGCCTGCACAATTTTTCATTAATGAAACAAATGCTGGAGTCATTAGTTGATGTCAATTGATCAATATTTTAATAATATTTAATATTTTAATATTTAATAATGATGTTGACAATAATAATTACATGATTGACAATAATAATAATGGTTACCAATCATGTAATCGACTGAAAGCGATGGCGATGATGGTACTATAATTTACATGGGTAAAGATATGGGTCGTTGTTTGTTGACACGTTGTGTTATTATTGTTCAACAGAGCAATATACTCCTCACATATATACATATACTTATATTATTTTCGCGTGGTTGTAAACTATTAAAAACTCACTTTCCCCAAGCACAAGCACTCATGATCTGTTTTTGAAAAACAACAATATATTCCACACATTTTTATTCTTTACTTATTTTAATTCTTATAAATGGACAAAAAAATTGCATGGCTTTCAATGTTTTGTAAACCTAGTAGAGCTGGCAAAATATCGATAGCACTATCGATACTACCGATATTTCCTTTTTTGAGCTGATATCGATAGTTATTTTTCTATCGATATTATCGACAGAATTCCACCATCAGTAATAAAGCTGGCAAACCATCGATATTCCCAAAATTAGATATTTTCGATATAATATTTTAAAATATCGATTGCTATCGATATTATCGTTAAGTTGTCAACACCATTAATTTGGAGATGAAAGCTTTGTTCCTTTACGTGCAAGAATCTTCAAATTTTACCACTTTTTACTCGAAAAGCTTTCCTTTACCCTGCGTTTACACATGACAGGACAGTTGAGTACATGTATTGATTGTCAAAAACCCAAAACTTGCCTGTGTGACGTAGGCATCCTGACAACTGCAAAACCAGTTGTAGAATTATGAATGAAAATCGTCGATTTCTTTTTGTTTTCTGTTTACATATTTTGTTTTTGTTTTGTTGCATCCCAGCCCTGTTGTCTTTTTTGTTATTTGAAATAGATTTGTTTTCATTTATTCAAAAATGTCCATGTTTACTGTCTACGAAAATTACCAGACAGTGCCGAGGCAACTAGCCAAATGTTTGTATGTATTAGTAAATCAGAGTTGTATTTGAAGACAGTCTGTCTTCTGTAAACGCCAAGTTACTTCAGACACCATACAATTCATTACCATTTTCAAAAGTAAAGGAACAGACCAGAAAATGGCGGAAATGTCAATGCTTTTTTGATATTTTGCACAAGTAGTTCACAGAAATGTAAAGGAGAATAAACTATTGCTTTTATTTTATAAAAATATTAAAAAAAAACATTTTACTTTTCCGAAAAATGTGTACGTGTAACTACGGACTTACTTTCTCACACACACAAAACCTAAAGCAGTGAAATTTCTATTTATTTGAATGAGTTTTATGCCTTGTTCATACTGACGGTAATTCGCTCTCTATTCGTTGTTCGAGCCCAAATTATGTATTAATTACTTCATTTTCCATACAAAATTCTGAGAGCGAAGAACGATTTTTGTACGTTGTTCAATTTAAATTACTCTCCGAACAACGATAAAATATGTCCCATGTCTAACAAATGAGAGTATTTATCGAAATAAATTAATTTGACAGACAAAATTAAAAATTTTAAAAAAATTCAAATTTTGTGTATTATCGACCTTTTTATGTTATTAAATTGAGTAATTATTCAAGCTCGAGGTCATGTTTAATTTTTAAAGTTTTCTTTATTAATCGATATTTCGCAATTTCGTGAATTGCATCTTCAGGATGATCTACAATAGATAAGTATAAACACACAATAAATTAGTATCACAGAGGGTTTCTTTAGGCACTAAGAATTAACTTACAAAAAATCGCAAAAAACACGTCAAAACAAAACTTAAATATTTACTTATAAACTAAGGTAGCATCACTACCATCGTCAGCTGATGTAAATATTGCACTAATGTTTCTTATCGTATTGCGTTTTCTTCATATTCTTAGCTTTGCCTATTAAGCCTCTGTAACTCAATGCGCTGTTGTCGACGTCTGTCTTAAAATTCATTCGTTGTGTTGTTGGTACATTTAGAATACACAACATCTCCATCGTATGTCCGTGTTTAGACACACGGGAAAGTAAATTCAGTTTTTAGGCAATAGGGGGTAGGAAAGAGTATTGAGGAGCTCTTTCCTCTCCGCTCTCTCCCAAAAACTCAATTTACTTTCCCGAGAAATTTGTGTGTCTAAACACAGACTATACCGTTTACTGTGATTACCCTGCGTTTACAAATGACAGGACAGTTGACTTCATGTATAGATTGTCAAAATCCCACAACTTGCCTGTGTGACGTAGGCGTCCCGACAACTGCAAAAACAGTTGTAAAATTTTGAATGAAAATCATCGACATCTTTTTGTTTTCTGTTCACATATTTTGTTTTTGTTCATGTTCTTTTGTTTTCAACACATTTCAATTATTTTCTCACTTTTTTACAAAAATGCCAAAAATTTGTCTTCCTTACTGTATGTGAAAAAATGATGGACAGCTGGGAGACAAACGACAAATGTATGTATGTGTTAGTAAATCAGAGTTGTATTTGAATACAAACTGTCTGGTGTAAACGCCTAGTTAGACTCATTCTAAAGTACTCTCACATTCTCAAAGTTTGGGTAATGTAAGTTATTAGCACAGTGGCTCACAAGTGCTGTTTTTGGTTTTTCATTGTACTGTCTTTGTTTTAAATCAGACTTGTGAGCTGAAAGTCTTGTTTTTAGTTTATTTTTAGTTGTTCCAACATATAATTGTTGACATTGTTCCTTTTCATTGCCGGCGCACGGTATTTGGTATACAATATTGTTTTTTCGGTTTTTTCTATCTTTGTTTTTGTGTTTGTGAATAGTTTATTTAAAGTGTTATTGCATTTGTGAGCTATAGTACATTTTTCTCTGTCATATATATTAGATTTTTGAATCCTCTCTGATATATTGGGTACATATATCATGGATTTATATATTTTCTCAGCGTTGCTTTTTTCATCTTTTTCCAGTTTTTGTTGATTTTTAATGTGATCATTAATTAGCGTGTTTATTAGATTTGTTGGAAAATCATTATTATATAAAATTTGTGTAATTCGTTTCTTATTTTCATGTTGGAAATCCTCGTCACTTATAGAGAATACTCTATGAATGAGATTCCTTGCTGTGTTGATGATAATATTCTTTGGATGTTTTGAAAAAAAGTTAATTATCCTACCAGAAGCTGATGGTTTTTGATACCAATTTAGCAGAATTCTTCCATTATTCCTCATGACCATTGTATCTAAGTATGGTAGTTTGTTGTCAATTTCCTCTTCGATGGTGAATTGAATATCTTTATTAAAGCTATTAAGGATTTGTAACGTCTCTTGTATTGCACTCTTTTTTATAACAGCGAATAAATCATCAACATATTTAGTTATGAAAGCCGGTTTTGTTGTCATTTTGGTTATACATGTTTCAAGCAATTTCTCCATCACTATATCTGCTACAACTGGAGAAGCCGGTGATCCCATTGGTAGTCCACGTTTTTGTTTGTATATCTTGTCTTCAAACTTAAAATACCTGTTATCTTTAATGCAGAAGCTTAGAATTTTCAAAAATAAGTTCTTTGGCATATTAGTACATTCCTTAAGTTCTTCCCATCTACTCTCTATAATCTTTAACGCCAAATCGACTGGAATGCTCGGAAACAGCGAGACAACGTCGAATGAGACTAGCTTTTCGGAGAGCACGCCGGAAAAACCTACAACAACATGATCTACAAAAGCCTAAAACAGAAAAATAAACACACCAAATGCAACATTAATAAGAGCAAGAATATACAAGTAAAACGAATCAAAATATGCTCTACAATAACGTTCCTAATTCGTTGTCGTAAAGAAGGAATAATCCCAGATTTTATACAAAATTCAACAAAAAACATATACAAGTTATTTAATGGTGACGAAAAAACCAAAAAATTGGTATACAATAAGCTCACAACACATGTATACAACTTCCAATGCAAAATTCTTAACACATTAATAGAACACAAACATAATTTGTTAACAGAAAATAAAAAACAATGTGATTTGATTCAATACAAAGTTGAGGAAACTCTCACAGAAGCTGAAGTAATTACTTTACGAAATGTGGAAAAAACAATACTTGACTCTATTGAAAATAAACAGAAAGAGAAACATATACACAAATTTGAAAAATTGAGAACAAGGCAAATGGAAGAACTTAACTTAAAAAGAAATGAGAATTGGTTTGTAAACAAAACAAAAACAATATTTCCAGAAGACATTAAATGGCTACTCTCACTGGGGCCCAAATTTGCTTTACCTACAACAAAAGAGAAGTTTCCTCTATTCAAATACATTGTTGATGGTGAAGAAATTATACATACCAACATAGAAAAAGAAGTTCAAGAGGATGCGAGGACACAATTTACAAAAATGATGGACAATCATATGAACAAAATGAAAATGAGTGCAAGAGACAAGTTTGTTATTCGCACAGTGGGCCAAACACAAGCATTCTTAAAAAATAATAAGGACATTTTAATTCTTAATGCGGATAAGGGAAATGCAACAGTTGCAATGTACAAAACAGAATATAGGGAACGAATGCAAAGTATAGTTGGCGATATGATGACTTATCAGCGAATAAACAAGGATCCCACAACATCGTTGCAGAAGAAACACAATGAACTTGTAGAAGAACTTTTTATGAATGGTCATATAACTGCGATAAAAAAAAAAAGAAACTAAAAACGGAAGTAGCAAGTGCTCCACGAATATATGGGTTACCAAAGATACACAAAGATGGATATCCTTTGAGACCAATTTGTTCGTGTATAAACTCTCCATCCAGTGAAATGTCTAGATACATTGTCAACATATTAAATAGGCTGACTAAAGATTCAAAATATAATATTAAAGATTCGTTACAATTTAGGAATAAGCTTAAGAGCTTGACAATTCACAATGACTAAAAGCTAGTCTCATTCGACGTTGTCTCGCTTTTTCCGAGCATTCCAGTCGATTTGGCGTTAAAGATTATAGAGAGTAGATGGAAAGAACTTAAGGAATGTACTAATATGCCAAAGAACTTATTTTTGAAAATTCTAAGCTTCTGCATTAAAGATAACAGGTATTTTAAGTTTGAAGACAAGATATACAAACAAAAACGTGGACTACCAATGGGATCACCGGCTTCTCCAGTTGTAGCAGATATAGTGATGGAGAAATTGCTTGAAACATGTATAACCAAAATGACAACAAAACCGGCTTTCATAACTAAATATGTTGATGATTTATTCGCTATTATAAAAAAGAGTGCAATACAAGAGACGTTACAAATCCTTAATAGCTTTAATAAAGATATTCAATTCACCATCGAGGAGGAAATTGACAACAAACTACCATACTTAGATACAATGGTCATGAGGAATAATGGAAGACTTCTGCTAAATTGGTATCAAAAACCATCAGCTTCTGGTAGGATAATTAACTTTTTTTCAAAACATCCAAAGAATATTATCATCAACACAGCAAGGAATCTCATTCATAGAGTATTCTCTATAAGTGACGAGGATTTCCAACATGAAAATAAGAAACGAATTACACAAATTTTATATAATAATGATTTTCCAACAAATCTAATAAACACGCTAATTAATGATCACATTAAAAATCAACAAAAACTGGAAAAAGATGAAAAAAGCAACGCTGAGAAAATATATAAATCCATGATATATGTACCCAATATATCAGAGAGGATTCAAAAATCTAATATATATGACAGAGAAAAATGTACTATAGCTCACAAATGCAATAACACTTTAAATAAACTATTCACAAACACAAAAACAAAGATAGAAAAAACCGAAAAAAACAATATTGTATACCAAATACCGTGCGCCGGCAATGAAAAGGAACAATGTCAACAATTATATGTTGGAACAACTAAAAATAAACTAAAAACAAGACTTTCAGCTCACAAGTCTGTTTTAAAACAAAGACAGTACAATGAAAAACCAAAAACAGCACTTGTGAGCCACTGTGCTAATAACTCACATTACCCAAACTTTGAGAATGTGAGAGTACTTTAGAATGAGTCTAATCACAGTAAACGGTATACGATGGAGATGTTGTGTATTCTAAATGTACCAACAACACAACGAATGAATTTTAAGACAGACGTCGACAACAGCGCATTGAGTTACAGAGGCTTAATAGGCAAAGCTAAGAATATGAAGAAAACGCAATACGATAAGAAACATTAGTGCAATATTTACATCAGCTGACGATGGTAGTGATGCTACCTTAGTTTATAAGTAAATATTTAAGTTTTGTTTTGACGTGTTTTTTGCGATTTTTTGTAAGTTAATTCTTAGTGCCTAAAGAAACCCTCTGTGATACTAATTTATTGTGTGTTTATACTTATCTATTGTTGATCATCCTGAAGATGCAATTCACGAAATTGCGAAATATCGATTAATAAAGAAAACTTTAAAAATTAAACATGACCTCGAGCTTGAATAATTACTCAATTTAATTTAAAAAAAATTTAAAAATTTAAAGAAAAGTACAGAATTTAAAATAAAATAGATGTTTGAAGGAAATAAAAGTATTTTTCCAGTTCATATCAACTAATTTTGCATGTCTTTTGGTTGAAACTTCCTTTAAAATCAGCAAACAAAATGTATGAAAATATGAACTATGTTGGTATGAAGTATGTACCACGTCGTATGAACGGGTTGATTCGTATACGTAATTGTGAGAGCGAACAACATAATTAAAGAGCTGGTATGAACATGGCATTAGGTTGCGGATTTTTGTTCTATCTATCGATATTTAATTTTTCAAAAATAATCGATTTTATTGATAGTGCCATCGATTATTTTTTAAAAGTACAATATCGATAGATAGTTTTGTCTATCGATATTATCGGCTTAAAAACCCCTAACCTAAAATTCACTGAAATTAATAGAAATTCGCAGATTTTCCGTTTTGTGGATGTAAGAAAGTAGGGTTAGGTTAGGTTAGGTTTTAGGATGCGCAGCTGCTGTATGGGCAGCCACTCCACTCGGAGACCTTGAGGTCCATTGTGTTCATCCTGGATATTGAAGATATTCTGGTGTGATGTGTATACGTATGTTTGACTGTGGTTGTGTATGGATGAAGATTGTAGGTGATGTGGTTGTGGATGTAGGTTCTGTGGGTTCTGATCCGGTCTGTGTATGACATTTTGACATCTTAGTTAGTGGTGATTATTGTTGGTGAATTGATGGTTATGGGTGTGATTTAAAAGAGACCATAGGTGTGGTGATATGGTGTGATGGTGTTGCCTGTGGATGAGAAATGAAATGTAGCTGGAATGAGTTAGACAACGCTACTGTGTAGAGGTGGTGTTTGTTGCAATCCCAGTACGTTGGAGCCATTTCAGGCCTATAGCAAGGTGAAGTAGATCGGACGGCTCTGCTTGGCTAAATGCTGTTAGTGATTGGATGGTATGTACCCCCATGGTACACAGTCTTCTGGAAATGAGCATAGGACAGCGGCATAAAAGGTGCTCAATCGTCTCTATTTCTTCCTCATCCTCGCAAAGCCTACAGTAGTCGGCCAAGTCTTCTTCCCATTTACTTGTCATGGATCTCGTTCTGCAATGACCCGTGATGATCCCCACTGCTAGTTTCGGGTCTGGTTTCCTCAATGAGAGCAGTGAGGCGGTTCTTGTCTTCGACGGGACTGGCCAGATTGCCCTTGATGTGCTGCAGCTGGGCAAGTTTTGCCAGTGCTGGCAGAATTTTTCCGACCTTTTTGTATTATCTCTCTCCTGAAGTGGCACAATGGTGGCTTGATGGAGTTGTCGATTTCAATATTTTGTGACTCCGATCCGCAGCGTGCCAGTTCGTCGGCTGCCTCGTTTCCCTCGATGTTGCAATGCCCTGGGACCCAACACAAGGTGACGATTGATTTTAGTGGCTCCAAAGCGTGTTTGCAATCCAGAACTGCCAGGATTTGCGTTTAGCCTTCTTAATTTCACTGTTGTATTTATTGAAAGATACTCTGTAGTTCTCCCAATCGGTTGACAACTTTGACTTATTTGCTTTATTATAAAGCCTCCTACTAATCTTCCTTAGATTGGCAAGATCTTTTGACCACCAGGCCGGTTGGTTTCTCCTACCAGGGTGAGTTAGTGGGCAGGAGGCCTCATAGCTATCCACCAGAACCTTTGTTACATGTTTCACAGCGTTATCAACTTCTGCGGCTGTTGTAGGATAACAGGGTACCCCCAGCATTGAAGTTGCTAACTCTGCAAACTTGTCCCAATTGGCCTTCCGTGGATTCCTATGTGGTGGTTGCCGAATTCCATCAACTGAGACTTTGAAAAGTATCTTCCGATGATCCGAAAAGGAGCAATCTTCGGATACCTTCCAGTCCGTGATATGGGAATCGTCTTTGTTTACGAGGGTTATATCAATAACTTCCTCCCTTATACTATTTTGGAAAGTACTTTCATTTGCCCTGTTGCATATTCTCAAGTTATGTTTCAAGATAAATTCGAAAATGGACTCACCCCGTGCATTCGTGTCGCTGCTACCACAGTGGAAGTGATGGGCGTTGGCATCGCACCCCAAGATAATGAGGCAGTTGCTACCCATCTCCTCTACAAGTCTCTCCACGTGTTGGCCGGGTGGGTCAGGGTTCTCATATGGCATGTAAATTGACGCAAAGATGGTAGATTTTTGTGACACATCTTGCATTTTTACAGCCGTTGTATCTCCTGCGCTGAAATCCTGGACTAAAGCGATGTCAACTTCTGACTTTGAGAGGGAGAGTAGAAGTTCAGCAGCAGCCGCTTTGCAGTGATGCAGGTTAGTCTGCATAATGCGAAGCGGCTGCTGCCGTCGTTCCTTTACTGTCTTTGACCTAGACGGAATCTTATCCATCCTAGGCCAAAGTGCAGTTTCCCCTCTCGAGCCCGCAGGTATTCCTGCCCTTGTGTGTCAATTGACACCCTTATCGCCATACCCTCACCCTCCGGACTGTGGCTGATGAGCTTCCATGAGCTGGTCTGGAGGTTAGGGTTCTGTCTGGCAAGTATCGTCAGAATCCTTGTTGGGTCCACCGCAGGCGGGGGTACCCACGCCGACAATACTTTTCTTCTGGGAACCTCGTCTACACCCACAGCCGCCAATTGGCAGCCCTCCCAGAGTTCACCAAGGCCGTCTATTGTGTTAACAAGGAAATTCAAGGATTCCTTGTTCTCACAACAGACGATCCTGATGCCTCTGAAAGGAGCTGCACTGCCGAATTGTGTTTGTCGTTGATCCAGTGTTTGTCGTTGATCCTGCATTCAGGATCCGCTCTGTCGATGACCGCTACGCGCAATTCGTCTGGCACAAGCGGTCTGACAGTCCTTCTATTCCCCGTCCCGCTACTCTTGGGGGGAGAGCTAGGAGTCACCTTGTGACTTAAGTTGGCCTTAAAGGTTGCCTTAGTATTGGTGGACTTCTCGCTCTCGTTCCCTTGGTAACGGACAGAGGAGGTGGAAGGCTTGGAGTTCTGTCTCGGGATGGGTCTCTTGGGTAAGTTGGTAGTCACACGTAAAATTTTTTCGAAAAAGTAAAATGTATTTTTATTAAATAAAAACAATTGTTTTTTCTCCTTTTTGATTTCTGTGAACTATTTGTGCAAAATTTCAACAAAAGCGTAGATATTTCCGCCATTTTCATTTCCAAATTAATGGTGGTGACAAATTAACGATAATATCGATAGCAATCGATTTTTTAAACTATTATATCGAAAATATCTAAAGCTGGGTACACATTGTCAGTTTTGAATGACGATTTTTTTCAATTATCGATAACTGTCCAACCGTCCAGCAACCACAAAATATTTTGTCGTTGCATGATGAATGACAAAAATGAACGGCCACACTAGCAAGCAACAACAAAGCTGTCATTCAAAAATGACAATGTGTACCCAGCTTAATGTTGGGAATATCGATGGTTTGTGTACCCTAGAGCTGTCAAAAAATCGGTGGCACTATCGATAATATCGATTGTTATTTAAAAATTCAATATCGATAGAAAGTTTTGCCTATCGATATTATCGGAATAACAACCGCTAACCTGAAATCCATTGAAATAAATAGAAATTTCGCCGCTTTTCGGTTATGTGTGTGTAAGAAAGTAAGTCCGTAGTCACACGTACACATTTTTCGGTAAGATAAAATGTATTTTTTTACATTTTTTATAAAATAAAAGCATTTGTTTATTCTCCTTTACATTTCTGTGAACTACTTTTGCATAATTTCCAGAAAATCATTGACATTACCGCCATTTTCATCTCCAAATTAATGGCGATGACAATTTAACGATAATATCGATAGCAATCGATAATTTAAAACATTATATCGAAAATATCTAATGTTTGAAATATCGATGGTTTGCCACTATCGATAAAATCGATTATTTAAAAAAAAAATAAATATCGATAGATAGTTTTGCCTATCGATTTTATCGGAACAAAAACCCCAACCTAAAATTCATTGAAATAAATAGAAATCTCGCTGCTTTTCGGTTTTTTGTATTTGAGAAAGTGAAGGCCTGGGTACATAAGCTGCTTCGCCTAATTGCCTTGCTTTCCTGCTTCATTTCTGACATAACAAAAATAAAAGAATAAAGAAGGCCGAGCCAATTTCGAACTAGGTTGACCTTTTCTTTTTTATTCTCTTATCAGAAGCAAGCAAGACAAGCAGCCGAGGCAGCTTATGTGCCCAGGCCTTAAAGGTGCAAACACAATCAGCCCAATCATGAATATTCTTGCGGAATACAACTCTCGCGGAATAGATTTTTCTCGAGAGAACATTCCTCCTATCATGAATAATGTGAGAAAAATAATCATTGAATTTGGCAGCACTGAAGGGTCTTTTTCGTACCTTGTGTGCCCTAATTGTTGTGAAAACAAAGAGAAAATTATAAGTGTTTGTGTTTTTAGACAAAATCAACAAATTTAATCAAATAAATTACACTTTTATACATCAAAGACATTCAGAAAATGTTACTAATTATGAAAAACATCAGATGTGATTGGAAATTTCTAAGAAGGCAGTGCAATTGAGTCCATTGTTCTATGGAACTACCACTATCATGAACGTGTTAGAAACGATTGTTTTTAACTAAATAATGGCAAAAATTGAAAAAATACGAATTCTGAAATAAAAATAATTGAAAATATGCTTTTATTCAGTGTTTCTTCAATAACACTGAAATTTTCTCATCTCATTGTTGATCGGTGCAAAAAGTGGAGAGTGACTGAGTTTTCAAAGTGATGTTATTTTGTAAAATTTGTTCAATTTTTAATAAATTTCCAACCACAAGTGAAAGATTTTAGTATAAAATCCTAACAAAATTGTTTATTTTGCATGTTTTGTACAAAGTTTGTGGGAAATATTAAGATTTTTTGTAAACTCCCTTCAGTTTTGCAAGGGAGATTTTTTTGGAGGAAAACACATGTTTGAGAGCGTTCATGATACCTACTTTTTCTCCATCGGAATTTTTTTTCGTGCGGATTTTTTGTTTGTGATAGCAAAGAAGGGAAAAGAGAGAAATTCCGCACGGAATTTTCATTCATGATTGGGCTGATTGCTTATAGTTCAAGAACGCTAACTTCGCCCCAGGAGCGTTATGCTCAAATTGAAAAGGAGCTATTTGCGATCAAATTTGGATGTGATAGATTCCATCAGTATGTATATGGTGGGAAAGTAATAGTTCATACAGATCACAAACCTTTAGTTTATTTATTTAAAAAACCATTACATGAAGTCCCGGCTAGATTACAGCGTATGATGCTAGCTTTACAAGACTATCGGGCATGTTGTGGAATTCACCGTGTATCCATTTCACATCACACATGTACTTCACCTGTGAAAGCAATTGATGTTCTGTATTTGACGTGAAAAGAGCTTTCATATTTCACGAAAGAACTTTGGAAAACTTCATTACAGCTTTCAAGCTTTATCATTAACAATGAAGAAATATCAGTCTGTGTTGGCGCATCAACGAATACACATGCGTGTGTGGGTATGTACGTTTTGTTCGTTTGATTGTTTACGAAACAGACGTAAAAAAGAAACGAACTTCTACAAGAGCGCGTACATGTTGAATTTGGTACTTTAGGAAAAATAAATTTTTAAATCATATTTTGTTAAGAAAATTAAATATTTTTTAAGTTTTTTGTAGAAAATTTCAATTAGTTTCTTTAAAAAATAAGTATTCACTCAGCTCTCGCCATCAAAATTACAGCGTGAGGAATACACCCCAACTAGGTGTAAAGTGTGTTGCAGAACAGCTTTAGGTGTGTTCGATACACGTGAGGTGCAGATGTGAATGCCAGAACATGCCTGTATGATTTAGAAGCGGTATATGTACCAGGAAAAGAAATGTATATTGCAGACACATTGTCAAGAGCAGCGTTAAAAGAAAATTATATTCCTCATTATGAGTCTGATTTCTGATTTTTATTGTCTGATTTAAAATGTCACATAAATGCAATATATTCAAGTTTTGCAGTCAGCAAACCGTATATAGAGAAATTGGCTAAAGCCACGAATTCCGATGAGAATTTACAAATATTAAAAAGTTGTCACCTTAATGGATGGCGAAGAAATAAAGACAAAGTCCCAAACATGTTAAAGCCTCTATGGAATTTCCAGGGTGAAATACATGTATTAAATTATATAGATTTTAAAGGAACAAAATTAATAGTACCATCTTCTATGCGTTTAGAAATGTTAGAAAAGATACACAAAGGTCATTTGGGAATTAATAAATGTTTAAACATGGCAAGAGAAATGTTATATTGGACCAACATGTCTGTTGATATAAAAAATATGATTGATCAATGTTTAGTATGTGCAGAATTTAGACCGTCAAATACAAAAGAGCCTTTAAGAAACTATGAAATATATAAATTTCCTTTCCAACAAGTCGGTATAGATCTAATGTATTTTGATAGTAAAATGTATCTAATTGTCACAGATTATTACTTTAAATTCATTGAGATTGGATTTTTGAACAATGATTCTAGGGCTTATAATATCATAACACATTTAAAATCTATTTTTGCTCGTCATGGTATTCCCATATCATTAGTGTCAGATGGGGGTCCACCATTTCAATCTTTAAATTTTAAAAACTTCTTACGTGAATGGGATATAGAACATATTGTCACAAGCCTATATAATGCAAAATCAAATGGTCAGGCTGAGATGAGAGTTCTGTTAAAATTGTCAAAAATTTTTTTAAATAAATGTAAGGAATCAAAGACTGATCCATATTTAGCTTTATTACATTATCGTAACACAGAAAAAAATAACTTACCGTATCCAGCACAACTTCTGATGTCTAGAAATTTGCGCATAAATATTCCTGTATTGTCAAATAAATTAAAACCGAAAGTGGTAAAATTCAAAGAATATAAAAAAAAAAACTTTTGATAAAAAAAGAACAATCTATCACATGTTATAATCGAAACAGCAATGAATTAAGTCAATTTAAAATAGGGGTTAAAGTATATTTTTAAAGAGATTCAAAATCGAATTGGTTTCCAGGAACAGTGGTAGGAATATTGGACTGTAAAAGATCGTATTTTATTCAAGATGAAAGGGGTAGTAAATATAGAAGAAATAGAGTTCATTTGAGACCAAGAAATTGAAATGATTCTCAAAATAATAAAATAAATATGCCCAATCTATCTGATTTTGAAATCGTACATTCTTCTAATTTACATTCTGGAACAATGAACTACAAAACGATATGTTTACTGAAACTTATTTATGTATTTTGCAATATAATAAAACTTTATCTTGAGGAAAGGGGTGTTACATATAATAGTTACAATAATTTATCATCTCTGTCAAGTGTCATCACTATCAATATGAGTAATGAGCATCCTAATTATCATTAAGTATCTAGAATTATAGATCACTAGTTATATGTCTCTACTCGTCATTGCACATAGGTTTCAATCAGGAAATTTTTGGCCAAAACCCTATTTTTGAAGTTTCGAAATTTTAATTTTTTTTGAACAGAATGATAAAAATCACGTCAAGTCATCTGAAAATAATTAGTTTTTGTAAATAACGTTAGTATTCGTTGATTGGCGCAGTACCAAAGTTGACACTTTTTTATGTAAAAATAAACCAGACTTTGTGCTGTAAAATATACAATTTTTGTTGTATTGCGTCGCTGCATAAATATACAGAAGTGAGACCAAAGTTGTTATGAATCGGGAAGCTGCTAATGAGTACTTTAATAATATTAACATAAAGAACGATGGAATTTGTAAAATTAGCGTAATAAAATCAAGGTTTTTATATATATTAAAAATTATTTTTTACAAATATTTTTTAAATATACTTAAACTTTTAAAAAAATTTCCAAATATGTCCACCTCCAAATCGAATTTGAAAGATAGCAGGGGGTCTGTACTAATAAATTCAGAAGTCAAATCGTGCTCAAATTTGCCACAGTTAAAATAAAGTGCATTTTTCTATTTTAAGATGGGAGAATTTTTTGTAAATACCTGTTGAGACTGTACGTAGTATCCAATTGAAATATAACGGTAATACCCACATCTATCAACCGATTTTCCTTAAAATTCATATTTAAGGGTTTCAGAGTGTAGAAAACAAGTATGTATAATTTTTTTGAAAATAGGTCCATTTTTTCTCATAGCCCCCACATAAAAGTACCGTCCGATTTTAGATATTTTGTGGATTTTAGCGATACTTTCGGGTATGTGATGAAAACCGAATCGACTCGATTTGCAGAATCGAAATGGTATATAATCGGAGTGGCGTTGATGATACATATAGTTTTGCATCGCAAACGCCCCTTATTTGAATAATATTTTTAAAACCCTTTTTCAATTTCATTAAAATATTCACCAATATTAGAGATATACTTTTTCGATTTATGTCAAACCGAGTCGAATCGTTTTCCATCAAATATCTGTTTATGACCGATTCGGCTGAAATTTGGTATTTTGACCTCTTGGCAGATATGAATCTGTTGCAGGCCACATGTTCGAACAACAATATTTGACCGGCCTCTTGCTGGCATGTGTTGATGGGGAACAGATTGATTCAGCCACTGTAAGGATTTGTAAATTTCCTTCCTCTTTGTCATAGGAGGATTGTATTCAGTCAAATTCCAATTAATAAATGACTGATAACGTGGCGAGGGTTGATTATAATTAATATTTGTCTTGTGCGGGAAAAAAAAAATTTCTTCTAATTGGCGTGTGTGCTCAAGTTGGTGGTGGGTGAGAAATGTGTATAGGTTAAAATAGGGATCGCTACGCCGAAAAATGACCACATGCAGGGTTGATGTATAGGGAGTAGGAAGTGTTCGGAGTGTAGGCAGTAGTGTTGGTAAGCGTTCAATTTGGCCGTGGCTGGTGTAAATGCGCTATAAATAAGAAAAAATGAACGTACATGTAAACGGTTCTACTTTAACATATAAATACTATGAAATTTGAGGAAAATTGGGAAATAGAATAATACAGTAACCAGTATTATTCAGATGGATGGTAAATGTTCCTTGATGGGAGAATTAAACCTCCGTTTTTATTTTTTCTTGTTGATTTGGGATTGTGAAAATTAAGAACAATTTTATTGTGGAAATAGCAAGCCTAATTGTATTGCTTTTTGAAGAACAAAGTTGTAGAGTGGGAAAAATCCTTCTTTGGGTCATGTTCATTTTAATAGTATACAACATTTTTGATTCCTTTGGTTCCTTCATTGCGGACAGATAATTCGGTTTAGGCAAGCCAGTCGGTTTACTTTTTACAGTTGTCGAGCAAAAGAGAATAAAACTTCTAACTCTCTGAGAAAGTTCTGACCGGACAATTCTTGCTGGGAAAGTAACCAGACAGACCGTTTGTAAGCTGGTAGGGTATTCACAATAGAGTGATGTCAATTCCGAATGAATAGGTGGAAATTGACAGATAAGAAGAACAGCCAGCAAAGAAAATTGAAAAATTATGAAGGAAAATGGTGTTTCATGGAAAATTAGCGTCTGGCGGGAGTTGCTAAATTGAGGGCTATATAAGGAGGTGAGCAAAGGAAAACCCAAAGTCATAGTCCAGACGTTACCCGAGTCAATATAACACCCAGACGACAGTGAAACAATATATAAACTTTTTGTTCGTTACATTTATTTTAAAATAGAGTAAGTCGAAGTAGTGGTGATGTGGTTAATAAATGTAGCAAGTGGTGATGTTTGTGTGTTTTTAACAGAAATATTCCGGCTGCATAATACCAAGAAAAGAATTTTTCTGGAGGCTGGACGTTTTGACTGCACAACGGCAAGAGATTGAACCTTTCTTGGTGACGAAGTGGAGACAAATAGGATCGCGGTGCTGGTGCAGGAAAATAATTCATTTTGGTGGTGAAACCAGGCCAAAGTTTGGAATAAGACTGCTATATTCTCAGGGCCGAATAATTGGAAGTGGTATAAGGCCGGTATATCTACTGTTTGCTGCATCTGTCGTCTCTTTCCCCACCAGCTGCCGTGGCAAATTAATGCAAGACATCCATATAAAGATCCAGCCGCATTTTGAGGTGTGTTGAGGCGTTTTAAATTTCGCCATCCTGAACGTGTGTTGCAAGCTGCAAGAAACAAGAAAATACAGCAATCAAATTTCTGAATATATACCAGGTAAAAGGTATCTCACCGTTGTGTTTGTCCATTTTTGTACGTATTTTATGCTGTTTTTGTACGCATTTTTGTGCTGTTTTCATACGCATTTTGGTGTGCGTTTCGTGCATATTTGTGCCGGCTGTGATAGCAAGCAATTCTTGGCGTTGTATCAGTGCATCACGTAAATAAAAGAAATTGCCAAGAAATCGGGTCTGCAGAGATCTGAAAGTAAAGAAAGAAATTTAAACTTAATCATAAAATATTTAAATCAGTGAAGTTGAGATCATTCTATATAAATATAATTTTTCGCGTGTTTAAATTTTTATATTCCATAAGTAAATCATCATATTGTAAGGGAAAAATACCAGGAGTAGTTTAAGAAAAGGCTGAGTGTGTTGCAAGAGGATTATCTCGTATCCTTGTGGAGTTGATTTTTGTGCCGATAGGTTTTGGCGGCAAAATACCCAGTTAAGAGAGCTCTTTTAGGTGGTAGAGTAAAGGTCAAAAGGCGCGATTTTTGCGCGCGGAAAGACAAGGTAAAGGTTTAATGCTTTTCTTCCACAGAGGATTGAAGCCATTTTTATTTGAGTAGAGAAATCCAGGTATTATTCTTATCTTTTATTTTATTTCATGTTTTTTTTTGTTTGTTACTTTTACGCAATCTTTTATGAGAGAATTATACAAATTTTAAATGTTTTATAGATCTAATTATTTGCTTAATAAATCAATATGTTTTAGTATTTAAATGTGAAATAATAATGTGTTGCTAATTTTGTGTCATTTGGGGGATGTTGGCGTGAAGTAAGAGTGTGATTGGAGAAGTGTGGTTTGTGGGGGTCCAGAGGAAAGCAAGGTAAGGACATGCTGGACCCAGGTAGGGTGGGCTAGTGCGGGATCACTCCAGCAAGATCCCGGCGTGAAGTTTCCCTTTGTATGGTTTTAAGACGAAGTAAAAGTAATAGAATGTACCCCCTCTTTCGACGTTAGTGTGCTGGGTTCGGTTGGCGGGTTGAGTTCCCTAGCCCTGAGGAGTCCTCGTAGTCGGTCAATTGGCCTAATCGAACGCCGAGACAACGCACACATAACAGAGATGGCGCCCAATCGAAAAGAAAGTTTAATTTACCTAGTACCACTAGACAAAATGGCGATTTATAAATGGCCGTTGTAAACAGTGATATTAGGGAAGTGATTCTGTGCAATAACACCAACGCACATAGCCATAGAATGCTAGTAGATTTGAAATATACAAAAGAAAGTAGTTTGTGTTTGAATATCAGTGGTATAGGATTGCATCTGAACTTAGAAAGATGGTTACGAAGTGCAATATTATACCTAAGGAATTTAAATAATTACTTTCTCCATTTTCAAGTAGGGTTAAATCAATAACTCGAAATTCCGACTTGGAATATGACGAATTTGTATTGAGATGCCTGTTTTTTTTCCTCAATGTAATTTTAGAAATAGCCTAAAAACGATTTTAGACATATGCAAATATGAATTTCCAGTTAAAATCAATAGCGGTTTCAGATGATTAGAGTCTGCAAAAATCAGAGTATTGAATAATATGCCATGAGCTTTTAATCAAGATAAAATGATAAACATGTCATGGTCACTGAAGTTAGTATATACAAATCGTTAATTTGCGAGAACAAAACGTTTTGGGAAACTTCTATGCGTCTCATTAGAGAGCACTATTTTGAAATAACTATAAAATACCACACACACACACTGCTTCTGAAAAAGGCAATATCCCCCACAAATTTATGTTGTAATTGTCGTATTTAAAAATAAAATTGTGTTAATATTTGTCATTAGTAAATGTGTAGAATAATGTTTATATATATTGAACTGTGCAAGTAAAACAGAGCAATATACTTTTCTAAATAAATTACGAACTATTTTGGGAGATTCGTCTGGTAACGAAATAGGCCAATGTTCACATAGGTCATGAGTTACAATACCCGCAGTAGTAAAAAGAATAAGAGAGGTAGACCCGAATCCTTTGACTTAAATAGATCGACTTACTATCCTGGTTTTCAAAAACAAAGAAGAATGACCGAAAATAATAATATGAATGCGTTCCAATTTATCGATCTGGCTGATTCAATAATGAGGCGAGATCAGAACACTGGGCAGGTATCCGCAACAGGGGTTAATCAAAATAATAACGAACCAACAGGTTCAATAACATCCGATTTGCATGGACTGGTTCAAGATGAAGCCGCCTCTGTCCAAAAGTCTTTAGAAGATAAAGTTAAGAAAATGGTCGAAACTGAAATATCTGATGTTAAAAAAATGATCGAGTCGTTGGCAAAGGGCATGAAAGAACTCTCCACTGTAGTACACGCCTCAACGGCAGCGCAACAGTCCAAAAATAATACTTCAAATTGTAATTCCAACAATGTTGTTAATGATATATCCGCTAACAACGAGAATCTTATGCGTAGTGTAAACACACAGCCAAATAGACAAATTCCAAGTGCCGATCAAACACCACCATATAGCCATTTAAATTTCCCAGTGCCAACTGTCAATTATGAACCATTAAAAATACGCGTTGATAAGTTAGGTTTAAATTTCAGCGGTGACCCAAGGGAACTGAGAGTCAACGATTTCATCAAACGATTAGAGATAATGCGAGCCCAGTATAATATTCCGTGGGCTGAGGTTTTGAGAGATTTCTCTTTCCTAGTTTCAGGTCCGGCGAGAGAATGGTATTGGCTGCATAGACAAAATTCAATATATAATGATTGGGAAGGGTTAAAGGAAGCCCTCCTAAGCCAGTATCAGTCCCCTCAGTCTAAGTTCGATATACTTAGGGATTTGTTGGAACGAAAGCAGCGGCATAATGAGAGTGTTAATGTCTATTTTCTTGAGATGGGGATCTTGCGCTCTAGATTGTTACAACCGATTTATGAGCATGAGATGGTAAAGATCTTGAGAGGGAATATTCGAGAAGACATCAAAAGGCATGTGTATCAAATGTCGATTTCGACAGTTGAGCAATTGCGAATTGAATGTATAGAAGCGGAGCGTAACTTCCCCAGGCGCGAAAATAGGCCAATGCCCGTTCCACAAAGGCCCATAAGGCAAGTAAATGAGATCTACGAGGAAGTGTATGAAGATCCTACTGAGGTACCAGAGGCAGATGTTGAAGAAAATTTGTCGGCTATACGACTGCCAAACCAACCCAGAACTCCCATAGTATGTTGGAATTGTCGTGAAAGTGGCCATGTGTTCATGGATTGTCCGGCAGAATTTCGAAAACTTTTCTGCTATAGGTGTGGCAAAGCAGACACCGTCACTCCAAAATGTCCTGTGTGTCAACAGGGAAACTTGAGAAGGGGTGTGGAGAAGACAGGGGAGACACACCCTGCAGCAAACCCTGTGAACCAACAGAAATAGAACCCAAAATAGTCCAAATTAGAAGTAGCAAGAAAAATAATATAGTTAAGGATAGTGTTAAGATAAATATTGAAAATTTTACCGCAGCCCAGAGGCATCAAGTTCCACTCGAACAAAGGCAGTTAAATTACGAAAGGGTGAGAGAGAAAATCTTCAACTCAGAGATAAACGTAGTACCCAAGAAAATTGCCAAGTTAAGGGAAAAGTCTAAGTTGTGGCGAAAACAGAAAAGACATTTGGTAGATTCGATATCGAAGGCAACTAAATGTACCACTGATCCGAGAGTTTTTGCTGAAGTCCTCATTCAAGGAAAAGTCATATATGGCCTCCTAGACACCGGTGCATCAGTGAGTATATTGGGTGCAAATTGTCGAGAACTTGTCGAGGAGTTAGATATTCCAGTGATATCCATGTCTAATAAGGTCACAACCGCTGGGGGTACGCAATACTTTATCGTGGGTAAAGTAAAAACAATGATAAAGTATCAGAACCAGGAAAAAGAAATAATTTTGTTTTTATGTCCCCAATTGGAACAGGAACTTTATCTGGGTGTAGACTTTTGGAAACTATTCCAACTGGCCCCAGATGTTCTTGGCGTGGCCGAAATAAATGTGGAACAAGTTATTAACGACTTGACCGATTCGAGTTCGGAGTATAAACTTAACCCACATACGTTATCCCCAGATGAAGAGAAACGGCTGAAGGAAGTTGTGGATAAATTTATGACCTTCGAAAAGCATGGTTTAGGTTGTACCAGCGTGGAAAAACATTCCATCAAACTTATAGAGGGTGCGATGCCGGTCAAAGACCGCCATTACCCGATGTCTCCAGCGGTTCAAGACATCACGTATCAGGAAGTTGACCATATGTTAGCCCTTAAGGTGATCGAGGAGAGTGAGAGCCCGTGGAGCAATCGGACAACGATAGTGAGGAAGCCCGGGAAAAACCGCTTCTGTTTGGATGCCCGAAAGTTAAATAAACTCACGGTAAAGGACGCGTACCCGCTGCAAAACATCGAGGGAATACTAAGTCGAATAGACGAAACATATTATATAAGCAGCGTGGATCTTAAATACGCGTTCTGGCAGATCGAAATGGACGAAGATAGCAAGTCGTATACCGCTTTTACGGTCCCAGGTCGTCCATTGTACCAATTCCGCGTGATGCCGTTTGGATTGTGCAATGCTGCACAGAGATTATGCCGACTGATGGACAAAGTCATTCCCCAACGACTGAAGGAGAATGTCTTTGTGTACCTGGACGACTTGCTGATCATTTCAAGCGACTTCGACGAGCATCTTCGTCTATTGACTGAGGTGGCCGAATGCCTTAAACGAGCAAATTTAACTATCGGGTTGACAAAATCGAAGTTCTGTTTCCAACAGCTAAAATATTTAGGGTTTATCATTGGTGGCGGTGTATTGCGGACAGACCCCGACAAGGTCGAAGCAATTAAGAAAATCAGAGTCCCTAAAAATGCCAGAGAAGTCCGGAGTTTTCTTGGTACTGTGGGGTGGTACCGAAGATTCATTAAGGACTTCGCGTCTCTTTCGGCTCCCCTCACCGATACCCTCAAGAAATCGCCTAAGTTTCAAATCTCGGAAAAGGCAAAAGAGGCTTTTGAAGACCTGAAGAAGGCCTTGACCTCCGCCCCAGTTCTACGTCACGCTGATTTCTCCAAACCTTTCTTCATCCAATGCGACGCATCGGAATATGGCATCGGTGCTGTTCTGTTTCAGCTGAATAGCGAAGGACATGAACACCCGATTGCTTTCTACTCCAAGAAATTAAATAAGTGTCAGAGAAATTACAGCGTGACGGAGAAGGAGTGTCTGGCTGCGGTGATGGCAATCCAAAGGTTCCGCCCTTATGTGGAGCTCATGGAGTTTACGGTGATCACTGATCACGCGAGTTTGCAATGGCTGATGAACCTAAAAGATCTTAGTGGTCGTTTAGCTCGTTGGTCATTGCAACTCCAGGGATTCAACTTCAAGATTGAGCACCGTAAGGGGAAGGACAACGTGGTTGCCGACATGCTGTCCCGCTTGCCCACGGTCGACGAAATAGATGTGGACCAGGTCTTAGAATTTGAAACAACTGAGTTCGAAAGCGAGGCCTATAAAGAGCTTCGAGATACAGTGGCTAAGAATGGAGAAAATCTTCCGGACCTGAAGATAGTGGACAACATGGTATTTAAGAAGAGTCACACGCCCTATGATCCGGATACCCAAGAGTTCCAGTGGAAATTATGGGTCCCGGAATCATTAACCCATGTTTTGATTGAGCAAGCCCACGATAAGACCACGTCAGCTCATGGGGGAATATCGAAAACCCTATACCGCCTAAGGGAAAAATATTACTGGCCTCATATGGCAACACAGGTCCGAAAATATGTCTCCAACTGCACAGTGTGTAAAGAGACTAAGCCCACCAATGAAAAGACACAGCCCCCAATAGGAAATGAAGTAGTGACACAACTTCCATTCCAAAAACTGTACATTGACTTCTTGGGAAAGTATCCTCGCTCGAAAAGTGGCAACGCATTTATCTTTATAGTTGTTGACCATTTCAGCAAATTTACTTTCCTGAAAGCAATGCGAGAGGCGACGGCATCGAATGTAGTCAAATTTATGGTTCAGGATATTTTTCGAAAGTTTGGTGTGCCCGAGACGATACATTCCGACAACGGGGCACAATTCATATCAAAGACATTCAAAGATATGATTGAAACATATGGGATAAATCATATTCAAACAGCTCCATACGCCCCACAGTCGAATGCATCCGAACGGGTCAACCAGTCAGTGCTATCAGCTATAAGGGCCTACCTAGAGAATGACCACAGAGACTGGGATTTGTACCTCACAGATATCGAGTGTGCTTTGCGTACTTCCATACACAGTGCAACGGGAGTAACTCCATTTTTCGCCTTATTTGGTCACAGTATGTACACCCATGGGGCTGACTATAATAGTGCGGTTACACTACAGTTTTTTGCCGGGTTAACCCACTTTATGAGGATTTATTGCTTAATCTGGTCAAATCTGACCAGATTTGCCATACAAAAATTAAATCCTCTCACGACTGGGTTTATTTTAAATCCGGCACAAATCCACCAAAAATACAGTGTTGTATTCGGTATTTGTGAAAAAAAAATCCAACTCTACTCAAAAAGTACCAAAAGTTGCAACTGTTTTTGCAACAGAGTTTGTCGTGTTTTACACGTTTACGATTGGTCGCATGAGATTTTTTGGAGTTAATAAATCTAAAGTTATTTAGAAATCATAAAATTATTTATTTTTTTGTGTTTTTTAACAAAAAGTGATTGATACCATGATACAAAAATGTATCCCTGTGTGTAAAATATACCAATATGAGCAAAGAGGGGACGATATCTCATACGAGAAATTGTAAAAGTGTAACACACGACTTTATTAGTTATTTTGTATGTATACGTAAATAAACATCAGCTGACAGTTTATTTCCTCGAAAAGCTAAGTGTAGCCAGCAAAGATTAACCCACTGGATCTACTAAACCCAGTGGGTTAACTTTCAATAGTGTAACCGGGGTATAAGTTAGCCAGAAAGTTATTTTCCATGACTGATCATGAAATAAGGCAGGTGGAGCGAAACGACCGAATGGAACTAATCCGTGAAAAAATCCGGCAGAGTATGCACCAGGCATACGAACAAAGCGCAAAAAGATATAATGCCAGGGCCCGCACGGTTACCTTCTCTCCCGGTCAAGAGGTATACAAAAGAAACTACGTCCTCAGTGACTTCGGGAAAAATTTTAATGCGAAATTCGCGCGCAAATTTACAAAGTGCCGCATCTTGAAGCCAGTAGGAAATAATATGTACTCCCTGGAAGATTTAAATGGGAAGCCAATGGGAGTGTGTCATGCAAAAGACCTTAAAAGATGAAACTTTAGGTACTAGCTCGTTGTGGGGTGGATTGGAAACACGTATATGTCCGTGAAATCATGGTGCCGAAATAAAAAAAAAAAAAAAAAAAAAAAAAAAACAAAAAGGTGTCCATTGTACAGTCAATAATGCAGTCCTATTAATAGTTCTTAAAAAAATGGTGTATATCGTGGTATAATAATTCTGAAGGTAGCTCAAATTCACTACAAATGAATATGCAACAGATTGTATTGTTGGATCACCAACTAAATACGCGAAAAATGAATGGGACACCAAAGTCAGCTTCGATATATGTTCAAAAGTTTGTTTCATCACAATGTGGATGAATTTCGTTTCAATAAATGTTGTAACAAATATTTTCATTCCGATTAAAAATGTGTACAATGATTAAAAAAAAAAAAAAAATAAATAAAATAAATGGTAATCAGCTATTTGCTATGGCCTACAGTGTAATGAATGTACCATGGGTGTAATATGATTAAACCTATCCCCTAAAAGAGGCGTAGGATTCCTGTTCTATAAATATTTAAAATGAAAAATATTTCCTTTATAAATTTTCATTTGACACATTACTTTTCCTTTATAAAAGCTTTCATTTTCATAAAAACAGAAGTGAGCCCCAGGTGACTAGAAATCTACTAAATGCTTGATAATTTTATTCATAACTCTTTGGGTACGTGTATGTTGTCATAAGCAGCAAAATGATCGCAATGCTAAATTCAAAATATCTCCAAACAATTCTTATCCATACTAAGCAACGCTTCATCAACATTTTATTTCGTTTCATGTATTTAAAACCGTCTAATCTTCATTGCAATAAGCACAGTCAACTGGTAGTATGTTATCCGCCAAAATGTAGAGCAAAATAATATACATTTCAGAAGATAATCAGTTGGTAGAGTGGTGTACATCGGTGCGTATTAGTATTAATAATGTATTAATAGTCTACTTATCTTCTGTAGTGACCCATTAAACGCATTTGTCGAATTACAAGTTCCCAGAAGTAAATACAATTTCAATTCTTCTTACTAGAAATATAACTAAGTCTTTTGTTGCATTCAAAATTGAGGACTAAAACTGCCCCAGTGAACATACTTTAGTTCCTCTTTGATTATGGTTCAATTATTAAGGTTACCCCAAAGGCTAAGTCAGGCTTAAATTTTTTTTGCCACGAGGAATGCACAAAACAGAATAAAACTACAAATTATTAATGGCATAATTCTAATTATGAAATTGTAGTAATACAATGTTGGTAGAACTCAAATAAAAATGTATTTTGACAGCAAGTGAAGACATCAGGTGAGCCTACAGGGTCACCTTCTTAGGGCAGCATGATGGAAGTACTCGCGTACACATGGGTATGAAAACCAACTTCTTATCTGAACGTCAACAGAGATCTAAAAGTTAAATCTCACATGTTGTGTCCAATTTTTTTACTAAATGTCGTGCTATCAATTGGTTCCATACCAGTACTTAGTACTTGCACTTTTATTTATTAACAGTAAAACTTCCTAAAGTCACTTCCTTATCTAAGCCTACACACCAACCGTGCCCTATTTAACAAAGTTCGAAATTCCTGGCCTATCACCACAAATCAGCACTTTCTGTGTGCATTTGTTCACATTTCCAAATTACTGTCTTACATAGACAAAATATACCACCCAAATGCGTAAAAATGTTAAAAATTTAAGCTTTAATTTTTCACATTAGGGCAAATGGTATCAAATGTTGTACCCACCGTAAATACATTGTTTGAATGTCGAAAACCCCTTTAATACAACTAATCCGCACTCCATCAACGTCCAAACTTTAGAATTCCGGCTCTATTTGTTTGCATAATAAAAAAAAGGGTAAAATGCATTATGGTACTCCCATGATGTGATGTAATTATATGTCTGTTCCACCACATTATTTCTCTACAACTCCTTTATTAGGGTTGCGTCAATAACAGTGCGTAGCTTATTCCTTTTTGGTACATTTCACGCTGCACTACTTTTGATATCAAGAGAAGAGTAAGGTTAAGTGAGAGTGTTTGCTGGGTAAACAAAAGTACTAAAGTTAACTTGAACCCAAAAATTTAATAATATGGAATTGCTCCATAAAATGCTTCGTTTCATCTAAATTGTTTGATGGGATAATCCGATGTCAGCATTAAATGCTTTATTATTGCGGCCTTAGGTAGAGGGGTTCTATATGTGAACAAAGAACATTTTTAGAGCAAACCTATTTGTCATCATCTTCTTTGACAAATTATTTTCAAAAAACATGGTGTTGTTTTGAAATGGTCAGTTGTTGTAATACATTCATCATCACACTTTTACACCATGGGATAAATTATCACCTAAAATATGATTGAATGTGGCATCTAATAGATTAAATTTGTTGAAACCCGCATTTAAAATACCATTTATGTTGAAAATATCTCATTGAGTGAAGAGGTCATAGGAGTGCATAATTTTTTTGTTTATGTTTGTGGGCATGTTATAATAATATAATTATTGTACCATGGTTTGTAGGGCTTGGATTTGTCAGGAACGACCGACCAAATCTAACACCAAACTGAGGAGATGTCCCAAACCGACATGATAAAAATAGCCAAATGCAAATCAAAAACTAATTTAATTCATTTATTGAAAACTAACTGTTTACCAGTGGGATCCCAACTCATCAGTATTGATTTTAACAAAAACAGCAATGTTTTTCGTTCATGCAGGACATTTTTTTTTGTACGCCACAATTTCCATAAGCGCAAAGGTACCCAAATAACAAAATTTTCACGGACTATGAAGTCTTTTAAATAAACAAAAGTGACACCCACTCCTTTATGAAGACGATGGGGTTCGCATTTACAAAAGTTTCTGCAGGCCGTAGAAGTTGCATGTTTGTCCAAAAATATTGAGGAAACCTTAGGTCACTAAGACCATTCTCGTTTGTTTACGCCAGGGATAGCATTTAAAACTACAACACACACATATACATTTACAAGCGAACACCACGACTACGGGTTCTGTGTACCTGTTCACAAGAGCTAAGTATGCTGCACTCAAAATACACGGAGTTTCCAGTACGACTCCATACGCATGTACCCCTTTATGACCATAATCAACACGAACAGCAGGGCATCAGGAAGATTAACACCAACCACCATCAACGGCTCGCGGCATTTTCAACAACACCTAGCAGGGATAACAATATTGTTAATTAGATGGGAAAACAAATGCACAACAGTATACATACCCTACCATTTTCCACCAGTACATACCATATGCCCGGCATGAGACAATCAGGGAGTGGGAGTTCCCCACGTGCAAAGGACTTCCATGGCCATGCACATCAACTTCGTCTCGTTTTCCTTGCCGAATTTGAAGTTTTGTTGCAGGCCACATGTTCGAACAACAATATTTGACCGGCCTCTTGCTGGCATGTGTTGATGGGGAACAGATTGATTCAGCCACTGTAAGGATTTGTAAATTTCCTTCCTCTTTGTCATAGGAGGATTGTATTCAGTCAAATTCCAATTAATAAATGACTGATAACGTGGCGAGGGTTGATTATAATTAATATTTGTCTTGTGCGGGAAAAAAAAAAAATTTCTTCTAATTGGCGTGTGTGCTCAAGTTGGTGGTGGGTGAGAAATGTGTATAGGTTAAAATAGGGATCGCTACGCCGAAAAATGACCACATGCAGGGTTGATGTATAGGGAGTAGGAAGTGTTCGGAGTGTAGGCAGTAGTGTTGGTAAGCGTTCAATTTGGCCGTGGCTGGTGTAAATGCGCTATAAATAAGAAAAAATGAACGCACATGTAAACGGTTCTACTTTAACATATAAATACTATGAAATTTGAGGAAAATTGGGAAATAGAATAATACAGTAACCAGTATTATTCAGATGGATGGTAAATGTTCCTTGATGGGAGAATTAAACCTCCGTTTTTATTTTTTCTTGTTGATTTGGGATTGTGAAAATTAAGAACAATTTTATTGTGGAAATAGCAAGCCTAATTGTATTGCTTTTTGAAGAACAAAGTTGTAGAGTGGGAAAAATCCTTCTTTGGGTCATGTTCATTTTAATAGTATACAACATTTTTGATTCCTTTGGTTCCTTCATTGCGGACAGATAATTCGGTTTAGGCAAGCCAGTCGGTTTACTTTTTACAGTTGTCGAGCAAAAGAGAATAAAACTTCTAACTCTCTGAGAAAGTTCTGACCGGACAATTCTTGCTGGGAAAGTAACCAGACAGACCGTTTGTAAGCTGGTAGGGTATTCACAATAGAGTGATGTCAATTCCGAATGAATAGGTGGAAATTGACAGATAAGAAGAACAGCCAGCAAAGAAAATTGAAAAATTATGAAGGAAAATGGTGTTTCATGGAAAATTAGCGTCTGGCGGGAGTTGCTAAATTGAGGGCTATATAAGGAGGTGAGCAAAGGAAAACCCAAAGTCATAGTCCAGACGTTACCCGAGTCAATATAACACCCAGACGACAGTGAAACAATATATAAATTTTTTGTTCGTTACATTTATTTTAAAATAGAGTAAGTCGAAGTAGTGGTGATGTGGTTAATAAATGTAGCAAGTGGTGATGTTTGTGTGTTTTTAACAGAAATATTCCGGCTGCATAATACCAAGAAAAGAATTTTTCTGGAGGCTGGACGTTTTGACTGCACAACGGCAAGAGATTGAACCTTTCTTGGTGACGAAGTGGAGACAAATAGGATCGCGGTGCTGGTGCAGGAAAATAATTCATTTTGGTGGTGAAACCAGGCCAAAGTTTGGAATAAGACTGCTATATTCTCAGGGCCGAATAATTGGAAGTGGTATAAGGCCGGTATATCTACTGTTTGCTGCATCTGTCGTCTCTTTCCCCACCAGCTGCCGTGGCAAATTAATGCAAGACATCCATATAAAGATCCAGCCGCATTTTGAGGTGTGTTGAGGCGTTTTAAATTTCGCCATCCTGAACGTGTGTTGCAAGCTGCAAGAAACAAGAAAATACAGCAATCAAATTTCTGAATATATACCAGGTAAAAGGTATCTCACCGTTGTGTTTGTCCATTTTTGTACGTATTTTATGCTGTTTTTGTACGCATTTTTGTGCTGTTTTCATACGCATTTTGGTGTGCGTTTCGTGCATATTTGTGCCGGCTGTGATAGCAAGCAATTCTTGGCGTTGTATCAGTGCATCACGTAAATAAAAGAAATTGCCAAGAAATCGGGTCTGCAGAGATCTGAAAGTAAAGAAAGAAATTTAAACTTAATCATAAAATATTTAAATCAGTGAAGTTGAGATCATTCTATATAAATATAATTTTTCGCGTGTTTAAATTTTTATATTCCATAAGTAAATCATCATATTGTAAGGGAAAAATACCAGGAGTAGTTTAAGAAAAGGCTGAGTGTGTTGCAAGAGGATTATCTCGTATCCTTGTGGAGTTGATTTTTGTGCCGATAGGTTTTGGCGGCAAAATACCCAGTTAAGAGAGCTCTTTTAGGTGGTAGAGTAAAGGTCAAAAGGCGCGATTTTTGCGCGCGGAAAGACAAGGTAAAGGTTTAATGCTTTTCTTCCACAGAGGATTGAAGCCATTTTTATTTGAGTAGAGAAATCCAGGTATTATTCTTATCTTTTATTTTATTTCATGTTTTTTTTTGTTTGTTACTTTTACGCAATCTTTTATGAGAGAATTATACAAATTTTAAATGTTTTATAGATCTAATTATTTGCTTAATAAATCAATATGTTTTAGTATTTAAATGTGAAATAATAATGTGTTGCTAATTTTGTGTCATTTGGGGGATGTTGGCGTGAAGTAAGAGTGTGATTGGAGAAGTGTGGTTTGTGGGGGTCCAGAGGAAAGCAAGGTAAGGACATGCTGGACCCAGGTAGGGTGGGCTAGTGCGGGATCACTCCAGCAAGATCCCGGCGTGAAGTTTCCCTTTGTATGGTTTTAAGACGAAGTAAAAGTAATAGAATGTACCCCCTCTTTCGACGTTAGTGTGCTGGGTTCGGTTGGCGGGTTGAGTTCCCTAGCCCTGAGGAGTCCTCGTAGTCGGTCAATTGGCCTAATCGAACGCCGAGACAACGCACACATAACAAATCATTCGTACCAAAAAGTATTAACATAGGTCAATGTTTTGTTTAGACCCCACACAACGGGACCACCCTGTTCAACAAATTTTGACAGTTTTTGGTCATTTTGGTCGATAAAACGTATGAATTGCTGTTTGTACACATTTATTATAAATAATAATTAATTTCAATACAAAATGGACGTTGAAATAGTTTTGGCCAGAAAATTTGGATTTGGGACCATTGTGCATTGTCTATTCCTAACTCATACTGTAAAGAGTGAAATAATAAAACACTACTTAATTTGATTATAACTTTGTCTTTCAATATATAAAAACACAAAACTAGCTTTTTTCAGAACTAAAACGTTTTTAAAATTTTTACGACTCTTACACATTTTACACTAAAAACCCGTTCCCGTTCACAAAAAAGTTGTAAAATGTTCACTTCTCTTAAAAAAATGGCGCTGAATGACGCCCTCTTTAAAAACTTTTTACTCGACAAATTTGAACGAGTAAAAAAAAGGAACATGGATGTCGGCGTCTAATTGGCTGGTTCGCCGACTTTGCCAGCTTTTTTGAGTTTTACTATTAAAAAGTACGGAAACAAAGCTACGAATGAGAACCGTATCTAAAATCTTCTGAGCAACTTTTTGTAGAATGTTTGAGTGTTGGAAAATCTCATCTTGTGGTCCTTTTGCTACGGTTCAAGAAATAAAGGATGAGAAGGATTTGAAAGGAATTGAATTAGAAGAATGATTCGCCAATCGATTTGACTGCAGACATGTAATCTCAAAAGGAAGCTGCAATAACGCCAAACAGAGATATGAAGGTATTTTCCCAAGTATTATAGGGGAAAAATAAAAAGTGCATCATGCGATATCTCAGAAACTTCACCTATGACGAAATTTTCTTTTGGGTTCTCAATATACTCACCAAGGGCTTTCATATCCAAAAGGAATATTCCACCACCTCACATATGCTGTTTCACAGTGTTATCATTTTACTAAACACAGAAGGGGTAAATAATTATACATTAAAATTATTTTTTTATATTTGAGTCAAACTTTTTCATACAAATGCATATTGTATTTTTGTAACAAATTAAACACTTTGTGCTGCTTTTAATGCGTTGCTTAGATCATCTATTAAATCTTCAACATCTTCAAGCCCAACCGATAATCGGATTAATGAATCAGTTATTTCCAACTTCTTTCTGTCTTCCGCTGGTACAGAAGCATGGGTCATTACAGATCTAGAAAAAAAATAATAAAAAATATTAATTCGATTAATAATTTATTAGTACGATATACATAGATTATTTGAAAGACAAATTGCCTTTTTACTATAAAAAATTCAGTGGATATACATATGTACATATAAAAATCACTCAAATATTACTTTGTTCCAGAACTAAAAAGTTTTTACAATTTTACCCGAAAAAGCGTTCCCGTACACAAAAAAGTCGTAAAATGTTCACTTCTCTTTAAACAAAAATGGCGCTGAATGACGCCCTCTCTAAAAACTTTTTACACGAAAAATTTGGGCGAGTAAAAAATATTAACATGGTTGCCGGCGTCTGATTGGCTGATACGCCGACTTTGACATTTGTTCCAGTTTTTTGACGTATTTTCCATTTTCCGCTTTTTTATTGAGTCTATAGATAATACAAATATCCGTACAGACTAAATTAATTTACATATATACAATTTAGATTAGATTTGGATTAAGTATTCAGAAGCAATATTATTTTTCGTTTTAAACTGACTTTACTTTCGAATAGATCGATGTGAGAATAGAATTTATTAAATTGAAGCATAAGACGGCGTAGTGGATCATTATTGGCATAATTAGTTTGAAAATATTGAACTTGAAGTGGTTGGAAATTTCGAGTTGGTCTATTGGAGACATTTAGTAAGATTCTGCTCATAATCAGATCCGAATAAATGTTTTCCTGAATAACATTTAAAAGAAAATTTAGTCCCAACGTTATACGTCGGCTTTTCAATTTGGCAGTTTAATCATTTTGAGTCTTGTTTCATATGAGGGCAGTGTTTGGTGGTTCCACCTATGATGACGCAAGCAGAATAACAGAAATTGTTTTTGAACTGATTGAATCAGATTGGAGTATATAGTATACTGTGGATCCCAAATTATTGCACCGTATTCAAGAATACTGCGAACAAAAGATATATACAGATTCTTAATAACAAGTGTATCCGAAAATTCTTTACCCCAGCGTTTCATAAAACCTAAGGCACCGTGGGCTTTATTCACCATGGAGTTTATATGCAATCTAAAAGTTAAACGGTGGGTGATCCAATAAAATACCCAAATCCTTGAATGATTCGACGGTTTATCGAAATAAGGGTGGTAAATTGTAAGGGCCGATGTTGATTTTGAATAAAACACAAATTATTTAGGAAATTATTGTAATTTTATTTTATTATGATATATTGGTATTACTCAATTATGTATGGAACAAAATATCGGCCAAATGGGCGCCGCGACCACGGCGGCACACCTCCATACGATGGTCCAAATTTTTGATGACCCTGAGGCATTATGGAGGTTCTATGCCGTTAATGTGCCGAATTATCTCATCCTTTAGCTCTTGAATTGTTGCTGGCTTATCGACGTACACCTTTTCTTTCAAATAACCCCAAAGAAAAAAGTCCAACGGTGTCAAATCACATGATCTTGGCGGCCAATTGACATCGCCATAACGTGAGATAACACGGCCATTGAATTTGTTGCGCAAAATAGCCATTTTTTCGTTAGCTGTGTGGCAAGTGGCACCGTCCTGCTGAAACCACATATCGTCCACATCCATATCTTCCAATTCGGACCATAAAAGGTTCGTTATCATCTCACGATAGCGAACACCATTCACAGTAACTGCCTGACCGGCCTCATTTTGGAAATAATACGGCCCGATGATGCCGCCAGCCCATAAACCGCACCAAACAGTCACTCTTTGTGGGTGCATTGGTTTTTCGACAATCACTCTTGGATTCTCATTCTCCCAAATGCGGCAATTCTGTTTATTGACGAATCCACTGAGGTGAAAATGTGCCTCATCACTGAAGATGATTTTCTTCGAAAATTGATCATCCACTGTTGCCATTTCTTGCCACCATTCTGCCCATTCACGACGTTTGAAATGGTCAAAAGGCTTTAGTTCTTGAGCCAATTGCACCTTGTAAGCATGTAAATGCAAGTCTTTATACATAATGTTCATCAACGACGAGCGTGAGAGGTGCAATTGTTGGGCACGACGACGAGTTGAGTTGGACGGCTCTTCAGCCACACTATCGCGAACAGCAGCAATATTTTCTGCAGTACGAGCGATTTTTGCGATTGTACGCACATTTGGACGATCAAATTGACCAAAAAAATCACGAAGTGCACGATATGCATTTTGATTTGAACGCCCATTTTCATAATAAGTCTGGATAACTTTAACACGTTGTTGGATTGTGTATATCTCCATGGTTCAAATTGAGTAAGTCTGAAATAGAGAAATGTCAAATAAAACTCGGAAAAAAACTTGGTGTTTAGGTGTGGTTCACATTCAACATCGGCCCTTACAATTTAACCACCCTTTATATTTTCCATATCTTCTGCAATTTCGGTTTTTCTGTATTTCGGCATTGGTACTGAATTCCTATTTCTCCATAATTTTTGTTGATGCTTTAGCTTGCAAACAGGTTTTCGTCAGGCAGAATGGCAAAAGAAAAAAAATCGATTTTTTCGCGATGTAGGCAAAAGTTTTTATCCCACTTCTGAAATGTAGTGTTCCTGCATTTTGCATTAAAGACACCGGAGTTATTTATTCTTATAATTTATTTTATTTGTTTTCAACAGCTTGTTGCAAACAAGAGGGCGAGTGTCTGTTGTTTTGTGTGTCTATCACTAAACTGAACTACCGACCAGCAGTCGATTACCTGCAAACCAATAATGCCCCACACACATAACAACAAGACACCCACTCTTGTGCTCACGAGAGATTGGTACAATATTATTTCTCTTATGTACTAAACACTTATGATCTAGAGCAAACTACAGTATCTTACAAAAGTATGTATATACTACAATATGTAGGTGGCATCTTTATCCATCCTGTTGACATGGCCCAGCCAACCTGATAATTGCAGCTCGATATTTTTTACTATACCAGCGTTGATCGGCTGGTGGAGCTCGTGGTTTATAGACCGGGTCTTTTTCATACTTCTTTTTAATATCCACAAAACGAAACAGGTTTCCAAACACAAAATATATTTTTCTTTTGTTTTATATTAATTTGCATTGTATTTTTAATAAAAATATATAAATTTTGCCACTATCGATCACTTTCATCTGACTTTTATTTTCATTATAACAATTCTTCTGCAGGTACACAATTATTCGTGTACATGATTATTTGATAATTTATTGTCAATTTATTTAAACTCATGACAATATTATGACAAAGGTCGGATCTTTCACCACTTAAATTTCACTCATGAAAATTCAATGAAAAAGATTGGATCTTTCACGACTTTCAATTGCACTCATGAAAATTAGATGGAAAAGATAGGATCTTTCACGACTCCTTTCGCATTCATGCAAAAGAACCAGTGAAATCATGATTTCACATGGAATCACTTCCATTTAATTTTGCTGGGTTATTAACCAGTTTGGATGGCTGAAAATCCTATTTGCAGGATGAGTTATGGGGCGTTTTTAAGGCAACAAAATATGGTTATCTGGTCATTAGTATGCCGATATAATGTAAAAAAAAAATATTTTGCCTCTACCTATAAAATTGGGCATAATTTACATGATTGATCTTTTACATGCACAATTTTTACAAAGGCATTAAAAACACCAAACAATGATGGAAGCCCCAGTGATCCTTGTGATAGCTTTGGTATGGAACAAAGTACATTTTCACATCGAAACCAAACGATATTATTCATTTTTGAGGGAAAAGCTTATACGCTGGAAAAATTATCCGGTGTCTATAAACCAAAAGTTTATAGTTTTAAAAATGCACACACAAACTTTCCTCCATGCCGAAAGATTCCAGTTGTTGAAATAAGTGCAAAATATTTTTAACACACTATGTCAGCATGCCAATGATCAGATTACCATATTTTTTGATTTAAAAGAGCTTTATTCCATGTATCACATAAATTGAATGTGGCTTGTGCGGGACCTTTTTCAATATTTAAATGGAATAAAAATTATTTTAGTTATTAATAGGCAAAATGTCATTTATTCGTGCAACAGGAAAAAAATTTGATGCAACATTTTTTTCATTTCATAGGATTTTCCAAAAAAAAAAAAAAAAATCAGAGTGGTTTGTGCGTGACCTTTTTTTAATAATTAAATGGAATGAACGTTGTTATTTTTGGCAATAATAGACAAAAGTTCATTCACTCTCGATACAGGAAATCATTTTTGAGAAAAAAGGTCAAAAAGTCATAACCCTAGTTGTTTATCCGGCTCGAAGAACCAAATGTTTATTCGGCCCGAAGCGGCCAAATGTTTAGTCCGCACTATAGGGACTGGGGGAACAAGTGTAATCGAGGCTCCCCAATGGAGCCAGTACGCCCAATGCGTACGAGTGGCCGTCGGTAATAATGAAAATAGAATAAAATAAAACACGATAGTTTTAGTAGAAGGTTTGGCTCAATTGCCGGTGTTTATTCAATGGTAAACAATATTACCTTTTCGAAATAATGATGTACAACGATATGTACTAAGGCTTACGATAAAGCGCGGGAGTTGCTTGCAAGTCAAGCTGATCGATCTTCTTTTCTTTTGTTTATTTTTATCTGTTTATGTTTATTATGTTGTGTGTTGACATCTGCATAGATGCTTCAAAAGGGCGGTTGTCAAGTGAATATTCGTTGAAATCTCTCATACTATTACAGGGATGTAATAAATGGGAATGAGGAGATTTCAACGAATATGCCTATGCAATTCATAGGGCTAATTTAAATCAAATAATCAATTCTAACTTAAACATTTGCCGCCTCCCTTGAAACATCCAAATGTTTTAACAAAATCGATATAAGTACAATGTATATATGTAAGTATTCAGTATTGGTATATATAGTGCAGGCGTGAGCATAACCTTTTACATTTTTTCTTTCAAACGATTTTGATTTTTTTTTTTGTTTTTAGCATTTCATTTTTTTCAAAAACATTCTTACATGCTAAACGATGGGCCATGAGGGACCCCGGGCCATTAGGGACCCCGCGGTAAATATGGCCATTAGGGACCATGTGATAGTCTTACAAACTAAACGATTGGGCCATTAGGGACCCCGGGCCATTAGGGACCCCGCGGTAAATATGGTCATAAGGGACCATTCAAGTGACTGGGCCATTAGGGACCCAGCTGTTGTGCAGATCACTATAGACCTGGCTAACGAAAGGGCCATTAGGGACCCCGCGAACGATAGTGCAACGTGAGCTAACGTTCGTTATGTTTGGTTGGGCCGCTTTACAAAGATTTTCCGTACCATTTACGAAAACAAGAAATTATGTCACAGGGCCAGTAATGATCCACCCAAACGATGTATTTTGAGCGAGCAGTGAACCAGACGAAAGTCGAAGAGTATGATTTTTAATTATCTTCGGGTACAAATCTGCTCCTATCAAAATATCCACTGGGCGCGATTCGCCGAATTGAGGATCTGCCAAAACTATATTCGACAAATCCGACTTAAGGTCCGAAGTGACCGAAAATGTGGGAAGATTTCCCGATATCGAATCTACAACTAACGCCGAAATTTCATAAATAGACGACCTTTCACCACGACTGCAAAGTTTCAATGAGCAACTTTTACGACATGTAGCTGCGACAGTACTATTAACTCCAATGATTGTCGATTTCGTGGATTGAACCTGGAGTTTCAGATCCTTCTGAAGTCTTTCCGAAATTAAAGACGACTCAGAAGCCGGGTCGATAAGCGCCCTAACAGGAAATGAAGCACCTTGGTGAACGATATTCACCAGTGCTGTTCCCAATAGAACTTTCCCTGACTGACTGACGTGGAAGGATTTTCGAACTAAATTATCGACCGATGTCGACGGAGCGCTAGATGTAGACGAACTTCTGCTACTATTTAAGGTTCTAGGCCGAAAGGTGGAAGCTGAAGCTGACAACTTCGAACTTCTGGGAGTCACAATTTGACTCGGACTGCTCACCATAGAGCGATCTCTGTGCAATAGAGTGTTATGCCTCTGATTGCACTTGCGACAAGAACGACTATTACAATTTTTGACCTCGTGTCCCTTCTGAAGGCAATTCACACACAAACGATGCCTTTTGACCAATTTATATCTTTCCAACGGCGTACAATTTACGAACCGCTGGCAAACATTTAATTTGTGTTGTTGCTCTGAACAAAGAACGCAACAAGAATTAGGAAATGAACGAAGAGGTGCCGAAAAGTGTTTGGGACTGGGAGAAGAGTGAGGAGACGTACAAGATTTAGGAGACACTTTACAAGTCGAATTATACAAAGTGCCAACACTTCTCATTTCATGCAAACACAGAAGAGTTCGAACTCTTTCTGTCAAGAATGCATCTAATTCTTTCCAAGTTGAAAGACGAGACTTATTTGTCACACTTTGCTCCCATAAAGCGTGTGTGATCTTAGGCAATTTTTGTAAACAAATGAAAACCACGAACGGATCCCAATTATCCGTAGGTATTTCATAAATTGCCATTGCCGAAAGGCAACTATTGATCCCACGTTGTATTGACTTAAGTCCCAAACTAGTTTCCTGATCCAACACAGGAAGCGAAAACAACGATTTCAATTGGCTGTGGACAAGCAAACGTGGATTGTCGTATGTGAAGTTCAATTCATTCCACGCAAGGTTGAAACTCCGATGAGTCAACGGAAACTTCGAGACAATTTCTCGAGCCTCACCACTAGTTTTACTCACCAGATGACACAAACGCTCAATATCTGTCAACCGGGAGTTATCGACGTAGACCGCACTGAACAAATCTCTAAAAGTGGGCCAGTTTAAAATGTTTTCATCGAAAACCTCAATATCACATGGAGGTAACGCAAGATTGTGAATGCTATCAAATTCTGGGAGATCATCAACGAAGTTTGTGCCTATTCTAGGATTCCCAATACTCAATATTGAAGAGCTAGACGCCTGTGTTCCCACATCACGAGAGAAATGGGACGACAAACTCACGTTTTTAACATTCACATCACAGGACTGTTTTTCCACAGAAATGTCGCCTGGATGTTTTGTTAAGAAGTCTTCCGAACTATCCAATGTGTTCGGTGATATTTTAGATGAACTACTAAATCTGGACAACAAACTATTTATCTTTGAAGAACAACTTGTATATTTCTTATGCGACTCCTCATATATGGAATTAAGATTTTCAGGATTTTCTACAGAAGAGAGGCATTTACTAAAAGTTTCCTGAAAGTTTTTCCACAATTTCTCAATTTCCTCACTCCTAACTTCGAGAGCATAAAAGTCATGTTCATCTTCCTTCATAGCACCGAAATGTGCAGTGAATCTTACTATAGAGTTGGAAGCTCTGAGGATCTTTTCTTTAGGGGTGAAAGCCATATTAACGAAAAACAAAGAGAAATCAAACCAACAATATGGTAACCACAAATTTGTAGCCACAAAGAATAATGCCAATAAATTAATTTCCACAAAAGGAAGAATAATCGAGCTACCAATTGTAGCGTGCTGATTTAAAATCGCAATCCAAAATTGAAACAATATTTGTTAAACCTTGTTTAACAAATTAGTATAAGCATATGAATTTATAAATGAACTTTAGCATCTAAATTTGTTCTATTTAATTACAACCTAAAAACCTAATTAGATTCGATCTGGTAACCTTTTTTATTCTGAAATAAAATGAGCTTTCACTCAATTTATTTATATGCAACCATTGTATTGAATTCCATTTGTTTCATATATTACAAAATGTAAAAATGTCTTCATCTTCCACATATATTACATGAATGCTTTACTTGTACTTTAACCGCTAATACGACAAGAAGTCGAACAATAAAGCCTGATCACGAATATTTATAGAAAAACACAAGCTTTTCTTTTCTTCCTCAACTTTACAATCAAGGGAATTGCCACCGCAAATTAACCATTTACATTCCATTAAAGGCCAATCCCCAAGATTGTACATGGTCCTAACGAGCCGCTGAAGAATAACGAGCAATATCTTAATTTGGATTACGTCCACCCTCATTGCTTTTTATAAGAAGACGGTCATACATACAAAATGGAAAGAAGGTATGTAATGTGTTATTAAATTGTGAGCACATAGGGTTTTTTCTTGTTCTTGTTGGATTTCAAAATTTGATTTTGAAACCCAAATTCTTGTTTCAAAACACAACCACCAAAGTCTAAGTCACAAGTCAACGTTATCTTTACAAGATACAAGTTGACCCGCAATTAAACGCTACCAAAGCGTCCGCAAAAGCTACAAGGAAAACAAAAAAAAAAACATAACTTAACATTACGCAACACTTCGTCTCTTCTATTAAATCTCTGCGTTGCATCAAAAAAAAAATTCTTCATAATCAAGAGATATTAACATTTCTCATTAACAAAGCAAAAAGAGCGCTGCACACATCCAACAACGACAAATCTCTGTTAACTACATTGCAGTTACTACAGATTAAAATTTCAACGAGATTGAGACAACAGACGGATTCAATAACATATGTTCCGGCAAAACAAAAACAATCCTCGGTCGTATTCTCTTCCAATGTAAGACTTACATTCATAAATACTCTTGTTAATCAGCTACTCTTTGTTAACAGACTGCATAAATACATGTCGACAACACACCACTGTTGGATGCTCTTACATGCACAACTACTTTCGTTCCTCGGATACGCTGTGTGGAAACACTCTCATCGTCTATTATGTGTGTTGGGAAAAAAAAATAAAGTCGTCTGTAAACAATTTAACAGGGTCTGAGATAAAACAAATTGCATAAAGAGAGTCTGATCTGACGACAGCAACCGAGCCACAGTTAGAATCACATTTTATCAGTTAAAACAGTGCATGGAGGAAATGATATTAAACCAAGCCCTGCAGTGAAGAAATTAAAATAATTTATACTTATTTGTAAAATCATCAATCATAAAAGAAAATTACGACGATACTGGAATATTAATGATATTTACAAACAAAAATTTAATGGGAAAATACTGTGCACAAGTGGAAACAAAACAAATTAAATAGCTTTCGTTTTGTTTTATGTCAGTTGGCTAGAACGTGCCCGTAAACTTCACCCCGCTAAAATAATCATAAAAAACGTCAAAGGTTAGAAGAATTTATTCTAAAATAAATACACATGTTTCATCGTTAAACAAAATTTGCACTTTTTTCCCTTAAGCCAAATAAATCAAACGGTGTCTGAAAAAAAGGTGTGAAAAAGAAATATTTAATAAACGAAGGAGAAGGAAGGAACAGGTAAAAATCGTTTGAATTAAAGTAGAAACCAGAAGGAGAAAAAGGAATCTAAAAGAATCTGTGTAAACAAAATTGTGTGTGTACAGTACAACCTTCGATTCGTTCCCGCATAGGAGCGGTGATAATTCGTACAACAAATTGATTCTTTACTGGCCTATACGCAGGATTGGTTTGTGGTTAAAGTATACCAATGAAATACGTAATTTAATCGCAATTTAAATATGTTTCTTTTTCCACGAGAACTGCCTTTGCCAACAGAGGAATACACCGCATAATTATCCTGAATGTCAACAATAGTTCTCCATGAACGAATGAATGGTTTTTACCGAAACACTGTCAAGGAAATACGATCTGTAAGTAAATTTTTTGCAACTCTTCAGATCAATATAAATCAAAGAAGGACCACAATACATTATTAATTATTTGGCATAAACGTAAGATTAGATGCTAATATTACACACTTCTTTTCCACATTATGGTGAATATCGGTTTCTTTCTTTAAAAAACAATTGAGGATCAAAGTTGTTGCGTCATTATTGTCTTTGAAGTTGTAACAGTTTCGGCAGTTTACACACCGGGATTGCATATAAAAGCCGTAGTCAAGAGAGTACATTTTCACTATTTATAAAGTGTACGACTATCTCCTCACAAGCAGCTTCTTGATATTAGGTAGAAACATATTACCGTTCGTTGTATATGCTTCTTGATTGCCCCTAAATTAAACAGAGAAGAACGTCACTAGTTGTGACTACATATCAATGAGCTCTTCATCCGTTTTTGTTGCCGGCTACATTATTTTACCATTATTTTACAATCCATAACAGCTTTTATTCAAGGATCAAAATTATAAAATAAAATTCAGTTGCCTTTCAGCTAACTCAGTTTAACTGACAAGTAAAGCATACTAACCAAGTATATGAATGAGGCAACAACTAAAACAAAACCAGTTGAATACGTTGAAATGTCAAAAATAATTTGGCAAAACTAAGGCAATTCACTCCGATGTTACAACTAGAATTCGACAGGAAGATATAAAACAGCATTGTTGGAAAAAGTTCATCAACATTTCAAAATTTTCCCTCAAATTTTTGGTTTTTTAATTTATGTTGTGTTCCGCAACTCAAAAGTTTTGCAATTTTTACATTTACTTCTTCTGTGTACCCGTACACAAAAACACAGTGCAAATTATATTGGAAGATCTTACCTTTTTTGCGACTTTTATCACTTTATAAAGCACGGAAACAGACAGTTGTTGTTTTTAATCACAACAACTTTTTTGACAGCTAACAATACCATCAGCTGCCTTGATTCGTGCATCTTGACAAGCAAATTATAAAGAACTTTCGGTTGTTTGTTTTTTGCTCTAACACAAGGTTGTCGAAATCGAATGTTGAGAATTAAACAAGTATCAAATCAAATACAATCATAACATAGCTCCCAAAACAAATCTTTAGGGAATATAGTGAGCAACAACATAAACGCTCGTGGGGTTTGGAGAAACAAAAATAAAGAGTATCTTGTTTTTCGACTAGTGCTAGGAGCTGGTCTGAAATAAACATCTGTAAAGCTCAAAATATTGCAAAACTAAAACACTATGAGATAGTAGTGCCCTTGCTAAAACACGACACACAGCGGAGCCTAGAGAGATTGTGTTTGTATTTCTAATAACTCAACTATATTGGCGAGTATTGCTACTTAAAATATACTCTTTAGTATTCGTTAACAATAACATTTGTCATAACAGTCAAGAGAGCTGTAATTAAAAAAAAAAAAAAAATAACATTTTGAGGTCTCTGTTTTTCAAATGTCCTAATTTGTACATTGAGCAAAGTCGTTATTAGCTCTGTCTGGTTACTTTCACAGCGAGAATTGTCCAGCAAGTACTTTTTCAGAGAGCAAGGTCGTTTTATTCTCTTTTGCAAGAAAACTGTGAAAAGTAAACAGACACCATTCAGCAAACACCAGCAAGCTGAATTATCAATACAATACAATTTGTCCCCGTCATTAAATGAAACAATGCAATGAAAAATTTTATATTTTACTAAAAACAAAAAAGAAAATTGACCAAAAAAGAAAAATAGCTTTGAGTGATCTATATTGGTACTTTGTTCTCTATAAAAACCAAACATTTAGCTTTGCAATTTCCAAAATAACAAAATAAATAACCCGCCACCACCACACAATCAAGAAGAAGAAGAGTTGCAAGTTGCTACCAGCAAAACAATTGCCAACAAGAAATTGCAATCTCTCAGCAAAACAACTGTCAAAATCTCTCTCTCAAATCGTTCTCTTTTGCTGACTTTTTGTATTAACAGACGACTTCCAGCAACAAGTGGTCTAAGTGGTTGCAAATTTTAGGGTAACAAGACACACCTAGTGTTCCATTTCAGACACAAAATTGTTTAAGTTGATATGCCACAAACATATTTACCAAATTGTTGAAATAAGGTTTGGGGCTACACATTGACAATAACTGGTACTAATCTTCTACCTTCTTAAATTCTCACCTTATTTGTCTTCAAAGTATTGGCAAGTATTGGTTGTAGAATTGAAAGGTTCACCTGATTGTTTTTCAATTTAAGTTGTGAATTGAACAATAAAAAATATTTTTATTAGAATATTTTTCGATTGTTGTAGACATCACAACTATTTGCATATATATTGCTATTTGGAATCGTACCAATTCACAAAATCTCAAATAAATTAATATGGCGCCTAATGATGAAAACGCCGCAACTCCTCATAAATTTATATTTTTTTTCCGACCAAATAATTACGTTCTGTGCCGATTTTGGACAAATACCTGTTGAAGATCACACTGCCTCCAGTTTACAAGTTGAGCTTGATGACTTGGAAAGGCGTTGGCGCCAACTTGTTCATGTGTATGAGGAAGAAATGACTTCTTCCGATTACAATCTATCCAACGAAGCAAAAGGGGCAGTACATAGAAAATTTTCGGAATGTTGTCGATCGTATAAAGAGTGCAAATCCTCAATTCTCGACCTCATTCAAATTGAAAATCAAAAACTTCTGGCTTCAGTGCCAAAGTCGAATGATGAAAAAGTCACAGACGCTGATACAAGCTTTTCATTAAAATTACCTCCTTGCGACACAGAGGTGTTCAGTGGTGGCTATGATAAATGGCCAAGTTTCAGGGATATGTTCTCTGCAATTTATTCCCAGCATAAAAAATTGTCTCCGGCGCAAAAATTGTTCCATTTACGAGCCAAAACTAGAGGCGAAGCAAACCAAATTGTAAAACGATTTCCATTGACAGATGACAACTTCCTATTGGCGTGGGAAGCCTTACGCCAACGGTATGAGAATAGGCGTATTCTCATTAACCATCAACTAAGAAAAATTTTCGAAATCGATCACGTTTCAAGTGAACGTGGAAAAGCATTACGAAATCTACAATATACCATTAATAATTGTCTCTCTGTCCTTCGGACATATAATATATCAGTAATTTCTTGGGATCCAATTCTGGTATATTGGGTATCATCCAAGTTACCAGAAGAAACTTTAACTGCTTGGGAAAATTCATTGTCCAACCATAAAGATATGCCATCTTGGGATCAGTTGGATGAATTTATTACGAAACGGCTATACATGATTGAGTCAATTGCTGATATGAGGAAACCATCCTCACATACAAATGCTGCCCAAAAGACTACCAATTACAATGCATCCACTGAGTCTCCACATAAGGCATGTAAGGTATGCCGCCAAGCCCATCATTTAAGGTCATGTTCTACTTTTAAATCTTGGTCACATTCAGAAAAAAGAAAATTTGTTTCCAATAATAAAATCTGTGAGAATTGTTTATCATATGGTCACGTCTCAAAGAAATGTAAAAGTCAACATGTTTGTCAAACATGTAGACAAACACATCATACTTTATTACACTCTGACGAGGGTTCCATCGCTTCAACCTCCGCGGGTTTACGACCCAAACCAAATTGGCAGGCACCTAAGTCTGCATCATATCACGTTGAAACGTATTACCGCGAACAGCCGACCACGTCAGCTGCGGCGTTTTATAACCAAACAAATGTTCAATCTAATTTTTCTCAATCGGGAGAAAGAACAGTTCTGCCCACAGCGCTGATTGATTTAGAACACCAGGGAATATTGTTCACAATACGTGCTTTTATTGACCAAGGATCACAGGAATCTTTTGTATCAAGTCGTGTTGTAACACGCTTTAAAATACCAACCAAAAAGTCATTTACGATGATATCTGGCCTTGGAGGCACACTTCTAGAGAATTCTTCCAAAATTTGTGAACTCACACTGAAATCTAGAAGGTCAAATTTTAAAATCACCACCTCAGCAATTGTTGTTTCCAGTCTAAACCAACTAATGCCATCATCTCTTACGGTGTTTGACGAATTTCCAAATATGTCATGCTTAGAACTAGCCGATCCAAAGTTTTTCCAACCTGCCCCCATCGACATGCTGATCGGCAGTGACATTTTACCAAACATCATAAAGCCAGGATTGGAAAAGAATATTTCGGGGAATTTAATAGCTCAGAATACGGAATTTGAGTGGATCCTCAGTGGAAAACCTAAATCACAAACTGTCCTTTCATTTGCCTCTTGGACAACAACGGTAGATCCATTAAATGAAGAGTTAAGAAAATTCTGGGAACTCGAAAACGTTTCACATGACAACTCTCTTGCGGCATCTGACATCTGGTGTGAAGAGTTTTACAAAGAAACTACGCATAGAAGATCTGATGGTAGATATGTCGTACGACTACCATTTAAGCAGGATCTACCAACTAACCAGTATCTCGGGTCTTCTAGACGTGCTGCTATGGGTCAATTTCTGAGAATGGAAAAGACACTTGCCAACGATTCTAACCTTTCTGTGGAATACAAGAAGGGTCTTTCAGAGTATATATCTTTAGGTCACATGAGACCAACTGATGGGTTTGAAATCGTCGACAATTCTAAATTCATGTCGTTCTACTTACCACACCATGCTGTAGTGAAGCCTGAACGGACTTCTACTAAAGTAAGAGTTGTATTTAATGCCTCTAAAAGGACTGATAGTGGATTCTCATTAAATGATATGCTCCATACTGGTCCTACTTTGCAAAATGACTTAATGAATGTTGTCCTACGTTGGAGATTGTTTAAATATGTGTTCAATGGGGACATTCAAAAAATGTACCGCCAAATATTCGTACACGAAAATGATCAGCAGTACCAGCGAATTTTGTTTCGAACTTCTCCAGTGGGAAAAGTTGAAGATTTTTGTTTGCAAACCGTTACCTTTGGGGTAAATTGTGCACCTTATCTGGCAATTCGAACTTTGCTTCAGTTGAGTGAGGACAGCAGAGAGTCACACCCCACTGCATCGATTATTTTAAAGAGTCAAATTTATGTTGATGACATTTTGTCTGGAGCCCATTCCTTAACAGAGGCAAGATCGTACCTGCATGAGGTTATTGACTTACTAAACACCGCTGGATTTCCGCTAAAGAAAATTACGTCAAATAACCCTCAAATTCTACAAAATCTCCCCCCAGACGATCTTCTAAGCGAGGATTTTTTAAAAATAGAGGATGTTAGTGCAACTAAAACATTGGGGATTCAATGGAATGCCATGTCTGATTACTTTTTCTACAACGTGACACACATAGAATTGCCAACTGATTCCATTACAAAAAGAAAAATTTTGTCAATTGTTGCTAAGTTATTTGATCCAGCCGGTTGGCTAACTCCTATTATTGTTGTCGCAAAGCTTCTGATGCAACAATTATGGATTGATGGTACGAATTGGGACGAAGAAGTCAAATCACATTCTCTCGAGAAGTGGAAGTTTTTCATAATGAATTTCTCTGAAATTCAAAACATTAAAATCCCTCGTTGGATACATTACTCTCCGCATAATCATATACAAATTCATGGCTTCTGTGATGCTTCAGAGAAAGCTTACTGTGCTTGTTTGTACATCCGCTCAACTTATACTAAAGAGGATACACATGTCAATTTACTTGTTTCTAAAAGCAAAGTAGCTCCTTTAAAAACGGTTAGCTTGCCCAGATTAGAGTTATGTGGCGCAGCAATGCTTTCTAAACTTGTAAAAACTGTTTGCCAAAACCTAGAGCTCACAACACCAGAAATATATTTGTGGACTGATTCCACAATTACGCTTGCTTGGATTAGTAAACCACCTTTCCATTGGAAAACCTTTGTTGCTAATAAAGTTTCCGAAATACTTGATAACATTGGAAATGTCAACTGGAGACATGTCTCGTCTGCTGATAATCCCGCAGATCTTGGTACACGTGGATGCACTGCTGAGGAACTACAGTCCAATTCCCTTTGGTGGAATGGACCAAAATGGTTGACGAAAACACCAAATCACTGGCCCGATCAGATCATTCACAAAGAACCAGAACTCGAGAGGAAAGTAATTGCGCTACATGTTAATGTTGCTGATGACGATTTCTTGGAAAGATTTTCTTCATTAAAACGAGCCCTTCGAGTCTGTTCATATGTTTTTAGATTTATACATGGATGCAAGAAAGTCTTAGCCCACTCACTCCAGAGGAATGTTATCACTTCTCGAGAGATATCGTTTGTGAAGTACCATTTAATTCGTTTGGCGCAAAGGACATACTATACATGGGAATATGAGGCTCTTGAATCCAATCAATCGATTCCTACCAAGAGCAGGCTGTTGACTTTAAACCCGTTTTTGGACGAGAACAAATTGCTACGAGTCAATGGCCGGTTGGCGAATGCTGACATAAGTTACAACGAACGAAATCCAATCATATTACCAGAAAAGTCAAGATTTTGCAAACTATTCATTGAATACACACATGAACTTTTATTGCATGCCGAACATCAAGCAATGTTACGAGCAATCCGACAAGAGTTCTTTGTAATAAGGTTGAAAGGCGCTGTGCGTCAATGCATAAGGAAATGTGTTAAATGTACAATTTATAAGCACCGATTTCAACATCAGATTATGGCCGCCTTACCTCCAGAACGCTGTAATTTTTCACTACCATTTACAAATACTGGACTTGATTTCGCTGGTCCGTTTGAGATAAAATCTTCCCATCTTCGTAACGCCAAACTACAAAAAGGTTATGCAGCTATTTTTGTATGCCTTTCGACACGCGCCATACACCTAGAAGTATGCTCAGACTTGTCGTCGGAAGCATTCCTGGCTACATTTAGCCGCTTCGTTGGACGAAGAGGTTTTCCGAATCAACTTTTCTCAGATAATGGAACTAACTTTGTTGGATCCAACCGCACTCTGGTGAAAGAGTACAAACAATTTCTTCTGTCTGCTGAACAATATTTAATAGCAAAATATAATTTACACGGATTCAAGTGGCATTTTATACCGCCCCAAGCGCCACATATGGGTGGCATATGGGAAGCTGCGGTAAAGAGTATGAAAACTCATCTCAAGAAAGTAGCAGGCCACTTAAAATATACTTACGAAGAGTTTTCAACCTTACTGATAAAGATTGAAAGTATTTTGAATTCCAGACCACTGTCTCCTCTAAGCGAAGACCCAACTGACTTAATACCGCTAACACCCGGGCACTTGTTACGAGGAGCTCCACTTGTGGCCATACCAGAACAATATTCTGACAACGTATCGTTGATGAATAGGTGGCAAAGATTGAAAACTTTGCAACTTCATTTTGCCAAGCGTTGGAAAAACGAGTACATAACTGAGCTCCAACGTAGATACAAATGGAAGAAAAGCCAACGAGATTTAAAACCAGACGATTTTGTAGTCATTAAAGATGACAGTTTGCCACCAACCGAATGGCGACTTGGACGAGTGGTTAAAGTGTTTACTGGAAAAGACTTCAAAATTCGCGTAGCTGAAATTCGAACCCAAAGTGGGCTAGTAACACGTCCACTTGTTAAGCTTTGTATACTTCCCAATTGTTAGCTCTGTACCCTGCTCACATATTTAATAACACCTTACATTTCAGTAATACTTCTAGTCTGCCCAAATGTCGCATCTGTCAAGAGCGACACTTCATCCACTCGTGCCCTACATTCCACAACATGAGCGTCATGAAACGTAGAGAAGAAGCAAGAACAAAAGGATTTTGTTTTAACTGCCTGTGTACGGCTCATATCCGGGAATGGTGTCCAAGCCGAAAAACCTGTATGGTATGTCAAAAAGGACACCATACGATGCTCCATGTTGACAACAACAGTAAAACCAGAACAGCCATCAAACAGAGGTCACCATCTCCTAACTCCAGTCCGGAGACAAGATCGGCAAAACCAAGACAACGTCGATCAGATGAACATAGAAAAAGGTCACCTAAGCCAACATCAAAACACTCCACGTCTTCCAAAAAATTAGACCGCAAAAACAGCGTCAGTGAGAGACTAAGCTGCCGTGCAAAGTCGCATGTGTTCCTGCCAACTGCTCTTGCGAAGGTCTTGACTGCTGAAGGTTGTGATAAGGTACGCCTAGTACTGAATTCTGGTTCGACACAAACAACATTTTCCTCTAAGCTTGTAGATAGATTACAATTACCTCTTACTCAACGAGCCGGGAAACAATTTGCCACTATTAATCTACAATCGTTTCATGATCACACAATAAAGATACAAATCACTGGCGAAATCAAGGGTCATCTCAACATCTCCCCACCTGAATATACAAAAGAAAAACGTCTGCAGGCAATATACAATCACTTGACAGATCTTGCAGATCCACACTTCTTCAACCCGATAAACATAGAGATCATGTTAGCCAATGACATAATCCCGAAAATTCTCAAAGCGGGCCTCATCCAAACTGCGACAAATATGCCAATTGCGCAAAGCTCTGTCTTTGGCTGGATAATTTCCGGAAAATGTCACTATTAAGTTGCGTTACAGCAAGAGGCCCCGGCATGTTAAACCTTGTTTAACAAATTAGTATAAGCATATGAATTTATAAATGAACTTTAGCATCTAAATTTGTTCTATTTAATTACAACCTAAAAACCTAATTAGATTCGATCTGGTAACCTTTTTTATTCTGAAATAAAATGAGCTTTCACTCAATTTATTTATATGCAACCATTGTATTGAATTCCATTTGTTTCATATATTACAAAATGTAAAAATGTCTTCATCTTCCACATATATTACATGAATACTTTACTTGTACTTTAACCGCTAATACGACAAGAAGTCGAACAATAAAGCCTGATCACGAATATTTATAGAAAAACACAAGCTTTTCTTTTCTTCCTCAACTTTACAATCAAGGGAATTGCCACCGCAAATTAACCATTTACATTCCATTAAAGGCCAATCCCCAAGATTGTACAATATTCAAAATCTTAAAAATAAACGAAATTTTGCAAACGAAAGCAACAAAAATTCAATTGACAACTCAAAAAATTGCAATAAGAAATTTGAGTCAATATTTAAATTCCAAAAATTAAAATTTGTAAACTACCATATAATTTACCAACAATTTGAAACTATATTCAAATTCCAAAAGCAAATCGTAACAGAGATTTTAAAACAATATTCAAAATTCCTGAAATGCGCTATTTAAACTACAAAATTATGTAAATTACTATTTAATTTACAAAATTATTTGCAAGAAAAAATTAATTTTGCAGTAAAAACCAATAAAATTATCTAATGTCAACTAAGAATCAACAAACAACTACCGAATGTAGCGTATATAGTGCAACAGGAAATTTGAACAATATCAAAATTTCAGACAAAAATTACAAAATTCGCTAAAAATATGTCTAAAAAACGCCGTTCACAAGAAAACGTACAATTGTAGGGTGCATGCAATTTCAAATTTATACAAATAACCACCGAATGTAGTGTATTTGCGTCAAAAAATTCAACAGGAAATTCGAACAATATCAAAATTACGAAAAAATCACAAAATTCGAGTAAACAACTCCCTACACAAGAACAAATCCAATTGAGCGACTGTAGGGTGCGCGCAATATCGAATTTATACAAATAGCCACCGAATGTAGCGTATTTATGTCCAAAAATGCAAGGAAAATTTCAAACTATATTGAAATTCTAAGAAATTATATGCATCGCAATAAATATGTTTAAATAACTCCCTACACAAGAAAAGGTCCAATTGATCAATTGTAGGGTGCACGCAATTCCAAAATGTCCAAAAATTTTATTAAAAAGTTCCCTGACACCGATTTATTATATTTACCATAAAATATACTAATATGTGTCACAGTACTAATTTACTGACCGGGTACTGTGTAATAATACACCGGCGGGGGACTGTGCAATAAAAACGGACACGACAGAAAGAGGAATGTCCAAAAATGCAATATTTATGCGTACATGCGTGTGTGTATATATTTGCATGCAAGCCACTTACTGACCCACCAGACGGTACGACAGAGCGACGATGCTGTGTATGTAGCTATACTAGCGTGTGTGTATCAACGCAGAAGGGACCAAATAACCCGTGCAGTGTAAATATGTAAACGATGTATTTATGAAAGTATGTTTGAATATTTACACTGCTAAAGCTAGCGAAAACGAAATCAATGCAAATCAATGTAGATTTGGGGAATATTTTAGGGAATATTTTAACACTTTCTGCAACAACAAAGCAATAAGTAAAAGAAATTTACAACGACAAATTAGGAGAAAAAGAACGAAAAATAAGCGAAATATTTGGAACAAAATATTTATTATTTTTGTTTTGATTTTGTTATTCCCGTATGTCTGTACGTCTGTCCACGATTTGGACTTTGACCGACCGACAAAAAGAGGGAATCTGTGACATTGTAAAACGAGATGGCCACAAACGTTCGTTCGTTTGTTTGTGGCCATCTCGTTTTACAATGTTTTTATTTTTTTATTTTAAAGCTCACTTTGCACTATACGCACCTGGTAATGCAGGATTAATGGACTGTATATTATTTATTAGGCTTTCCAAAATCAAAGCGATGATCCAATCCGGCTCGAATTGACCAAATGTTTATCCGGCTCGAAGAACCAAATGTTTATTCGGCCCGAAGCGGCCAAATGTTTAGTCCGCACTATAGGGACTGGGGGAACAAGTGTAATCGAGGCTCCCCAATGGAGCCAGTACGCCCAATGCGTATGAGTGGCCGTCGGTAACAATGAAAATAGAATAAAATAAAACACGATAGTTTTAGTAGAAGTTTTGGCTCAATTGCCGGTGTTTATTCAATGGTAAACAATATTAACTTTTCGAAATAATGATGTACAACGATATGTACTAAGGCTTACGATAAAGCGCGGGAGTTGCTTGCAAGTCAAGCTGATCGATCTTCTTTTCTTTTGTTTATTTTTATCTGTTTATGTTTATTATGTTGTGTGTTGACATCTGCATAGATGCTTCAAAAGGGCGGTTGTCAAGTGAATATTCGTTGAAATCTCTCATACTATTACAGGGATGTAATAAATGGGAATGAGGAGATTTCAACGAATATGCCTATGCAATTCATAGGGCTAATTTAAATCAAATAATCAATTCTAACTTAAACACTAGTAAATAAACGACACCTGAACATAGTTGCCAATATTTCTACAGACTGTAATAGTTGCATTTTTACGAGCAAAAAGCAGTGTTGTATATTAAAATATTTCGATTTAACATTTGATTTAAAACAAATCCAAGTTTTGAGTTGATTTAATTTTATATGGTAAATCAGGGTGGATTTGGGTGGATTAAGCACTTAAATCGAGATAATGCCCTTAATCATCGTATAAGGGTATAGTCTAAACGGGCTATTACGGTAGGGGTAAAGCATGAAATCATCTGAATACACTACTAACTAACTAAATACAAACAATTCTGGTATAAAATTGTGTTCCAATTAAAGTTAAATTGAGTTTACTACTAATGTCCCTAATTAGCTGGGCAGGCTAATAAATCTACATATTCGTGGTGCATTAATGGAAAATAAGGTCAACAGCACATTATTATAGATTAAGATAATATTTCGATCCTTTAAAGGACTTACAGTAGGGGTAAGGCATGAAATCATCTGAATACACTACTAACTAACTAAATACAAACAATTCTGGTATAAAAGTGTGTTCCAATTAAAGCTAAATTCAGTTTACTACTAATGTCCCTAGTTAGCTGGGCAGGCTAATATGGACCATTTTTAGAAAAGTGGGATGTCCTTCCTCCACATATGGGGAATGTCAGAATGTTTTGACGTTACTCGGTAGTGCTTATACAAATATCTTATATACAAAATTTATTTCACAAAAATCTTCACATTTTTGAATGAAATTGAGTAATCTATTATAACGAATTTATTGTCCTTAATTAGCTGGTCGCCACTATATATATTGGCGACCAGCTAATTAGGGACAATAAATTCGTTATAATAGATTATAAGATATTTGTATAAGCACTACCGAGTAACATCAAAACAGTCTTACATTCCCATACGTGGAGGAAAGACATCCCACTTTTCTAAAAATGGTCCATATTAGCCTGCCCAGCTAATTAGGGACATTAGTAGTAAACTCAATTTAACATTAATTGGAACACACTTTTATACCAGAATTGTTTGTATTTAGTTAGTTAGTAGTGTATTCAAATCAGTGTTCGAAAAGAAACAGTACACTAAAATAACGTACCGTTCAAGGTACGGTATCACTAAAAAATATTTTAGTGTACCGTATCGGTACACAACCACTAAAAAATATTTTAGCGTACCGTACCGAAGCACAACGAAAATCGTAGTGAACCGCAGTCGGTACACTAAAAAATCGTAGCGTACCGCAGTCGGTACACTAAAATATCGTAGTGTACCACTGGTCGGTTCACTAAAAAAATAACGTACCGCTAATGTACCACACACGTTTTTTTTATTTATGAGGAAATATGAATTGGTATATGCTTTCTAGGCAAACGTGGCAAGTATAATAAATAAAAGTCAATGATATATAAATTAATTACATTTTAATCGTTTATAACTAGAAAATTTAATGTTGTTTACCAAGTTAGGCACCTAGACATTTATGATATGTAGAAAAGAGTGAAAACTCGTGAATTATAAAATCATTCAATGAATGAGTAAAAAATAATGTTAGTATTTTGGTGTCATTAGCATTTTTTGCGAAAAAGATTATTTAGAAAAATGTAATATTTGCTATACAATCCACATTAACATTACCTGTACCAATAAAAAATACCCATGTATTTTGTTTGTAGTAAACAGTGTCCGCTAAAGGTGATCGCTCACCAATAACGTTTTTTCAAAGCTATTTTTATTTACACATTTAAAAGTATTTGTAGCCAAACCACAAATTTTAATATGATTTTTTCAATATGGTATGTATTTATCTTTACACCAGTATGAGGTTTCTAATTGACGTCATAAGAAGGTTTATTTTCGACAAAATGGTGCAAAATAATTATTATTGGTGGCACCAATAACAGAAAATCTATCTAATTTTTGGACCACTAGAAGAAACCCTCAAAATTTTGAATTTTTGAGGCATTATTCTCATATTCTTACCATTTTGTTTATTTTGATTTGTTACCATATTACAAACGGTTTTTACATTTTATGCAATTTTTATTTTTTATAGTTAATTTGAATTAATTCAAACATATCAACATTAAGGGCCTGTTTTACTATGTCGAAATAAAATGATTGCGAACGAAAAACAAGTAAACTTTGGTTTTCATGACATTATTGACATTGTGTTTGTTTAAAACAACTAGAAAATTTAAAAATCATACACGAGTTTTGTTGTTTTTCTTTCGTTTTCATTTTGGTTCGACATACTGAAACAGACTGTAAACCATCAACAAAATAAACATATTAAAAAATTTAAATACAATTAGGCAAGAAATGTATTGCAAAAACCAAAATTGTAGAAAATTTCATATTAATTGTTCGTTTATGGCAACAAATTATGTAAAAACTATACGGTTTCTTGTGCAAATCTCTTGCTATAGGTCCTTACAACAATAGTTCGTCAAAATATTCAAAGGTTATTTGCGATTTATAACAAATACGGTCAAAAATAAGAATTAACTACTACTTGGGGGGTGACAATAAAAGTATTGCAACGGGAAAATCAGTACTATAAAACTATACAATTTGTGCAAATTTTTAAGGTCATTGTGCATTTTTATGACTTTTGCGGCTAATAATACACTAACAGTATTGAATGTAATAAAGTTCAGTGATAAAAAAATGCCGTCATGGAGAGTCTTCAGACAGCTAGAAAACGCATGGGATCATATTAACAATAAACAATGACGAATAGGCCACAGGCAAGTAGGCAAAGTATGAGTATTTGACTCAATATGTATTGTATGATAATGGAACAATGCAAAGCAGTCTGATTTTGGCTTTGAGAACATCGAAATACCTCTGGAAAGTATATGGAAAAAATTGACACCAGTGTAGTATTTTGGAACGACCTACGACAGAGCACTATTTAGTATCTCAAAGGTATTGATATGATTTAATTTTTACTAAGTGGATAGATATTATCCTCTGCTATAATAATAAATCCAAAAAATTGCGCCAAATCCAATAAAACCCATCAAATATGGAAATTAAAAAGCTACCGGAGAAACTGGAATACCGAATAATTGGGTACTATATTCTTTACCATGGAAAATAGTATGCGAAATTGGGTTCACGGATTTAAAAATGATTGGGAAGACATCCCCACTGACATCATTAAGAAATATTTAATTGTCATTAGTCTGAAAGTCAGAAAAATCGATCCCGAAAGCTCAAACAAAGTCTACTACCACCATTCCAAAGACCAGATAAATACATGTTAATCTTATCTGTTTAAATTTCCGATGTAATATAACAACACACAACTCTTAAATACATCGGGCCAACATCCTGACATCAACCCTCATAAAATGTTTGGGTCCAATTTAACAAAAAACTCCAAAAACATCCTCCAACGAAGGATCAAGATTTACTAAAATTTGGGGAACCAGTATCCTTAGAATGGAACATATCGAGCCTTAATTTTTGGTTTAACTAAACTCATTCATGCTCCAATGAATGTCCAAAATGGATATACAACTCATTAAGGAACACACCTTTGGTAATTCTCGAAGAAACCATCGATTTGGTAATTTTTGCAATACTATTATTGTCACTCCCATGTAGTAGTTAATTCTTATTTTTGACCGTATTTGTTATAAAACGCAAATAACCTTTGCATATTTTGACGGAATATTGTTGTAAGGACCTATAGCAAGAGATTTGCACAAAAAACCGTATAGTTTTTACATAATTTGTTGCCATAAACGAACAATTAATATGAAATTTTCTACAATTTTGGTTTTTGCAATACATTTCTTGCCTAACTGTATATAAACAGGGGACTCAATCTCAGCTCAACTGGTAATTGAAAATGCCATTTACGTACTGTAGAGTAAACGAACAACATCCAGTAACAATTTGTAAAAATTTTGAGTAAACGAACACACATAATATTAGCAATACCACTAATAATGTTTTTTTTTTTTTTTTTTTTTTTTGAGAATCCCAATACTTCATAACATTTCCATTTAGAGGTAACCTAGGTTGTCGCTCATAAATAGAGAATTCGGATTCTAAATTTGTAAGATTTGAGAAATTCGATGTATATGTGGTAGGATCTATAATTTGCATATATTCAGAAAAAGATTTCGCTGTACTGGATGTGCTTCTTGACGGGATTTCATCTGGTATTGTACCGACTGTATTATATGCTGTTGATTCTAGAAAATAAAAAGGGATTAACATGTATATGTATTTTAGGGTACTAATTTAGCAAAATTACCTTCAATTGAGTTGATACGTTTATATAATGACTCTATGTACTTTTCGCCCTTTGCTTCTGGTCCCTCGTTATACAGACTTTAATTCGTGGATCCAAAAACCCTGCTGCATTGAAGAGTTCGTTATCCAAAAGTTTATCCGTTCTTGCCTTCAATGACTCTTTTAGTACCGTTTTCATTTCTGTATTCGGTAAAGCATCAATTTGGAACGTAATATCCATTATTATAACAAATAATTCGCTATAACACAGCAGTTGCAGTTTCATTGTAGCTGTGTAAATAGGTTTGAATAGTCCAACAAACTCATTTGCGAAAGACCAGTCATCAGAACTAACGTATAATTCAGCATTTTCCGTGCTTAATGAAGTTACCATCTCTCTCATTTCCAGCAGTCTTACAACCATATTGTATGTTGAATTCCATCTTGTTGCACAGTCGATTATAGGTTTTTTGTGGAGTCCATTTTTAAGAATACTCAGATACGTTTTACTTCGTAGTTTTTTGACGACGTATCTCAAGTTCTCTATTTTGTCTTTTATTGCTGGAAGTTTGAGAACATCATTCACACATAGCTGTAGCCTATGGGCTCCACAACGAACGTTAATAATTTGGTAGGGAGAGGTAAAGTCAATTGACTCTATATTATTAATTGTTTCTTGGCAATCGACATCATTATCATCCTCATCATCAAGAACTTTCTCGTCCACTAGCAATTGTAAATGTGAGTTCAGCATTTTTACCGTTTTTAACATATTTGATCCATTGTCAGTGGTAATGCTCAGCGGTATGTCTTGACTTCAGCTCTTTTACTGCCAAAGTTTTAATATTGAATTTTCCGCCTTTAATGTATTGTACATTGATCCCGAGCATGCTGAAATCCATTCTGGTTGCCACATCAATTTTAAGAGAGAATAATATTCCTTTTAAATCATTGGATATTTCCGTCTTGAAAAAACGATTATACGCTCCATTATATTATGTTCATTTACTGCTATTCCAAGTGTGCTTAGAACTGGTTCCATTAAAATTTTAAAGGCACTATCTTCGGCCATGTGTAAAGGACGTCCATTTTTGGTGAATAGTTCCACTATTGCCAGTTCTATCTTTTTACGATTTACATTTTTTTGTATTAACACGGTTTGGACACTATTTTCTGAAACTTTAACACGCTTTTGTTCGACGTATGATGCATATGAATCAGGGTGCGACCTCTTCAAGTGCCGTTCTAAATTTCCGGAATGTGCACATAAAATTTTATTTTCACAACTTTGAATATTACACACTATTTCGTTAGATTCGTTTGTATTAAACCATGGTATAAGTAAAGAGGTAGATTTAAATGAAAAAATCTATAGAACCCTTGTTTTTCCTGAATTCCTAAAACTTCAAAATAAAAGCAACAAGTGGGTTTGTTTACAATGCATTTTTTGAGCATTTTATAAAAATCGATAAAAATGAATGAGGTGTTAAGTTTTCTCCACATAATCGAGTTGTGAATATGATAAAATGATTGTTTTTATGCAAATCTGACGAATTTTTTCCATTCAGATGGCCTAAAAACAATTTTAAAAATCATTGAATTCGATTGTTTTTAAAATTTAGTGTGTTCGTTTACTCAAAATTTTTACAAATTGTTACTGGATGTTGTTCGTTTACTCTACAGTACAATGCAAAATACCTTAGCCGATTACAAGAAGTTACTGAACTTGTACAAATTTGTACAAATTGTTGAGTAAACGAACATACCTATTGTTTGGCATATTATTCAAACACCACACACACACATACACATTTTGTGTATTTTCTTTTGAAGTTTTAGATGGCCTAAAAACAATTTTAAAAATCATTGAATTCGATTGTTTTTAAAATTTAGTGTGTTCGTTTACTCAAAATTTTTACAAATTGTTACTGGATGTTGTTCGTTTACTCTACAGTACAATGCAAAATACCTTAGCCGATTACAAGAAGTTACTGAACTTGTACAAATTTGTACAAATTGTTGAGTAAACGAACATACCTATTGTTTGGCATATTATTCAAACACCACACACACACATACACATTTTGTGTATTTTCTTTTGAAGTTTTAGGAATACTGGAATGAAAAAATTTAAATTGACATAAAGCTTTGGCTAACCTTTCTTATTAAACCATGTATTAAACATATTGTAAATAACGTTATTTTTTTGTCTTGGCATTTTTTGTTAATTATTCACCCAACGTTTAAGGAAAACTGAAGAAAATTCATAAGGAACTGTTTCATATAAAGTAAAAAAATATTTTTTCAATAACATTATTACCTGTAAATGCGTAAAGAAGGGTTTCGCCAAATTCCAAAAATGCAAGTGTTAAAATAGAAACAAGAACATTCATTGATATGGTACTTTGTTGCGTGGTCTTGCCGATTGACTACAATAAAAAAAGTTAAACTAAAAGACCCGACGTTTCCACCCACAACTTATACACCAGCCACCGTTTTTGAAATGAAGGGGAAACGGTCAGTGGCTGATGATGGACAACAAACGGGTGACTAATCGCAGGTTTAGTAGTAGCAGTGATTAAAAGAAAACAAATAAACCGAGAGAAAATAAATGAAAAATCCTGGAAAGTAGGGGAAATTGATTCTAGCGCCATTTCCCAGGTTATAAAAGGGACCAGAACCTAAAAAAACGGTATAGAATCAAGTGAAGTGCATAACACCACAGTTGGAATTTTAAACCTCAAAGTTCACTCTACAAAACCAAATTAAAACAAATATATCGAAATAATTAAAATCAATTTTTATTTAATTTTATTTAAAAAAGATTGTGGTCTCTTTGTAAATTAATGTTGTGGGCAGATAAACAAATATGTAAGTTTAAATTTGATGTTTGTTTTAGTAAAAAGTAGTGATTGTGTTGTGTTGTACTTCTTTATTTTTTTTTAAGATTGCACCAACAATTTAAACAAAAAGACGTCAACTGTCCTCCTCGACGACCCAGAAGGAGGAGGCAGCAATCTTTATTAATAATTGAAACCAAAGCAAAGACTAATTCGGGAAGCCGGATTTCATCCATTATGGCGGTGGTTTTTATTTAAACTATAATCCTCATATTTGCCAAAACACGTTTGAAATTGATGTAAACTGCCTCTAAGTCGATGGTCAGACTAGCACGATTTCAACATGGCGACGTCAAGTTTATAGGCGAGGGGTATGAAGTAGTGAAACCCATGTACATGGTTTTCTGTGTTTGTTGTGTTGCCTCTTCTTGTCATACGTTGCAAGATTTTTTCTTCCATTTTCTTTCATTTTTATTTTCTCAAGCAAACGTTAACAACAAAACAAGCATAAAAAGATTTAATAATAAAATTTAATTAATGGAAGAGTGAAAATTTTACTATTAATATTAATTTAATTATTAAGGTTAATTATTTTGTGTTGTTTTTTAGTTTATTTATGTTTGTTTTGTTTTTATTGGTATCGGAAACACAACAAACGCGAATGGTAAAATAAAGAGGACAAGAAAAAATCTTAAATTTTAGGTTAACGTGTGTGGACACTAACGAAACTTGAAATGAAAATTTAACGAATTTGGTTTCAAGAAACCTAGCTGGTCTGACCATCGACTAAGTCCTGTTGATGCCCCCACTCGTTGCTGGAAATATTGAGTGATTTATGTAAGCATGTGATGCACCATTAATAGCATGAAGCAACAGGTAATTTATACTGCTCCCGAAACAATTTGACGTGAATAACAACCATTACGCGCGTCAGCGCCCATCTTGATTCCTAGAAATAGAAAAAAAAAATCGAAATTATAATTAATTGATAAAGTTTTGATGACAAAAAAAATCTTTAAATTTTAATGTTTAACTAAGTTGTGTTTGTCCCTATCTTTTAATATAAGCTTAAGTTTTACTTTGTGAGGAATAATAGCTCTGTTCCAGAACTAAAAAGTTTTTACAATTTTTACCACTTTTACACATTTTGCGTTCCCGAACACAAAATTTATATGAAAATTGTTTACGACTTTTACAACTTTTACGACTTTTACCACTTTATAAAGTACGGGAACAGGCCAAATGATACCAAGTTTCTTTTAAACAAAAAGTGAGTGTAGGGTTACCTAATTTTTCTACAGCTAGATTTTTTTTCTTGATGTATATTTTTTGGGACTGTGATTGAGAAGTCCAAACCTATCTAACCGAGCTCGTTTAGGCAGAAGAAAAGTCATTGGCCTGAATTGGCATAATAATCTAGTGAAGATTTCTTTGGTAAACCGAGTCATTGGCTCACGTAAAATTTTCCCTTTGGTATTGGTAATCCCAAGGATTCCATGAAAACATGTCAATTATGTCAATAAATTTATATGTTTGAAATTAGAAATATGAATATGTCTCGTTGAATTTTGTTTGTAAAAGAGGAGAGTAGGATGTAACTGCGAGGTAAGTGTGTGTGGATTGCGGGGCCCTTATGATTATGATGATTGGAACCTAAGGGTCAAGGTTGGGTGGGCTCATGTGTGGGTACATCTTTCACCAAGTACCTTTGTTGCTGGTGCATGTAGTCTTTGTGTTTGTTTGTTTATGTTTGTTCACTGTTCCCCCCCTCTTATTGTGCTTCCCCTTGGGCTGATGGTGCCAGGGTTGGGACCGACCTGAGAATACGCTCCCATGAGCTAGCTGGACCCCCCACCACAGTGCCGCATAAGGCGGAACGTAACAACTTCTCTATGTTTTATTACATTTATTTTGAAATCGTAAAACAGTCCTATTTGCAGAAAACCACAGAATTTGAATTTTATTTCTATGCCTGCACTTATCGCCACAAAATTAACATTTCCTCACAAAGCACACCTGTGTGGTACACTACAGGTACGATATTTGTTAGTCATCCGAACACCGGAACGCTTCGATTTTTTTTAGTGATCCGACTGTGGTTGTTTTGTTGGTTCAGGTAACAGGTAAAATGCATGTGGATTGGACAACAAACAAACCATTTTATGAATTGACTTTTGCCGAAAATAAACATCCTGATGACACCAACATACTAACGTTATTCTTATCCATTCATAGAAATGGTTTTATGACACATTGTCACCCCTTTCTACTTGTAAAAACTGTATAAATATTTAACTAAAGAACAAATAATATTTTAAAAACAATGTTTTAATGTGTACATTGACTTGAATTTTAGTTACTATTCTTGCCCTTATTCTCAACAACATCATACATATAATTTTTCATTACAATTCAAAAACACACCTGCACGGTACATTACCGGTGCGTTATGTCTTAGTGAACCGACCAGTAGTACACTACGATAATCGTACGGTACCGCAGTCGGTTCACTAAAAAATCTTAGCGTACCGCAGTCGGTACACTAAAAATCGTAGTGTACCGCTGTCGGTACAGTAAGATTTTCGTTGTGCTCCGGTACAGTATCACTAAAATATTTTTTAGTGTTTGTGTACCGGTACGGCACATTATCGTTGTGTACCTATCCACCTTGGTACGGTACGGTACGATATCATAGTGTTTATTTTTGAACACTGATTCAAATGATTTCATGCTTTACTCCTACCGTAAGTCCTTTAAAGGACCGAAATGTTGTTATAATCTATAATAATGTGCTTTTGACCTTATTTTCCATTAATGCACCATGCAGATATATTTGGCTCTTTAAACAAAAATGATATTGCTAGTAGCCCGAGACATCATTCTGAACCATACACCGCAATTACCGCTCCATACTGGGTGTACAATTGTCCTTAAATTACTTATTAACCAGTTTGGATGAGTTATTATGCTGAAAATCCTATTTTAAGGATGAGATATAAGGCTTTTTTAAATCAAAAAATATGGTAATCTGATCATTAGCATGCTGACATAATGTGTTAAAAATATTTTGCACTTATTTCAACAACTGGAATCTTTCGGCATGGAGGAAAGTTTGTGTGTGCCATTTTAAAACTATACAATAAAACCAATTTTTGGTTTATAGACACCGGCTAATTTTTCCAGCGATATAAGCTTCTTTTCCCTCAAAAATGAATAATATTGTTTGGTTTCGATGTGAAAAGGTATTTTGTTCCATACAAAAGCTACCACAAGGATCACTGGGGCTTCCATCATTGTTGGGTGTTTTTAATGCCTTTGTAAAAATTGTACCCACTTTGTAGAGGAGTTTTACATGACTGAAAAACTCAGGAAATGTCGCCAACATTACTGATGGGTATTTTGACACCGCTGAAAAATGTTTGATGTTGCCTGGCCGGGGAATCGAACCCACGACCTTCAGCGTGCACACCATCGCATATATATATATATATAGTATTCAGATGATTTCATGCCTTACCCCTACCGTAAGTCCTTTAATGCCCGTAATTTCTAGCCCTAAGTAAACGGGTAGGTAGCTACCTAATAGTTATCTTTACCTACGCGTTTGGTAATTTCTACGTGCCATTTACCGAGGCGTGTAAATTTTGAAAACATGTGGTAACATTGGTGATTTTCATTCATGATTTCGTAAAAACATTGCCACATATAAGTGTTTTACAATTTTTAACACATTGGCAACGATTAACCATGCAAAATCCTTGGTGTAAGTAACACGGCCGTTTTCGACCCGGTAACGTTACCTATGGATTGAAATTATGAAATTTTGCTTACACGGGGGATACCTATGAACTTATAGATAACTACGCGTAGAAATTACGGGCATAAAGGATCGAAATATTATCTTAATCTATAATAATGTGCTGTTGACCTTATTTTCCATTAATGCACCACGAATATGCAGATTTATTAGCCTGCCCAGCTAATTAGGGACATTAGTAGTAAACTCAATTTAACTTTAATTGGAACACACTTTTATACCAGAATTGTTTGTATTTAGTTAGTTAGTAGTGTATTCAGATGATTTCATGCTTTACCCCTACCGTAATAGCCCGTTTAGACTGTACCCTTATACGATGATTAAGGGCATTATCTCGATTTAAGTGCTTAATCCACCCAAATCCACCCTGATTTACCATATAAAATTAAATCAACTCAAAACTTGGATTTGTTTTAAATCAAATGTTAAATCGAAATATTTTGATGTACAACACAGCTTTTTGCTCGTAAAAATGCAACTATTGCAGTCTGTACAAATATTGGCAGCTATGTTCAGGGGTCGTTTATTTGCTAGGGTTATGACTTTTTGACCTTTTTTCTCAAAAATGATTTCCTGTATCGAGAGTGAATGAACTTTTGCCTATTATTGCCAAAAATAACAACGTTCATTCCATTTAATTATTAAAAAAGGTCACGCACAAACCACTCTGAATTTTTTTTTTTTGGAAAATCCTATGAAATGAAAAAAATGTTGCACCAAATTTTTTTCCTGTTGCACGAATAAATGACATTTTGCCTATTAATAACTAAAATAATTTTTATTCCATTTAAATATTGAAAATATTCAATTTATGTGATACATGGAATAAAGCTCTTTTAAATCAAAAAATATGGTAATCTGATCATTAGCATGCTGACATAATGTGTTAAAAATATTTTGCACTTATTTCAACAACTGGAATCTTTCGGCATGGAGGAAAGTTTGTGTGTGCAATTTTAAAACGATATAAGCTTTTCCCTCAAAAATGAATAATATCGTTTGGTTTCGATATGAAAATGTACTTTGTTCCATACAAAAGCTATCACAAGGATCACTGGGGCTTCCATCATTGTTGGGTGTTTTTAATGCCTTTGTAAAAATTGTGCATGTAAAAGATCCCTCATGTAAATTATGCCCAATTTTATAGGTAGAGGCAAAATATTTTTTTTACATTATGTCGGCATACTAATGACCAGATAACCATATTTTGTTGCCTTAAAAACGCCCCATAACTCATCCTTCAAATAGGATTTTCAGCCATCCAAACTGGTTAATAACCCTTCTTCTTCTTCTTCTTTATTTGCGGATCCGTTATTCGGATATAAAGCGATCATACAATAGTATACATTACATTTATATATCATATGTACATGTTATGTTATTTTATTTTATGAAATTATAAACAGCTCTCGATTTTTAGCAGCATGTAGCAGATTTGTTTCATCTCTGTATCCTGTCCACTCTTGGATGTTACTTAGCCAGTATATCTCTCTTCTGCCTCTTGGTCGTTGTCCTTCTATGTTGCATTTAATAATGCATTGTATAAATCTGTATTTGTCATTTCTCATCAGGTGTCCAAGGTATGCGATTTTTCTCGATTTGACCGTGTGTAAGAGTTGCCTGTCGACATGCATTCGTCTGAGAACTTCTTGGTTTGAAATGTGCGATGTATAGGGTATCTTAAGTATTCTTCTATAGACCCACATTTCAAATGCTTCAATTCTTTTTTGATCTGCACTTTTGATGGTCCAAGTTTCTACGGCATATAATAGTATAGACCAAATATAGCATTTGACGAATCTTATCTTGGTTGCGAGACTTAATTCGTGATTTGTAAGTGTTTTTTTGTATTTAAAAAAGGCGTTTCTGGCCATCTCCACTCGGCGCTTTATTTCGTTTGAAATATTCCATTGGTCGTTAATTGAAACGCCAAGGTATTTAAAAGTTTTTACACGTTCGACAAGTTCATCTTTAATATTCAGTGACGTTTCATAACTTGCATCTTTCCGACTAACAATCATGTATTTTGTCTTTTTTGTATTTATTTTGAGACCATATGTTTCACTTACGTACGTGAGCTTGTCTAGAAGCTGTTGTAGCCCAGATATACTGCCGGCAATAATTGTGGTATCATCAGCGTACCGTATGTTATTTATAATTTTACCCTGAACTCTTATTCCAATTCGTTCTCCTTCGATTGACTCATGAAATATTTTTTGGGAATATATATTAAAGAGGAGCGGTGATAGTATGCACCCTTGCCGGACTCCTTTTGATATGGAAATGTCGTCAGTCAGTTCACCATTTATTTCGATTCTTGCAGTTTGGTTCCAATATAGATTCTGTATGCACCTAATTTCGTTTTCTTCTATTCCTATTTCCCTCAGTATATTAATCAATTTGTCGTGTTGGACGGTATCAAATGCCTTTTCATAATCGATAAAGCATATATAAACATCTTTGTGGACATCTCTGCATTTCTGTACAAGTAATTGGATGGATAGAAGGGCTTCTCTGGTACCCATACCTTCCTTGAAGCCGAATTGGGACTCTCCCATAACTCTTTCACATTTGGAGTAAATTCTTTTGTGAATTATTCTTAGGAAAATTTTTAATATGTGACACATAAGGCTTATAAGCCTGTAGTCACAACACTTTTTTGCATTAGATTTTTTTGGTATTGCAATAAAAGTAGACTTCAACCAATCGTTTGGATATTGGCCAGTACCATACACATGATTAAAAAGTCGTGTAATGAGTGAGATGTTGTTTCCATCAATTAATTTTAAGATTTCGGAAGGAATTTCGTCGGGTCCTGTTGATTTTTTATCTTTTATCGATTGAATCGCATATTCTACTTCGGCTGTAGTGATTGGGTTTCCCGTTATATAATTAATTGTGTTCTGATCATTTCTTGATCGTTGGTCGTCTGTGAACAATTGTTCAATATAGTTTTTCCATTGATCCTTTATGTGTAATGTCTCGAAAATTGGCTGATTGTTGTCATCCATTAGTAATGCTCGTGATGCCTTCCTATACACTCCTGCGGACTCTTTTAGTTTTTTATGTAGATTATAGTCATCATGAATGTTTTGCAGATGTTCAATTTCTCTACATTTTTGATTGAGTAGATCATTTTTTGCAGCTCGGGTAGCAGTGCGAATTTCCTTGTTGATTTCCCAGTAACGTTCATAGTCAACGTTTTTGTATTTCCTTCGTTCCTCATGAAGCTCCATAATTTCATCGTTCATCCATTCTTGTTGTGTTCTTCTTGTACAGTTTCTAAGATAATTTTTTGTTATTTCGCACATTGTGTCCTTGACTTTGTTCCATATATTTTCTACATCGTTTGAATCGATGACTTCCAGTTTGTTATTAATTTGCATCTTCACTTCATTTCTGGTAAATGGGTTATTGAGTATCTCAGTATTTATCTTGTGAGACTTTTTCTTCCTTTTTTTAATTCGTGCAATTTTTAGCCGAATATTGAGCATCAACAGGTTGTGGTCGGATGGTACATCAGCTCCTGGATATGTTGAGCATTTCGTTACACAAGATCTAAATCTGCTGTTGATCATTATGAAGTCAATTTGATTTCGAACGATATTCCTTCTGTTATCTACTGGTGATCTCCATGTATAAAGTCTCCTGGGATGTAATCGGAATGTTGTGTTTGTAATGGTCATCTTAAACTCTTGACAAAATTGAATTAATCTGTCCCCTCTCTCATTCCTTTCTCCAAGTCCATACCTTCCAGTTACTCCATTTACTTCATCATTCCCCACTTTGGCATTAAAGTCGCCTTGAACTATAGTTATTTCATGTGATTTCGTCATGTTTAATAATTGACTTATTTCTTCATAGAAATGTTCAACCTCGTCGTTACTTCCATCACATGTAGGGGCATATACCTGGATAATATTTAAATTCAGGGGCTTTGCTGAGATTTTTATCATCATAGTCCTTTCAGACATTGGGACAGAACCAATCACGCAGTCTGCAATGTCTTTTTTGACGATAATGCCTACACCCTTCCTGTGTATCCCTTCCATATTTCCTGAGTGGTATACTACAACATTTTGGGATTCAAAATAACCGCATTCTGTCCACCAGGTTTCACTGACACCTAGTATATCAATCTTAAGCCGATTCATTTCATTAATTGTGTTGTTTAATTTGCCAACTTCGTATAAACTTCGGACATTCCAAGTTCCAATATTAAGTTTTTGCTTGTTTTTACCTCCGGGGATTCTTAGCACCCTCGTTTGGCCGGAGACTGAGGGCCGTGTGTTTTGGTTTGTGTTGTTCATATTGTATGATTTTCAAGGGAGATTACATCAGTGGTTTCCCGTTGCCTTCTGAAGGGTTTACAGTTTTCCATCTAGTTTTCAGCCGCTCCGCATGGAGTTCAGACGCTGTTTGCTGCCGCTTTACTTAAAGACAGACGCAGCAACCTGTTGGTCCGCGGGACGTATTTGATTTCCGTCCTACCACCCATATCTGGGAAGCATTCCCCTATCCGCCACCTGGGGACGCGCCCTATAGGGGTTAAAGGTTCCCCCAAGGGGTTAATAACCCAGCAAAATTAAATGGAAGTGATTCCATGTGAAATCATGATTTCACTGGTTCTTTTGCATGGATGCGAAAGGAGTCGTGAAAGATCCTATCTTTTCCATCTAATTTTCATGAGTGCAATTGAAAGTCGTGAAAGATCCGATCTTTTTCATTGAATTTTCATGAGTGAAATTTAAGTGGTGAAAGATCCGACCTTTGTCATAATAATATTGTCATGAGTTTAAATAAATTGTCAATAAATTATCAAATAATCATGTACACGAATAATTGTGTACTTGCAGAAGTAATTGTTATAATGAAAATAAAAGTCAGATGAAAGTGATCGACAGTGGCAAAATTTATATATTTTAATTAAAAATACAATGTAAATTGATATAAAACAAAAGAAAAATATATTTTGTGTTTGGAAACCTGTTTCGTTTTGTGGATATTAAAAAGAAGTATGAAAAAGACCCGGTCTATAAACCACGAGCTCCACCAGCCGATCAACGCTGGTATAGTAAAAAAAATATCGAGCTGAAATTATTGGGTTGGCTGGGCCATGTCAACAGGATGGATAAAGATGCCACCTACATATGAATACGAGCCATTTGACATTATGCGACCCGAGGGAGGAACAAAACTCCAATGGAAAGGCCAAGTTGAATATGATAGCACAAAACATGGCATCCAAAGTTAGAGAAGCAAAGTAGAAGATCGGTGAAATATGTATAAAAGAGACCATAAAATGGTAAATATTACAGAATAATTTTTTTTTCTTTTGAAATAACATAACAGAATTCAAATTTATACTAGATTTCCCAAACATAATTTATCGAATATTGGAAAAACGGAACCCCCCAAGTTGAAAGAAATATCTTGCAGTCATCGGAAGAGATAAATATGATATTGCATATTAATTAGGAGGGTTGGCGTTTTTTTGTTTGGGATGACGAGTTCTATTTTGTTTTTCAAAATAGTCAGGCTTAGTCCCATAGTCGTTGTTTTAATATTTTATTAAAACAACTTTAATTTATTAGTGGGAAAAAATTGGCGATGTGTACCAAGGGGTAAGGCAGGGAATACTATAGTTTCAGATCTCGAAACAGATCTTCATCAGTTCCCTAGTTTCTTGTTTTTTAACAAGAAACTTTTTATACCCAAGTGTCAATCGCTAGCTCAAATAGATACGTGCGCAAAGAAACACTCTGATCGAGAATTTCTTTGGCACTACCTAAACTCTAGCAACTTCACTTGCAAACAAAACCAAATCTTTCCCACTCCTATGCGTTTGGTTTTGTTTGCAAGTTAAGTTGCTAGAGTTTAGGTAGTGCCAAAGAAATTCTCGATCAGAGTCTGAAACTGTAGTATTCCCTGCCTTACCCCTTGGTAAACATCGCCAATTTTTTCACACTAATAAATTAAAGTTGTTTTAATAAAATATTAAAACAACGACTATGGGATTAAGCCTGACTATTTTGAAAAACAAAATATTGCATATTAATATAAAATATAATTATATAAAAATATATAAATATAAAAATTACATACAAAATAAAAAAATAACATCTGGCGATACAAATCATCAACAAATTACATAATTGTATTGCAAATTTTATTTCTGATTGGCGAAAATCAGGATCCAAAGCATTGGTGCAAGAAGCCATGACATTGAACTGGTGCAAGAAGCCATGACAATGAACTGGTGCAAGAAACCATGACAATGAACTGGTGCAAGAAGCCATGACAATGAACTGGTGCAAGATGCTATGACAGTGAACTGGTGCAAAATACCATGACAATGAATTGGTGAAAGTGTGTGTCACTCCCTTTTAAATGTCATTGGTGATTCACCTAAATTTTCACCTATGACATGTCACTTGCACCCATGATTCAACTCATGATTTGTCATCGAACATTTTGTGGGAAGTAATTAAGGACAATAAATTCGTTATAATAGATTACTCAATTTCATTCAAAAATGTGAAGATTTTTGTGAAATAAATTTTGTATATAAGATATTTGTATAAGCACTACCGAGTAACGTCAAAACGTCTGACATTCCCCATATGTGGAGGAAGTACATGCCACTTTTCTAAAAATGGTCCATATTAGCCTGCCCAGCTAATTAGGGACATTAGTAGTACACTGAATTTAACTTTAATTGGAACACACTTTTATACCAGAATTGTTTGTATTTAGTTAGTTAGTAGTGTATTCAGATGATTTCATGCCTTACCCCTACCGTAAGTCCTTTAAAGGATCGAAATATTATCTTAATCTATAATAATGTGCTGTTGACCTTATTTTCCATTAATGCACCACGAATATGCAGATTTATTAGCCTGCCCAGCTAATTAGGGACATTAGTAGTAAACTCAATTTAACTTTAATTGGAACACACTTTTATACCAGAATTGTTTGTATTTAGTTAGTTAGTAGTGTATTCAGATGATTTCATGCTTTACCCCTACCGTAATAGCCCGTTTAGACTGTATCCTTATACGATGATTAAGGGCATTATCTCGATTTAAGTGCTTAATCCACCCAAATCCACCCTGATTTACCATATAAAATTAAATCAACTCAAAACTTGGATTTGTTTTAAATCAAATGTTAAATCGAAATATTTTGATATACAACACAGCTTTTTGCTCGTAAAAATGCAACTATTGCAGTCTGTACAAATATTGGCAGCTATGTTCAGGGGTCGTTTATTTGCTAGGGTTATGACTTTTTGACCTTTCCTGTATCGAGAGTGAATGAACTTTTGCCTATTATTGCCAAAAATAACAACGTTCATTCCATTTAATTATTAAAAAAGGTCACGCACAAACCACTCTGAATTTTTTTTTTTTTTGGAAAATCCTATGAAATGAAAAAAATGTTGCACCAAATTTTTTTCCTGTTGCACGAATAAATGACATTTTGCCTATTAATAACTAAAATAATTTTTATTCCATTTAAATATTTAAAATATTCAATTTATGTGATACATGGAATAAAGCTCTTTTAAATCAAAAAATATGGTAATCTGATCATTAGCATGCTGACATAATGTGTTAAAAATATTTTGCACTTATTTCAACAACTGGAATCTTTCGGCATGGAGGAAAGTTTGTGTGTGCAATTTTAAAACTATAAACTTTTGGTTTATAGACACCGGATAATTTTTCCAGCGATATAGCTTTTCCCTCAAAAATGAATAATATCGTTTGGTTTCGATGTGAAAATGTACTTTGTTCCATACAAAAGCTATCACAAGGATCACTGGGGCTTCCATCATTGTTGGGTGTTTTTAATGCCTTTGTAAAAATTGTGCATGTAAAAGATCCCTCATGTAAATTATGCCCAATTTTATAGGTAGAGGCAAAATATTTTTTTTTTACATTATGTCGGCATACTAATGACAAGATAACCATATTTTGTTGCCTTAAAAACGCCCCATAACTCATAATTCAAATAGGATTTTCAGCCATCCAAACTGGTTAATAACCCAGCAAAATTAAATGGTTCTTTTGCATGAATACGAAAGGAGTCGTGAAAGATCCGATCTTTTTCATCGAATTTTCATGAGTGCAATTGAAGTCGTGAAAGATCCTATATTTTCCATCTAATTTTCATGAGTGCAATTGAAGTCGTGAAAGATCCGATCTTTTTCATATGCGTGGTGCATTAATGGAAAATAAGGTCAACAGCACATTATTATAGATTAAGATAATATTTCGATCCTTTAAAGGACTTACGGTAGGGGTAAGGCATGAAATCATCTGAATACACTACTAACTAAATACAAACAATTCTGGTATAAAAGTGTGTTCCAATTAAAGTTAAATTCAGTTTACTACTAATGTCCCTAATTAGCTGGGCAGGCTAATATGGACCATTTTTAGAAAAGTGGGATGTCCTTCCTCCACATATGGGGAATGTCAGAATGTTTTGACGTTACTCGGTAGTGCTTATACAAATATCTTATATACAAAATTTATTTCACAAAAATCTTCACATTTTTGAATGAAATAGAGTAATCTATTATAACGAATTTATTGTCCCTAATTAGCTGGTCGCCACTATATATATTGTTACGGAATTAGGTTTAACTAATTTCCGTGTAGACGTTGTTTTATTCCCCAGTACGATTTGTACCAAATAAAACAGGGTTCGTTTTAGATTACGTTTCTACAATGCTTTATTTACTTTATTACACTTATTCGGAACCGACTTTAATTACTAAGCACACAGCAAGTCTCTAGTTAGCACGCAGCACTTCTTTAACCGATCTGTTCAGTTCAACGCTTAAAACAGAACTCACTCGTCATTGCCAGTTCCCCTGTATTTATATCCCAAAGTCTCCCTGTTCGAGAGTCCTCTAGAAAATGTCTGTCAACTCCTAGAATATGTACAACGAACACACAGACGCACATTCGCACTAAGCGAACAACCAGACTCACATACATGGGGGATGATCAATGACGTAATTACAACAACAAATAAATGCAAGAAAAGAAGTAACAAACTAAACGATAATTACATGATTTTGGCAAAACAAACAAAAGAACATTAACAAAAGGTAATGTAACGACTAGAATGATGAAGAGAGTTCTACATGGTAGTTGTTGTTGCTTAAATAAAATAACTGCGCAATAAAACGTTACGTTACAATTCAAATTTTTAAATTAACGGAAATTAAACTAAATTAAGTTAAACCTTTCAGTTACATTCGTAACATTGCCTCCCGCTTAAGCCTGTTCGTCCCGAATAGGCACAGTTCCCTCTCTGTGGTATGGACATTGGTACCACTGCCTCCCACTTAAGCCTGTTCCTCTTGACAGGAGCAGTTCTCGTTCTGTAGTGGTGGCAACTGATTTAGATGTACCCTCTACTGCGTCAGCTTTGGACTCTTGCTCCTCTGGACGACGTTGCTTTCTCTCCAGCAATCGCGACGCTATACCTTCTTTCTTCGTGGTCACCTTCCTAAGTGCCACCTGGGCCCTATTCCTCGAAACAACTTATCGCTTTTCATTTTGCATTTATCAAAAAGTAGTTATTTTGAAAAGTGATAACCTTTTTTTATTCCACAAAATTACTTTTCAATTTCCCTTGCACTTAGCAAATTTGTCTATCACCGTTCTTTTAGCACAGTTGTTGTGCTCTCTTGCTCAATTTTTCCGCCATATTGGTAAGTCTCTCAGCTCTTTTGCAAAGTGTGAATGATATTTGTTCCACAGAACGTTTTATCATCTTTGCATTATTTTTTACTTGGCAATAATAAAATAATGTAAAATTGAGACGAGCGAAAAAATGAAATGAAACTGATATTATTAAAAGTAAATAAAATAAAATAAAATTAAATAAATTAAATTAAACTGAAATAAAATGAAACAAAATAAAATAAAACAAAATGAAATAAAATAAAATAATATAAAATAAAATAAAGTAAATAAAATAAAATAGAATAAACTAAAATAAAATAATATAAAATAAAATTACGTGAAATAAAGTAAAATAAAATGAAATAAAGTAAAATAAAATAAAATAAAATAAAATAAAATAAAATAACATAAAATAAAATTAAATTAAATTAAATTAAATTAAATTAAATTAAATTAAATAAAATAGAATAAAACAAAATAAATTAATATGAAATAAAAATAAAATAATTTTAATAAAGATTAAATAATAATTAAACGAAATAAATTAAAATAAGATCAAAATAAATCAAATGAAGTAAAATAAAATAAAAAATAAAATGAAATAATATAAAAAATTAAAACAATATAAAATGAAGTGAAATAAAATAAAATTAAGTGAAATAAAGTAAAGTAAATTGAAATAAAATTAAGTGAAATAAAATAATCTAAAATAAAATTAAGGGAAATACAAATAAAATAAAATACAATAAAATTAAGCGAAATCAAACAAGTAAAAAGCGTTATGTTCGGCATAGAGTAATTAGTTTTCTTTCTCCACAAAGTGGAGAAGTTACTTGTCAAATTATAACTAATTCGTTCTAGAAATGTACAGTTAGGCAAGAAATGTATTGCAAAAACCAAAATTGTAGAAAATTTCATATTAATTGTTCGTTTATGGCAACAAATTATGTAAAAACTATACGGTTTTTTGTGCAAATCTCTTGCTATAGGTCCTTACAACAATATTCCGTCAAAATATGCAAAGGTTATTTGCGTTTTATAACAAATACGGTCAAAAATAAGAATTAACTACTACATGGGAGTGACAATAATAGTATTGCAAAAATTACCAAATCGATGGTTTCTTCGAGAATTACCAAAGGTGTGTTCCTTAATGAGTTGTATATCCATTTTGGACATTCATTGGAGCATGAATGAGTTTAGTTAAACCAAAAATTAAGGCTCGATATGTTCCATTCTAAGGATACTGGTTCCCCAATTTTTAGTAAATCTTGATCCTTCGTTGGAGGATGTTTTTGGAGTTTTTTGTTAAATTGGACCCAAACATTTTATGAGGGTTGATGTCAGGATGTTGGCCCGATGTATTTAAGAGTTGTGTGTTGTTATATTACATCGGAAATTTAAACAGATAAGATTAACATGTATTTATCTGGTCTTTGGAATGGTGGTAGTAGACTTTGTTTGAGCTTTCGGGATCGATTTTTCTGACTTTCAGACTAATGACAATTAAATATTTCTTAATGATGTCAGTGGGGATGTCTTCCCAATCATTTTTAAATCCGTGAACCCAATTTCGCATACTATTTTCCATGGTAAAGAATATAGTACCCAATTATTCGGTATTCCAGTTTCTCCGGTAGCTTTTTAATTTCCATATTTGATGGGTTTTATTGGATTTGGCGCAATTTTTTGGATTTATTATTATAGCAGAGGATAATATCTATCCACTTAGTAAAAATTAAATCATATCAATACCTTTGAGATACTAAATAGTGCTCTGTCGTAGGTCGTTCCAAAATACTACACTGGTGTCAATTTTTTCCATATACTTTCCAGAGGTATTTCGATGTTCTCAAAGCCAAAATCAGACTGCTTTGCATTGTTCCATTATCATACAATACATATTGAGTCAAATACTCATACTTTGCCTACTTGCCTGTGGCCTATTCGTCATTGTTTATTGTTAATATGATCCCATGCGTTTTCTAGCTGTCTGAAGACTCTCCATGACGGCATTTTTTATCACTGAACTTTATTACATTCAATACTGTTAGTGTATTATTAGCCGCAAAAGTCATAAAAATGCACAATGACCTTAAAAATTTGCACAAATTGTATAGTTTTATAGTACTGATTTTCCCGTTGCAATACTTTTATTGTCACCCCCCAAGTAGTAGTTAATTCTTATTTTTGACCGTATTTGTTATAAATCGCAAATAACCTTTGAATATTTTGACGAACTATTGTTGTAAGGACCTATAGCAAGAGATTTGCACAAGAAACCGTATAGTTTTTACATAATTTGTTGCCATAAACGAACAATTAATATGAAATTTTCTACAATTTTGGTTTTTGCAATACATTTCTTGCCTAACTGTATCTAAAAACCTTAAAATAGCTGAAATCGGACGGCACTGCTATATGGAGGCTATAAAAAAAAGTAGACCTATATCCATAATTTTTTGTGGAGACGTTTCTTGGTGATTGACTGAATTATACCTAATTCGGCCTGGAAATGTAGCTAATAACCACAAATCAGCTGAAATAGGGCGGAATATGGGGGCTATGATAAAAGATGGGCCTAAGTCGGTAAGTTTTGGAAGCATATTAAAACTAATTCGTTCTGAAAACGTAGCTAAAAGCCTTAAAATAGCTGAAATCGACGGTACTGCTATATTGGGGCTATAACAAAGCTCAACTTCCAACTTGATTTAAGACACGTGTGAACAGCATTTCATCCCCCTATCTCAACTCGTTCGGAAGATAGCGTGATTACAACAGACGGACGGATGTGGTTAAATCAACTTAGAATTTTACGCTGATCAAAAATATATGTATATACCTTATAGGGTCGCAAATGATTATTTCGATGAGTTACAAATGAAATATTATGGTGGAGGGTATTAAGGTAGATAGAGTTTAGTCTAAATGTAAAATCGAGAAACATCGATTTGTGAGGTTGTTCGCAGGGTGGAAGTTCGGAATGGGGTTGTTCGTAGGGTGGAATTTCGGATAGTGAGAGTTCGAAGTAGGATGGTTGATTCAGGGGGTAGAAGTTCGGAAAAATCTTTACAATTTCTTGTCATAACCGTGTTTTCAGTATTTCCGAACAAAATGTACATTGGCAAAGAGAACGTTTACCTCGCAAATTTAAGGCAAACTTATCAAAATTTGATCTGCAAAATCAAAATGCAGAGTTTTCTGTGGAACGAAAGAGCAAATTTTTTGCAAAATCTTAGCAAAATACGCTTTGCCGTTACAACTTTTCACTTAGCAGAAATAACGTTTGTGGAACAGAAATCAAAAAAAGAGCTACATTATTTTGAAAAGTAAGCAAACTCACTTTATAATTAGCAACTAATCACTTATCAAAAAATAATGGTTCTGTGGAACACTTAACTTTGAGCATTGTCAAAAATATTGATAAGTGCAAAATGAAAAGTTGATAAGTTGTTTCGTGGAATAGGGCCCTGGTCTTCCTCGGACTTGTCCTTCCTTGCTGTACGGCCGTTTTTCGATGGACCTTTCCTCGACGTACATCTTCGCTTTTTCCTCCTCGTTGCGAGATTTTTCCACTTTCCTAGGGGCCATTTGTCGGCGGCTTCCACCTTCAGCGTACGGACATCGATAGCAATCTCGCCGGATTCTGCCTTTGGGCGATGTTTGCTTTTCTCGTTGTAGCCCACATTTATCGGTATTTCCACATTGGACCAAGTCATCACACGGTGCTTTATGTCCAGGTTGATATCGAAGGCAATCATGAAGTCTACGCCAAGTATAACTTCGTCCACAATATCGGCCACTATAAAATCGAAATTTACCGATTTTCTACCCATGCTCAGCCTTTGGTAGGCCTTTCCATGTACCGTTGTAGTCTCGCCTGTGGCCGTCCGCACTTTGACTCCATTTAACGGCAATACCTTCCCTTTTACCAAATCCGGTCTAATAATGGACTTTGTTGCACCGGTGTCCAATGTCAAGGTACGCAATACACCATTGACGAAGCCTTTAACCGTTAGGTTGTGATTCTCCTGCTCACCGACGTAGCCAGGGGGGGGCCCGGGGGGCCCTGGCCCCCCCGTAATGATTTTCGTTCCCATAGGATATTAGCTTATGTTACACATTTTTCAATTTTTGAGTAAAATTTTAAACTGTTTAACATTTTTCAAGAAATATGTAAAGTATTTGGAGGACGTATTACAGAGAATTATTTAACTACATTGGTATACTTATTGTTCAACATATTTGAAAATATAAAAATAATTAAAAAGTTAGGCATATTGAGCAATTTTCTGCATAGTTGTTGTTAAATTTTAAGGCGTTGTTTAAGCGTTTTATCGTAATTTTAGATTGACTGTGAGTGTTACTGAGTTCAGAACAATACATTCATTTGTATTTATTGAACGTTTGTAGCATATTACGTCCAATACTTTGGATCATAAACAACATCTAGAAAAACATTCTTGCTATCTTTTGTTTTTAAAAATTTTGATAAGAGCAATACAGCAATAAAATATAAAATCCTTGCAAATTCACGCAAAAAACTGTATCAACCATTTTTTATGATATAATTTCTGTTCCATCGCAGTGTCGTCGTTGAGGTTATTTGAAACTGGTGTCTTTGCTACAAATTAGTATATGTCTATTGGACAAGAAAGGATTTTCTGTCGTATTTTTATCTTTTGTTCTACCTTTTCGAATGTTAATAAAATCATGATTATTATGCTTGAGGCCAATGTTTATATGTTATTTATTGCGTATTATTTCCAATGTTTCAAAATTACATTAAATTTTATCCTCAAGAATTTTTTGTCGATTACTCTTTGAATTTTATTTTAGGAAGTACTTTCAATGGATGCACATTTCTATAATGATCCTCTTTTCTTCGGCAAAGGACTTTGTGATGACAAACGAAATCAAAAAAACTGATCGGAAACAGATACAGAAACAGAATTGTTGCGGAGGAGGTACTTGAAGAAATTTACCGAACCGACATAGTTTGTTTTGGAAGTTGATCTAATTTTATGAGTTATTCCTTTTAAAAGATATTGCGCCCACGAGTCATTTCAGTTCGTCACAGTATAATTTTCAACTTTTTTCAGGAAATACTCTTTCCCCAAAAAAAGCTTATGTATTTTGGGGGGTTTTCAAATTTTTGGGCGTATGAACCGACAAAAATATGGATTGGATTAAAGCTCAAAAATTTGCGGGGGATATCGATAGATAGAGCTTTCGTACCACACTAGCCTACGAAAAACATAATATCGCTGTAAACAGGGTCACTAGGAAACCCCCGGTAAAAATATCCGAAGGATTCTCAAACGGACCCTTACCAAACAAAAATGTGGATAAGGTCCAAATTTGAACATAAGTAAGTTTGGACAAAATATTTCGATATCCAATGTTTGGACCAAATACGTTGCTCCGTATGTGAGATATTGCGTATATTTTCGAACTTCTGTGGGGGAGGACCGGAAGGAGTGGACCTATAAGCACCACCTTTAAATTTCATCTAATGTTCGAAGAAATATTACGATATCCAAAGTGTGGATGAACGCAGTATTCGGTTCAAGTTTTCTCAAGAAGTATGAACTTGCCCCAGAAAAAACTTTTACCATCATAATTCAGACAGCTAATGCATGTTGCTACAACAAAAATTAAAGCGATTCGAGAGCAGGTCATAAACTGATCTTCTCCGAAATTTTGTGTGGGAGGTATTCGAAAGAGTGGACCGATTGATTCCATATTGGAATCTCATCTAAGTTTAGTAGAAATTTTTCAATGTGCATATATGTAACAAATCGGTTACTCCCTTCAAGAGTTATCGTGCGCACAAATTTTCCGAACATTTTCGAACTTTTGTGGGGGAGGTACCGGAAGCAGTGGACCGATATAACCCATCTTCGAACTTAAACTAAGTTTGGACAAAGTATTACGAAAGCCATATTTTGGACCGAATCGGTTGATTCGTTCGAGAGTTATCGTGCGCTCCAGCCAGACGGACGGACATGGCTAAATCGACTCCAAATTGCCTGAAACACATTTCGTCCAAACATACTTGGGGTCTAAAACCATTATTTCGATGAGGCACATTTTGCCCGTATGGAAGTGTATATACCCTCGTTAGCATAAATGCTGAGGGTATAAAAATTTTATTTTGAAGGTTTGTGAGGGAGGTACCCCAGTATGGTCCATTTTTGAGCTAAAACTAAGTTTGGACAAAATATTACTAAATCCAAAGTGTGGACCAAATCTGTTGCTCCGTTCAAGAAAATCGCGCATACAACTTTAGCTAAAAGTCTTGAAGTCTTGGGGAAAATACCAGAAGGAGTATACCGAAAAGCACCATCTTCGAACTTTATATAATGTTCGCAGAAATATTGTGATAAACAAAGCTTGGACCAACGCAGTAACCGATTCAAAAGTTGTCATGCACACCAGCCACTACGCATGGTAGCCGTAGGTGTTCTTTACAGCTTTCGGACTATTTTCTCTGGAAGTATGGACTTGCCCTTGAAAAACTGGTACTGTAGTAATAGGGATACCGAGAACACTTGTTGCAAAAAGCAAAGCGTTTCCAGAGAGGTATTTTTATTTATAATTTTATTTATTTCATGTTTTTACTTATAACTAAATTATTAGAATAAAGGAAATGAAGCCATGACTACTGAGGCTTAAGCTTACACAGGAATATTTACAAATTATCCAGAGAGGCCTTAAACTACACTTCTCTGAAAATTTTTGAAATACTCAGTGGAAGGTTACTGAAAGAGTGGATCGGTATGGTCCATCTTCGAAGTTGATCAAATTTGGACAAAATATTTCGAAGGCCAAATTTTGGACCGAATCGGTTGATCTGTTCGAGAATTATCGTGCTCTCCAGGCAGCCATCCAGATGGACGAAGATAGCTAAGTCGACTCCAAGTTTTCTGAAATAGATTTTTTCCAAACACACTTTGGTCCTAAAATGATTATTTCTATGAAGCACATTTTGACTAAAGGCTGAGAGTATAAAAAATGTAGATTGGGAAAAATTGTGTTTATGGATTTTTGCTAAAATAATGCATGCCTATGAATACATTGGATTGGACGCCAGAATTTCATTTTTAACGAATTCAAGACTGGGTGCGAGAGATTTCCTTGTTTCTGATAAATTTATGAGAAGATCTACGATAAGAAACCAGAATATCTATAAGTGAAGTTCGACGATTGGACGCCTAAATTAGTCTATTGACAGATGCATGATTGGGCGACAGAATTTGTCATTTACATACCCGCTAGAATTTCATGATGGATAGACTCACTATTGCTCAGCATTAGTTCTCTATCAAGAAAACCACTGTCGACCTTCAGAAATTCTTTCTGATAAGATCTACGATTGGGCACCAAAATATATTTAGGGAAATAACTGCAAATGGCTTCCTTATGTCAATAACAACGATTGGACACCTGAATTTCCGAAATTGAAAAATTGACCATATTCTGACACCGCAGCGTGATAAAACATAAAAAATGAAGTCACGTGTTTTGGAGTTTTTTGTTAAGATATTTCTAAGGTTTTCCGATTGTATACTCTTTCTTTGGTCTTACCGAAGTGATATCACTGATTTGATAAATGATGCACCCAAAAATATGCGCGATTATTAATATCCATTGTTTTGAACATATATTGTCAAAAAAGTTCTGAAAACAAGGGGAAATTGGCGAAGAAGTCTTACGTCATTTTAATTAAAAATACTATTGAAAATTGTTTCATCAGTAGTATAAGTCTAAAATAAGGTTTACATCATTGCTAAATAAAAAATTTCGCTAACATGAACTTTCAAAATTTTGGTCAGGTGGGTTGATCGTAGGATGATCGTAATCTCACTTCCTGACACCAGTTGTTACGGAATTAGGTTTAACTAATTTCCGTGTAGACGTTGTTTTATTCCCCAGTACGATTTGTACCAAATAAAACAGGGTTCGTTTTAGATTACGTTTCTACAATGCTTTATTTACTTTATTACACTTATTCGGAACCGACTTTAATTACTAAGCACACAGCAAGTCTCTAGTTAGCACGCAGCACTTCTTTAACCGATCTGTTCAGTTCAACGCTTAAAACACAACTCACTCGCCATTGCCAGTTCCCCTGTATTTATATCCCAAAGTCTCCCTGTTCGAGAGTCCTCTAGAAAATGTCTGGCAACTCCTCGAATATGTACAACGAACACACAGACGCACATTCGCACTAAGCGAACAACCAGACTCACATACATGGGGGATGATCAATGACGTAATTACAACAACAAATAAATGCAAGAAAATAAGTAAGAAACTAAACGATAATTACATGATTTTGGCAAAACAAACAAAAGAACATTAACAAAAGGTAATGTAACGACTAGAATGATGAAGAGAGTTCTACATGGTAGTTGTTGTTGCTTAAATAAAATAACTGCGTAATAAAACGTTACGTTACAATTCAAATTTTTAAATTAACGGAAATTAAACTAAATTAACTTAAACCTATCAGTTACATTCGTAACAATATATATATATATGCGATGGTGTGCACGCTGAAGGTCGTGGGTTCGATTCCCCGGCCAGGCAACATCAAAAATTTTTCAGCGGTGTCAAAATACCCTTCAGTAATGTTGGCGACATTTCCTGAGTATTGCAGTCATGTAAAACTCCTCTACAAATTGGGTACAATTTTTACAAAGGCATTAAAAACACCCAACAATGATGGAAGCCCCAGTGATCCTTGTGATAGCTTTTGTATGGAACAAAGTACCTTTTCACATCGAAACCAAACGATATTATTCATTTTTCAGGGAAAAGAAGCTTATATCGCTGGAAAAATTAGCCGGTGTCTATAAACCAAAAGTTGTTTTTATTGTATAGTTTTAAAATGGCACACACAAACTTTCCTCCATGCCGAAAGATTCCAGTTGTTGAAATAAGTGCATAATATTTTTAACACATTATGTCAGCATGCTAATGACCAGATTACCATATTTTTTGATTTAAAAAAGCCTTATATCTCATCCTTAAAATAGGATTTTCAACATAGTAACTCATCCAAACTGGTTAATAAGTAATTTAAGGACAATGGTACTCCCAGTATGGAGCGGTAATTGCGGTGTATGGTTCAGAATTATGTTTCGGGGTACTAGCAATATCATTTTTGTTTAAAGAGCCAAATAAATCTGCATATTCGTGGTGCATTAATGGAAAATAAGGTCAAAAGCACATTATTATAGATTATAACATTTCGGTCCTTTAAAGGACTTACGGTAGGAGTAAAGCATGAAATCATTTGAATACACTACTAACTAACTAAATACAAACAATTCTGGTATAAAAGTGTGTTCCAATTAAAGTTAAATTGAGTTTACTACTAATGTCCCTAATTAGCTGGGCAGGCTAATATGGACCATTTTTAGAAAAGTGGGTTGTCTTTCCTCCACGTTTGGGAATGTCAGACTGTTTTGATGATACTCGGTAGTGCTTATACAAATACCTTATAATCTATTATAACGAATTTATTGTCCCTAATTAGCTGGTCTCCAATATATATATATATATATATATATATATATATATATATATATATATATATATATATATATATATATATATATATATATATTTAAAGAGGATTAACACGGCGGTCGTTTGTCAGGAATTATATTTTATTAAAACACAAACATTTATTGATTTAATACATATTAAAGGAAACAAAGCACAAAAAAGATAAAATAAATATGTGATGTGAAAACACAAAAGAATGTTAAATAGAATGCGCGTGTGCGTTACGACGTTTATGCAACAACTGACTGCATTTCAGCACATCAGCTCCGTCTTCTTCTTCTCTTCGTTAAATTAATTCGATATTGCAGGGTTGCAAATTTTTGTACTCTATCAGTCGGCCATCCTGTCAATCAATCGTCCTCGTAGCCACCATCTAGCAATTCGGGGTACTAATTCCTTTTTCTGCATGGTCGTTTTTAATGCACTACAATCCGTGATTACCGTTATTTCTTTGCCGTAGATATAATATTTAAACCGTTCCAAAATCTCGACAACAGCAAGTGTTTCGAGTTCGTAACTATTATACCTTTTCTCCTCGTTGGTCGTTGTTCGGCTGTAAAAAGCTACAGGTTTCCACACGTCGGCTTCCTTCTGCATCAATACTGCTGCAATTCCTATGGAGCTTGCGTCTGTATGGATTTGGTGTTCGCTATCCATTTTGTACGGTACCAAAATCGGGTTGGACGTTAAATACCTTTTTAATTCGTTGAACGCTCTTTCCTGCTTCTCATCCCAATAAAATTGACAATCTTTTCTCTATAATAAACGTAGGTGTTCGGATATGATTGCGTATGCGGGTACAAACTTTCGAAAATAACTCGTTAATCCAAGGAATCGTCGTACTTCTGTCGTATTCGTGGGAGTTGGGAAATCCAAAATCACTGCCGTTTTAGCCTCTCCTAGGCTTAGACCATCGGGGTGTAGTTTATGACCAAGAAATTCTATAGTTTCGTTAAGAAATATGCATTTTTGGAAATTCAACATTACGTTTAGTTCACGTAAAACTGTAAATACTCTCCGAAGTTTATCAAACATTTCGTCAATACTATTACTTCCTACAACGATATCGTCCATATAGTGGAATACATCACCGTCTCGAGCTCTCTCTCGGATTAGTGTCATTAAACGCTGAAACACTGCCGGAGCGTTCTTAAGTCCAAAGGGCATACGTTTGAACTCGTTCAAACCATCAGGGGTGACAAATGACGTGTATTTTCGACTATTATTGTCTATCGGAACCTGGTAAGATCCGCTATTCTATATTTGGAGTTGGAAATATTTCTTTTACGACGTGCTGGTTTAATTTTCAATAATCGACGCATAATCTGTCTTGACCGTTTTTCTTCTTTACCATTACAATTGGGCTAGCATACGTGGATGTAGATTTTGTTATAATATCGTTGGCTAAAAGTTCATTTATCATCGTGGTAACTATTTCCTTTTTAGGTTCGGAAATTCGGTATGGTCTTGATACAATAGGTTCTTTGGTCGTCAACTCAATATTCATTTTTATTTCGTTCGCTGATGTCTCTTCCAATGACGTCTCTATATTCGTTTATCAATTTATGTAGCATAATCCTGCCGTAATTTAAATATCGTCAATAGCTAGTTTTGTTGTCGTGACTTCTTCAATGACACACGTTCTTCCACAGACTCCACTAATACGTAGATTACATTTTCTTATTTCGTTTCCTAGCTTATTCGCGACTGACTTATGGATCATGCTGCATTCACTGCCTGTATCAATTAATGCATAATATGTTAAACCATTTTTTTTCGCACGCTGTTCGTTTTTGTTTCTTTACGTCCACTATGAGTCGGTGTGCCTTTGGGATGAATTTTGTGACAATCTCCACATCGTTCCCTTCGCGGTGGTTTTGGACATTTACTCGAAATATGTCCTGGCTCGGAGCAGTTGTAACACACTACCCTCGGGCTCGCTTTCTATGTTTTATCGGCATCGTCCTTTTGGTATGAATCGCGTTTCACCGCTGGAGTTGTTTTGTTGCTTGTTCCACAATTTGCTATGCTCGCCAAATATTCTCCTGCTGCTTCACGTAGACCTTTATTATATTATATTATATTATATTATATTATATTATATTATATTATATTATATTATATTATATTATATTATATTATATTATATTATATTATATTATATTATATTATATTATATTATATTATATTATATTATATTATATTATATTATATTATATTATATTATATTATATTATATTATATTATATTATATTATATTATATTATATTATATTATATTATATTATATTATATTATATTATATTATATTATATTATATTATATTTATATTATATTATATTATATTATATTATATTATATTATATTATATTATATTATATTATATTATATTATATTATATTATATTATATTATATTATATTATATTATATTATATTATATTATATTATATTATATTATATTATATTATATTATATTATATTATATTATATTATATTATATTATATTATATTATATTATATTATATTATATTATATTATATTATATTATATTATATTATATTATATTATATTATATTATATTATATTATATATATTATATTATATTATATTATATTATATTATATTATATTATATTATATTATATTATATTATATTATATTATATTATATTATATTATATTATATTATATTATATTATATTATATTATATTATATTATATTATATTATATATTATATTATATTATATTATATTATATTATATTATATTATATTATATTATATTATATTATATTATATTATATTATATTATATTATATTATATTATATTATATTATATTATATTATATTATATTATATTATATTATATTATATTATATTATATTATATTATATTATATTATATTATATTATATTATATTATATTATATTATATTATATTATATTATATTATATTATATTATATTATATTATATTATATTATATTATATTATATTATATTATATTATATTATATTATATTATATTATATTATATTATATTATATTATATTATATTATATTATATTATATTATATTATATTATATTATATTATATTATATTATATTATATTATATTATATTATATTATATTATTATATTATATTATATTATATTATATTATATTATATTATATTATATTATATTATATTATATTATATTATATTATATTATATTATATTATATTATATTATATTATATTATATTATATTATATTATATTATATTATATTATATTATATTATATTATATTATATTATATTATATTATATTATATTATATTATATTATATTATATTATATTATATTATATTATATTATATTATATTATATTATATTATATTATATTATATTATATTATATTATATTATATTATATTATATTATATTATATTATATTATATTATATTATATTATATTATATTATATTATATTATATTATATTATATTATATTATATTATATTATATTATATTATATTATATTATATTATATTATATTATATTATATTATATTATATTATATTATATTATATTATATTATATTATATTATATTATATTATATTATATTATATATTATATTATATTATATTATATTATATTATATTATATTATATTATATTATATTATATTATATTATATTATATTATATTATATTATATTATATTATATTATATTATATTATATTATATTATATTATATTATATTATATTATATTATATTATATTATATTATATTATATTATATTATATTATATTATATTATATTATATTATATTATATTATATTATATTATATTATATTATATTATATTATATTATATTATATTATATTATATTATATTATATTATATTATATTATATTATATTATATTATATTATATTATATTATATTATATTATATTATATTATATTATATTATATTATATTATATATATTATATTATATTATATTATATTATATTATATTATATTATATTATATTATATTATATTATATTATATTATATTATATTATATTATATTATATTATATTATATTATATTATATTATATTATATTATATTATATTATATTATATTATATTATATTATATTATATTATATTATATTATATTATATTATATTATATTATATTATATTATATTATATTATATTATATTATATTATATTATATTATATTATATTATATTATATTATATTATATTATATTTATATATTATATTATATTATATTATATTATATTATATTATATTATATTATATTATATTATATTATATTATATTATATTATATTATATTATATTATATTATATTATATTATATTATATTATATTATATTATATTATATTATATTATATTATATTATATTATATTATATTATATTATATTATATTATATTATATTATATTATATTATATTATATTATATTATATTATATTATATTATATTATATTATATTATATTATATTATATTATATTATATTATATTATATTATATTATATTATATTATATTATATTATATTATATTATATTATATTATATTATATTATATTATATTATATTATATTATATTATATTATATTATATTATATATTATATTATATTATATTATATTATATTATATTATATTATATTATATTATATTATATTATATTATATTATATTATATTATATTATATTATATTATATTATATTATATTATATTATATTATATTATATTATATTATATTATATTATATTATATTATATTATATTATATTATATTATATTATATTATATTATATTATATTATATTATATTATATTATATTATATTATATTATATTATATTATATTATATATTATATTATATTATATTATATTATATTATATTATATTATATTATATTATATTATATTATATTATATTATATTATATTATATTATATTATATTATATTATATTATATTATATTATATTATATTATATTATATTATATTATATTATATTATATTATATTATATTATATTATATTATATTATATTATATTATATTATATTATATTATATTATATTATATTATATTATATTATATTATATTATATTATATTATATTATATTATATTATATTATATTATATTATATTATATTATATTATATTATATTATATTATATTATATTATATTATATTATATTATATTATATTATATTATATTATATTATATTATATTATATTATATTATATTATATTATATTATATTATATTATATTATATATATTATATTATATTATATTATATTATATTATATTATATTATATTATATTATATTATATTATATTATATTATATTATATTATATTATATTATATTATATTATATTATATTATATTATATTATATTATATTATATTATATTATATTATATTATATTATATTATATTATATTATATTATATTATATTATATTATATTATATTATATTATATTATATTATATTATATTATATTATATTATATTATATTATATTATATTATATTATATTATATTATATTATATTATATTATATTATATTATATTATATTATATTATATTATATTATATTATATTATATTATATTATATTATATTATATTATATTATATTATATTATATTATATTATATTATATTATATTATATTATATTATATTATATTATATTATATTATATTATATTATATTATATTATATTATATTATATTATATTATTATATATATTATATTATATTATATTATATTATATTATATTATATTATATTATATTATATTATATTATATTATATTATATTATATTATATTATATTATATTATATTATATTATATTATATTATATTATATTATATTATATTATATTATATTATATTATATTATATTATATTATATTATATTATATTATATTATATTATATTATATTATATTATATTATATTATATTATATTATATTATATTATATTATATTATATTATATTATATTATATTATATTATATTATATTATATTATATTATATTATATTATATTATATTATATTATATTATATTATATTATATTATATTATATATTATATTATATTATATTATATTATATTATATTATATTATATTATATTATATTATATTATATTATATTATATTATATTATATTATATTATATTATATTATATTATATTATATTATATTATATTATATTATATTATATTATATTATATTATATTATATTATATTATATTATATTATATTATATTATATTATATTATATTATATTATATTATATTATATTATATTATATTATATTATATTATATTATATTATATTATATTATATTATATTATATTATATTATATTATATTATATTATATTATATTATATTATATTATATTATATTATATTATATTATATTATATTATATTATATTATATTATATTATATTATATTATATTATATTATATTATATTATATTATATTATATTATATTATATTATATTATATTATATTATATATTATATTATATTATATTATATTATATTATATTATATTATATTATATTATATTATATTATATTATATTATATTATATTATATTATATTATATTATATTATATTATATTATATTATATTATATTATATTATATTATATTATATTATATTATATTATATTATATTATATTATATATATTATATTATATTATATTATATTATATTATATTATATTATATTATATTATATTATATTATATTATATTATATTATATTATATTATATTATATTATATTATATTATATTATATTATATTATATTATATTATATTATATATATTATATTATATTATATTATATTATATTATATTATATTATATTATATTATATTATATTATATTATATTATATTATATTATATTATATTATATTATATTATATTATATTATATTATATTATATTATATTATATTATATTATATTATATTATATTATATTATATTATATTATATTATATTATATTATATTATATTATATTATATTATATTATATTATATTATATTATATTATATTATATTATATTATATTATATTATATTATATTATATTATATTATATTATATTATATTATATTATATTATATTATATTATATTATATTATATTATATTATATTATATTATATTATATTATATTATATTATATTATATTATATTATATTATATTATATTATATTATATTATATTATATTATATATATTATATTATATTATATTATATTATATTATATTATATTATATTATATTATATTATATTATATTATATTATATTATATTATATTATATTATATTATATATATTATATTATATTATATTATATTATATTATATTATATTATATTATATTATATTATATTATATTATATTATATTATATTATATTATATTATATTATATTATATTATATTATATTATATTATATTATATATATTATATTATATTATATTATATTATATTATATTATATTATATTATATTATATTATATTATATTATATTATATTATATTATATTATATTATATTATATTATATTATATTATATTATATTATATTATATTATATTATATTATATTATATTATATTATATTATATTATATTATATTATATTATATTATATTATATTATATTATATTATATTATATTATATTATATTATATTATATTATATATATTATATTATATTATATTATATTATATTATATTATATTATATTATATTATATTATATTATATTATATTATATTATATTATATTATATTATATTATATTATATTATATTATATTATATTATATTATATTATATTATATTATATTATATTATATTATATTATATTATATTATATTATATTATATTATATTATATTATATTATATTATATTATATTATATTATATTATATTATATTATATTATATTATATTATATTATATTATATTATATTATATTATATTATATTATATTATATTATATTATATTATATTATATTATATTATATTATATTATATTATATTATATTATATTATATTATATTATATTATATTATATTATATTATATTATATTATATTATATATATTATATTATATTATATTATATTATATTATATTATATTATATTATATTATATTATATTATATTATATTATATTATATTATATTATATTATATTATATTATATTATATTATATTATATTATATTATATTATATTATATTATATTATATTATATTATATTATATTATATTATATTATATTATATTATATTATATTATATTATATTATATTATATTATATTATATTATATTATATTATATTATATTATATTATATTATATTATATTATATTATATTATATTATATTATATTATATTATATTATATTATATTATATTATATTATATTATTATATTATATTATATTATATTATATTATATTATATTATATTATATTATATTATATTATATTATATTATATTATATTATATTATATTATATTATATTATATTATATTATATTATATTATATTATATTATATTATATTATATTATATTATATTATATTATATTATATTATATTATATATATTATATTATATTATATTATATTATATTATATTATATTATATTATATTATATTATATTATATTATATTATATTATATTATATTATATTATATTATATTATATTATATTATATTATATTATATTATATTATATTATATTATATATATTATATTATATTATATTATATTATATTATATTATATTATATTATATTATAT